>NC_064858.1:54934187-55568354 GCF_024139225.1 Suncus etruscus | reverse complement strand
GTTCTCATGTTTTTTTTTTCTATATCCCTATTGTTTGTAGAAAGGGAATTCTTTTTTATTTATTTATTTTTTAAAATTTAAGCCAATGTGGTTACTAAATTGTTTGTGGTTGAGTTTCAGTCAAACTATGTACACTTCCCTTCACCAGTGAAGTTTCCTGCCACCAGTGGTATTCTTGAGTTTTGTGATATGAGTAGGAGTTTGCCAGGCTGGAAGCTGGGTAAAGAAAAGACAGTTCATGCATAAGGAATAGTTTATTCAACCAGAGTGTGAAACTATGGACTATAATTCAAGATACTAATAGAGTATATTTACTAAAGAGTATGGGTAAGAGGTTATACTTTTTTTTTTTTAGGCCATACCCAGTGATGCTCAGAGATTACTCCTGTCTATGTGCTCAGAAATCGCTCCTGACTTGGCTTGGGGGACCATATGGGATGCCGGGGGAATCAAACCGCGGTCTGTCCTAGACTAGCGCGCATGAGGCAGATTCCTTATGGCTTGCACTACCGCTCCAGCTCCAAGAGGTTATACTTGCAAACTAAGGAATAGGTTTGTGAGTCTTGGGTTTGATATCTTAAAGACATAAATAACCATCAAAATCTTTTTCTTTTAGTTTTTGATGTTACTTATTCATTTATGATAATGAATGTGTTTTGAAACACATTATAAACACTCTAATCCTGTTGCTAAAATCATTTTCCCCATGCATTTTTAATGTAGTTATTAGATAAAGCAAACATTTTGAATTCTGAATACTTTTTTACTTAAGTATATCATAAGCTTTAAAATGTTATTACAAAATCTTCAGAAAATTTTTTTTCTGGTAGAAGTTTCCCAAGTGGTCTCTCTGAGTTCTGGGGGATCTTCTGGTGGTTCTTGGTCAACGTGGCCAATAACTCATTTCAGAGGCCCAAGGAATTGGTAGGTACTTCTCAGTCCTGAAGTAATTAACCCAGAAAGTCTAAGATAAAAAGACAGCTCTAGCTGGACCTCCAAGATGACACCTGGCAATGCTTGGGAGATCACATGGGGGTGTGGAGCCTTCTGTGATTGGCTCCATGCAAGGCATGTGCCTTAATTCCTATACTATCTTTCTGACCTTCACAATCATTGCTAGTAACATCATAGGACTTAACATTTAATGTAGACATTTCAAAGATCTTCTCTGAATTTATTAGGATAAGTTTTTTTGTTTTCTTTATTTGTTTTGTCATAACTCTTTGTGCTTAGAGCTTTCTCTTTGTTCTGCACTGAAGAATCACTCCTGGAATTGATTGAGGGAGCATAATCAGGAAGTAGGGGATTGAACCAGGGTCAGCCACATGCCAGGCTTAACCTTTTTTCCTAAATAATAATTTCCTTATTTAAGCACCTTGGTTACAGAAATGTTTATAGTTGGGTATCAGTCATAGAATGTGCATTGTCCTTCAGCAGTGCAGCTTTCACTTCACCGATGACCCCTATTTTCCTCTCATTTTCCACCCCCTCCCTGTCTCAGAGACAGGCTTTCTGCTTCCCTCTCACTTTCTCTCTCTCTCTGTCTCTCTCCTTCTCTCTCCTTTCTGACACTGTGGTTTGCATTATTGTCAATGAGGGGGTACCATGCATATCACTTTATCCCTTTCAGCACCCAGTTATTGGCCAGAGTGATCAGTTCCAAGTATCATTTTCATGGTAGTTGTCAGTTCAGTTAGTGCTCTAACTGTGCTTACCACTCTTTGTGGAAAGCTTCACATCAGGGGCTAGTCCTCCTGGCCTTCCTTTTTATTGTGTTTGGATATTATTACCATAGTGTTTTATTTTTCTTATATCCTGCAGCATCCCAAGGCTTTCAGGGCTGCAGGGCTACAGGCTGTATATCCTCAAGGCTGTGAGGGCCTGTGCTACAAGACTCACAGGGGCCTGTGGAACACAGATGCTGGTGGGGAGCCTTGTGCCCACCTAGGAATGCCAACATGTAGCGACTGCCCACATGGAACAGAGAGAGATAGAAATGAAGAAATTAAGTATATGTTTTATTCCTCCTGGTGTCTGAGGCCTGCTGACGGTGCCTAGGGTTTTAGAGAGAGTTAGAAATCTGGCCAGAGGTGCCAGGGAAAGCCAGGGTTCAAAGAAGATAGAAAAACAAATAGATGCAAAGCAGCCAGCATTTCTCTGATGTTTTCTCTGCACCTACTCCCACCCTGCGAGCTAGCAGGCATTATTTTTTTTTTTTTTTTTTTTTTTTGTGGTTTTTGGGTCACACCTGGCAGTGCTCAGGGGTTATTCCTGGCTCCATGCTCAGAAATTGCTCCTGGCAGGCACGGGGGACCATATGGGACACTGGGATTCGAACGGATGACCTCCTGCATGAAAGGCAAATGCCTTACCTCCATGCTATCTCTCCAGCCCCAGCAGGCATTATTTTGTCAATATTCTCTCTCCCCAATAGTCCAAATGTTTCTTTCTATACAGGCACAATAAGGGGTGTGTCCAGGTGGCATGTGAAGGTTCAATAGTGTGAGTCCAAGTCCAACTGCCACACAAATGAGTGAGACTATTCTTTGTCTCTTCCTCTCCCTCTGACTTAAAATTTCATTCAGCACAATAATCTCCATGTGTATCTATGTATAGGCAAATTCATGACTTCATTTTTCATGGTGGATACATAATATTGCATTGTGTATATGTACCACGGTTCTTTAGGCACTAATTTGTTGTCAAGCATCTGGGTTGTATCCATATTAAGGCTATTGTAAATACTGCAGTGATGAATGTAGGAATGTAGAGGCATTTTTGTATTTTTTTGTATTCCTAAGGTATGTTGCTAGTAGTGGTATAGCTGGATCATATGGGTTTTTTTTTTGAGGAATCTTCAAATTATTTATAATAAAGGCTGAACTAGATGACATTCCCACCAGCAGTGAATGAAAGTTTTTTTTTCTCCCCACATCCCGCCAGCACTGATTGTTCTTGTTTTGGTAATGTGCACCAGTCTCTGTGGCATGAGATGGTACCTCATTGTTTTAATTGCATCTTCTGATGATTAGTGATGTGGAGCATTTTTTCATGTGCCTTTTGACCATTGGTAGTTCTTCTTTGAGGACAGTGTCTGTTCATTTCTTCTCCTCATTTTTAGATGGGGTTAGGATGTTTGTTTCTTGTTAAGTTCTGTCAGTTACCTTATATATTTTAGATATTAGCCCCTTATCTGATGGGTATTGGGAGAATAGTTTCTCCCATTCTGTTGGTTGCCTTTATATCTTAGTGACTATTTCCTTTGAGGTTGGAAGCTACTCAGGTTTAATATAGTCCCATTTATTTATCTCTGCTTCCACTTGTTTGGGAGAATGCTGTTTTCTTCTTGAAGATGCTTTTTAGTCTCAATGCCATGGAGTGTTTTACCTATGTGTTTATTCTATATACCTTATGGTTTTGAGTTTGATATCAAGGTCTTTAATCCATTTGGATTTTACCTTTGTGCATGGTATAGATGGAGGCTGTTTCCTTTTTTGCATGTGGATGACCAGTTTGTCCCAGCACCACTTTTTTGAAGAGGTTTTCCTTGCTCCATTTTGAATTCTTGTCCCTTTATCAAAGATTAAATGATTGTATGCCAGGAAAAACATTCTTTGAATACTCGTCTATTCCACTGATCTGAGGGTCTGTCTTTATTCTAATACATGCTGTTTTAATGACTATTCTTTGTAGTAAATTTAAAATTGTACTACAATTTAAAAGTACAATTTAAAAGTGTACAATTTAAAAGTGATGCCTCCCATTTTCTTTTTTCTTATGGTTGCTTAGCTATTCATGGATTTTTATTGTTCCAAATGAATTTCAGGAGTGTTTGATCTAGCTTCTTGGAAGAATGTCCTGGGTATCCTTAGAGGAATTGCATTAAATTTGTACAAAGCTTTGGCAAGTAGTGCCATTTTAATGATGTTAAAACCTCCAATCCATGAGCAGTGTATGTGTCTCCATTTACTTTGTCTCGTCTTTTATTTCTTGAAGCAGGTTTTGTAGTTTTTTTTTGTATAAGTCCTTCACCTCTTTAGTTAAGTTGACTCCAAGGTATTTGTAGTTTGTGTGGCACTTAATTGAATGAGATTTTTTAATGTCTATTCTTCTCTAATCATTATTTGTGTATAGAGAAGGCCATTGATTTTTCCGTGTTGATTTTTTAGCTTTTTTTTTCTTTCGGGGAAAAGGGCCTGGGTTGAGATGTATATGGGTGCATTTACTGTACTTCTCTTTCATTTTATAGCCTGCCAATTTGCTATCTGAAGGGAGTTGTTTCTAGAAGCTTTTTAGTAAAGTCTTTTTGGTAAAGTTTTCAAAATATAGAATCAAGTCTTTGCAAACAGTGAGAGCTTGACCTCTTGCTTTCCTATTTGTATGCCTTTGGGATATTTTTTCTTGCCTAATTGCTATGCAAGTACATCAGTGCTATGTTGAATAGGTGTGGTGAGAGGGGAAGCTATGTCTTGTACCAGATTTTAGGAAAGGCTTTAAGTTTATCCCCACTGAGAATAATATTTGCCATTGGCTTGTGGTAGACGGAGAAAAGTTCCTTTCAATCCCATTGTTGAGAGTCTTTTTTTTTTTATCATGAAAGGTTCTGGAATTTATCAAATGCTTTCTCTGCATCTATTGATATGGTATATTAAATTGATTGATTTGTATATGTTAAACTATCCTTACATTCCTGGAATAAATCCTACTTGGTCATGACGAGGCATTGGATCCTATTTGCTAGGATTTTGATTAGGATCTTTGCATCTGTGTTCATCAAAGGTATTGGTCTGTCGTTTTCTTGTGTGCAACATCTCTGTCTGCTTTTGGTATCAGGGTGATATTAGCTTCATAAAAAACTATTTGGGAGTGTTTCTCTTTCTTCAATTTCCTGGAAGAGCCTGAAGAGTATTGGTAGTAGTTCCTATTAAAAGGTTTGAAAGAATTTGTTAGTGAATCCATCTAGCCTGGGCTTTTGGTTTTGGGAAGACTTTTGATTACCAGTTTAATTTCTTCATATTGATGGGTTTGTTTATATATGCTAGATTATCATGGTTCAATCGTGGAATAGTCCAAGAATTTATTCATTTCTTCCAGGTTTTCTTGTTTTGTGGCATAGAGTTTCTCAAAGTAGTCTCTGATTACCCTTTGAATCTCTGTAGTATATGTAGTTATCTCTTCCTTTTCATTTCTAATTAGGTTTTTAAGTTCTGTACTCCCTTTCTTTGTGAGTCTTGCTAGTGATTTACCAATCCTTTTGATTTTTCAAAGAACTAACTTTCAATTTCAATTTTATTTTTTTGAATTGTTCTTTGTATTTCCACTTCATTAATTTCTGCTCTAACCTTTGTTATTTCCATCTGCCTACCTGTTTTTGGTTCATTTTGTTGATCTTTTTATAATTTTATAATTTGGGTCATTAAATTATTTATGTAGGCCTCTTCTTTCTTCCTGATGTGTGCTTGAAAAGCCACGTATTTTCCTCTTAGCATCGCTTTTGCCATGCCCCACAAATTGTTTTTTTTTTTAATTTTTATTGTAGTCAAGGTGAATTACAAATCTTTCATAGTAATATTTAAGGCACATAGGGACAATGAATGAGGGGCATTACCACCACTAGAGTTGTCCTCCCTCTTCCTCTGTTCCCAGCATGCATCCACATCTCCTCCTTTACCTCTCATAATGCTAGTGCATCTGTTTCCCCATTGTGCTGCTTGTTGTAGGTTGGATATTGATACTGTTGTTGTTGACTTTGGATTTGGTATCCAAGTCTGATCATTTTTTATTTCCACCAAATGAACATATGACTGTTTGGTCTTGGTCTCATCCATTTTGCCCCCTCCAATTATAAGACTGATCAAGGTGATTCCAATAATGTGGCTCTATTGGAGATATAAGAAAAGATATGGGAGAAGAAAAGAAAAAAAGGCAAAAAAGATAATAACTAGGAGGAGTATATCTAGGTGTTATAAATATTCATTTAGAAGAGGAAAGAGAAAAAAGGAGAAAAAGGTAACAAAACAAAACAAGACAAACAAAACAAACAATAAGGGAGTAACAACAAAAGTACAAAAAAGAATTAAAAAAAGAATAAACCAAAAATCAATACCATCAACTACAAACAAAACAAAACCATCAACTTCTTAAAAAGAAGTTGTGTTTCTTCTTCCTTTTTTTTCCTTTTTGCATAGGCACACTAAATATTGGGGAAATTAGAATGGGAATTTCCTTGGCTTATGAGATACAGGGTTTCTTCGCCCTTGAGGCATACTGCCATGGGAACAACTACAGGCTTTATACTCACTTATTTACATACCCCAAGGTTTTTTTATGGTGCCAGAAAACTTTCCACTCAGATGTGGGTGATGACATCCCACCTTTGTAGCTGGAGATCTTGCATGGGTTGTAGAGTGAAGGCTAGGAGAGAGTTATTCTTTATGGTTCTAGGAGTTCTGTTCCATTACTGTTGTTGTAATCAGTCTTTTGTAATTAGTGGTCTTGGTTTTTGCTCAGATCCTAGGACAGAGCCTAGGCTATCGTCTTTCAGCATGCTTAGTCACAGTTGTCAAATCTCTAGGATTAGAGATCTTGGTTTTTGTATGAGTCCTAGGCCGAGGTCTAGTCTAGGAACTTCCTCATTGGTTCCTTGATAGGTCCAGTCCATGTTTGTCAAAGTTAGTCTTCTGTAATGATTTTGGTTTTTGCTTAGGCCAAAGGATGACATTTTCTGATTGCATCTTACCATTAGGTGATTAGATAGGCCAGCCCTCTCTTAGCTCAAGTTGTTGCTGTTTCCTCATGTCAGGATGTCATGTTAAAACTGGTGCAATTTGATGCCGGGCATGTTCCACAAATTCTGATAATTTGTGTCTTTGTTCTCATTTGTTTCCAGGAATCTTTGATTTCTTCTTTGATTTCATCTCTGGCCCACTGGTTGTTCAGTAGTGAGCTGTTTAATTTCCAGGTGTTAAAGTTTTTTCTCTGTCTGTTTGTAGTTCACTTCTAATTTCAGTGCATTATGATCTGAGAAGGTCTTTTTTTTTTTTTTTTACAATTTCTATCCTCTTGATTTTATGTTTTATTGGCTAGCATGTGTTCTATCCTGAAGAATGATCCATGTGCACTCATGAATAATGTGTGTCCAGTTTTCTGATGGCAGAGAGACTTATATGTATCTAATAGGTCACTTTCTTTTATTTGTCCTTTTACATCTAGTATATTCTTGTTAGGTTTCATTCTCGTTGACCTATAAAGGGGTAACAGGGCAGTGTGGAGGTCTCTTACTATTATTGTGTTGCTATTGGTGTCCTCTTTCAGATTTGTCAACAATTGTTTTAAATATTTTTCTGGTCCTTAATTAGCTGCATATATATTTAGGAGTGTGATTTCTTCCTGTTGTACCTATCCCTTGATTATTATGAAATATCCATATTTGTCATTCATAACTTTTTTAAATATAAAGTTTTTGCTATCTGATATGAAGGGTGTTGTCCTCCAATGTAGATTATTGTCCTCCAACCTTTCATTTTGAGTCTCTGTTCTGACTATTCAGCAGAAGAAAGCCCCCTTTTCTTACATTGAGGCCTAGCCATTTGCCCACCCATCCTGGCTTTCATGTGTCTGCCATCTTCATCCTGCTTGAACTCTGACCCCACATCCAGCTGTGCTCTCTGCAATCATTGCATGAACTTCTATTTGCTAAATCTGCCTCTCAAATTAAGCACCTCTCTTTTTTCTTTCTTAATATAGTCTTTTAATTAACCAAAGAACAGTGATTTACCAAGTTGTTGATAGTCAAATTTTAGGCATATAATATTTCAACACCAATCTTATCATTAGTTTCTGTTCCCTCCACCAACCAGTACTCCCACTCCATTATCTCTCTTCCCACCTCCATTTCACCTTGATAGGCACATTACAAAGCTTAGTAGTTGTGGCTTAGTACTCATGTTTTCAGTGTTATTGAGTCTATTTGTACTGATCTTGAGGGATGCCTTTCCCTGACCTTCTTCACATCAGCTTCCATTACTTTCTTTCAGCTTCCTCATCCTCCTTCCTGGTTTTGGCCCTATCCATTCACCATACCTACCTACCTTTCTCTCACTTCTTAGGGCCTCTGGAAGAGAAGGAAGTGGGGAGGGAGGAGAGCAGAGTGGAAGAGAAAGTAGGGAGAGGAGACCGACATAATGCTTTTAAAAATCATGAACAGTTTTTTAATTTTTATGTCAGGTGATTTAATTAAAAAGTCATTAATTTTAAAATATATTTGGGGCTGCAGAGATAGTACAGTTGGTAGGGCACCCAGCGGTGCTCAGGGGTTACTCCTGGCTGTCTGCTCAGAAATAGCTCCTGGCAGGCACAGGGGACCATATGGGACACTGGGATTCGAACCAACCACCTTTGGTCATGGATCGGCTGTTTGCAAGACAAACGCCGCTGTGCTATCTCTCCAGGCCCACCAGGAGTAATTTCTGAATGTGGTTAAAAATAAAATGGTACAACAAAACCCCTCTGGATCAGCAGTGCTGATGGTTTTGTGTTGACAGAAAATTAGGTGAAGATTAATGGAGATTATGACCAAAGCTGAAGTATCCTACCTCAGTTCTCAAAACCCTATTTCTATTTGCATTTGGGAGGAGGGATGATTTATCAGGATGGTAAGTAATTTACTTTTTAATTTTTGTTGCTATGGGCTTTAAATTTAGGCTGTACATGTTCCAGATTTGTGCTCTACCACTGAGTGACATCTCTGACCTTTTCTTTTATTTTGGTGATATTTTTCATTCACATTTATTGTTATGGATATGTAGTTGACTTCCAGGATGACTGAGAGACTGAAAATCTTTTTATATTTTAGCTCTGTTTAGTTGAAAGCCTTTATCTAAATGTCAGTGCAGTGCCTTCTTAAGAATTTCACTAAGATGATGATAATGCAGGAAAAGAGTTATAAAAGATCCGAGTAGTAACAGTCATTTACCAAGGAAGTTGAGTTTGCAGAATTTGGTAGAGATACGAATTTTAGCAAGTTAAGTTTTTTTTGTCATATGATATTCACACTATGATATTATAAATATCACAAAGACATTATGTCAGGACATTGACTAAGTATACTTCAAAAATGTGAAAAATCTTCATGGGTTTCATCAAAATGACTATTGCTCCAAATGAACTAGGATATTAAGTAGATCATACTGGGGTTTACTAGATGTTAAGTTATCAGTAGGGTCCTATAATTCCTAGAAACTAAGCAAAGTAAATTACAGGAAGCTTTTTAGTAAGTATTGAATGGACTGAAAATTACCTTTCATGTTTACAAAAAAAAGTGGGAAAAATTGTTGGGAGTATTGCAGAAATAATTTATTGCAGTTAGTTTGTACTTTAAAAGACCATTCAGTTTTTCATGCCAAACTGAAAAAATAGCATAAGGCTTCATTATTAATTATTACTTTAATTTTTTAGGGTCTGAAAATAAGGTCAATAATAACATGATCAGACTTTGGTCTTAGTGCCTAGGAAGAAACTACACAGGCCTGCGTTTATGTCATCCTTTATGTATAATATAATAAGGATTTAAAGATATTATTATGCCTAATGCTTTCTTACCTTGTTTTCTTAATTAATTGTACATTTTTAGACATTTTTTATAAATGTCTAAGACATTTAAATATTTCTATTTGTGGCTTGTCTATATATATGTATATATATGTATATATATGTATATATGTATATATATGTATATGTATATATATATATATTTATATATATAGTCCAAATATAAAGTCCTGCAGTGCTCGGAGCTTACTACTTAGTTTGAAGTTAGAAATAATTTATGGTGGGGCTTAAAGGATCATATGGGATGTCAGAAATCAGCAGCATATAAGGCAAGCACATTACCTGCTGTACTATCTCTCCAGCTCCTAATTTTTTTAAATTTTTTTTTCATTTATTTATTTTTTAAAATTGTTATTGACACCATTGTGAATTACAAGTCTTTTACAGTTGTATTTCAGGCACATAGTGACAGTGAATTAGGGCCATTTTCACCACCAGTGTTTACCTCCCTTCACCATAGTTCTCAGCAGTATCCCATACCTCCACCCTTAGCCCCTGGTCTACTAGTTTACCAGGTCCATTTTGTGTTTAGCTTGTTATAGTTTGGGTCTCTTGATTCTATTTTCATTCAATTTGGCTTGGATATTTAGTTCTGACCATTTTTTCCCATTTATTGCACCTGAGACCACTGGTCTGTGGATTCCATTCACTTTTTTTTCTGAATTTGTAAGAAGACATAGAACTATGAGAAAAAAATCAGAACAAATGGATTTATGTTCTAAGGTTCTATGAAAAATAGGGAGCCCCTATCTAAAAGATATAAATAGAATGAAAAAAAGGGGAGAGGGCCGATGTGGCCATTTTTTTTTTTTTTGCATAAGCAGAGTAAACGTTGGGGAACTTAGAAAGGAAATTCCCTTGGCCTAAGAGATAAGGGTGTCTCTACCCATGAAGCATACTGTCATAAGAATGATTACAGGTTCTGGGCATGTTAGTTGTCCAATCCCAAGGTCTTTTTTTATGGTCCCAGGAAAAGTTTTATTCAGTTGTGGTTGTCAGTTAGTCTTCTGTAATTAGAGATCTTGGTTTTTGCACAGATCCTAAGTGTGTCACAGAACATTTTATGATTTCATCTCACCATTAGGTAGGTGAGGTAGGGAAACCTTCCCTTATTAAATAAAGTTGTTGCTGTTGTATAAGGGTGTTATATGAACCTCCCCTGGAGCAAGTTGGTGCCAGAGAGGCATTAGGGCCTCCACCAAGGAGAGTGTGTTTCCTGGTGCTGGCGCAGAAAACTGTACCAGTTCTAAGGTTGGGATTGGACTATCGATGTCCAATCAGTTGGAGCCTAAGTCAAGTTCCCATGACAAATGTTCAGGGTGGAGGGCACCCCTGCAGTATAAAATGTATGGGTTCTTATCCCTTTTAGATAAGAACTTCTTTCTATACATAAGATAATCCAATTGTAGTGTGCCTATGCAAAAAAAGTAACAATGCCATATATTACTGGTGCATTTGGGGGTAAAAATAACGAGCTAGACAGTCTCAATGACCCGGTTTTTCCCCTGAACTCTTATCCTAAGCAAGATTTTTCTACTAGAATTTCCTACTAAGCAGATCAAAAAAGAAAAAAAAAAAGAAAAAAAAAAGAATTGGAGAAGCTATCTCTACATATGGAAATAAACACTTAGAGTAAAACTATTAAAGAAGCATGTCTAGAGAAACATATAAGAAACAAATAAAATATAGATATTTAAAGGGATATCCTTTAAGTCTTTTGAAATAGTCTGGGGGGTGATAATATCAAGGGCACATTTTCATACTGCACCATGGTCTTGTGGAGTCTGAGAAATAGTTCACAGTAGTCAGAGATCAGGTATTGTCTTTGAGCTGGGAGTTCTTTTGGAGCTGAATCTGGTAGTAAGCAACAGTCCACAGTGAGGGGGTGTGGGAAAACAAGGGCTGAATAGAATGAGTCAGTAGGAGCAGTGGCTGCAGCTTCTTGTGGGGTTGAGAAATAGGGGCTGAGAGGGTGTCCTTTCACTTTGGGAGCTGGACGGCAGCTTGCTGGGGCAGGAAACGATCTTGGTTCCTGAGGAGTTAAGATCTGAAGGTAAAGAGGATTAAATAGGGAGAAATAATGCATCAGGGTTGAGGGATTGAGAGGATAGAAGAGGATTTGTAAGGTAGTTAACAGGGTGGTGGTGAAGGGGGATAATATATAACAAGGACTATATACAATATATGCAGAGATTATGTACAATACAGATTAGACAAATATAGAGGAGTCCAGACAGACGATGGAGGTTGTAGTTAGAGACCTGACCCTTATAGGATAGGTCAGAACACTTATAAAAATGGGGTCTGGCTCCTAATTTTGTGTTTAAAATGTCTTTTATCAGATTAATGATAAACCCATTTAGAAAGCTCTTGTAATTTGAAGGCATTAATCCAGGCTTAGGTGTTTAATACAAATTCAAATGAAATTTAGGGTTTTCTGTTTCCTTTCTTCTTGTGAGAATTTTTGGTGTTCCCTTTTCTTTTCTCTCAGATTTCTTCCTTAGTTTGGCAGCTTTCCTCTAGCAACTCTGCTGTGTCAGCTCTGACTGGTAAGTGCTGTGGGTAGGAAACCTGAAAATGCTCTAAAGCAAAAAAAAAAAAAAAAAAAAAAAAAGGAAAAGAGAAGTTAGGAAAGTGGAGGAAGTAACAATGAAGAGAAAGAGAAAGGATTTGACTATGGAGTTCTCTAGGGAGTTCAAATAGCTCATGCTGGTCATTAGTGTTGAGGGCCAAGCCAGTCTTTGTTTCCAGACTGGTCCTAGAGAGATAATCTTACCCCTCTTTTCCTACGGGAAAAGGAAATATCATCCCCAGGGTAGCCTATGCTCTCCATATGCACCAACAGTTGCTTTATGAATGGATTTATGCTCAGTCTATATCAGAGAAATACTATTTCCAAGCACTAATGAATGTGAAACAAACAAAAATATCCTTTACCTTCTATATTTGAAACCTATGCATTTTGCTAATATTTCAAGAATCTTCTTTTCTTTTTTCAGATAAAAATGCTCATTTTGGCTGTTTTCCAGATATGATAGTTGGTGGACAAGCATCAGTAGAAAATAGGAAAATTTCACTGCTTATTTCTGCTCTCCTATCTGCCTGAGATGGTGTGTCTATTAATTGTGACCTGATTTTAAAATAACATACTAAGTTGAGGGATTCATGATGTTATTTAAAATGATGATATGACATTGATTTTTAGTCTTTTATAATAAACTCCTGCCTGGACTCTCTGCATGCAGTTTATTGCTCCTGGGATTTTAGAAGTTTCTTAGTAACTCGTTTCATGGAGTTGGACTGTGTTCCATATAAAGAAGAGTTATGTTTATGCAGGAAATTAAACCCACTCCTTAACTCAACAGATACAGTAGACAGCATTTCTTTCACAAAAGTTTCATTTTGGAACTATTAATTTTGTAGGCAAGGAGAATGTCTTTTTTAGTTGACTGCTTAAGAAAAGTGGTATACAAGTAAATATAAAATACTATCTTTGGTGGCAATAGATTGTTTCATTCAGTATGCTTACATATTTTTATTTTTATGTTAAAATTAATTACATGCATAGATAGTATTTTAAGATTTTAACTTTGTAATATCTTTAAATGAAATTGAAAAAGTAGTTTAACTGAATTCCATTTTCTTTATAAACCATAAAGTCCTTGATTAAAAAAACTGATCACATCCAAATATCATGTTTTTACTATCTCTGGTTTAGTTCTTTTCCTTTTACCTTCTTAAACCCATTATTTATAAGGCCGCCATCAAACCTCAGTGGAGACAGGAAACTCAAAATATTCACTTGTGTTTACTCACACTTCTGCTCTGCCCAAAGAATGACACCTTTCTTTGTGCCTGAGGAACTTCAACATGTCATTCATTCATCTAAACTGAGAGTTGACCTTTCCCTTTCCCTTTCTACTTGTATCCGTTCTCTGTCACCACTTCTAACATCAGTCTTTCCTGGTCCATTAGAGAAATTGCTCACAAATAATATTACTCTCAAGCTTAAAAATTAGTGGCTTTCTTGTGCTTAAAGACCAAATAATTCGGGGCTGGCGAGGTGGTGCTAGAAGTAAGGTGTCTGCCTTGCAAGTGCTAGCCAAGGAAGGACTGCAGTTCTATCCCCTGGCGTCCCATATGGTCCCCCCAGCCAGGGGCGATTTCTGAGTGCTTAGCCAAGAGTAACTCCTGAGCATCAAACAGGTGTGGCCTGAACAACAAAAACCAAAAACCAAAACAAACAAACAATAAAGAACAAATAATTCAAACTATTGGGGTACCCATCTGATTAATTTTGAAATATCATTTTTTATTTTTGGATTTGGTTCCTTTCTCCCTACTTCATTTTCTCCTGGTCCCTGGCAGCAACCTTGGCCATCCATCCCTATTTCCTGTACCTGCTGTTTGCAGCTGGCAGTCTGGGCTTTTCAATGCTGTTCCTGCCCTGGGAATACCTGTCTCTCCCTTGTGTGCTCAGCAAAAGTCTATTCATTCTCTTAGGCTCAATTCCTGCAAAATCATCCCTTCTGGGAAGCCTTGCCAGATCTCTGTCTTCTGTGAGTCCCCAAACCTTGCACACACCTCTATTTTTAGCTTCTAGAATATGCATCATAATTACTTGCTTGTGTGTTTGCTTTCCCACTAGACCCTGAACTCCTTCAGGACCAAACCCTTGACTGGACTGTTTTTTAAAGTGATATGCAAATGCTATTTTATGTATATAAGGCTTCAGAAAACTATTTTTTTGGATACTGAAATGAGTTAATAAATGTAGAACAGAGCATACTAATGGCATGTAGTTTGGCCAGGAGCTCATTAGATTTGGTCTTTGGGAGAGTTGGCTCACTGATATTGTTTGTTTAGTAATCTCAGTGATGAAAAAAATAAAATTATTTGTTAGGAGATGGTTATGTCCTAGGCATTACTGCTCACTGTCACATATTAATTAAAGGATATTGAAACCTAGAAAAATTGAGTAATTGGACCTAAATAAATGACTAGTTATTTTTGGAATATAGGTCTGTCTTAATTAAAAGCCTTCTTTCCTTACTGTTGGAAAATTATTAGATCTTGAAGGAGAAATATACTTTAAAACAAAGGAAAGATGTGTTATTAGGATGAAGTTTGGAGCCATAACTCTCACTGTTCACTGTGATTCCAGAGATGTTTGAGAAATTTTTTAGGAGAGGCAGAGGCTGACTCTGAGTAGCTTTGACTGAATGGAAGAATAAATGAAGAGTTGGTAAAGTGAAGGGAGCTAAAAAAAGGAAAAGAAGATAGTTTTCTAAGATCACATCACTCACTTAATATATACCAAATTAAAATAAAAGTAATCCTGATATCACACCTAGTATAAAAACTATATCTTATCAGTTCTCTCAGCTAACATATGATTTTCCCCATTTTACAGATGGTTAAGACCCATCTTCACTTCATTTTATTTAAGGTCATGCAAATAGAACCTGAGAGAATTTAAGAGATTACTTCAGTTGTAGCATCAGCACATCTACAATATAAATAAGCCATTATGATGAATTAGTGAGGTGTCACACAGAGGCAAAATCAGTTCAATCAAATAGTTATATTCTTGGGGGCCATGGAAATCCTGCTCTTACTCTAAAATTGATATAGTTGCCAATCAAACAAGACATTTAACAAAGGATGAGGCAGAAATACTGGGATTCTAGCTCAGTTTCTCTGTGGTCTGTGCAGATTTGTGATTTAGATCTATGTAGAAGTTTGTCTACTTAAAAGTTAAGTAGATATGTTTTTCCTCCATACATTGTGTTAAAGAATTATTCTACTACCATATTAATTTGTTATGTATGCTAAATCAATTACAATTTATTGGAGAATGATATTTGAGAAAACTGAAAGGAAGAGAGATGTAGTAGAATAATGAAACTTCCCTGTTAGTTTCTTGCTTTCCTTCGTGAGGCAGCCAAAGAAGATCCCAGCAAACATGTTTGTCTCCACAACATAAGATAGGCTGTCTCCAAACACAAAGGGTAGAGGCTGATTTCTACCATCTGTTTCCAACACAAAGAGACATACAAGTCTGCTGCTTTGCTCCCTGCTTGGTTTCCTGCTTTTGTGCATGAGACAGACAAAGAAGACGCCAGCAAACATATTCTCTTCAGGGCACATCAGAAAGTTAGGAGCTCTCCACCCATGAAGGATGGAGCCAGAAGATCATGGTGACTCTGCTTTACTCTGGCTGCAAGCATTTTCTAGCCCATGAACCTCACCACAACACATAGTAAAAACTGTAATACAAATGTGTCAGTGGGGGAACAACACAGGACAACTACATACATAATGAATGAACATGGCAGCTTTGATGACCCAAAAAGTACCAATCTCCTAGTTAGCCTCTCAGATAAGGAGTTTAGAGTAGATATATGGAGGATGTCCCTAGAACTCAAAGAAAACAAAGATGAAGCTGAACAGACCATAAAGATAGAAATCAGAAAACTCCAAATAAAATAACAGGACTAAAAAACTCAGTAGATGAAATGAAAACCTCAATGGAAAGCCTCTTCAACAGAATAACAGGAGCTGAAGACAGAATCAGTGAGCTGGAATATAAGATGCAGAACAACTCCACACAAGAGAAGAGATTGAAAAAGAACCTTAAAGAAAATGATCAGACAATGAAAAAAATACATAAAGAATGTGAACAGATGAAAAGAGAAGTTTTTGATAAATTTAACAGAAACAACATAAGAATCATTGGAGTCCCAGAAACCCAGGAAGAAAATCCCTAGGAAGAATTAACAGTGAAGGACATCATTTCAGAGAAACACCCAGAGCTGAAGATTGCATGCAACCAAATCCTGCTTGCCTGAAGAGTACCAGATAGAAGCGACCCAAAGAAAAGCACCCTAAGACACATCCTAGTCACAAGGATATCCAAATAGGGATAGAATTCTGAAAGCAATAAGATCTAAAAGAGAAATTACATTCAAAGGAGCATACTTAAGATTTACAGTAGATCTGTCACAAGAAACTCTCAAGGTCAGAAGGCAGTGGTGGGTTATAGGGACAAAACTCAATGAAATAAATGCTTCACCTCAAATACTGCACCCATCTAGACTCACTTTCAGGTCTGAAGGAAGTATAGCTTTATAGGTAAACAACAGTTAAGAAACTTTGTAGTCTTAAAATCAACCTTAAGGGGCCAGTGAGGTGGCGCTAGAGGTAAGGTGTCTGCCTTGCAAGCGCTAGCCAAGGAGGACCGCGGTTCGATCCCCCGGTGTCCTATATGGTCTCCCCAGGCCAGGGGCAATTTCTGAGTGCTTAGCCAGGAGTAACCCCTGAGCATCAAATGGGTGTGGCCCGAAAAACCAAAAAAAAAAAAAAATCAACCTTAATAGTAAAACTGAAAGGTCTACCTAAAAGACAAGAGAGACCAACAAACACACCAAACTTCTACACAAAGATGACACTAAGTCCCGTGACAATGATCTCTCTCAACATCAATGGACTAAATGCACCTGCTAAGAGAAACATGGTGACAAAATGGATTCAAATCTGTAGCTAACATACTGCTGCTTACAAGAAACACATCTGAATAGTCAGAACAATCATAGACTGAAAATCAAACACTGGAGGAAAACTTGGATGCAAGTAAACAACTCCCTTGATAAAGCTGGAGTGGCCATATTAATATTTGATGCTACAAAAATTAGGCTCCAAAAAGTTATAAGGGTTAAAGATGGTCATTTTATACTAATCAAAGAATATAACAGAAAGAAATAACACTCCTAAACACATATGCACTCGATGAGGCTCTAGCAAATATATATATAGCACTCCATTTCCAGAAAATAGGATTCACTTTCTTCTCCAATGCACTAGGTCATTCTCCAGGATAGACCACATGCTGGCCCATAGAACATATCTCCATAAAGTCAAGAAGATGTAAATTTTATGGAATACCTTCTCAGATCGCAGGGCATTGAAAGTAGAAGTAACTACAAAGGGACATAGAAGAAAAACTTGAACACCTGGAAATTAAACAGCTTAGTACTGAACAATCAGGTCAGAGATTAAATCAAAGAGGAAAGCAAAACATTCTTGGAAACAACGATGAATTAATAAATTATCGGAATTTGTGGGACACAGCAAAAGCGGTACTAAGAAGAAAATTTTCAGTTTTGCAACTACACATCAGAAAGGAAGAAGGAGGGGGTGTTCTTTACATGACTGAAATCCAACTACATTCTTATTTGTATTCAGGTGTTTAAATAAAGATATTAATTAAAAAAAGAAAGGAAGAAGGGGCCTACACAAAACGCTTAATGACCCACCTTATAAAATTAGAAATGATCAACAAAAACAACCAAAAATATGTAGGCAGAAGGAAATAAAAAAAAAACTTAGAGCAGAAATTAATGAAGTGGAATTTAAAAGAATTTTTGAAAGTTCAATGAAAACAAAGGTTGGTTCTTTGAAAACATAAACAAGATTGATAATGCACTAGTAAAACTCATAAAATGGAGAGAGAAACTTAATAAACTGGATTAGAAATGAAAAAAGGGGGCCCGGAGAGATAGCCCAGTGATGTTTGTCTTGCAAGCAGTCGATCCAGGACCAAAGTGGTTGGTTCGAATCCTGGTGTCCCATATGGTCCCCCGTGCCTGCCAGGAGCTATTTCTGAGCAGACAGCCAGGAGTAACCCCTGAGCACCACCGGGTGTGGCCCAAAAACCAAAAAAAAAAAAAAAAAAAAAAAAAAAAAAAGAAATGAAAAAAGGAAGATGATACAGATACTGCAGAGATTCAAAGGGTAATCTGAGACTACATTGAGAAACTATATTCCATGAAAAATAAGAACCTGGAAGAAATGGATAAATTCTTGGACTCATAATCTTCCATGGTTAAACTAGGATTATCTGGTATATGTAAACAAATCCATCAATACTTAGGATATTAAAAGGGTAATCAAAATTCTTCCAAAACAAAAGCCAAGGCCCAGAAGGATTCATTAACGAATTCTTTCAAAACATTCTAGAGGAATTACTACCAATCTTTTTCAGGCTCTTTCATGAAATTGAAGTATCAGGAACATGCCCAAAGAGTATTTTATGAAGCTAACTTTATCCTGATACCAAAACCCGACAGATGTTGCCCAAAAAGAATATCCCTGATGAACACAGATGCAAAAAATTCTCAAGAAAATTCTGGCAAATAGGATCCAACAAAGTGGGTTTCATTCCAGGAATGCAAGGATCATTTAACATACGTAAGTCAATCATATAGTACACCTTTCAACGAAAAGAAAAATAAAAACCATATAATCATAACAATAGATGCAGAGAAAGCATTCAATAAGGCCAAACACTGATTCTTTGTTTTAAATTAATATTTTTATTTAAACACCTTGATTACAAACATAATTGTGGTTGGGTTTCAGTCACGTAAAGTACACCTCCCTTCACCAGTGCAACATTTCCATCACCAATGTCCCAAATCTCCCTCCTCCCCAACACTGATTATTGATAAAAATTCTCAGCAAGATAAGAATGGAAGGAACTTTTCTGAATATAGTCAAGGCCATCTAACAAACCAAATGGCAAATGGAAAAAGAATAATATTATTCTTGAAGATAAACTAAAAGCTTTTCCTGTAAAATCTGGTATAAGACAAAGCTGCTCCCTCTCACCACTCCTATTCAGCATAGTGCTGGAAGTTCTTGCCATAGTGATTAGACAAGAAAATGATATTCAGGGCATTCAGATAGTAAAGGAAAACATCAAGCTCTCAGATGATATGATGACATGATACAGATGACATGATACTATATTTAGAAAACCCTAAAGACTCTACCAAAAAGCTTCTCGAAACAATACATTTAGATGGGAAAGTGGTAAGCTACAAAATTAACATGCAAAACTCAGTGGCCTTCATATACACCAATAATGATACAGAAGAGATGGACATTAAATAATAATCCCGGGGCCGGACAGATAGCACAGCAGTAAGGCATTTGCCTTAGATGTGGAAGGATGATGGTTCGAATCCCGGCATCCCATATGGTCCTCCGAGCTTGCCGGGAGCGATTTCTGAGATAGAACTAGGAGTAACTCCTGAGCACTGCCGGGTGTGGCTCCCCCCAAACCCCCCCCAAATAATCCATTCACATGTTACACAAACTCAAATACCATGAAGTCAACTTAACTAAAGAGCTGAAGGACTTATATAAAGAAAACTACAAATCTCTGCTTCAAGAAATAAAAGACGACAAAAGGAAATGGAGACAGATACTTTGTTCATGGATTGGGACAATTAACATAATTAAAATGGCAATATTCCCCAAAGCATTTTACAGATTTAATGCAATTACTCTAAAGTTATCTATAACATTTTTCAAAGAAGTGTATCAAACACTCTTGATATCATTTGAAACAATAAACATACATGAATTGCTAGAGCAACTCTTGGAAAAGGAATGTGTGGGGCATCACTTGCCCTAACTTTAAATTATATTAATAAGCTATATACTCATTAAAACAGCATGGTATTGCAATAACGACAGACCCTCAGATCAGTGGAATAGACTTGAGTATTCAGACAATGTTTCCCAGGTATACAAGCAATTAATCTTTGATAAAGGGACAAGAAATGCAAAATGGAACAAGTAAATCCTCTTCAATAAGTGGTGTTGGGACAACTGGTCAGGCATTTGCAAAAAAGTGAACTCAGACCTCCATCTAAGACCATGCACAAGGGTCAAATCCAAATGGATTAAAGACCTTGATATCAGACCCCAAACCATAAGGTATATAGAAAAACAATAGGTAAAACACTCCATTACTTTGAGACTAAAGGCACCTTCAAGGAGAAAACAGCACTGTCCAAACAAGTCGAAGCAGAGATAAACAGATGGTACTATATTAAGCTGAGAAGCTTCTGCACCTGAAAGGAAATAGTGTCTAAGATACAAAGGTCATTCACAGATTGGGAGAAACTATTCACCCAATACCCATCTGACCAGGGAATAATATCGAAGATATACAATGTAATGACAGAACTTAATTAGAAAATATCTATCCCATCAAAAAATGAGAAGAAATGCACAGGCATTTTATCAAATAAGAAATACAAATGGTCAAAAGGCACATGAAAAATGCTCCATATTACTAATCATAAGGGATATGCAAATCAAAACAACCTGGAGGTACCATCTCACAGCACAGAGACTGACACATAAAGAACAAGAACAATCAGTGCTGGTGGGGATGTGGGGAGAAATGAATACTTACTCCTGGTGGGAATGTCATCTAGTCTAGCTTTTATGGAAAACAATATGGAGATTCTTCAAAACACTGGAAATTGAGCTCCCATATGATGCAGCTATACTACTCCTAGGTATATATCCTAGGAACACATAATGCAATACAAAAATACCTTCATCACACCTACATTCATTGCAGTGCTATTTACAATAGCCAGAATCTGTAAAGAACCAAGGTGCCCTTCAACAAATAAATGCCTAAAGATACAGTGGTACATCTACAAAATGGAATATTATGCAGCCATCAGGAGAGATGAAGTCATGAAATTTTCCTATACTTGGATGGACATGGAACTATTGTGCTGAGTGATATATGTCAGAGGGAAAAAGAGACACACAGAATATTCTCACTTATCTATTGGTTTTTAAGAAAAAATAAAGACATTTATTGAAATGAGAGCTGGAAGGACTGGCTCATATTATGAACCTTACCTCAAAGAGTGGTGAGTGCAGTTAGAGAAATAACTATACTAACAAGTACCGCGAGAATTTTAATGAGTGAGTGAAGTAAAATGCCTGTCTCGAATACAGGTAGGGTGTCATGAAGGAGGGAGATGGGGGGATTGGTGATGGGAATGTTGCACTGGTGAAGGGGAGTGTTCTGTTTATGACTGAAACCCAGTTACAGTCATGTTATGGTGTTTAAATAAAGATATATAAATAAAAAAGAAAAGAGAAATTTCCGTGTTATGTTTCACCTTGCCTGAGACCCCCAAAAAGCTATAGTTGTTTTTTAATTGGTTTGTCACTTATCAGCTGCTTATTTATTTGTGGTTTTATTTCTTTCATATAATTTCAAGGCTGTTATTTTTTAATATATCTTTATTTAAATAGCTTGATTACAAATATGATAGTAGTTGGGTTTCAGTCATGCAAAGAACACCCCCCTTTACCAGTGCAACATTCCCATCACCAATATCCCAGATCTCTCTCCTCCCCACCCCACCCCCTCCTGTACTCTAGACAGGTTTCTACTTCTCTTGTTCATTCACATTGTTATGATAATTTTCAATGTAGTTATTTCTCTAACAACACTCAACACTCTTTGTGGTGAGCTTCATGTAGTGAGCTGGACCTTCCAGCCCTCCTCTCTTTTGTTTCTGAGAATTACTGCAAAAAAGTCTTTTATTTTTCTTAAAACCTATAGATGAGTGAGACTATTCTGCATTTTTCCCTCTCCCTCTGACTTATTTTACTCAGCAAAATAGATTCCATGTACATCCATGTATAGGAACAGGCAGCATTTTCGCCAGCAGTTCATGATATTTCCTTTACCATTATATCCCTGCTAACACAGTTTCTTCCCAGTATTTTTGATATGTGCCATTCTCACTGGTGTAAGATGATATCTCAATGTTATCTTGATTTGTGTTTCCCTAATGATAAGTGATAATGAATATTTTTTCATATGTTTGTTGACTATTGTTCTTTTTCAGAGGTGTTTGTGCTTTTTCTTTCCTCATTTTTAGATTTGGGGGTTAATCTTTGAGATTACTTTTATAGCTGCATATTAAATCTTGATTTGATTGTTGAGTGCAGATTTTTCCCCACTCAGTTAATTGTCTTTTAGTTTAACTCATGATTTTTCTTTTATTTTAATGGGTAATGTGTAAATTTATTTAAATTAATATCTTTAAGCACAATAATTATGAACATTTTTGTAGTTGGGTTTCAGTCATAAATAAAGTAAACCCCTATTCATCAGTGCAATATTCCCACCATGAACGCCCCTCATTTACTTACTCTCCCACTCCCTGTCTGTACTCGAGACATTAATTCTATTTCTCTCACTCCTTACCATTGTTATGGTAGTTGTCAGTAGTTATTACTGTACCTGAACTCACCACTCTTTGTGGTACCTTCATACAGTGGGCATGTCCTTCCAACTCTCATCTCTATTGTCTCTGGGTATTATTACATTAATGTCTTTTATTTTTCTTAAATCTAATGGAAGAGAGAGACTATTCTGTGTCTGTCTCTCTCCCTCTGACTTATTTCGCTCACAGTTATAGTTTCCATGTCCATCCATGTAGAGGAATATTTCATGACTTCATTTTCCTGATGGCTGCATAGTATTTTATTGCTTATATGTTCCATAGTTTCTTTAGCCACTCATCTATTATTGGGTATCTGGGTTATTACCAGATTATGGCTATTGTAAATAGAAATGAAATGAATATAGGTATGCAGTAGGCATTTTTGTACTGTGTTTTTTTTTTGTTTCTAAGGTATATTTCTAGGAGTAATTATAGCTGGATCATATGGGAGCTCAATATCCAGTATTTTAGTTTTTTAATTTTTTTGTTTTGGGGCTACACATGGTGATACTCAGGCATTACTCATGGTTTACTCATGGTTACTTGTGTGCAGAAATCAATCCTGGCTTGGAGGACCATATGGGATGCTGGATATAGAACCCAGGTCCATCTTGTTTCAGCCACATGCTAGGCAAACCCCCAACTACTGCACTATCACTCTGGCCCCTCAATTTCCAGGTTTTTGAGAAATCTCCTTATTGTTTTCATAAAGACTGGACTAGATAGCTTTACCACCAGCAGTGAATGAGAGTTTCTTTCTCTCCACATTCCCACCAGCATTTTCTTTGTGATGTGTGCAGTAATAGGGTACCTTATAGTTGTTTTGATTTGCATATCCCTTATGATTAGTGATGTGGAGCATTTTTTCATGTGACTTTTGGCCATTTATATTTCTTCTTTGAGAAATTGTCTGTTCATTTCTTCTCCCCATATTTTTTATTTACTTTTTTTCCTAAATAAAACCTTGATTTAAGCACCATGATTACAAGCATGACTGTAGTTGGGTTTCAGTCATAAAAAGAACATCCCCCTTCACCAGTGCAACATTCTCACCACCAATGCCCCCTCCCCCCCACCTTCCCAACCCCTACCTGTATTCAAGACAGGCATTCTAACTTCTCTCACTCATCAAGATTGTCATGATAGTTGTTAGTGTAGTTATTTCCCTAACTGCACTTTATGGAGTTAGATATGTTTTCTTCTTATGTGCTCTCAGTACCTTGTATATCTTAGATATTAACCCCTTATCTGATGAGTATTAGGAGAAAAGTTTCTCCCATTCTGTTGATGGCCTTTGTATCCTATTCACTATATTCTTTGAGGTACAGAAGCGTCTCAGCTCAAAATAATCCCATCTGTTTATCTCTGCTTCCACTTGTTTGGATAGTGTTGTTTTCTCCTTGAAGATGCCTTTGGTCTTAATGTCATGGAGTGTTTTACCTACATGTTATTCTATACACCTTATGGTTTCAGGTCTGATATCAAGCTCTTTAATCAAATTGGATTTGACTTTTGTCAAATCTTAGTATTTATATACAGGCTCTGTTTTTTTTTCCATTTCTCTTTTCAGAGCTAATACAATCTTGTAGTGTTTCAGCCTGGTTGACCTATCAAGGGGTGACAGGGTGGTGTTAAGACTCTCATGATTTTTTTTGTGCTATTGATGTATTTTGTCAGATTTGTCAAAAATTGTATTTAATATTTTGTTGTCCCTCATTGATTGCATATATGTTTAGTAATGTGATGTCTTCCTGTTGTACATACCTCTGAATTATTATGAAACATCCATATTTGTACCTTATAACTTTCCTAAGTCTAAAGTTCATGTCATCTGATATTAATATGGCCACTCCATTTTTAATAATTTTTTGTGACCAAAGTGAATTATGAATCTTTCAAAGTAATATTTAAAGTGCATAGTGACAATGAATCAGGGCCATTTCCACCACTTATGTTGTCTTCCCTCTACCCCTGTTCTCTAAATGCATCTCATATCTCTCTAGTTTGCCCCCAGACTGCTAGTTTAACTGGTCCCCACTGTGTATAGCTTGTTGTAGATTGGGTATCTATAGGTTTGGTGTTTAAGTCTGATCATTTTTTATTTCCACTCAATGTTCATACAACTGGTTTAACCTGGTACCATTCATTTTTACCTTTCAATTTATGAGGCAGAACAGGATGATTCAAGTTATGTGGTTCTGTTGGAAAAAAGGAAAAATAACTGGGAGGGATGTCTAGAGGTTATAAATATCAATTTAAAAAAAAACAGGGAAAAAAAGAAGAAAAACATAAATCCCCCCAAAACAAAATACAAACATAAAAACAGAACCAGCCACTACAAGAAGCACAACAGTAACAAGACAGCAACAACCAAATAATAATCACGACAGCGACAACAACAACAAACAACAAGAAGAAAAAAATTAAAGAAAAAAGAAAAAAAGAAAAAAGGAAGGAGGGCTGGTGTGGCAAGGTTTTGTGCTTTTTTCTTTTTTTCCCATAGGCACAGTAATTATTGGGGGAAATTAGAAAGGGGATTTCCTTGGCCTAAGAGATACAAGGTTTCTTTGCCCTTGAAGCATACTGTTATGGGAACAACTACAGGCTCAATACACACTCATTTTCACATCCCAAGGTCTTATTGTGGTGCCAGGAAATTTCTGCTCAGTTGTAGATGATAAAATCAGGCCTCTGTAGCTGGAGATCTTGGTATTTGCACAGGTCATAGGATGAAGTCTAGGATAAAAGTTTTTTTTTTTTTTTTTTTTTTTTTACAGTTCTAGAAGTTTCTTTCCATCATTGTTGTTTTAATCAGTCTTCTGTAACAAGTGGTCTTAGATTTTGCACAGATCCTAGGAAAAAGTCAAAGATAAACCTTTCATTATCATTCCAGAAGTCCTGCACAGTTGTCAAAGTCAGACCTCTGGAATTAGAGATCTTGGTTTTTTGTATATATCTTAGGCCAAAGCCTAAACTAGGATCTTTCTTATTGGTCCCTGGATAAGTTTTGCCTGGTCATGGTTGTCAGAGTCAGTCTTCTGTAGTTAGCGATTTTGGCTTTTGCACAGATCAAAGGATGATGTGTCTTCTGATTTCATCTTACCATTATTGATGAGATAGAACAACCTGCTCTTAGATTACATTGTTGCCATTTCCTCATTGCCAGAACTTCATATCAAAACTGGCGCAAGTTGGTGCCAGAGTGGTATTGGGAATTTCCCAGGGTGAGTTTGGTTCCTGGTGCTGTTGCTGCTTTAGTTCTATGTCTGGGATCTGGGGTTCAGGTTGGACAGTCACTATCCGATCACATGGAGTCTAAGTTGGGTCCACATGACACACGTTCAGGGTGAGAGGTGCCTTTGTATTATAAAATGTATAGGTTCTTATCCCAGGTAAATATTGTTTCTATACATAAAATTTCCTCTTTTTTGTAGTATGCCGCAAAAGGGAATGGTGCCATATTATATTGCTGGTACATTTGGGCATAAAAATGACAGGCTACACAATCTCTGTGCTCTGGTTTTGACTTGAGCTTTTATCCCAGACAAGACTTTCTAGGTTTTTGTATCAAGCTGAACCAAAACAGGTGAAGTTAAATCTATCATCTATCTCTATCTATCTATCTATCTATCTATCTATCTATCTATCTATCTATCTATCTATCTATCTATCTATCTATCTATCTATCTATCTATCTATCTATCTATCTATCTATCTATCTATCTATCTATCTATCATCTATCTATCTCTATCTCTATCTATCTATCTATCTATCTACATATAAATAGAAGTAAATAAAATAAATTTAAAAAGTTTTTAAAGAAAAAAGTGATGATACTTACCTGGCAGATACTATGATCACGAAGGTGGTTTCTCCAGGGTGAGGCTCACCCATTGCACTCCAGGTGTGCTGACCCCTGCAATTTCCCCAAATGTGGGAACTTGACTGCATAATTTGTGGTAGTGGGGGACTGTGTTCGTGCTCTCCCCTGAAAAAAAAGAAAAATAAAAAAGTGATGGAGGATGATACCTTTACATTTGGGAATAAATACACTAAGAGGTATTATTATAGAAGTATTAAACATACAAAAGAAGTATAGGCACCCCCATTATTTCTTTTGAGATATTTTTGTGGGGGGTGAAATCCAGGGCACAGTTTCATCAACACCATGGTGTGGTTGAGTTTGAGAAATGATTAGCGGTAAAGGATCGGGTAGTGTCCTTGAGCTTTGGGTTCTTTTGGAGCTGAATCCAGTAGCATTTGGGTGGGGTGAGAAGACTCACGTAGCATGAGACAGCAAGTGCTGGTTGTACTTTCTTGCTGGAACACGAGATGTGGGACTGAGAGGGTGACCTTTCACTTTGGGAGCTGGTGTTGGCTTATTGAGGCAAGAGGTCAGTCTTGGTACCTAATACATTAAGAACTGAGGGTAAAGGGGGTTAAATAAGGAGGGATATTGGATCAGGATTGGGGGATGAAGATAGAAGGATTTCTGAAGGAGGGGAGGAGGAATAATATATAAGAGGAGCTATGCATGGATTGTTTACAATTTAGGTTTGGCAATCATAGATGAGTCCACGTATACAAACTCATGCCCACATATAGATATACATTAGAGATCTATTCTTTTTTTTGTTTGTTTTTTTCGGGCCACACCCATTTGAAGCTCAGGGGTTATTCCGGGCTACGTGCTCAGAAATTGCCCCCTGGCTTGGGGGATCAAAACGTGGTCCTTTCCTTGGCTAGCGCTTGCAAGGCAGACACCTTACCTCTAGCGCCACCTCGCCAACCCCTAGAGATCTATTCTTAAGTTGTTGTTGGAGGTCTGACCCTTATAGGATGGGTCTGAGCTCTTAAAAATAATTGCATTAAGAAAAGATAAATAATTAGCTAAGGTATACATTAGGAGGGAAAGAAAGGGAACACAAAAGAGAAGAGAGAAGAGAAAATAAAAATTACTTAAAGAAATTGGGCTGATGTGTTGGAGTTGGAAGCGTTTTCAATTTCTAGGCACTTCATCAATGACAGTGGTGGGCTTTGCTAAATGAAGGGTTCAAGGTTAGATAGTGGCTGGAGCATTTTAGGATAAGCCTAATTTTCGCATCTAGAGTACTAAGCAGTGTCATAATGAAGACTATCAGAGGTGGCTATGTAGTATTATCTACCACATTTTATTTATCGAGGTTCCTGTCCTAAATAGAAACTGAAAGTGTGGACCTTATTTAACATAGATTGAATTGATGAATAGAAAGAAAGGAGAGAAGGAAAGAACAACTAAGAAAAAAAGAGAGAAAAAGGAAATGGTAATTTGCAAAAACAAATTGGATAAGTGGGACCTGTAACATAAGTCTGTGGTGCACTGTTGACTCGGTGGTCTGAATGATCATATACTTTAGGTTCTAATAGTAGACATAAACAAAACATATTGTCATAATGAGCACTATATAGTATCTAGTTGATTGATTACTGAAGCATAAACTTAAGGTGTCCCACCCGATGTTTTCAAGAACCACGGTAGACAAAGAAGCTGAAGGGTTTATTTTATACCTGATAAAACCAAGGCATTAAAACATATTGATTGTAATGACTGCAGCGGGAGTCCCTGGCTTGCAATCATATTCTGCAACCTGGTTCTGTGGATAAATACATTAGGAAATTATTATAGGCCTTTGTAGTTAGAGGTTGATTGCACAACTATTCACTCTAAACCACTGTTTCCATTGTTGCTGGTTTCTTTATGGTATAATGGATTGTCAAGGCTTTGTGTTGGCCCTCTTACACTTGATTTGAACACTTTTTGCTATATGCTTACACCTACAGTGTTTGGAGATTCTATCACCATTGTGTTTCTTCATAGAGTATTATATGTATATATGCTATATATTCTAAATAACTCAGATAAGTGCTATCTTTCTGTTTTTATCCTCTTGTTCTGACTTACTTCATTTAACATAATATTTCTAGATTCATCTACATTGCTACAAAATCCATGATTGTATTATTTCTAACTGCTGTGTAGTATTCCATTGTGTATAAGTACCACATCTTCATAACCCACTCATCTGTTTTTGGGCATCGAGGTAGGTTACAAATGTTTGCTTTTGTGCTGAGTGCTGCAATAAATAGTGGAGTGCATACATACTTTGGGATGAATGTCCTTTTGTCTTTGGGATAGATACCCAGGAGTGCGATTGCTGGGTCATATGACAGTTCAATTATGAGTTTACTGAGCACCCTCCTTACTGTTTTCTGTAGGGGTCAGACCAGGCATCATTGCCACCAGCAGTGGATGAGAGTTTATTTCTTACCACATCCCCGCCAACAGAGATAGGTCCCGTTTATTTTTGTTGTTGTTGTTGCTTGTTTGTTTGTTTTTTTTGTTGCTTTTCAGTTACACCCGGTGATGCTAGGGATTACTCCTGGCTATGCACTCAGAAATTGCTCCTGGCTTGGGGGATCATATGTGATGCTGGCGGATTGAACCTTGGTCCATCCTAGGCTAGTGTGTGCAAGGCAGACGCCTTCTGTTTGCTCCACTGTTCTGGCCCCTGCTTCCATTATTTTTGATGTGTGCCATCTTCACTGGTGTAAGTTGGTACCTCATTTTTGTTTTGATTTGGATTTCCCTAATGATGAATGATGGTGAACATATTTTCATGTGTCTATAGGATCATTTCTTGATTTTCCTTGGGAGAAGTGTCTATTCATTTTTCTCCTCATTTTCTATTCCTTTATTAGATGTTTTTGGATCTCACCTTTCTGAGTGCTCTGAATATCCTAGATACCAAACTTTATCTGATGTATTGAGTTCAATTTTTTTCCCATTCCATTATCCATCTTCTAGTTTTTTTTTTTTTTGGTTTTTCAGGCCACACCCATTTGATGCTCAAGGGTTACTCCTGGCTAAGCACTCAGAAATTCCCCAGGCTTGGGGGACCATATGGGACGCCGGGGGATTGAACCGCAGTCATGATCTTTCCTTGGCTAGCGCTTGCAAAGCAGACACCTTACCTCTAGCACCACCTCACCGCCCCCTATCTTCTAGTTTTAACCAGAATTTATTTTGACATGCAGAAACTTTTTAGTTTAATGTAGTCCCTTTTATTTAGGTTTGATGCTAAATCTCTTGCCATTGGCATTCTATCATCAACGACTTATTTGATATATAAGTCTTGAAGTGTTCTGCCTATTTTTTTCTCAATGAACTTTATATTTTCAGCTCTGATTTCAAGGTTTTAGTCCATTTTGAGTTGATTTTTGTGTAGGGTGTGAGTATGGATCAATCTTTTAATTTCTTTTTTTTTTTTTTTTTTGGTTTTGGGTCACACCCAGCGGTGCTCAGGGTTACTCCTGGCTGTCTGCTCAGAAATAGCTCCTGGCAGGCAAGGGGACCATATGGGACACCGGGATTCGAACCAACCACCTTTGGTCCTGGATCGGCTGCTTGCAAGGCAAATGCTGCTGTGCCATCTCTCCGGGCCCCAATCTTTAATTTCTTACAGGTGGTTATCCAGTTGTTCCAATACCATTTGTTAAAAAGGCTGTCTTTGTTCTATTTCAAGTTCTTGATTCCTCTGTCAAATATTAGTTGACTACATATTTGGGGAGTATATCCCAAATATTCTATTCTAATACACTGTTCTGAGATGGTCTTTGTTCCAGTACCATGCTGTTTTGATCACTATGGCTTTATAGTAAAGCTTCAGATTAGGTAAGGAGATTCCACCCAGCTTCTTTCTTTTGGCTAAACTAAATCTTTGTGGTTCCATATAAATTTTATAATTGATTGTTCTAAGTCCTTAAAAATGATGTCTGAATTTGAATAGGAATTTCATTGAATCTAAATAAAAATGAGGTAAGATAGTCATTTTTGACAATGTTGATTCTACCTACCCATGAGCATGGATGTTCTTCCATTTCCTTAGATCCTCTTAAATTTCTTCTGAAGTGTTTTGAATTTTTCATGGTACAGATCGTTCACCATTCTTTTATCAGCTTGTTTCCTAGGTACTTGATAGTTTTAGATACTATTTTAAATGGGATCGACTCCTTAATGTCTTTCTCCTCTACTTCGTTATTTGTATAGAGGAATGCTATTGTCTTTTGTGTATTGATTTTGTAGTCGAGCCACTTTGCTGTATTGATTTATTGTTTCTAGGAGTTTTTTACAGTGAACTCTTTAGGGTTTTCTATGTATATCATCATATTATCATATCATCTGCAGAAAGTGGTAGTTTGACTTTCTCTTTCCCTAATCTGGATTTCTTGGATTTCCTTCTCTTGTTTGATTGCTATTGCTAGTACGTCTAAAACTCTGTTGAATAAGAGTGGAGAAACTGGGCAGCCTTGCTTAGTTCCTGACCTTAGTGGAAATGTTTTCACAGTTTTTCACCATTAAGGATAGTGTTGGCTGTGGGCTTCTTATAGATAACTGTAACTATCTAGAGCAATGGTCTTCAAACTATGCCCACAGCCACATATTGTATTTATTCCATTATTGTTTCATCACTTCTAAATAAGATATATGCAGTGTGCATAGAAATTTGTTCATAATTTTTGTTTTTACTGTAATCTGGCCCTCCAACAGTCTGAAGGACAGTGAACTGGCCCCCTGTTTAAAAAGTTTGAGGACCCCTGATCTAGAGGAAGGTTTCATCCAACCCTATTTTGCTGAGTGTTTTCAGCACGAATGGGTGTTGGATTTTGTCAAATGCTTTCTCTGTGTTGATTGTTATGATCAAATAGTATTTACCTTTCTTCTTGTTGATGTGTATGATATTGATTGATTTGCATATGTTGAGCCATTCATTGCATCCTGGGATGAAACCCACTTGGTCATAGTGTATAATCTTTTTTGATGTAATTTTAGATTTGGTTTGCTAAGATTTTGTAAGGATTTTTGCATGTATACTTCATTAGTGAGATTGGTGCCTGTAGTTTTCTTTCTGGTGGAGTCTTTGCCATCTTTGGGGAATGAGGTGCATCATTGACCTCATAAAAGGAGTTAGAAAGGATTCCTTTCTTTTCAATGTTTTGTTAGAGGCCTGAGGATCAGCAGCTGTAATTCTTCTTGGACAGTCTGCTGTAAATCTCAAGGATGCTTTCTTTAATGTAACTTTCTTTTTGATTGCTTCTTTCAGTATTCTATCTCTATCTGGTGGGATTTGTCATTGTGACTAGGATGTGTGTCTTGGGGGTGTTAATCCTGGGGTCTCTTTTAGCTGTTACTCTTCAGGCATGCAGAATTTGGTCACATGTATTCATTAACCTCTGTAGTTTCTCTGTAATGATGTTTCTTGACTGTTGATTCTCTTGGAGATTTTCATCCGGTCTCTAAGTTTTTCTGTTGAGCTTATCAGAGACTTCTATTTTCATCTGTTTAGATTTTTTGAGTAATTTTTCATTGGTCCAATCATTTGTTTAAGGATTTTTTTCCAATCTCTTCTGCTGTATGGAGTTGTTATGCATCTCATCTTCCAGCTCATTAATCCTATTCCTCAGCTGCTGTTAACCTGGTTAGAGAGGGCTTTCCATTGAGTTTTTCAATTCATCTACTGAGTTTTTCAGACATGTTATTTGATCTGTTATTTCAGTTTGAAATTTTCTGATTTCCATCTTCATATTCTCTTGATTTTTATTAGTGTTCTGCTCAACTCACCCTATGCTTTCTTTTAGTTCTGTAAACATCCTTCATATTTCTTCTCTAAACTCCATATCTGAGAGACTGACTAGGTGGTTGGCTGTTTTTGGGTCATCATAGTTGTCATCTTCATTCTCTATGCCTGGTGTTGGTCTGTGTTGTTTCTCTATTGTCATGCATTTATTGTGGGGTTTTCTACGTGTTGTGGTGGTATTCATTGGTTAGATGATGTGTGCAGCCACAAAGTGAAGTGGAGCACTCCTCTAGCTCCACCCTTTGTGACCTGGCCGACTCACCTCCAAGGAAGAGAAGCTGCACAGGATCGTTCTTAGACTGAAGCAAGCAGAGAAAATTCCAAAGATGTCTGCTATGCTGCAGAGACAAAGCAGAACTCAGCTGGCTCCACCTTTTGTGAGCAGGTCGACTCACCTCCAAGGAAGAGAAGCCTCAGGGAAGAATGTCGCACTGGATCAGTTCTTATGCCAAAGCAAGTAGAGAAAAGTCCTGTAATTCATGGAATGTTTGATAGAATTCACTTGTAAAACCATCTGGCCCTGGACTTTTGTTCTTGACAGAGAGGACTGGTGTGCTATTGTATTGTGTAGGGTGGTTGTTGTTACAATTGGGTGTTTGGATTGTTTAACTCATCTCTGTGTAGTTCATTTAGAATCAGTTTGGTTAGCACAAATAGTGTGCATTCTTTTTTGTCTGAGAATTTTTTTTGTCCTCCCTTCTATATGAATGAGAATTAATCTGGGTAGTGGACTCTAGGTTGGAAGTTTCTTTCATTCAGTAATTTAAATATGTCATTCTACTGTCTTCTTGCCTGAATTACATCAAATGGGAGATCTGATTCGATTCTTATGTTCCTTCCTTTGCACTTGAGGGATTTTCTTCTTCATTGCTATAAGGAATTCATATTTCTCTTTTTTTTTTTTACCCATTTGGCTTACTATGTCTTGGTGTTTGTTTATTAGCATCTATTTTATTAGAGACTCTTTTCACTTCTTGAATTTGTACTGGTGCCTCTTTCCCGAGTTTGGGGACTTTTTCTGCTATTATTTTTCTCACTATTTGTTCTTCCCTTTTCCCTAATTTCTCCCCTTCAGGTATTTCAACAATTCTCAGATTATTTCTTTTGTCTTGTTCATTAAATACCTAATATTTTCTTCCAATGCTTTACCTCTTTATTTCCTTATTAACTTTGTCACTTTTGGTTTGTTGTGTTTTTTCAAGTTCTTCTATGTGATTCTTCAACTGTGTAAATCTGCTATTATGGTTGCTAAGATGTTTTTTATTTCCCTTAATTCTATTTGTATGGATTCTTTCATCTTATTTAAAAGTTTTTCTTTCAGTTGGTTGAATTGTTCATGTATGGATTTCATAATTTCGCAGGTCAGTGATTCCTTAATTTCTATTGCTATGATTTTCATTGCTACTTTTAGGTCCTCATCTATCGGGCTCGTGCATTTTGGTGGACTTGGAAATTTGCTAGGATTTTTCTCTATATTCCCAGCTGCTAGTGTCTTTCTTAGTTTACCCATATTTCTTTACATTTTGTGGGTTAGAATGTTGACGTTTTGGGTTGTTTAATAAAATGGTCTGCTGAATTTACTGTGTTATAAATGATTAGAGGTATTTTGTATTTTGAGTTTATTTTTCCTAGTTGAGTGAGCTTGTCAAAATATGGCAGAGGTATTACAAGCTACTTCATTGTTTTGCTGTTTTGCTACCATTTTATGAGCTGGGAATTATGAGAGAAATAAGTGCTAGGTCTGGTATGCCTAGACCTGTATGGTATACAGACTTACTGGTCTGGAGACTCTGGGAGTGGGGCTGCTATACAAATATTTGGCCCTGCCCTTGGATCTTAGCCCTCCTCTGTCACCTGTGATGTGGTGCTGGGTCCCTTCTCTGAAGTGTGTCCTTAAGTGGGGATAATAGTGGCAACCAGGTGGTGTTTTGGTACTGCCCTCAGGTCTTCACCCTTCTCTGTTACTTGTGGCAAGGCACTGGTTCCCTTCTCTATTTTGTGTACCTTAAGCATGGGGATGGGTAATGGCAGTAACCATATGGAGGATTGGCCATATCCTTAGGTCTCCTCCCTCCTCTTTTCCCTGTGGCAAGGTGCTGGGTGCTAGGTCCCTTCTCTGCATTGAGGCCTTTAAATGCAGGTTATGGTGGCTACTGCCCAAAGTTTTTTGCCCCTGCCCTCAGGTTTCCTCTCTCTTCAGTTACCTGTGGGAAGCTGCTGAGTCTCTTCTCTGTGCTGTGGCCCTTAAGTGCGGGGTGGGTAATGGCAGAAACTACACTGAGGTTTGGCCCTGACCTCAGGTCTCCTCCCTCCTCTGTTACCTGTGGTAAGGCACTGGGTCCCTTCTCTGTGCTGTGGTCCTTAAGCACAGGAGAAGGTAATCAGCCACTCTATTTTTTAAGGGAGTTGTTTGCTTGGATGAACTTCACCTTTGATTTTGAATTTATGTTTGTTCTAACTATTTTGATGTGTTTCTTGTATGTAGCAGCATGTTAGATTCAACTGTTTTTGTTTTTTTTTCAGCCACACCCATTGATGCTCAGTGGTTACTCCTGGCTATGTGCTCAGAAATCGCTCCTGAATTGGGGGACCATATGGGATTCTGGAGGATCAAAATGTGGTCCATCTTAGACTAGAGCATGCAAGGCCTTACCACTTGCACCACCACTCTGGCCCCGTTAGATTTAGCTTTTTGATCGATTTTGTTACTATGTGTCTTTTAAATGGTGCATTTAGTTCATTGACATTGAGATAATTTTCAGGGGATTTAGTGTCATCTTTGTGTAGGAGTTTGGTGTATCATTTTTAAAAGTAGACCTTTCAGTTTTTCTTGTAAGGTTGCTTTTGAATCTGTAATGTTTCTGAGCTGTTTTTTTGCTCATGAAGTTATGTATGTTTTCTTCAACTTGAATGGGAGTCTGGATGGATGCAGTATTCTAGGCAAAGCATTCAATTTATTGAGTTTTGGCACTATATCCCACCACTGCCTTCTGACTTTGAGGATTTGTTGTGACAGGTCTGTTGTAAATCTTAAGGACACTCCAGTGAATGTAATTTCCATGTTTGATCTTGCTGCTTTCAGTATTCTATCCCCCTCTCTGGGCTTTTTCCTTGTGACTAGGATGTGTCTTGGGGTGCTTTTTTTTTTTTGGATCTTTTACCTGGTATTGCTCAAGTATGTAGGATTTGTTAGCATGCCATCTTTAGCTCTGGAAGTTTCTCTGCAATGATTTCCTTGACTTTTGATTCATCCATTGAATTTTCTTCCTGGGTTTGTGGGACTCCAATGATTCTGATGTTGTTTCTTTTGAGTTTACCAAAGACTTCTATTTTTATCTGTTCACATTCTTTGAGGATTTTTTCCATTGTCTGATCATTTGTTTTAAGGCTCTTTTCCATTCTCTTTTATTTTATGGAGTTGTTATGCATCTCATTTTCCAGCTCACTGGAGGTTTTTATTTCATCTACCAAGTTTTTCATTCCTGTTATATTAGTTTGGAATTTTCTCATTTCTATTTTTATATTGTCGTGATTCTTGTGTGTGGTCCATTTTACTTGATTTATACTTCCTTTGAGTTCTTTGAACATCCTCTACATTTCTTCTTAACTTTTATCTGAGAGGCTAAATAGGTGTTTGGCCTTTTTGGGTCATGAGAGCTGCCATCTTCATTCTCTGTGAATGGTATTGGCCTGAGTTTTTTTCTCTCATTTTTGCATCTGTATGTGATGTTTTCTGTGTGATGTGCTAGGTTTCATTGATTAGGAGATATGCATTGCAGCTTTGCTTTGCTCCATGGTCAGGCTCTTTAAGCTCCATCCTTCTTGGGTGGTTCATCTCACCTCAGATTATGTGGCTTCTGCAAATGCTTTTGGGAGGTTTTGGTCCCAAAATGTACAGTTGCAGGTTCAGGCAGCAGCAACTTGAAAGTTGGTTGACTGCGATCCTCCTGTTGCTTTAGCCATACAGAAAAATTTTAGTTTGATATAGTCTCATTTATTCAGTTTTCATTCTGTAGTTTTTGCCATTGGCTTCATATTGTTAAAGACTTCTTTGAGTTCTAGGTGTTGGTGTGTTCTCCCTATGATTTCCCTCGATGTACTTTATAGATTCAGGTCTGATATTAAGGTCTTTGACCCACTTTGAGTTGACTTTGTGTAATATGTAGCTCTAATTTCTTACAAGTGGTTATCAGATTATCCCAACATTATTTGTTAAAGAAACTGTCTTTATTCCACTTCTTGTTCTTGGCTTCTTTGTCAAAGATTATTTGACCATACACCATACTTTTTTGTGCTATAAGATGCACCTGACCATAAGATGCACAAAATTTTTAGATGCTCTCCTCCTCTACACTCAGGTTTCAGCTCCAGGCGGCATTCACACTTTTTATGGTATGAAAATTTTGGGTTTGGGCAATTGTTTTTGGATATTTTATTCTGACCCATTGGTCAGGAAGTTTGTCTTTTTTTTCTAATAGCCTGTTGTTTTGTTCACCATGGCTTTGTAATCTGACTTCAAGTTAGGTAATGAGATAGCTCTCAGTTTCTTGTTTTTCTTGGTTTTGGCTCTTCAAGGTCTTTTATGATTCTACACAAAATTTATAATGAACTGGTTTTGTTCTTTCAAAAAAGTTATGGACCACACCTAGTGGTATTAAGAGCTTATTCTAATTCTATGCTCAGGGATCACTCCTCGTGGTACTCATGGAATCGTATGTGGTACCAGAAATTGAGCCATGCTCATTCATGTGCAAGACAAGGCAAGTGTGCTAAGCCCTATACTATTTTCATGGCTCCTGCTATTTAATTTTTTTTATCCTATTGTTTTTCAGTGACTGATATAGTCTTTCAGTAAATACTACAGTGACTGAATGAAAGAATTCCAAGTTCGGTCAATCTAAATATATGCACTGTGGAGCAAACCTGCATATTGCTGTTTCTGTAGTTACTCAGGAATCAGGTAATAATCTCTTAAACCCTATAAATGACTGTTTGGCAATAGGGAACAGCCCCTAATTTCACTGCAGAAAGAGATCACATTCCAGGGCTCCAGCATTAGACAGGAGGAGGTCTTTTGCATGCTTTTATTCATAGTGTCCAAACACATTTTCACCTTAAAGTTAGGAGCATTAGGTGGTTAAGATTATTAATCAATTGATAGAAGACCTGACTGCCTTGTGTTACAAGCAGAGAGAACAGGAATTACAATCATTGGCAACAGTGTCCTGTGTCAGATGTCACGAGTGATCTAAGTATCCAAGAATACATATAGCAGAGCATTTGTGGGAAACAGGTAAAGTCTTAACAGTCAGTGCAGACAAAGGACTTGGGAAGACAGGAGAATAAAGGGCTGAAGAGTGTGACTTTCTCTCTACAGGTTTCTCTTGACTGCAGAGCTATGTATGGGCCTCAGAATTTAAGTTTATGTAGGATTTCTCCCCTAATGCTGGCACTGTTCATATTTGTGTTGGGGCTGTGATGGTACTATCTTGGGTGCATTAGGGTTACCACAATACTCTCCTATTCTCATGAGATGCCAAATATGTTTTTAGACATTGCTAAATGTTCTCTGCAAGGCAGAATTGCCCCTGATTGAAAACCAATGTTTGAAGAGGTCTGTGAATCAAGTGGCTCCTCTTGATGAAACAAATCACAAAGGGGACAGTGACTATAAACAAATCTGTGAATGTTATATCTTTTCTGTTTGAATTCCAAAGGAATTAGGACAAAAAGAGCCACCTGATTGTGAGCAGAAATTGTCAGAGATGAATTCTAAGAAGGCATTGAATTTGCAAGTGCCTGGAGATGTGAGCTATTTTAGATTGTAGGGGAGAAATAGTGTGTGGAGGAGGGAGATTATCATAGTTGGGGGGAATTTTGGTCAGGTTAAATTAGCCTGGAGTTAGAGTTGATTAGTTTAAATTTAGTCAGGAATGAATATTAAAAGGACTCTGGTATGGTATTCAGGAGTTCCTACTAATGTTCAATTTCCTGTATATTTTATTTTTGGGAAAAAAAAAGAGGAAGATCTTTAATTAAAAGTTTTAGATTTTGTTACTGATTTTTGAGTCTATCCTTTTTGCCTGGCATTACCTCCTCCTTATAACTGCTGAGCAAGTGACTATTAGTAACTATGGGGAAAAATAGAAATCTTGCTATGTTGTAAAGAATCTTTTGTTTTCTTTGCATTGTCACAAATTAATGGCAGCTTCAATTGAATTTTTGTTTTGCTGCTTCATCTATGAATGAATGAGTGAATGTATGTGGGAAGGAATGAACAAACACTTGCATATATTGTACTTACTATTCTACATATTTTCTACTCTTCATAAATATTTATATTCTAGTTATTCTCAGAAGATAATTGTTTTATATGTTTTTTATCTTCATCTTCAAATGTTTCTCAGAAACACTTATTTTATTCATTTATTATGATTTTGGTTTATTGAATCTCACTTGACTTTGTTCAGGGACTTCTCCCAGTGCTTTATTTGAGGGTCACTCTCAGTGGTGGGACACATATGGTTGCAGGGGTCTAACTAGGGCTCCTCATATGTAAAGCTCTCTGGCCTTCTAAGTTATCTGCCCAGCCTAACACTTGATATTATTGAAGCATTTTTTGTACTAATACCTTTCTACCCTTGAACTTTGTGACAACTCCCACTAATTATCCTTTATTATTTTTTGGGAGGCACACTTATATTCTCAACTTTGGAATCATTCCTGATGGCACTAATGGAACCATAAGGGATGTCAGGGATAGATAGACCCCAAGAAATATCCACTTTGTGTCTCCAGTCCCTAATTATCCCTAATTGTCATAATTGTTCTTTCTTTGGACTCTCTGGTAGTTGATTTCTCTGAGTTTAGGCATTGTGAAGGTTATGCTATTAGAAGTTTTATTTCTTTCGAGTTTAATATTTTGTCCACTACATCATTTGATAGATGTAGAAACCATCTATATATAAAAGAAACTCTCTAATGTGTATCTTTAATCTGGTCCTTGATCTTGTACTTCATCTTTGTGGAAATTACAGGTTTCCAGCTATTGATCATCTCTGTATTAGTGTGGTATTATTAGTTATAAATTCCTATGCAAAAGGAAGTGGCAGAAGCTTCTATTTAAACACACTGAAGGGATCCTGTAATTAATTTCTTTCCTTAAATTCTACTGAAATGGAAGAGTGTTATAAGGACAAAGAAATTAAGAAAGTCAATAGGAGAGCTTCAGAAGTTTTTGGAAGACAAAGAGCAAAAGACAGAATGATTGCTAACTATGCAGAAAGGAAGAATCACAACAACACTATGTGTAAAAGATTGTTATGAGAAACTAGCCCTGGAAAGAACACACAAAGAACACTTGGTTCAAAACTGCAGAAGCTAGAAATAAAATAAATGTAGATGAGGTTTAGATGATTCAGATATTATTTCCTGCTTTAGAAATCCTTCCTGCAAGAGAAAGAATTCTTTAAATTAATAAATTAATTATTTAAATTAATAAAGACATTATTAATTTTATTAAAGTAATAGGAGGTCAAGTCCTTAAAACCAAAACAGATAGTATGAAAATAAAACTTTTAGATGATAAGAAAGTGGTGGGCTGGAGAGATAGCACATCGGTGTTTGCCTTGCAAGCAGCTGACCCAAGGCCATAAGGTGGTTGGTTCGAGTCCCGGCATCCCATATGGTCCCCCGTGCCTGTCAGGAGCTATTTCTGAGCAGATAGCCAGGAGTGACCCCTGAGCACTCCAGGTGTGGCCCAAAAACAAACAAACAAAAAAAAGAATAAACATTTGGAGGCTAGAAAGATAGCATGGAATTAGGCGTTTGCCTTGCATGCAGAAGGTCGGTGGTTCGAATCCCAGCATCCCATATGGCCCCCTGTACCTGCCAGGGGCGTCTTCTGAGCATAGAGCCAGGAGGAACTCCTGAGTGCTGCCGGGTGTGACTCAAAACAAAACAAAATAAAACAAGAAATTGGTAGATGTGGTATAGCAACATTGTATTCCCACAATGTTAATACTAATAGTGCTGAAAATCACAGTGAATTCTGCCATTTAATAATTAAATAAGATAATATTGGACATAAGAATGAGGAGATATGTTATATCTTCAATGAAGATAACATTGAAAATTAGAAATTTCATCAACTATAAAGAGAAAATTATTGTTCTAAAATAAAAAAGAAATTTTGTCAATAAAGTAAAGGAATAATGCCTGGGTGACTTTTGTGAAGTGGAAAGGAGATAGGATGGAAAAGAGACTCTGCCCCTTTCTCTCTCCTCACTTCTGCCACCCCAAGAAGCTGCTGGGGAAATATAGGACCCTAGGACTAAATCTTTGCTGGAAAGTTAGTGCTAGACCTTACCAGGCCTTTCAGTTCTTGCCTTCTTCACAGAAAAGAATTTGAGAAGGATCAGTGAAGTAAAAATAGGTTTTATTTGGAAGTTTTGAGGAAAGCGAGGCTGAGGAGTAAGGGTTGGGGGGAGGAAAGGGGAGGGAGAAGAGGAGGAAAATAGGAGGGGAAGGAGTACACAAGAGAGGGCAAGGGTTTGTCCTGAGTGTAGAGGGAGCCCCAGTGCACAGCTCAGTGTTAAAAGTGTGAAAGCACACTTTTAACATCTCAGGATGGGCGATGTGAGTGACCTGTGTTTGGGCACATTGTATCCAGGCAACACATGCTTGTGTTTCTTTTGTTGTGTTTCTTTCTTTGTTTGCTCTTTCTCTTTTTATTTTTCCTTTCTTTGTGTTTCTTTTGTTGACTTTAATAGTGTTTCCCAAATGCCTCACTTCAGGCTTTGTAAAAGTCTGTTGCCAAGGTGAAATTTGGTCAACTAAATTTGGAATCAGGGGTGAGAGGCGGGGGTAGTTGATGGTCTTCAGGCCCTTGTTCCTGCTGGAGATTCTGTCCTAGGGGTGTCCAACCTTCTTTGTGTCTGCAGTGGCTCAGGTAAAGGTCTTATCAGACCTTAGTTCCTGTGTCCACAGGTGTTTTTTAAAAGTAGCCTTAGGACTAGTTGGTTTCATTAGTGGCCATAAATAGGCCCTTTCCCATCTGCCTCTTGCCTGCCTCTGGAAGACATAAACCAGAGGTGAACATAGATAAGACAAAATAATTAGAGGACCAATTCAGCCGCCTCAGAATATGACTAATGAATCTCCTCAGAATCTGATTAATCTGTTGTCCAAGTCTGTCTTTCTGTTGTGCCTTCTGATACTTTGGACTCGACTCTGTGCTATAATTTGACCAACAGGATAGTCATAATTTGATACACACAGAGGCTTTGAACACATTGATCTTCCCATCTGCAATGATTATAATGACTTGCTTGAGCTCTCCTGTAGAGGTTGGAACTCACAGCTCTGTCTCAGACATGGTGCCATATACATTTAGTTGATGGCCAGTCTACAGTCAACTGCGTATGAGGCTCAGTTAATACTGGAAAGAACTGCTAAGCCAAATCAACCAAAGTCAGTATAACTGCTAAACTCAGAGCAATTGTAAGTGGTTATTATTTTATGTTCACTCTCAGTATAGATTGTTCTGCAGCATGATTGTTTCAGTCAGCAACTGAAACAAATAGATAACGAGAAAAAGGTTTGACAAATTATCGAAGAAAAATAGCAAGATGATTTTTTAGGACTTGAAGATTTCTATAGATGAAAAAATGCTCAGGTATTCAGCATAATGGCTGAGCAAAAACACCAGAGATACAGCATTGTGAAATTTAAGCATGTCATGGATGAAAATAAAATCCTAAAATCTTTGATTATAAAATAAAAGAGAAAAAAAAAAAACAATTCAGAATGGAACCAAACTTAAAAAAATAATTAATTTTAGCACTGTGAATTATGTGCTAGCAAAAATAATAACATCATTACTGTTAATGAGAGGGTTTTATACTCTATATACAGTCTGGGTTTTCTACATGCCCTTCCCTCCATTGCAGTGTCTGCTTCCCCCCACTATTATCTCAGTATCCCTTTCCAGCCCCTTCATTCCTGTCCCCACTGCTGTGTTAAGTTCAGTTCTGTAGTCAGATTCTCATGGCACCAAACTTTTAACAGTAACCTGGGTTGTAGAAGAGAGTTTTTCAGTACTTTCAGAATTAGGGAAATCATTTTCAGCCTAGGTTGTTTCATTCAGCTAATTTGTCAATTAGAGAAGAGGGAAGAATAAAGAAGTTTTAAGTACAACTTTATAGATTTTGCTTTACTCTTCTTTCCCTGGAAGTTTCTGCGGATGAACTTGCATAAAGCAAAGGAGAATATTAAAAAATAGAGGTACATGGTGTGCTGGAAACAAAAGATACAATAATGGAGGCAAGAAAAAAGAGGTTCTAGAATGCCTGCTCTTCACTAGGCTGGGAGAATTGTCAGCCCAGATTAAAGAAAAAGGATGAAGGATTTGGAAGGAACAAAGGAATTGTGGGGTTTTTAGTATCTTTGAATATTTGAAAAAACAAACAAACAAACAACGGACTGTTAATTTAGATGTTGCACTCAGAAAACAATTGTTATAGTTATATGAAAAGCAAATGAAATAGTACATGATAAACTAAGCAGATGATGTACAGGATAATTATTAATTTTGCAAAGATGTCTTTATAATCATGGAAAATATAAGCATATTACATGATCTGGCATAGTATTGTAGAATATATTATTCTTATGTAGTTGTAATGCTGCTGACTACCAATTTAAATACATATATTTATTCAGGGAGAGAAAAGTTTACATATGTATAGAGCTATGTTGGGGAGGGGAAAAGGCAGAGGCTGTTAGTATGGTCAAAATACAAATGAGATTTTAAAATTGGCTAATCAATAAACATTTGTATAAGCTTTATATTTAGATGAAAACATCTGCTCAAAGAGTTGAAGCTGGCATCTGAGGTGAGACCAGAACAAAAGGTGGTAATTTTTTCTTTAAAGGGCTAGAGAATATTTTAGGTTTGATCTATTTGCTTATTTATTCTTTATTCTTACTCTTCCTGTACTAATGTTGTTGATGTTAGTTCGTTGCTGAATTGACCAGAGATTGCAATACACACCAGTTTGGGGTGCTTTTATGCTGTTTTTAAAGACCCTAGTTTAGGTTTTATGGGCCATGAGGTATTTGGTGTTGTGAGGGGAAACCAGTCACTGGCAGTTCATCAATGAATGAATGTTACTGTACTATATTTTGATAGAATTTTATTGGCAAAACAGGTAGTGTGTTGATTTTCACTTGTGAATCATAGTTCTCTTCCATCTTGTATAGTGGGCAAAGAAGTATGCAGAATTTTCTCTTTCTAATTTAAGTTTTTTGTTTTTGATTTCTTGCCTTTATTTGCTTATAGAGTAATTTTTTGTGTTGCCTTTCACTTCAGTTCCCATGTTCCTACCCTGCTGAGATTATTGTTCTGACTCTTGTCTGTACTAATGCAGTGATCTCTTAACCCCAACATTTGACCCCCCAAATGTGCATCCGCACTCTCTTCATTTGTGAATAGTTTGTGTCATAGGTTATCCAAATGATTTTTACCTTTATCCAGAATCACTTGACCCTGATTTTGTGCATCTGAGCCTAATGCTGTTTTTCTTGGAATTGTTCTCATTTCATAGACACATTCCTTATTACCATCTTATATAAAAATGTGTATATCTTTTCAGATTCTAGGAGAAATAACTGTCTGATTTCATTTGTTGTTGTTGTTTTTTGGGCCACACCCGGTGATGCTCAGGGGTTACTCCTGGTTATGCATTCAGAAATTGCTCCTGGTTTGTGGGACCATATGGGACCCGGGGATCGAACCGCGGTTCGTGATAGGTCAGTTGTGTGGAAGGCAAACTCCCTACTGCTGCACCACTACTCTGGCCCCATAACTGTCTGTTTAAAAAAGTTTCTGAATATTTTCTGCTAGTGCTCAAACTCTCAGTCCACCAAGCCAAAGAGAGATTTATCTTTCTTTTAGAAGAGAGCTTTAGCGTTGGGGTCAGTCAGCCTTTAATTTGAATATATTACTATACCATATGCTTTCTATTTGGTCTTAACAATATTTTTGCTTGTCTGAGCTATTGCTTTAATCTTTGGACCACACTGGTAGTGCTCAGGGATTACTTCTGGCTCTGTGTTCAGAGTTGTATGTGGGGAACATATGGGGTGCTGGGAATACTCTTGGCTGTATGAAGGACAAATGCTGTACCTGTTCTACTGTTACTCAAACCCCAACCTTTGCTTTTTTATTTATAAATAAATATGTCACATGCTTATTTAATTTTTATTAATCTATTTAAACATTGTAGTTTACATAGTTGCTCATTTACATTTGTTTCTGCCATTCCATATTCCAGCACCAACTCCATCATCAGTGTAAAAATCTCTCCACCATTGTCCCTGGATTCCTATTCACCCAAAGCCTGATCCCTTTGGCAGGCATCTTATCTTGCTTTTTTACAACTAAGTTGTAAAGAACTTATTAAAATAAAATATAGCAAAAGAAAATTTGTGAAAATTATTATATCTCACATTGAGGATACTAAGTCATTGTCTGAAGCTGTTTGTTGCAAGTTGATCATTCTGTTATTGGTTTTGTTTGTTGACCATGGGTGGCTTCTGTGTTACTTTGATATCTAATTTGGTGTATCCCACTGGGGTATCAATACTGAGAAATTTGGAGGTGATCAGGAATTTGGAGGTGTCCAAGTTCTGTAGAAGCAGCTGTGGGACATGTCTGTGGCAGCCAGGGTTTCTGGAAAGGCAGGGGTTGGATGGAGGGAAGAGTGTCTGTCCTCACTCCAACAAAGTCCTGGAGATCTCAGCCCAAATACCATCATACTTGCAGTTTTGGTCAGTTAGGTATCTCTTTTTTTTGTTTTTTGTTTTTTTTTTTTTTTTTTGGGCCACACCCTGTGACGCTCAGGGGTGGTATCTCTTTTTTTAAATATAATTTTTATTTTGAACATAGTGGCTTACATATTGTTGACAATATTATTTTAGGTACATATTTACATAAAATCAGGGGGATTCCCATCACAGATTTGTCCTCCCTACACCTCTGTTTTCATCCTACCTCCCATATCCTCTTCCCTCTCCCCCAGGGCTGCTAGAAAGTGTGGTCCCCTCTGTACCTCGTTTATTACTTAGTAGTCTTGCACCTGTTTGGTCTTGGTGCCTCCCTTATTTTCTTCTCTAACTGGGAGATAGGACTAGATAGTTCAAGTTATGTAGTTTTGTTTGAAGAAGAGAAAAGTAATAAACTGGGGTAAAAGTCTAATACGCCGAAAATGGGTGGAATCTAGAGGCTCTCATCATCGGTTTGAGAAACGAAGGAGAAAAATAAGGTGAAACACCCCAACAGTACCAAAAGAAGTGTCAAATATCCAGTGAGCACTCCAACAATAACAACAATAAGCACCACAAAAAAAGCTATGGTCTTGAGATAAAAAACATGGGAGGGCACATAAAGAAAGAAAAGAAAAGAAGGAAAAAACATAAATATAAATGGGGACAACAACTTCAATAACCACACCAAAACAAGGAAATCAACAAGAAGTAGATAGGTAAATAAAAATAAAAAATAATAAAAAAAATGAGTAGTTAGGTATCTCTTAACTGAGATCTGTGGTTAAATTGGGCCTTTGGTGTGGTGGTGATTATGGCTTGTGGGTGAAGTTTCCAAGACTTCTGCTGGGGGTGGGGGAGTGGATTACCTTCCTCCCAAGAGTGCTCAAGTTTTCAGCTTTGAGTCTGTGTAGTCATGATTTTTTTGTGACTTGTTTTACTTCTCTTTTGAGAATAAAATGAATTCACTTTTGTTTCCTTCCAGTGTTTCCTACAGTGTTGGAGAGGGGAATGCTTGCTTTTCCATTTATTGAGAGCTAAGCTGTATGTTTGTGTTGAGCTAGCTACTCCAGACTGAATTCTCAATCAGATGGTCAGCAGAGTTTAATTGAAGTCTCAATATGTGTAAGGCTGTGCTGGGAGTTGTCACTTGAGGAAGGTGTAACCATCTGGAAGAACTTTTTTTAAAACCCCAGAATATGAGAATATGTCTCTTTGTGTCTAAATTAAATGATACTAATTTTAACAAGGGAAATAGCTGGCATAAATGCTCTTTTGCTTTCCTTCTCTTTTATCTTTCTTCCAACCTCCAAGAAAAGGCACACTTCCTTTGCTATGAGTAGGTTGGCTTATGTTTTCCTTGATTTCTGCCCACCCAAATCCCTGCTTCCTAATTATTGTTTATCTGTGAAAGATTTTGGTACTTACAGAAGACTTACCATATGGATCTTGACCTAACTTTAAATATATTTGCATGAGAGGCAGTTCCTTAAAAGGACCTGGTTAGGCAAAAGGCGATGATCTCTAGGACTATGAAGGTAGTGGATGTTATTCCCTTGATTATGTTTGATTACTTACCAAAAAAGATTCTTGAGGATCAGAGTGACAGCTCAAGTGTCTGGGTACCCCAAAGTTCTCATAGTCAGGAGACACCCTTAAGAATAGTGTTGGGAATAGGCTCAAAGTATCACCAGATATGTGTGGTCCAAAACCAAAAGAAAAGAACAACAGAAACTAAAAGGGATTTTGAGATATACTTCAATACTGATTAGTTGATTATGAAGATTGGGAGATTTCCTGGGTGGGTTTATTGAGTCCCTTGAGGCCCCTAAAAGCAGTTTTTATCATCTGGTAGTAGAAGGAGAATCAGAGATTCAAAACATCACAAGAATTCATAGCATTGATTTTCAAGGCCCTTTGTGTTTGGTCTCAAGTGATGTTGAAAATTTTTTTGATATTTTTATTTCTTTCCTAGGAAAATTTTTACATTTCTGCTTCTGTTTACTATTAATTTACATAACTGTATTTATCACATGTCTGCTAGAAGCTAGACACTGCCAGGTCAGTTGCCTGTGGAATAAAGTCAAGTCCAGAGTAGTCTCTATGGTGCAAATAGCAAGTCTTTGTAGTGTGCCAGAGATTACAATTGGTTTTAGCTCCAGGGATTTCATGTGCAGAACTGGAGATCACATGTAGGGGTGATGTGGGATTATGCTGGAGACTGAGTTTGTGCTATCACACATGTAAGTCAGGTCCTCCACACTTGGCTACATCCCTGGGCCCTCTGCTAGATTTTGCCATTTTAATAACTTTAAACGTTAAAATACGTTTTAATTATCAGAATCTAATTTTATTTAAAATTTAAATAATGTTTTAATAGTATTAATAGCTATGGTATTCATAAGCAATTATTATACCTTACCACCACCAGAGCACCCAATGTCCTTCACCAGTGCCCTATATTACTGCTGTTGGCTCTAATCTGACCTCATTCCACATTCAGTTTGACAATCTCAGTTTTGTCATGAAAGACCGTGTGGTTTTTGTTGTTCAGTATAGTGGATTCCTTTTTCTTAGTTCTTTATGTCTATACCTCAAAGTCTTGAGAGCATTCAGTATTTCTCCTTCGCCACTTGACTTCTTTCAATTTACATAATGCCCACCAGTTTCATCAGTTATAACAAATTGCATGATTTCATCTTTTTTCATAACGCTGTGTAATATTTTATTATGCATATGTGCTACATGTGCTACAGCTTCTTTACAGAATCAAACTTTAGAGTTTCATGTAATATTCTACTAAAGTTTGGCTTGTATATATAGTTATATAGATTTTAGTTGTGCATTATTAATGCACACACATATATTATGCTGTGTTCACTACTGAAAGTCCAATTTCCTTTGTAAGTTGACTCCTTTTAGCTACTGATCCACTTTTTCCTTCAGGACCAGCAATTTTGGACTTATAGTTTAAACTTTCTTGCACTATTTCTAGTTCATACATTGGTCTTGTTTCTTTACTACAAATGAATGACATTTTTTTGGCATTTGTCATTTTCTACCTGGTTTACTTTACTAAGCACAATACCTTATATTTCTATTCATGTTGCTATAAATGGTGGGATTTTAAAAAAAATCAAAGTTATTTGGTTTGTTTCTCTCTCAGTATTTGAGAGGCTCCAGACCCCTCCCACCAATTCTCAGCCACCTAGACTAGTGGTTCACTGTTGCTCAGTCCTCTGGTATTGGAAATTATCTGGTTTTACCACTGTGATACCTCCACCGTTGCAACCAGCATTATTGGGGAACCATGCAGGGCAGAAGATTGAGTCAGAGTCTGCTGCATAGTTAGTTCTGCTCCCTAACTGCTTTACTATCTCTTTGGCCTCCAGTATTTTTTAAAATTTGTTGCAGTAGCAAGACTCTGGAAACAACCAAGATGCCCTTCAACAGACGAATGGCTAAAGAAACTGTGGTACATATACACAATGGAATATTATGCAGCTGTCAGGAGAGATGAAGTCATGAAATTTTTCTATACATGGATGTACATGGAATCTATTATGCTGAGCGAAATAAGTCAGAGAGAGAGAGAAAAACGCAGAATGGTCTCACTCATCTATGGGTTTTAAGAAAAATGAAAGACACCCTTGTAATAATAATTTTCAGACACAAAAGAGAAAAGAGCTCGAAGTTCCAGCCCACCTCAGGAAGCTCACCACAAAGAGTGATGAGTTTAGTTAGGGAAATAACTACATTTTGAAGTGTCCTAATAATGAGAATGTATGAGGAAAATGGAGAGCCTGTCTAGAGTACAGGCGGGGGTCGGGTGGGGCGAAGGGAGACTTGGGACATTGGTGATGGGAATGTTGCACTGGTGATGGGTGGTGTTCTTTACATGACTGAAACCCAAACACAATCATGTATGTAATTAAGGTGTTTAAATAAATTAAAAAAAATAAAACTTGGTTGAGCAAAAAAAAAAAATTTCTTGCAGTCATTGGGGTCCTGGGAGCCTCTCCAGGTGCCTGGTAGTGGCAATGTAATATTCAAGGTTCAGTGCTTGATCCTAGTGATTCTGTGCTGTATTGGCATGTAAGAGGGTCATTGGATCATCAGGTGGAAACTGGAAGTCATTTGAAGTCCACCTGTGATGGAGATCGAACTGGGACTCATACATGCCAGGCATGTGCCCTACTCTTTTTGTGAGCACTTTATTCAGCAGGATTTTATCTCCTTTTTCACACCAAGCAGAGTTCAGGGATATTCCTGACTCTGTGCCTAGGAGTGACTCATTATAGTGCTGGGGGTGGGGTGGGTCATATGCAGTGCCGGGTATTGAACCAGGTTGACTGTAATGAGCCTTAGCCCCATATGATCTCTCTGAATGTTCCATGTTGCCATCTGGTGTTTTTTTGTTTTACTTTTGATTATTGCACTGAAAGCTGCCAGACAAGTAGCAAGTAATGCTCTGCCTAAGCCAAAAGGTATTATTATTTTATTTAAAAGTGACTTAGCAAGACTGAAATTGACAACTCTGATTCCATCAGTGATCAGTGGTTGCCACTCTAATCTGACTAGATAGATAGGCCAATACTGTTCACATGTGTTCTTTCTTTTATAGAACTCCAACATGTATAAGTGCTGAGCCCCCCTAAAGTAATGAAAGGATAATTATTTTTAGATGTGTGCTTATCAAATTCAAGCCTATAAGATTACTTCATGTAAATTTGATAGGCAGCAACATAAAAGACAAATGTTTTATTCTTTATGGCCTATTTTTTTTCGCCTAATGTAAGTGGTTGAGCTATTTTGTGAGCTGACACGAGTGCTTGGTTACTTAACTGCTAACCCCTACAACTTGCTTTTAAGCTACCTTTATATTTAATATCACCAAAAGCCAAAGGAGGTTCAATGATTATTTTTCTTACTTCTACATAGGTTGTAGAACTTTTGCCTTCTATACTATTTTTTTTTTTTTTTTTGAGTTTTGAGCCACACCCGCTCAGGGTGCCACTTAGGGGTTACTCCGGCTCTGAGCTTAGAAGTTGCTCCTGGCAGCAGAGAAAACCTCTTCAACAAGTGGTGCTGGCAGAACTGGTTAGCCACTTGCAAAAAAGCGAACATAGACCCCCAGTTAACACCATCTATGAAGGTAAAATTCAAATGGATTAAAGATCTTGATATCAGAATAACACATAGGTAAAACACTCCATGACATCGAGACTAAAGGCATCTTTAAGGAGGAAACTGCACTTTCCAAACAAGTGAAAGCAGAGATTAACAGATGGGACTATATTAAACTGAGAAGCTTCTGCACTTCAAAAGAAATAGTGCCCAGGATACAAGAGCCACCCACTGAGCAGGAGAAACTATTCACCCAATACCCATCAGATAAGGGGCTAATATCCAAAATATACAGGGCACTGACAGAACTTTACAAGTAAAAACATCTAATCCCATCAAAAAATTGGGAGAAGAAATAAACAGACACTTGGATAAAAATGAAATACAAATGGCCAAAAGGCACATGAAAAAATGCTCCTCATCACTAATCATTAGGGAGATGCAAATCAAAACAACAATAAGATACCATCTCACACCACAGAGATTGGCACACATCACAAAGAATGAGAACAATCAGTGCTAGCGATGATGTGGAGAGAAAGGACCTCTTATCCACTGCTGGTGGGAATGCCGTTTAGTCCAACCTCTATGGAAAACGATATGGAGATTCCTCCAAAATCTGGAAATTGAGCTCCCATTCGACCCAGCTATTCCACTCCTAGGGATATACCCTAAGAACACAAAAATACAATACAAAAACCCCTTTCTCACACGTATATTTATTGCAGCACTATTCACAATATCCAGGCTCTGGAAACAACCAAGATGCCCTTCAACAGACAAATGGCTAAAGAAACTGTGGTACATATACACAATGGAATATTATGCAGCCATCAGGAGAGATGAAGTCATGAAATTTTCCTATACATGGATATATATGGAATATATCATGCTGAGTGAAATAAGTCAGAGGGAGAGAGAGACACAGAATAGTCTCACTCATCTATGGGTTTTAAGAAAAATAAAAGTCATTTTTGCAACAATCCTCAGAGACAATGAGAGGAGGTCTGGAACTTCCAGCTCACTTCATGAAGCTCACCACAAAGAGTGGTGAGTGCAGTTATAGAAATAACTACACAGAAAACTACCATAATCATGTGAATGAATGAGGGAACTGGAAAGCCTGTCTAGAGTACAGGTGGGGGTGGGGTGGGGTGGAGGGAGATTTGGGACATTGGTCGTGGGAATGTTGCACTGGTGAAGGGGGGTGTTCTTCATGACTGAAACCTAATCACGATCATATTTGTAATCAAGATGTTTAATAAAGAAAAAATATTAAAAAAAAAGAAGTAGCTCCTGGCAGGCTCAAGGGACCATATGGGGTGCTAGGGATAAATCCTGGATTGGCCATGTGCAAGGCAAAAGCTCTACCACTGTGCTATCTCTCTGGCCACCTCTATACTACTCCTATGCCATTAGAATAATAAATGGCTTTGTAAGAAAAAATAGTTTTTGAGGGGAAATAGCATACGGTGAAGTACATAAAACATGCTAAGTCTCAGTTGAATACAGATCAATGAATTTCTGTTAAAATAGTGAATATTTCCAATCCCCCAACTGCTGTATGCCATTGAATCTGGTTACAGGTCTTTTGATAAATGTCTCTGTATTGTGAATATCTTCTATGTATCTATACTTTTGTTTTTCTCTTCACTCACACCCGGCATTTATTAATAATTAATTAATCTAAGAAGTACCAGCATGTTATGTTCTACAGTCACTGGTTTTTCATTTTTATTTATTTATTGGTTTTTGGGTCACATCTGGTGGTGCTCAGTCATTACTCCTGGCTTTGTGCCAAGAAATAACTCCTGGCAGGCTCAGCGGATCATATGGAATACTGGGGATTGAACCTGAGTCAGCAGTGTGCAAGGCATGCTTTATCTATTGTGCTATCACTCTGGCCCCATTTGCTTATTTACTTTTGAGGGAGTTCACATCTGGCAGCATGCTGGCTCTGTGCTCAGAAATCACTCCTGGTAAGCATAGGATTCAAATCACCATCTGACCTGGATAGTTTGAGTTTAAGGCAAACACCCTACTGCTATGGTAACTCTCTGACTCCTGTTTATTTACTTTTAAATTAAATTTCTTTGTTTTAGATATTGTGGTTTTCAGTTGTTCATAATATAGATATTTTATGCATTCAATATTCCAATACTAATCCCACCATCAATATAACATTCCTTCCTTCCTGATCATGTTTCCCAACTTCATCAATGCCTGCTCATAGCAGGTATGAATAATTTACTCTATGTTGCTTGGTACAAACGGAGTTATAGAAAAAAGTTTCATTAAAAGAAAATTTATGAAAGCTATTATATCTCTCAATGGGTTCTTATGTCATTGTCTGAAGGTCTACTGAGCTGTCTATTGCTAGTTGAGTGTTCTGTTGTTTATTTTGTTTGTTGAAGTTGTGTGGCTTCTATGATGATTTCACACCAAATTTGGTATATTAATACTGGGAAATAAATAAATAAAATTATAGGAGTGTTGTGTGTCTGCTTATGTGGCTGCTTGGTCCACAAATTTGAGAATGTGCAGTGCTGGGCTGATGTGCTCATATGGAAACAGCAGCAATGGTCTATAGGGGCCCTCTGACGGGCCACAGCTGTGAGGCTGGTATGTCTGTGAGTTTTCCTACTAATCGGACCTGTCTTTCAAGAGTGAAATGAGTTTATGGCATTGGCCATTGTAAAAATAAACTTCACGAATTGTGATACTACCCCACATGCATATTTTCACTCCCAGTGGACGGGTCTAAAGAAGCAGGGTAGAGGCAAAGAATTAGTAAACCAAGCCAGTCAGGAGAAAGTCATGGATTCAGTGGCTTTTTGCCTAGTGGCATCTCTGCAAGAATGCGCAAAAGCCGAACTACTCTTTCTTTATTCTCAAAACTCATTCAACTGGGTGGGGGAGGGTAGAGTAAACTCCAGCTGGACTTTTACATATCAAAGGGCTAGATGAAAAGGAAAGAGGAAATTGGGGGAATGCCTTAGTTTTGGGTTAATAGTTTGGTGTTATCTTACAGACCTCTTGCACAAATATGGGAGAAGGTTCTGGATCTTGGCATGGCTGCCACAGACCTCTGGAAGTACAGAGAAGCAGGGAAAGATTTCTCAGCATGGTTGCACAGATTTGTGGAGATTGTACTTTGGTTTGATGTCTTTTATGGTTTGTTTATGTTTGTATTTTGGACCACAACCAATTATTCTCAGGGTCTTCTCTCAGCTCTTTGCTCAGGTGTGACCCTGGTGATGCTTGGAGGAGCATGTTCAGTGCCTGGCTCTAATAAGGTCTACTTTATACAAGGCACATGCCTCACCTCCCATACTATATTTTAAGCTCTTTCATGTTTTTTAATGTTATCTTTTCTTTTTTGTTTTCTGCTTTTTTAAAACCACACCCAGTGGTGTTCAAGTCTTAATCCTGGTTCTGTGCTCATGAATTACTCCTGGTATGCCTGTGGGGACCATATAGGGAGCTAGAAATCGAACCTAGGCCTATCAAGTGCAAGGTCTTCCCTGATTTTCTATTGCTCTGGCCCATGGTATTTTGATATATTAATAAAATCATATTTACTTATTTTTTTCTTTTATGGTGGTGCTTTGTGTTTGTCAGTGCTTTTGTGGATTGTATTGCTATTATTTTTAAATTGGGAGTTTTTTGTTTTTGTTTTTGTTTTTTTTTTTTTGGTTTTTGGGTCACACCCGGCAGTGCTCAGAGCTTAATCCTGGCATCCTGGCTCTATTCGCAGAAGTCACTCCTGGCAGGCTCGGGGGATTATATGGGATGCCAGGATTCAAACCACTGTCCTTCTGCATGCAAGACAAATGCCCTATCTCCATGCTATCTGTCTGGCCCATAAATTTGGATTTTTTTCATGTTATATATAACCTCTCCTTTCTCCTCTCAGATTGCCACCTTACAAATAATTTTCTATTCCTTTACTCTCTCATCCCAGATCTGTTATTTCCACCCATTTAACCCTTATTACCCTGAGTTCTTAACTCCTCAGGAACTGGAATGCTCCCCCAATTGCAGATAGCTAGAAAATAGCTCCCAAAGCGAAAAGACAGATTCCTATCTCACCTTGCTTTAGCCTAAGAAAAACTGCCTCTACCAATGCTGCTGATTGCTCTCAGTGGCCCATTATCCCCACACCTCCCTTTGCTATGGACTGTTGCTTGCTACCAGATTCAGTTTCTGAGAAGCCCCCAGCTTGAAGACATTTTCTGGTATGTGACGCTGGGAGCCATTTTTTTAGACTCCACAAGACCATGTCACAGGCTGAAGCTGTGCTCCAGTTTTTACCTCCCCCCATCTTGAATTATTTCAAAAGACTTAAAGGGACTTGTATATTTCCTTCAAATATTTCTTTAGATGTATTTTCTTAATAGGTATAATTCTTACCATCTATCTTCTTATGTAGTGGCAGTTTTCCCCATTCCTTTTTTGGATCTTTTTAGTAGGAAATTCTAGTAGATAAATCCTTCTTGTGCTCCGAATTCATATTAGTACCAGGATATTGGGATTCTTTGGCTTATTATTTTTACCCCCATATACATCAGTAGTACCATGTGGCATTGTTCCTTTTTTGCATAGGCACCTTAAAATGGGGTAAATCTTATATGTGAAAACAAATTATTATCTAATAGGTATAAGAACACATAAATTTTATATTGCAGTGGGGCCTTACACATTCACTCTTGAAACTTGGATCCCATCTATGTAATCAGCATGGTTTTCTACATCAGCACCAGGAATCTGAATTCTATGAAGGACTGCTCTAATGCTACCTTGGCATTGACTTGCTCCAGTGTGGGTTCATATGACACCCTGATACTTGGAAACTGCAACATCTTGCTTTTAGGACAGGGCTAAGTGCATTGCCACCTAATGGTGTAATGAAACCAGAAGATGCTCATGTTACCCTGACTTCAACATAGGAGCTGTACAAAAACCAGGATCTCTAACGACAGAAACCTGACCACGAAAACCGTGATTGTGAAGAACTTTTACCTGGACTTCTGGGTTAGACAACTTAGTATGCCTGGAGTCTGTAGTTGGTCTTATGCCAGGATGCTTCATGGTTAATTTCTCTCTGTTTTTAGGCCAAAGTTTTTTCTATTTCCACATATTTTATGTGCTTATGAAAACAAACAAACAAACAAACAAACAAACAAACAAACAAAATACCGGCCATACACATACCTTTTCTTTTTAATTTGATATTTTTAATCTCTCTCTCTCTCTCTCTTTTTTTTTTTTGGTTTTTGGGCCACACCCGGTGTTGCTCAGGGGTTACTCCTGGCTGTCTGCTCAGAAATAGCTCCTGGCAGGCACGGGGGACCATATGGGACACTGGGATTTGAACCAACGACCTTTGGTCCTGGATCGGCTGCTTGCAAGGCAAACACCGCTGTGCTATCTCTCCGGGCCCTAATCTCATCTTTTAAATTGGGGCTCTTGCCTTTTCCATAGAATCTTGAGACATGAATTACTTTATTTTACCAAGTATTCCCACATTTTTCTATAAAACTAAGAAGGATCAAAGAAAGGCTGGAGGCCTGGGGAGGGGAGCAGGGGCCAAGTGGTTTCTTTGGGGGGATAAATAAGGACAGAACTAAATATTCAAGAAAGTCAATAATAATAGAATCAAGGTACTTAAGCTTTAACAATCTAAACTTAAAGGGGCCTGTTATACCAGCAGGTTGAGGGGCAAAGAACGGTGGTATAGGATGCACTTTGGGGCTTTTGGTAGAAGGAGGTTGACACTGGTGGTGGGAAGAGCCCTGGTTCATTGTATATCTCAAATTGAATTATGAAGGATTTTGTTGATCACGATTGTTTCATAAAAAAATTTGGGGGGGGGGGTTTGGAGCCATATCTGGCAGTATTCGGAGGCTCTTCATGGCTCTGAACATGGAGTTTGCTTTGGTTGTACTGGGGCAGCCATGTGTTGCTAAGGATTGAACCTGGGCCATAATTATGCCAGTAGGAATGTATTCCAGCACCTTTAGCTACCTCTGGCTTCTGACATCTTTTTTGCTTGTTTGTTTGTTTGTTTTTGGATCACACCTGGCAGTACTCAGTGGTTACTCCTGAGTCTGTGCTCAGAAATTGCCCCTGGCAGGAACACGGGACAATAGGGATGTCGGAGATTTGAACCACTGTCTGTCCTGGATCAGCTGATAGGGGATGTCGGGATTTGAACCACTGTCTGTCCTGGATCAGCTGCATGCAAGGCAAACGCCCTACTGTTGTGCTATTGCTTCAGCCCCAGAAATGATCTTTAGAAGAAACTTAAAATATTTTTAGTTGCATGAAAATGAGTACATTTATAGCAGGTTTTAAAATTGATTAACAATTTGCACTAGATATAGTGTACATAGTAGCTGTCAAAAATACTTTTTTCATTGTTTTAATGCTGGGGCCTTTGCTCACCAAAGCTTCTAGGGCAAGAAGCAGGTTGAGACACAAATGATTTCTTTAAGAAAAGAAGAAATGTATCAGAGGGAACAATCAGGCTTTCAAAAGGCAGAAATGAGAGCAATAAGGAACAATTCCTAAGGGGCAATACTAAGTACTAATCAAGAAAACTGGCATCTTGAGCCAGCTGAATTCTTCGGGCATGCATGGATTCATAATGAATACTGACACCCCACTTTAGAAAAGGAGCATCTTCTGCAGATACTGAACCCCATGTCACCACCTCACTGCAGCTATGTGGAAATGGGACACTTTTCTCTTTATAGGTTTACAGGAACCAAACACATAAAACAACACATTAGGATCTTCATGCATGCATGGGGTTCATTTCGAGGACAGATTTCCGCGATGATTCAAGAATAGAAAAGTTTTGGGGTGAAGGAGAATTTGGAGGAAAGGAATTTTGTTTATGAAAACAACAAGCACAATCTGTGGCTAAAAAGAAGACTGGTAATTTTAAAACATGTTTACAAGTGTTGGACACTGCTTTCATCAAGAAGTGAAGTCTAAAACAAAACAAAAAGGGACTGGGTTCTATAGGCCCTCCTCTTGAATGTAAGCTTCTATTAGTGTGTTACTTCTACAATAAGATCTAGAGGTTACATTATATTACTTCCAAGTCTTGAAAAGAGAAACCAATGAAGTTCCTGGTAGATTTTGCTGAATTCTGATTCTGGTTGATTTTTTACTATAACTATTAGATGTGTAGGCTTGACAGCAAAGAGGACAAATATTATATACCTGGGTAAAAGAATGAAAGAAGTAACAATTATCAGGACCACAGTGTACTGCAAATTATATAAGTCATGCAACAGAATGCTCACAACTAGGAACGTGTAATTCATGGTGTGTGTAAGGCCCATGGTCACAGCAAGAACAATCCACAAAGGGAAAGAAAAGTGATTAAAAGATGAAATATGCAAAAATAGTTATTTTCATCTTCTAGGCTTTACAAAAATAATAAGCAAAGCAATATTGATGTATATAAATCTTTCAGTGGCTTCTATTATTTTTAAATTGAAGTCAAATTCTTTTGGCAAATTAAAAGTAAATGGTCCTCCTTGATCTGACCCACTTACAGCTGACCTATAGCTTTAGTTTAGATGTCATCCCCTATTAAAAGTGTTCCCTTTAATACCCATATAAGAGAAAGAGGGTCCATTGAAGTATTTTTGGAGCATTTTGTACTGATCACTATCTTGCTACAGTACACATAATAACATACATTGACTGTAGGCTGCACATCTATCTCACTGACTCACACACCAGTGCACACACTAAAAACCCTTACAGTTTTGCAAAGTACTGAATGGATAATGACCACATAGGCTTAAAATTATTTAATAAATAAGATAGAAAAGAGTAAGAATAATGCAGGCAGAGACACAATACCGTGGGAGGATAGGGAAAGGAGCACCACTCTGAGGCAAGAATCCAATGACAGGATTTGGCAGAGGATCAAGCAGGCAAGTCTATTTTTAAAAAAGCTTAAGCTTTAAAATTTAAGAGATACCAAAAATTTCAAGAAAAGATAATGCTCAATTCCCATAAGTACAGGATTTTGGTTATGAGTCTAGTTCTATTCCTGGTCAAAGCAATTTAAAAATATTTCCTGCTAAAATTAGTTGGAGGACAGAGTCTGGGGTGCACAGTCCGTGCATATTTGAGCCTTGGTACTAAATGCCACCAGAGCATCACTGGGAATTGTTTTGTTCTTTTGATACCTTAAGATATTTGCGGTCTTTTGGTGAATGGTGTTTGCATCATTAGAATAAAAAGTCACATCCGCTAACCTCCCTATAAGCCAGAATCATTTTAACTTTGAGATCCCTGTGATGCTGCCACAGGGCCTAAGCTATGACCCAGACTTTGCAACACTTTTTGAACTAATATCCTGTTCTGATGTGACCATTGCTGCTCACCATATGATCAAAAATGAAATTGTTTACAAAGCACCTTTTGTTTTGCTCATCTTTGTATAGTCTGGTCTGTGTGGCCACATGGTGGTGGTTGTGATCATCTAAGACCTATGGACTGTGGATCCAGGGATCTTCCTGGCTCAGAAAAAAATGGTATCTGGTGGTAGCTGCTGATACAAATATTGACATATGGTCCCTTTAGCATAGCAGTGTTTCTGGTACTTGGATGTCCATTTGATCCAGGTGAGTGGTATTATTTTTGGAGAGGGCTTTTTCCTGCAGTACTCAGGGGCCACTCCTGGTGGTGTTGGGGGAAGACCATAGGCTGTGCCAAGACTTGAAATATGGTCAAGCAGCTAAGGCATGTGCCATAGTCCCTGTACTATCTCTCTGGCTCCAAGACAAATGTCTTAAGAGCTCCACATAGAGCTTGAATGGCCTTTGCTCACCTACCCTCAGGAATCACTAACTCTCATTTCTTCTGATAACAAGATTTTTAACATCCAGCATGACCAAGACTCAAGGTAGGATGTCTAGAACTTATTCATAGTGAGGAAGAAGAGTATTAAGGATTTTAGGTTGAGGCCAATGCCATAGTAGCACTGGGTAGGGCATTTGCCTTGTAGGTGGCTGACCTGAGTTTTTATCTTTGGCATTCCATATGATCCCCTAAGCACAGACAGGAGTAATAGCCAAGACTGGTCATCAAATCACTATTTGGGCCATATCACAGGTTTCAAAACACAGAGCTCCAGAGGCCTCATGAAGGAATTCCTGCAAGTATGGTAGAACCATCATTTTGAGCATCTTTTCATGCCTGGTGTGGACGGTGGATTGTGAGTGTACTAATCTAGGTTTATTTTATATAATTAAAACATTAGCAGGTCAGACCCTAGTGTGTTATTGAAAGATTATTTGTAGATTATGGTTATCCTTCATTTGATCTGCCTGGTATGTGTGTAAAGCTCTAGATTGTTATCAGGCCCTATTTAGGATATTGTTGCAGACATAGGACTGACCCAGATGTGTGTGTGTGTGTGTGTGTGAGAGAGAGAGAGAGAGAGAGAGAGAGAGAGAGAGAGAGAGTGATAGACAGACAGAGACAGAGATAGAAAGAGAGAAAGACACTGTGGAGTACATACTTCTCTTGGGTCATCTTTTCCATCTTTATTTAGACCAAGTGCATAGTCTTTCCAATTATTTTGCTTTTATTTATTGCAATTTTAGAAATATTATTATGCATTTACTAATGTTCAAACTATCGTGAATATTTTGCCTACCTAAATGAAAGTGAAAGTCTTTAACTGTTAATAAAAAAAGCAAAATGCTCTCTCCTTGCTTCTATGTAATTAAAGGAAATAACTCTTTTAAATTATGCATTAAAAGTTAATTTTATTAGCTTCCCATTGGAAATAGTTTATTGATTTATTTTCTCTATCATAGGAAAATTAAGTGAAATATTTCTTTTTACAAGGAAAATCTACTTTAAGTATGTGTTTTGTCACACATTTTATATTTTGTAATGAATAAATTGTCCTACTGTAAAAAAGGTGAATATTGTGATACAACATATGGGGATTAGGTTGTGTTGGGGACAATGACATCTGGGGGAGAGTGTAGTGTAGGAATGTCATATACCTGAAATCCTATCATTAGCAAAACTATAAACCATAGTATCTCAAATAAAATAAAAAGAAATATTAAAATAATGCCTTTTTGCTTTTTACTGTTTAGCAATAAGATCTAAATCTTGGTCATTATTTTTAGTTATATTCATGATCCTGATAAAATTATGCTAATGGGACTGGATAAGAGGTAAAATAGCACTTGACCTACATGCCTGTTTTCATCTCCAGCATCACATATGGTCCCCCAAACACTGCCAGAAGTGATCCCTAAGCACAGAATCATGAGTAAGCCTTTAGTATCTCTAGGTGTGGCCTATGTTCTGCCTCTCCCCTCAAATCTGTGCTAATATATCAGTCTATGAATGATGATGGAACTTCTGAATAGTGGTGGCAAGAATTTTCAGAGGGAATGTCACATGACTCTATTCTTTCTATTTAATGTGTCCCCACTTGAAGTAAATGCCATTTAAGGAAAGACTTGGTTGAGTTTTGGGGCTAAGGGATGTAAAATCATTTATAGGCCTCATTTTTCAGTCTTGCCTCTATTGTCGTGATGCTGCTTTATTTTTTTAGTTCACATTCCTGCAGTTGGCTTTCGGCAGAAAAGGGACTTCAGGTCATTCTCTTGCAGTTACTAAATTAAACAAAGCAAAAGCTCATATGTTTTTGAGAAAAACACCTATGTTCTCTTATTGGTCTAAGATGGGTCGAAACAATGACTTTTTCTCTTTACTCACAGACAACAATGGTCTGAAGGAGAATAAGAAGGATTTTATTTTATTTAAACTTTATTTATTTTCGTTTTTGGGCCATACCCAGTGGCACTCATGGGCCATTCCTGGCTCTGTGCTCAGAAATTGCTCCTGGCAGGCTTGGCGGACCATGTGGGATACCAGACATTGAACCCAGGTCCATCCCAGGTCAGTAGCATACAAGTCAAAACACCCTATTGTGGTGCTATCAAACAGGACTCAAGGTTCTAAACCATTCTTGCATCTCTCGGATGAATTCTCTTTGGGCATGGTGTACGACTTCTTGATGAGGCGTTGAATCCTGTTTGCTAGTCGTAGTTCTGTTTTTTGTTGCATCTCTGTCTGCTTTTGGAATCAGGGTGATGTTAGCTTTTTAAAAACTCTTTGGGATTGTTTCTGTTTCTTCAATTTTGTGGAAGAGCTTGACAAGGATTGACAGGTGGTTCTCTTGAAAAGTTTGAAAGGATTAGCTAGTGAATCTATCTGGGCCTGGGCTTTTGTTTTTGGGAAGACTTTTTTTTGTGCTTAATTTTTTAATTGAAATACCATGAATTACAATGTTATTTATGATTGAGTTTCAGGTATACAATGTTCTAATGCCAGTCCCTTCATCAGTGACCACTTCCCTCCATTTTGTTTCCAGTTTTTCTCCAACTCCCCATCCATAGTCTGACTCCTTTCAGCATTCTATCTTGTCCAGAATTATCACTTCCTCCACCACGTCATATTATACCATATTGTACACTTCCCTTATCTATTCCTGCCTCCCACCCTCTTGCAGAAATCTGTTCTCATGATCATTGTTTCTTTTTTTTTTAATTTTTATTGTGATCATAATGGCTTACACATCTTTCACAGTATTATTTTAGATGCATATTAACATTGAATCAGGGGAATACCCATCACCAGATTTGTCCTCTCCCCATCCCAGTTCCCTTTCTGCCACCCATATACCCCACCATCAACCCCCAGGCTGCTAGAGTAGGTGGACCCCTCTTCGTCTAGCTTACTATTAGTGGTCATATATCTGTTTGGTCCTGGTACCCTCCCTTGTTTCCCCCTCTATTTAAGAGGTGGAGCTAGATAAATCGAGTTATGTGGTTTTGCTTGAAGGAAAGACAAGCAATAGAATAGGGTACAAAATAAGAAAAAATAAAAAATAAATAAAAAAAGAACTCAAATACTTTGAAAATGGGTGAAGACCTTCTACAGGCTTTTAACCTCAGTTTGAGAGAAGACATGAAAAAGGTAATTGAAACACCACAACAATACAGAAAGAAATATCAAAATAAATATCCAGTGAGCACTACAGCAATAAAGACAAGCACCACACAATAGTCTCGGTTCTGAAATCAAATCAGGCCAGAGTGCAAAGAGAAAGAGAAAGATAAGATAAAATAAAATGAAACAAAATAAAATTGGAGATATCAACTTCAATATCTACACCCAAATAGAGACGTCAAAAAATCGATCAATCAATAAATAAATGTGTGGAAAAATGATTATTTTGTGTTTTTTTCTTTTTCTCCCTACATAGGCACATTAAGTATTGGGATATTAAAGGGGGAATTCCCTTGGCCTAGGAGTTACAGGGTTTCTCCACCCCTGAAGTATACTATCATGGGATTAACTGTAGACTCCTTGCATGATCATTTACTCTCCCCTTGGTGCTTTTGTGGTGTTTGGAAGACTTCTGCTTTGTCTTGGATGGTAAAATCAGACCTCTGTATCTAGAGATCTTGGTGACTGTGCAGCTCAGGGAATGAAGCTTATGATGGAGTCTTTCTTTGTGGTTCTAGAAGTTATGCTTCTTCAGTGTCGTTTTAATCCATCTTCTGTAATTGGTGGTCTTGGTCATTATGTTGCTTCTAGGATGGAGCCTGGGACAGAGTCTTTCGTTATGTTTCTGGGAGACCCGTTCAGTTGCGGTTGTCTCAGTCAGACCTCTGGAGTGTGAGATCTTGTTTGTTGAACAGATCGTAGACCATAGCTTTTCGTTGCTGTTGTTGTTGTTGTTGGTCCAGTCATCTGTAATATAGCGATCTTGGCTTTTGCTCAGGTCAAAGGGTGACAGTTTTCTGATTTTGTCTTATCATTGGTTGATGAGGAAGAACAACTTGCTCTTAAACCAAGTTGTTCCCATTTCCTCATTGTCAGGTTATAAATTTAGAACTGGCGCATGTTGGCATCAGAGCAGCATTATGAATGCCCTGGAGGGGATTTGGTTCCTGGAGCTGTTGTGGAGAACTCTGTCATTTCTATGTCTGGGATCCAGGAGTCAAGGCTGGATGGTCAGTGTCTAGTTCCCTGGAGTCTAAATTGGTTCCATATGACATTCGTTCAGGGTGGGAGATGTCCCTGTGTTGTAAAGAAGTATGAGTTCTTATCCCTAGTAGATAAGAGCTTGTTTTTACATGTAAAATTTCCCCTTTGTTTAATATGTCTTTGAAGGAAGAAGTGGTGCTACATTATATTGCATTGATTTTTGGGGGGTGGAGAGAGAAGAAAACAGATACATGCCCAAAATTAAAAATATATATGCTCTCACATAGCTAAAGAAAAAAAGTTTTTTTTAAAAAAAATTAAACAAAACACATAATTAAAGGAATAAAGTGGGTCTAGGAGAGATAGCATGGAGACAAAGTGTCTGTCCTTCCTGCAGAAGGACAGTGGCTCAAATCCCGGCATTCCACATGGTCCTCCATGCCCACCAGGGGCGATTTCCGAGCATAGAGCCAGGAGCACCCTTTGAGCGCTGCCTGTAGTTACCCAAAAGAAGCAAAAACAAATCAAATTAAAAACCAAAATCCAAACCAAACCAAACCAAAACAAAAAATGGACAAGAATAAAAAAGAGGAGAAGAAATAGAAAAAAAACAAAAAGGGAGGAAATGAAATAGGAGATTATTTTACATTTGGGGAGAAACAGGCTAAGAGGTAGTGTTATATAGGTCTATACTTATGATGAAAATATAGGCTTCCCCATTGTCTTTTGAGATTTCCTTGTGAGGTGTGCGGACCAGGCAGGGAGGTCTTGGGTAGAGTTCTTGCAGAGGGGGTCCTTTGGAGTTAGTTCCAGTATCAAGCCACAGTCCCCGTTAGGGAGAGGTGATTAGGAGGGCCACACTGCATGAGTTGGTTGGGGTGTTGGTTGTATTTTCTTGCTGGGAACGAGGTGAGAGCTTGAGTGGGTGTCTCTTCACTTGGGTAGTGGGTACTGGTTCATTGGGGTGGAAGGTCAGTCTTGATGCCTAATGGATTAAGAACTGAGGGTGAAGAGTTACAATGTGGTGGGGATATTGTGGGATTGAGGGGTGAAGGGATAGTCGGATTTCTGGAGGAGGGGGGAGGGAATAATATATGGGAGGAGTTATATGGGGTATAGGTATGGATTGTTTGTGGTTTAGGTTTGTCACTTAAGGAGGATTCCTATTTCTGTGTGCTCCTGCCTACATACAAACATATAGAAGTTAGCTTAGGTGTATACTAATGTAGAGATGTGGGGAGGGCAGGAGGTGCACTGAGTACAGAAAGATAGGTAAGTATAGTACTTGTAAAAAAGGGAAACTAAAAGATCAACTTTTGGATATGTATAGGTTTCGTGTCTTGAGTATTGACCGCTGTGTTAGTGAGGTCTATCTACATAGGTGTTTACCCTTTGCAGTATTGTTCAAAGCATCCTATAAGTCAGCTTTCCTTTCCTATAGAGGAGGTAACCATGTGTTTTTATTTGACATAGATTGAATTGATGATAGTGAGGAGGAGAAGGTGGAAGAAGAGGGAGACAAAAAGTGAAAGAAGGAAAAACAAAACAAACCAACAATCAAACAACAACAACAACAAAAATATGAAGTAATGAGAACAGAGGGCACAAGAGCAAGGGCCTGTTAGTTTTCTTGAATGTGTTCAATGCTTAGGCCCCTGTTAGTAAAAATCTGTAGGTCACGGTTGTTACTTCGGTGATCTGGCTGGTCATGTGCTTCAGGTCCTAAAAGAAGGCATAATCTAGAGATAAAGGGTATATTAAAGAGTTTTATCTGGCCATTTTCATGATTCAAGTATGGTGCCTCGTATGACTGAACACTGAGGTACCACTGTAGTATGTTCACCCTTTGTCTCCAGGAACCCCTATGAAAAACTGAGAGGTTATTTTAAATGTGGTAAGGTCAAGGCATTCAAACATAATGTTTCAAAATATTTCCATTGGACTCAGTAATCCCCATCATAATCTTTCCTGTAATCATGTATAAGATCCCTAGTAATTGTTATGAGCCTTTGTAGTAAAACGATGATTACATAACCTCTTCTCTCTATGCTGCTGTTTCTGCTGTTGCTGGTTTCTTTATGATATAATGTGTAGTCGGCCTTTATGTTGTTTCTCTTCCTTTTGTTTTTGGGCTCTACTCCCTAGTATATGGTGATTATTACAGTGTTTGAGTTTTCTATCTTGTTACACCCTGTTATTTAATTGCGGGGTATTGGTTGTATATCTGGTGCATATTCTAGGTACTTCAGAATAGTGCTATCATTCTGTGTTTAGCTTTCGTCTTCTGGCTTGCTTCGTTTAACATAATATGTTCTAGGTCCATCCACGTTACTGCAAAATCTGTGACTCTATCATTTCTGACTGCCATGTAGTATTCCATTGTGTATAGATACCAACATCTCAATGATCCACTCATCTGTTGTTGGACATCGAAGGTTGGTTCCAAGACTTGGCTATTAAACTGAGGTGCTGCGATAAATAGTGGGGTGCACACATACTTTGGATGAATGTCCTTCTGACTTGGGGATACTTAGGAGAGAACATTGCTGGGTCAAATGGCAGCTCAATTCTGAGTTCCTTGAGCACTCTTCAGACTGTTTCTCCATAGGTGTTGACTAGGGGGCATTCCCACAAGCAGTGGATGAGAGTGCCTTTCATACCACAATCCCCACCAACAGAAATTGTTCCCGTTATTTTTGATGTTAGCCATCCCTCATTGATGTAAGGTGGTACCTCATTGTTGTCTTGATTTGGATTTCCCTAATGATGAGTGAAGGTGAGCATGTTTTTCATGTGTTTGTTGGCCATCTTTCGGGTCTTCCTCAGAGAGAGTGTCTATTCATTTCATATCCCCATTTTTCTATGTCTTTATTTGGTTTGGGGTGGTACTCAGCTTTCTGAGTGCTTTGTATATTCTGGTTATCAAGTCTTTATATCTGATGTGTTGGGTGTGAATTTTTTTCCCATTCAGTTAGCTGTCTTCTTGTTTTAAGTTGGGGTTTTCCTTCGGCCATACAGAAACTTCTTAGTTTGATGTAATCCCATTGTTTATGTTTGATGCTAGAGTCCTTGCCATTGGTGTTCCATCCTCGAAGACTTTTTTAATATATAGGTCTTCGAGTGTTCTGCCTATTTTTCCTCAATAAACTGTTTAGATTCTGATCTAATTTCAAGTCTTTAATCCATTTTGAGTTGACATTTGTATAAGGAGTGAGGTATGTGTCAATTTTCAGTTTGTACCAACACCATATGTTGAAGAGACTTTCTTATTTTATTTCAAGTTCTTGGCTCTATTGTCAAATATTAATTGACTCTATTATATCTGGGGATTTATGTTTGGAAATTCTGTTTTAAATCCACTGGTTTTGAGGCTCTGTTTTGCTCCAGTACCAATGCGGTTTTAGATCGCTATGGCTTTATAATATAGCTTCAGGTATAGGTAAAGAGATGCAACCCAGCTTCTTGCTTTTCAGTATCTGTTTGGCTATCCTGAGTCTTTTGTGGTTCCAGATAAATTTTATGAATTGATTGTTCTAAGTCTTGAAAGAATAATGCCTGGATTTGGATGGGGATCGCATTGAATCTATACAGAAGTTTGGGTAGGGATAGTCGTTTTGATTATGTTGATTCTACCTACCCATGAACATGGGATATTCTTCCATTTCTTCAATTTCTTCCTCTTCAATTTTTTCTAAATTGTTTTTGAAATTTCCCTGGTATAGGTCCTGCTTTTGCCTCTTGTGGTGGGGGGCTGGGTCCCTTCTCTGGATTGTAGGTCTGGTGGGACTGTTGGGTAGGCTGGGTGGGTTGGCCTCTTGCGCACCCTCTAGGGGAGCTTGGTTAGAGTGTTCCCCCCTCTTGCTGCCAGCCAGTGCTGTACCACTCCTGACCACAATGAGGCACTGTTGAGCCTGGCTCCTTTGCCTTCCTCCCCTACATGGGAATCAGCTGAGCTCTTCCTCCTCCAGGCCTCTGCAGGAAACCCCTGTCGATTGTAATTCCTAACCCATCCCAGCGGGGGTCACCAGCGACATCAGAGACATGATCAGGGGAGGGACAGAGGCAGTGGAAGGTCCCTACCTTTTGCCACCCCGGGAAACCCCACAGCCACAGATGGGGAGGGACGGAGGCAGCGGAAGGTCCCCTACCTTGTGTGGGACCCAGGAAATCTTCACAGATGTGTGCTGGGGAGGGGCAAAGGCGCTGTGATGTCCTCTGCCAAAGTATCCCCGGGGAAACCTGCGGGAAGGTGACCCCTGGGAAACCTCTCAGGACACAGGTGGGGGGGATGGGTGGAGACGCCGGGAGGTCCCCTCTAGGAAGGACTTTTGATTACCATTTGATTTACTTTATGTTGATAGATCTGTTTAGATATGGCAGATTATATTGCTTTAACTTGCCCGAGATTGATAGGAGGGTCTGTGAATATATCCATTTCTTACAGGTTTCTCATGTTTTGTAGCGTAGAGTTTCTCAAAGTAGTCTCTTTGAATTTCTGTAGTATCTGCAGTGATATCCCCCTTTTTATTTTTGATTTGGTTTATTAAGTTCCTCTCCCTTTGTGAGTTTGCCTAATGGTTTGTTGATTTGCTTATTTTTTAAAGAACCAACTCCTGCTTTCATTGATCTTTTGCATTGTTTTTGTATTTCCAGTTTATTAATTTCTGCTCTAAGCTGTATTATTTCCTCTTGTCTGACCATTTTTTGGTTCATTTTGTTGTTACTTTTCCCAATTTTTAAGCTATGCTATTAAATTATTTCTCTAGGCCCTTTCTTCCATCCTGATGAATGCTTGTAAAGCTATAAATTTTCTTCTTAATACCACTTTTGCTGTGCTCCACAAATTCTGATATTTGTGTCTTCATTCTCATTTTTATTCAGGAATCTTTTGATTGCCTCTTTGATTTCATATCTGACTCACTGGTTGTTCAGCAGTAAGTTGTTTAATTTCCGGTTAAAGTTTTTTTCCCTCTGTGTCTGTATGTGATTCATCTCTAATTTTAGTGCACGATGATCTGAGAAGCTAGTTCTTACAATTTCTATCCCATTGATTTTATGGAAGTATGTTTTATTGCCTCATATGTTTTATGTAGTCTAGGAGAATGACCAATGTACATTGGAGAAGAATGTGTATTCAGTTTTGTGGGGATGGAGAGCCTTATATATCTACTAAGCCATTCTCTTCATTTCTTCCTTCAGAACTAGTATATTATTGTTGGTTTTAGTCTGGTTGACCTATTAAGGTGTGACAGGAGAATGTTGAAATCTCCTATTTTTATTGTGTTGCTCTTAATATCTGTCCTTAGATCGGTCAGCAATTGTTTTAACTATTTTACTGGTCCTCCATTGGGTGCATATATTTTTATGAGTGTTATTTCTTCCTGGTACACATCCCTTGATTATCAAGAAGTGTCCACCTCTGTCCCTTATCACCTTTTTTTAAGTCTAAAGCCTGTGTCATCTGATATAAGTACGGCCACTTTAGCCTTTTTAAGGGAATTGTTTGCTTGAGTGGTTGTTCTCCAACCTTTAACTTTTAGTGTATACAACACTAACTCTAAAATCCTCATAACTCTATTAACCTCCCCTGAGATATTTTTCAAGTATTAGAGCTAATAAATTGTATAAATTATAGTTTCTTTTCTCCTGCTGTGTCATGTTCTGGTTTACCTCAGATAACATTTTTAGTGATTGTACTGCTTGAACATGTTATAACTTGTTTTACTACATGTTCATCACCATTGGAAATTAAGTCCTTACTGCCTCACTGACCATCAAGCGCTACAATTCTAGAACTTTATTCTGAGATCACCTCTGCTGCTCCAATTTTTTTGTGATGAAAAATATTAAAGAGCCATCTATTTTTATTTTTAAATTATTGTTGCAGTTTAGATGATATGTTTATGCTCATGTTTATGGTCTTTGTATACAATTACCACCTCCAAAGTGCCTAATATTGTCCACTGATGTCTGTATATTACTGTTACTCTACATCTTCATTCCTTTCTGCCTCTGCCCCTGCTTTATTACCCCAGGTTTGAAATTCAAGATGAAAGGATTGTCACATTCAAGGTAAGCATTTTACTGCTGTACTTTCTCTCTGGCCCTATATGCTTTTTAATCTGTGTTGAATAAAATAAATGAATAAACCCCCCTGATTTAATATAAATATGTACCTAAAATATTATTGTCAACAATATGTAAGCCACTATGATCAAAATAAAAATTAAAAAAAAGAAAGAACCTATAAAAATTCAAAAGATTTTAAATTAATGAAGCCTAATGCAGTTCTCATGCTTTGGATGTATAATTTTATATGTGAAAATTCTAAACTTTATCATGTTGTGTGATGATCTCTGTCCTAACTTATCATTGAACTAGAACAGTAATATGATGACTGACTTTAATTTTGTCTTGACTACTTGAGTACAGATTATAGGACCTACAAGGCAGTTATTGGAAACTAATATCTTCACTTTATCCTTTCTAATCTGTGTGTGTCTTCCCAAGCTGTGCTAAGAGGCCTGGGATTTTCTCATGGTAATATTTGCTCAAATGAGTTGATGGTTCAGTGTGAAGATCTGAGGATTGAGGTGTTGCTTAGGCCTTGTGGGGCCAGGAATTACTTGGGTGACCCTGTCATGTTTAATTTCTTGACATTTAATTTCTTAATATTCTATTCTCTATTTAGAAAGAAATTCTTTTATGTCTGATTTTCTTAGACATTAGGAAAGTCCATGTTTAAAGTGCAATCCAAGTAATTATAACTCTTAGTAAAAATGTCTGTTAGACCAGATGTAATGTAAATAAAGTAAATTTGGGAACAAAATAGTGTCTCCTATTTTTAGATTATTCTTCTACTTCTATTTGTTTTATCATCATTTTATTATCAGCTCAATTGAGGAAGTGAAATACAATTTTCAAAGAATTATTTTAAATGCCAATTAATAGTATGACTGAAACCTTAGGGAAGTAAAGTCAAAGTAAATAGATCTGAGAATGTGAGTGTGGAAGAAATGAAATGCTTAAAGAAAGTTATACAGCTCTCCTAGAGGCGCCCAAACTGAAAGGCCAAGAAAGACTCAGTGAGTGAAAACTGGCTACCAGCGATGCCCCAGCAGAAAGGCAGAGCCTTTGTCTGTGAAGGCAGGCGGGCAGTATCTGTCCCTGATGTGAGATTACCAACTGGGAGAGACGGAGGGGACCTGTCACCTGTGCATATTTCTCTACTCTTCTGTCTCCTGAACCTCTCCCGAGAGGGCCAAGAAAGGCCCAGCAAAAATGCTCTCCTAAAGTTGCCCAAGCAGAAAGGCCAAGAAAGACTGAGTGAGTGAAAACTGGCTACGAACAGTGTCTCAGCAGAATGGCAGATCCTTTGTTTGTGAAGGCAGATGGGATCAATCTTTCCCTGATGTGATATAACCAACTGGGAGAGACTGAGGGGGCCTCTAAACTGTGCATGTTTCTCTACTCTTCTGTCTCCTGAATTTCTCCTGAGAAGGCCAAGAAGGGCCCAGCAAAAACTCTTCTAGAGGCTCCGAAGAGGCTCTGCTTGGTGGCTGTGCACTCTTTCTAACTAATGAACCCCACCATAACATGCAGGAAAAAAAATCACACTACAAGCGTGACAATGGGGAGAACTCACAGGCAAATATCCTGCACAGAGAATGAAGATGATAGCTCTAATGACTCAAAAAATACCAATCACCTGATTAATCTCTCAGGTAAGGAGTTTAGGATAGAATAGAAATAAGGAGAATCCTCATGAAAATCAAAGAAAGCATAGCTCTAGCTGAACAGAACACAAAGATAGAAATCAGAAAACTCCAAACTGAAATAACAGATCTGAAAAACACAGTAGCTGAACTGAAAACCTCAATGGAAAGCCTCTCCAACAGGGTAACAGCAGCTGAGGACAGAATCAGTGAACTGGAAGATGAAATGCAGAACACTCTATACAGTGGAACAGAATGGAAAAGAACTGTAAGGCAAACGATCATACAATGGAAAAAGTACTCAAGAAGTGTCAACAGATGAAAATGATATGTCATTTTCAACATATGTCAACAGAAGTCAATGATAAATTCAACAAAAACAACATAAGAATCATTGGAGTACCAGAGGCCAAGGAAGGTGATACACAGGAAGAATCAACAGTCAAAGACATTGTCGCAGAGAAACTCCCAGAGCTAAAGACTGCATGCAACCAAATTTTGCATGCCCAAAAAGTACTAGCTAAAAAAATTAAAGAAAAATCACAATAACGAATCCTACAGATAGAGATAGAATACTGAAAGCAGCAAGATCCAAAAGAGAAATCACATTCAAAGGAGCATCTATAAGATTTACAGCAGACATATCACAAGAAACTCTCAAGGTCAGAAAACAGTGGTGGGATATTGTGACAAGACAGAACAAAATGGATGCTTCACCTAGAATACTGCACCCAGCCCGACTCATGTTAAGGTTTGAAGAAAGGATACATAGCCCCACGGGTAAGCAACAGCTCAGAAACTTTACAGATCAAAACCAGTCTTAAAGGAAAAACTGAAAGGTCTACTTTAAGAAAAGACAGACAAACAGAAACACCAAACTTTTACACAAAGATAACATTCAATTCCATGACAACCATCTCCCTCAATGTCAGTGGGCTAAATGCACCAATTAAGAGACATAGAATGGCCTGCTCAACTGGTTCCCAACTGTGAGAGACTGTGAGTGCTGCCTGTGCATGTTTTTCTACTGTCCTGTGCCCTGAACCTTTTGTGAATGGGCTGAAAAGGGCCCAGCAAAATTGCTCTCCTGGAGTAACCCAGGCGGGGCTGGAAAGCCAAAAAGGACTGTGTCCTCGAGTGAAAACTGGCTATCAGCAGTAAATTGCAGAAAGGCATGTCCCCCATTTGTGACGTCAAGATGTAGAAATCTGCACCTGCTCGACTGGTTCCCAACTGCGAGAGACTGTGAGTGTTGCCTATGCATGTTTTTCTACTGTCCTGTCTCCTGAACCTCTCGTGAATGGGCTGAAAAGGGCCCAGCAAAATCACTCTTCTAGAGGCTCCAGAAGAGCAAGGCTGCTCCTCTTTGCTTCATGGCCATGCACTCTTTCTAATGAGTGAACCCAATTACAATACAAAGAAAAAATCACACTAGGAACTGTGCTTGGTCTCTGAAGCCCAGCATATCTCTTTGGATTGTTTTCTCTGCTGTGTGCTTGGACCTAAGATTTGATCCTCTGTGTGGCTTCATCCACAGAGGACTCCCTTTCCTTGGAGGCAAGTCGACCCGCCCAGAAAGGGTAGTCAGAGGAGCGTGGCCACACACATCATTTAGCCAATGAATACCACCACAACACTTAGAAACGCCCACAATACAAGTGTGACAATGGGAAAACAATGCAGGCCAGTACCAGGAATAGAGAATGAAGATGAAAACTCTGATGACCGGAAAAAAAGCCAACCAACTAGTCAGTCTCTCAGATATGGAGTTTAGAGAAGAAATATGGAGGATGCTCACAGAACTCAAATAAAGCATAAATCGAGTTAAACAGAACACTAAATAAGAACCAAGAAAATATGAAGACAGAAATCAGAAAACTCCAAACTGAAATAACAGACAAAATAACAGGTCTGAAAAATTCAGTAGACAAATTGACGGACAGAATGGATAAGCTCTCCAATAGGGTAACAGAAGCTGAGGATAGAATTAGTGCTCTGGAAGATGAGATACATAACAATTCCATACAGCAGAAGAACTTGGAAAAAAGTCTTAAAGCAAATGATCAGACAATGGAAAAATTAGTCAAAGAATGTAAACAGATGAAAACAGAAGTTTATGATAAGCTCAACAGAAACAATTTAAGAATCATTGGAGTCCCAGAGACCCAGGAAGAAAATCTCAAGGGAGAATCAACGGTCAAGAACATCGTTAAAGAGAAACTACCAGAGCTAAAGAATACATGAGATCAAATCCTGCATGCCTGAAGAGTACCAACTAAAAGAGACCCCAGAAAAAACACTCTAAGACACATCCTACTCACAATGATGAATCCCACAGATAGACACAGAATTATGAAAGCAGCATGATCAAAAAAGGAAATTACATTCAAGGGAACATCCTTGAGATTTACAGCAGACCTGTGACAAGAAACACTCAAGGCCAGAAGGCAGTGGTGGGACATAGTGACAAAACTCAATGAAATAAATGCTTCGCCTAGAACACTGCACCCAGCAAAACTCACTTTCAGGTTTGAAGGAAGAATACATGGCTTCACAGATAAACAACAGCTCAGAAACTTTACAGACTCAAAACCAGCCTTAAAAAAACTGATATACCTACTTTAAGACAAGACTGACCAACAGAGACACCAAACTTCTTTATAAAGATGTCACTAAATCCTATGACAATTCTTTCTCTCAATGTCAATGGACTAAATGCACCAGTTAAGAGACACAGAGTGGTTAAATGGATCAAAAAAACTCAACCTTCTGCTGCCTACAAGAAATCTACCTGAATAGTCAGAACAAGCACAGACTCAAAATAAAAGTCTGAAGGAAAATCATCCAAGCAAACAACACCCATAAAAAAACTGGAGTGGCCATACTAATATCAGATGATGCAAACTTTATACTCAGGAAAGTTGTAAGAGACAAAGATGGACATTTTATATTAATCAAGGTATATTTACAGCAGGAAGAAATCACTCTCCTAAACATATATGCACGAATGATGAGCAAGCAAAATATTTAATACAATCATTGACAAATCTGAAAAGGAATATCAATAACAACAAAATAATTTTGGGAGACCTCAATGCGGCATTGTCAACACTGTATAGGTCAACCAGACTGAAACCCAACAAGAATATACTAGACCTGAAAAGAGAAATGGAAGAAAGAGGCCTAGTCAGTGTATACAGGAAACTCCACCCCCATAAGCCTGGAAACACATTCTTCTCCAATGTACATGGGACATTCTTCAGGATAGGCTACATTGCTGGCACATAAAACATACCTCCATAATATCAAGAGGATAGAAATTTTGCAGGCTACCTTCGCTGACCACAAGGCTCTGAAATTATATGAACTCCAAAGGGACACAAGAAAAAGTTTAATACCTGGAAGTTAAACAGCCTAATACTGAATAACCAGTAGGTCCGAGATGAAATCAAAGAGGAAATCAAAACTTTGCTGGAAACAAATGATAATAAAGACATAAATGATTAGAACCTATTTGATGTAGCAAAAGTGGTACTGAGAGGAAAGTTTATAGCTTTGCAAGCACACATCAGGAAGAAGGGGCATACCTGAATAGCTTAATGTTGCAGCGCATAGATTAAGAAAGTGCTCAACAAAAGGAACCGAAAATAGGGAGACAGAAGGAAATAACAAAGCTGAGAGCAGAAATCAATGAAGTGGAAACCCCCCCAAAAAAAAAAACAATCTGAAAGTTCAACAAAAGCAGAATTTGGTTCTTCTAAAAAATAAATAAGATTGATAGACCATTAGCAAAACTAACAAAGAAAGAGAGAGAGAGAAATGTGATAACTCGTATTAGAGATGAAAAAGGGGAGATCACTATCGATATTGCAGAGATTCAAAGGGTAATCAGAAACTACTTTGAGAAACTCTATGCCAGGGGTCTCAAACTCGTGGCCCACGGGCCATTTGCGACACTCCATACAACATTTTGTGGCTGTGCCCTAGAGCAATCATTGTTTTGTTTTGTTTTGTTTTAGTTGTTTGGGTCACACCCCTCAATGTTCAAGGCTTACTACTGACTTTGCACTCAAGGATCACCCCGACTTTGCCTCCTGCGGCCCCAGGCAAATTGAGTTTGAGACCCCTTCGCCACTAAAAATGGGAACCAGCAGTGATGGCGGTGATGTGGAGCTATTGCGGAGAACTGTCGGTTCTATGTCTGAGATCTATAGTTTGGGTTTAGATGGTCACTGTCTAATCACGTGGATTCTAGTTTGGGACCACATGACATATGTTCAAGGTGGAAGGTGCCCCTGTATTGTGAAATGTATAAGATCCTATTCCTAGTTGATAAGAGTTGTTTCTATATGTAAAATTTTCTCCCCTTTTAATATGCCTGTAGAAAAATAATTGGTGCTTGTAAAAGTATTTAAATATGGCTTAAATATGGCTTTATATATATATAAATATGGTCTACAGTTTTCTACAGGTCAGCAGTTTAAAAAAGTCTATCTGCTCTTCAGTTGAATAATATTTGTAGTTTGAGAATAATATTAGTTTGAAAATTATGTGAGCAATTATAAAGTAGTTACACAGTGTCACCAGAACAGTATATTGAACTGTAGACTGACCAAAGGTCAATCACCAACACATCATGCTACACTGCTTTAATTTCTTTTTGGGACTCAGGGAAGCTCTTTGAGTAAATAAAATCTTATAAACTTGTGTTTGTGTAGAAGTTTAATACTTCCAGACATCCTAGCACTGTATGATATTTCATGACTAGAGGTGACTGTGTGCAAGGCAAGCACCTTGACTCTTCTACTATGTCTCTGGACCATAGATTTCTACTTTTGAATCTATTTAATATTTTTCATGGCTAAAATTTAGCAGTATTGAACCTCACAAATACATATTAATTTTGCCTTCATATTCCAGTTGTAGTTAATCTTTTCACAACTTAATCTCAGTGACAGTTACAAAGATACAGGGTAAACAACATTTCACAGTCTTGTTTTGTATAGAGGATTCAGAATTTTAAGCATTTTGTAAACAGAATGAATTTTTAAGACTTTAGGACCATGACAAACTTCTCCAATTCTGCATTTGCAGATGAGAGGCCTGGAATTTGGCTGGCCTGGTTAATTTCTGTCATGCTGTAGCCAGGAGTCTGGATCTCAGCTTTTGGTTCTGGGATCTTTCCCAGTCTTTCAAATGCCTGACTACAAAACTAATGTCAGGTTCTTTTCTGCTAGCCTAGTCTCAGTACTTACCCAGGCAGAAAGCTAACATGGCAGAGTTTCAGGTACCAATATTAATGTCACAGCTCCACATTTACTAGCCGTAAAATTAGAGTTTTTTTTACTACCTTACTTCTCAGTTTTCTCATGTATAAATGGGAAAAAAATCTTTCCTGTTATCAGACTGAAAAGAAGGAACTCTGCTGGAACTCAGATGCCAGCACCCCTATATGCCTGTCCTCTGTGCTGTGTTGCATTTTTGTCCTAATTTCATTCTGTGTTTGGCTCATTTGTGGATGGCTAGCCTTCCCTGGAGGTGAGTTTACACGCCCAGAAAGGGGAAGCCACTGAACTCTGCTGGAACTCAGATGCCAGCACACCTATATGCCTGTCTTCTGTGCTGAGCTGCATTTTCGGCCTTATTTCATTCTGTGTGTGGCTCATCTGTGGATGGCTAGCCTTCCCTGGAGGTGAGTTTTCACACCCAGAAAGGGGAAGCCCCTGAACTCTGCTGGAACTCAGATGCCAGCACCCCTATCTGCCTGTCTTCTGTGCTGTGCTGCATTTTCGGTCTGATTTCATTCTGTGTGTGGCTCATCTGTGGATGGCTTGCCTTCCTTAGAGCCTTCCCTGAAGGTGAGTTTACATGCTCAGAAAGGGAGTAGCCAGCCGTGCACATCATGTAGTCAATGAATACAACCACAACACGTAAAAAAAAACCCACAATACAAGAGTGACAATGGGGAAAAAATGCAGGCCAGTGCCAGACATAGAGAATGACAATGGCAACTCAGATGACCAGAACATGGCCAACAGATTAGTCAGTCTCTCAGATAAGGAGTTTAGAGTCGAAATATGGAACATGTTCAAAGAACTCAAAGAAAGTATAGAAGAGATATAATAAGAACCAAGAGAATATTAAGATAGAAATGAGAAAACTCCAAACTGAAATTTCAGGTTAAAAAACAGGTCTGAAAAACTCAGTAGATGAATTGAAGAAAAACATGGATGAGCTTTCCCACGGGTTAACAGCAGCTGAGGATAGAATTAGTACACTGGAAGATGAGATGAATCTCATCTTCTCCATACAGCAGAAAAGACTGGAATAAAGCCTTAAAGCAAATGATCAAACTATGGAAAAATTACTCAAAGAATGGGAACAGATGAAAATAGAAGTCTATGATAAGATCAACAGAAACAACTTAAGAATCAATGGAGTCCCAGAGACCCAGGAAGAAAATCTCCAGGAAGAATCAACGGTCAAGAACATCATTAAAGAGAAACTACCAGAGCTAAAGAATACATGCGATCAAATCCTGCATGCCCGAAGATTATCAACTAAAAGAGACCCCAGAAAAAACACCCCAACACACATTCTAGTCACAATGACGAATCCCATAGATAGAGACAAAATTCTGAATGCAGCAAGATCAAACAAAGAAATAACATTCAAGGGAATATCCTTGAGATTTACAGCAGACCTGTGACAAGAAACACTCAAGGCCAGAAGGCAGTGGTGGGACATAGTGACAAAACTCAATGAAATAAATGCTTCGCCTAGAATACTGCACCCAGCAAAACTCACTTTCAGGTTTGAAGGAAGAATACATGGTTTCACAGACAAACAACAGCTCAGAAACTTTACAGACTCAAAACCAGCCTTAAAAGAAAAAACTGAAATACCTACTTTAAGACAAGACTGACCAACAGAGACACCAAACTTTGATAGAAAAAGGCACTAAATTCCAGGACATTTCTTTCTCTCAATATCAATGGACTAAATGCACCAGTTAAGAGACACAGAGTGGCTAACTAAATCAAAAAACTCAACCCAACCTTCTGCTGCCTACAAGAAACGCATCTGAATAGTCAGAACAAGCATAGACTCAAAATAAAAGGCTGGAGGAAAATCATCCAAGCAAACAAAACCCATAAAAAAGCTGGAGTGGCCATACTAATATCAGATGATGCAAACTTTATACTCAGGAAAGTTGTAAGGGACAAAGATGGACATTTTGTATTAACCAAGGTATATTTACAGCAGGAAGAAATCACTCTCCTAAACATATATGCACCAAATGATGGGCCAGCAAAATATTTAATACAATTGTTGACAAATTTGAAAAATAATATCAATAACAACACAATAATTGTGGGAGTCCTCAACACAGCATTGTCAACACTTGATAGGCCAACCAGACTGAAACCCAACAAGAATGTACTAGACCTGAAAAAAAATGGAAGACGGCTTAGTAGGTATATATAGGACACTCCACCCCCAGAAACCTGGATACACATTCTTCTCTAATGTACATGGGACATTCTCCAGGATAGACTACATGCTAGCACATAAAACATACCTCCATCATATCAAGACGATAGAAATTTTGCAGGCTACCTTTGCTGACCACAAGGCCCTGAAATTATATGTGAACTACAAAGGGACAGAGAAGAAAGACTTTAATACATGAAAGTTAAACAGCCTCATACTGAATAACCAGTGGGTCAGAGATGAAATCAAAGAGGAAATCAAAACCTTCTTGGAAACAAATGACAATAGAGACACGAAGTATCAGAACTTATGGGACTCAGCAAAAGTGGTACTGAGAGGAAAATTTATAGCTTTGCAAGCATACATCAAGAAAAAAGAAGGGGCATACCTGAATAGCTTAATGACGCAACTCATGGATTAGAAAGTGCTCAACAAAAGGAACAAAAATAGGGAGACAAAAGGAAATATCAAAGCTGAGAGCAGAAATCAATGAAGTGGAAACCAAAAAAACAATTCAAAAGATCAACGAAAGCAGAAGTTGGTTCTTTGAAAAAATAAACAAGATTGATAGATCACTGGCAAAACTAACAAAGAAAGAAAGAGAAACTTGATAACTCGTATTAGGAATGAAAAAGGAGAGATCACTACTGATATGGCAGAGATTCAAAGGGTAATCAGAAACTGCTTTGAGAAACTCTATGCCACTGAAAACGAGAACCTGGAAGAAATGGATTAATTCTTGGACTCTTATAATCTTCCACGGTTGAATGAAGAGGATGTGGCATATCTAAACAACCCCATCACTACTGTGGAAATTAAGACAGTAATCAAATTTCTGCAACATAACAAAAGCCCAGGTCCAGATGGATTCACTAATGAATTCTTTCAAACCTTTCAAGAGGAACTACTACCAATTCTGGGAAGACTCTTTCATGAAATCGAAGAAACTGGAACACTTCCAAATAGCTTTTATGAAGCCAACATCACCTTGATACCTAAAACAGACAAAGATGCTACCAAAAAAGAAAATTACAGACCAATATCGCTGATGAATACAGATGCAAAGATTCTCAATAAAATCCTGGCAAATAGGATTCAATACCTCATTAAGAAGATCATCCACTATGACCAAGTAAGTTTCATCCCAGGAATGCAAGGATGGTTTAATATCCGTAAATTTATCAAAATAATACACATCAACAACAAGAAAAATAAAAATCAGATAATCATAACAATGGATTCAGAGAAAGCATTTGATAAGGTCCAACACCCATTTTTGATCAAAACTCTCAGCAAGATGGGAATGAAAGGAACCTTTCTGAATACAGTTAAGGCCATCTACGACAAACCAGTGGGAAATATTATCCTTAATGGAGAAAAACTAAAAGCCTTCCCTCTAAATTCTGGCACAAGACAAGGCTGTCCTCTCTCACCACTCCTATTCAACATAGCACTGGAAGTACTCGCTATAGCGATTAGGCAAGAAAAAGATATCAAGGGAATCCAGATAGGAAAGGAAGAAGTTAAGCTCTTGCTGTTTGCAGATGACATGATACTCTACTTAGAAAACCCTAAAGCCTCTACCAAAAAGCTTCTAGAAACAATAGATTCCTATAGCAAGGAGGCAGGCTACAAAATTAACACACAAAAATCAATGGCCTTTCTATACACCAATAGTAATAAGGAACAAATGGACTTTAAGAGAACAACCCATTCACAATAGTGCCACACAAACTCAAATATCTTGGAATCAACTTGACTAAAAATGTGAAGGACCTATACAAAGAAAACTATAAAACTCTGCTCCAAGAAATAAGAGAGGACATGCGGAAATGGAAGCACATACCCTGCTCATGGATTGGCAGGATTAACTTTATTAAAATGGCAATACTCCCCAAAGCATTGTACAGATTTAATGCGATCCCTCTAAAGATACCCATGACATTCTTCAAAGAAGTGGATCAAGCACTTTTGAAGTTCATTTGGAACAATAAACACCCAAGAATAGCTAAAGCAATCATTGGGAAAAATAATTTGGGAGGAATTAATTTTCCCCACTTTAAACTTTACTACAAAGTGATAGTTATTAAAACAGCATAGTATTGGAATAAAGACAGGACCTCAGATCAGTGGAAAAGGTTTGAATACTCAGAGAATGTTCCCAGACATACAATCACCCAATTTTTGATAAAGGAGCAAGAAATCCTAAATGGAGCAAAGAAAACCTCTACAACAAGTGGTGTTGGGATAACTGGCTAGCCACTTGCAAAAAATTGAACTTAGATTCCCAGTTAACTTTATGTACAAAGGTAAAATCCAAATGGATTAAAGACCTTGATAACAGACCCAAAACCATAGCATATCTAGAACAACACATAGGCAAAATACTCCAGGACATTGAGACTACAGGTATCTTCAAGGAACAAACTGTACTCTCCAAGCAAGTGAAAGCAGAGATTAACAGATGGGAATATATTATGCTGAGAAGCTTCTGCTCCTCAAAGGAAATAGCGCCCAGGATACAAGAGCCTCCCACTTAGGGGGAGAAACTATTCACCCAATACCCATTAGATAAGGGGCTAATCTTCAAAATATACAAGGCACTGACAGAACTTTACAAGAAAAAAACATCTAATCCCATCAAAAAAGGGAGAGAAGAAATGGACAGACACTTTGACCAAGAAGAAATACAAATGGCCAAAAGACATGAAAAAATGCTCCACATCACTAATCATCAGGGAGATGCAAATCAAAACAACTATGTGGTACAACCTTACACCACAGAAATTGGCACACATCACAAAGAATGAGAACAAGCAGTGTTGGCGGGGATGAGGAGAGGAAGAACTCTTATCCACTGCTGGTGGGAATGTCGTCTAGTTCAACCTTTATGGAAAGCGATATGTAGATTCCTCCAAAATCTGGAAATTGAGCTCCCATTGGTCCCAGCTATTCCACTCCTAGGGATATACCCTAAGAACACAAGAACACAATACAAAAACCCCTTTCTCACACCTATATTTATTGCAGCACTATTCACAATAGCCAGGCTCTGGAAACAATCAAGATGCCCTTCAACACACGAATGACTAAAGAAACTGTGGTACATATACACAATGAAATATTATGCAGCCGTAAGGAGAGATGAAGTCATGAAATTTTCCTATACATGGATGTATTTGGAATTTATTATGCTGAGTGAAATAAGTCATAGAGAGAGAAAAACGAAGAATGGTCTCATTCATCTATGGGTTTTAAGAAAAATGAAAGACATTCTTGCAATACGAATTTTTAGACACAAAAGAGAGAAGGGCTGGAAGTTACAGCTCACCTCATGAAGCTCACCACAAACAGGGATGAGTTTTGTTAGAGAAATAACTACATGTCGAACTATCCTAATAATGAAAATATATGAAGGAAATAGAAAGCCTGTCTAGAGTATAGGCGGGTGTTGGGTGGGGAGCAGGGAAACTTGGGACATTGGTGATGGGAATGTTGCACTGGTGATGGCTGGTGTTCTTTACATGACTGAAACCCAATAAACACAATTATGTATGTAATCATGGTGTTTAAATAAAAATATAATGAAAAAGTATGAAAAGAAATAATTTAAGGACTGAAGAGATACAGATTATAGGGTTAGGAATTTAGGCCCTTGTATTGTATGTGGTTGACCTTCATTTCTATTCCTAGCTTGGTATATAGTCCCCTGACCACCCTAAGGGCAGAGCCAGGGGTAAGCCCTGAGCATCACCAGGTGTCAGCAAACAAAAAGTAGGAGTAGGGAATAGAATCTGATTTTAAGAGTTTCTGAAGGTATAAATGATATTTTTTATTTTTTGGAACTAGGTGTGACTATTTAGGAAATAGTATAGCTTTAGTGAGTAATTGATGTTATTGTTTCTTTGTTGTGATATGTTGGTTGGTGTATTGGTTGCATGTGCACCTTGCTCTGATGCTTTGGTGCTCACTAGACACACCATATTACTTTGTCTTGTCCTACATTTGGCTGTGGTTCTCACTGGTGTTTAGATTCCTTTAGTTGCATTGCTTACACTTGGAAGAGGCTACCCTTTTTAGTGGAGGTAAATGAGCTATGATTGCAGTGCTCACTTGGGGTTGTCACTTCTTTGCCAGACACCATCCTTCTGGCAGCAATGCATACTTGTTCTTATTTATTTTATGTATTTATTGTACAGTAGCACCAATTCTACTCTACATAATACAATGCTGCTCTACTTGGCCCTCACCAGAGTGCAAAGATCCCTTTACCTTTATCCCAAGGTCCCTTCCTCTCCTCCCATCTTCCCCCTACCCCACTCACACATACACTTAGCTTTCTCAAATCACAATTCTGTTCACCTCTCCTTAGAACTGCTTCCACTGGGCATTGTTTTGTTTCTTTATACTCTGAATTTATCTGAGCTTATCTGGTGTTGGCCTGTTTCTTTCTGACTCACTTCACTTGGCATGACAACATCAATTCCATCCAAGAGTTAGGGAACCACACAATTTCTTCTTTAGTCATACTCAGTATATGTTCCATTGTGTGTGTAGTATATATACATATATATATTTATTTATATATATATATACCACAATATCCCATTGCATATATATATGAACATGCATAATTATGTATGTATATAGGCATTAAGTTTTTTATCTTGACTACTGTAAATAATGCTTAATGAACATATGTATACATGTCATTTCAAGTTAATATTTTGTGTTCTTGGGCAAGATGCCCAGGAATAGAATTGCAGGGTTATATGAAAATACATTTTTAATTTTTTGAGAAATCTCTAAACATTCCCATTAATTATTTTTTGCTACATAGCCCTCATTATTTTTGGACTTTGGAAATACACCAGTTTATAATGAGGTGATGTCTCCTTATTGTTTTTTTGGGGGGAGACACACCCGGTGACACTCAGGAGTTATTCCTGGCTATGCACTCAGAAATTGCTCCTGGTTTGGGGGACCATAAGGGACACTGGGGGATCAAACCCTGGTTCATCCAAGCCTAGCGTGGGCAAGGAGACACCTTACCACTTGTGCCACTGCTCCAGCTCCTCATTATTGTTTTATTATGTTTTTTCCTGATAATCATTGATTCAGAGCTATTTTTTAATTACAAGTCTTTCACAGTTATATTTACAGTAATAGTGACAGTGAATTAGGGCCATTTCTACCACCAGTGTTTGTTGGGTTTCTGATCTTACCCTAATCAATAATTGTAATCCGTCCTAGGGTGTGACCTGATGATAATATATTGGATTATTCCTTACTTGATATTCTGCTCCCACACTAGGATGTTACCTGATTCTTGTCAATAAAAGCAAGGGTGAATGTGGGTATCCCCTCCCCAACTTCTTATTTATTCTACCTGAACGATCAGAACTGCCCACACCTGGAATGTGTGGGTAGAGGAGTCTGCATGGGGGAGAGAGAAGGGGATAAGAAGAAGAGTTAGAGAGAGAAGTGTATGAGAGGCATCATCATCAGAGTTTCAGCATCAGATTCAGCATTAGTAATTCAGTATCATCAAAGAAGCAGCAGCAGCAGCATCATCACCAAAGGGAGTTAGTCAGCCTGGAAACCAGTTAGGAAGTGTGGAAAAAGCAGCTGAAAGGGAGACAGAGGCCGAGAGATCCCGGAAGGAGTAGAGAAGTAGCTGCTAGGAAAAGGCTTAGTATAGAGGCCATATGAGGAGGTGTACATAGCAGTAGGGACTGTGAAATAAAGGTGGCTGACTCCTGAAACTTCATCTAACTGCCTTGTGAATCTCTTCGTCCTCACCCTGTAACCCAGGGGTCTTCAAACTTTTTAAAGTGAGGGCCGGATTATGGTCCCTTAGAGAGCTGGAGGGCCGGACTATATGAGCTATTAATTCCTACTCACACTGCACATATCTTATATAAATAAAATGAAAACCAATAATAAATAAACAAACAGATCATGCACCAGTATTTCAATGGGAACTGTGGGCCTGCTTTTGGCTCATGAGATGGTCAATGTCCGGTTCCATATTTGTCACTGCCAGCCATAACAAGTGATGCAATTGGGCATCAGTTAATCTTGATCTGGTTGGAGATTTCAGATGTTTCATTCTTGAAAAAGTTTGTTCACAGGCATAAGTGCTACCAAAGATGGTTACCATTTTAAGTGCATGATTCCTGATATTTGGATATGTCTCAGAGGGGAGAGATGCATAGAAATTCAAAAGGTTACTTGACTTAAATGCGTTTCAGAGAGTCACAATTCTGCAGTTCAGCCAGTTCCATTTGGTAAATTGTAAGGACATTTTCAATCTCAACAGAAAATGGGTTACAAAAAAGCTGTATGTCCTGTTCATGGAGATGAAGGTCTTTGAATCTAAATTGAAACTCCTTTTGCAACAATTCTAGTGAAGCCAGACATGTTTCCTTTGGGAATGCAACCAATGGTTTGTCCGCTGACAGGTTTTGAGTTGTTGGGAGATGACTGAAGTTTTCCTCCTGTACTTGTTTGATGAGAAGGCCTAATTTTACTTCAAATGCTTTCACATGCGATGCCATATCACAGATGAGCTTCCCCTTGCCTTGAAGTTGCAGATTGAAACTGTTGAATAGCTCTGTTATATCTGTCAGAAAGGCAAGGTGCCATTTCCATTCTGCATCATTGAGCTCTGGTACTTCTTGGTTTTTGAAAGTAGAAAAGCTGTAATCTGTGGAACTAAGTCATAGAAACGTTTAAAACTCTCCCTCTATCAGCCAACAAACTTCTGTGGGCGGAGGTGGTTGACGTCATCCCTGAGAAACCGTGACACTGAGTGTATATGCTGGCAGGTATCTTGGCAACCAACCAGGGCTCACAAGCTGGCGGGCTAGATCAGACTCCTCTGCGGGCCGCATGTGGCCCGTGGGCTGTAGTTTGAAGACCCCTGTTGTAACCTTTAGACCTGCCAGACCATAGGGGCTATGGGAGCTGGGTCGAGCCCAGAAAGGCCTCACTATCCACAAACCAACCATAGGACTCATTGATTTATATTAAGACAACAGTGTTGATCTCCTTCTGCCACTGTTCCCAGCATGTATCTCATACCCCCACCCTTAGCCCCCTGCACTGCTAGTGTAAAGGGGCCCTTTTGTGTAATGCTTGTTGTAGTATGGGTCTCTTGATTCTATTGTCATTGATTTTGGGTTGGGTGTTTAAGTCTGATCACTTTTTATTTTCACTCAGTGTTTGAGCTTTCTTGTATGCTTATTGGCCATCTTTATGTCCTCCTTAAATAATTATTCATCTCTTCTGCCTATTTTCTGGGATGGGTTTTTGTTTCATTGAGCTTTTGAGGTCATTATATATTGGCTCATTTGCCCTTTGTTGTGTGACTAGCAAATATTTTCTCCCTAAGTGGCATCTTTTAAATTTTATTTTTTATTTCTTAGGCTGTGCTGGGCTTTTTTAGTTTGATGCAGTTCCAGTTTTTTCATTTCTTCTTTTGTTTTCTTTGCCAGTAGAGTTACATTATTGAATAATCCACTGAGGTCAAGATCTTGGAGAGTTCTGCTGATGTTTTTCTCAATGTTTTATAGAAACAAGTTTGATATAAAGGTCTTCAATCCATTTTGGGTTAACCTTTGTGTATAGAACGAGATGGGGTCTAGATTTTTTTGTTGTAACAGCTATCCATTTTCCCAGCATTATTTCTTGAAGAAGCTCTCTTATTTATACTTCATGCTTCTAGCTCCTTTTCTGTAAATTAATGGCTCAGATACCTGAGGGTTTATCCCTAGGCTTTCAATTTTATTCCATCTATCTGAGAGACTGTCTTTGTTCCAATAAAAATTTCAGTTTTATTTACAGTAGCTTTTGTTTGTTTGTTGTTTGGGCCACACCAGGTGACACTCAGGGGTTACTCCTGGCTATGTACTCAGAAAATGCTCCTGGCTTGGGGGACCCTATGGGATGCTGGGGGATTGAACCGCATTTCATCCTAGACTAGTGCCAGCAAGGCAGATGCCTTACCACTCTGCGCCACTGCTTCAGCCCCTACAGTAGCTTTTTAATAAACTTTAAAGATTAGGAATGCAGTTCCTTCCATAATCCCTTTTCTTAGATTATTTAGGGAATTTTGTGGCTCCATGCAAATTTTATGCATTTGCTTACATGCATTTGCTTACTGTCCTTGAAAAATGCCATGAGATACAAAGCAGGTCTATGTCTATGACACTTCAGAGATTATTATTTCTTCCTTCTTGTTACCAGTATGTACTTTCTCATCATATCTAGAAAATATTTTATGCCCTGATTGTTTTGTAAACAAGAGATAATGAAGACAGCTGGAGATATAGTGGGGTTGGGCACTTTGCTTGCATGTGGCCAACCCAAGTTGGTCCCTGGTGGCCCATGTGATCTCCCAAGTGCTACTAGGAGAAATTCCTAAGTGCAGAGCCAAAAGTAACTTTTAAGCATCATTGAGTGGCCCCCAAACAAAAAATAAATAAAACAAACAATGAAGGTAATAAGGAAAGAACAATGAGAAAGAAGAAATGTATTTCAAACAAGAACATCTTTAGTTTTGGAAATAGGAAGCACACTTAATTTTGACATGCATTCCAAAGATTGGATAACTATGAGTGTCTGAGGGCTTTATTCAAATATATCAGAAGTGATTTCTATTGCTACTTCAAGTATTACATAGTAATATAATTTTTTTAAACAATGCATTTTACTTCTTACTAGTTTTAGGTTTTTGGTAAAATTGAAAGTTCTTATTTACTCAAAACAACTACCATTGACTCCACTGTCCACCTCTTGCCACCATAGTGGTACATTTGTTGAACTCATATTTATATCATCAGTACCAAATTTTATACATTTTGTTTAGAGTAAATCTCTGTGCTGCATGTTCTGTGAGTTTTGACAATATCTAATGATATGTATCAAGCACTAAATTATTATATCAAGGATTTCGCTGTTCTCAAAATTTCTTGGGCCCCATATTGTCAAATATTCCTCTTAATCTCTGACAACCACTAATTATATTAACTCTATAGCTCTACTTTTACAACTGTCATATAGTTGAAATTATATTGGTACATAATCTTTTTAGATTGTTTTCTATCAGAGTAATGTAGATTTAAATTTTCTTCATTTCCTCCTTGTCCCCCCCTCATGTCCCACCAGTGCTTTCATACTCAATTATAATGCATTGCCTAGATATATACAATTTTGTTTATTCACCCATGGAAGGTTATTTTGGTGTTTACAAATAAATAAAAACAAACATACTAGAAACAAACAAAAACAAGTAGAAAAATGTCATTGGAAATTTGATTGTAATGATGTTACACCTGTAAGTTATTTGGATGAAAGTGGTCACTCGGTTGTTGTGGCTAGCTTTGGTCTGGTTATGTTAGAGAATTTCTTTGAATTCTCTCCAGGAAAAGTGAGTGTATGGATAGCAAAATATGAAGAAATGAGGGACCACACAAGGTTATTTGGGAGAACAGTGTTCTGATCTTTAATGAGAAGAATCAGGGGTACATATAGAGGATTTTGCCAGTCAGTTATTTTCTATGGTATGAATAGAATGCTCACATTTGTTTCTATGCAAAGTATAAATATCTTTCTTGTTAACAGAAGTTTTATTAGTATACATTGTTTGATTTACCAAACAATTCACCTGGCATTAGGTGGTATACAGACCTGATGAATGGATACATTTCAAGTAAGTGTCCAGAGTTAAAAAGAGAAGGTTACTTTTATCATCTCAAAGTAGTTCCTGTCCTGCTAGTCTCTGATGCAAATTAGGGGATTTAGCATGGAGCTGGGTTTCCCTATCAAACTTTCTATTTCTGAGGGAAGAGGATTTTGTATTATGGGCAAATAAAGGAGACAACCTATATCTAAAAGGGATGCAAATATATATATTTGATAAAAATTGAACAACCCAATGCTATATCCTGGCCAAAACTTTTGTAGTTCAATTTATTATTATATAATTTTTATTTTGTCCATATTGGCTTACATATCTTTCACAGTATTATTTTAGGTACACATTAACATTGAATCAGGGGAATTTCCATCACCAAATTTGTCCTCCCTCCACCCCCGTTCCCATCTTGCATCCCATATCTCCCACCTCACCTCCTCCCCCCCCCCCAGCTGCTAGAGTAAGTGGTCTCTCTGTCTCTAGCTTACTACATAGTGATTGTATATCTGTTTGATCCTGGAACCCTCCCTTATTTCCCCCTCTATTTGAGAGGCAGAACTAGATAGTTCAAGTTATGTGGTTTTGTTTGAAGAAGAGAAAAGCAATAAAATGGAGTAAAAATCAAATAAGCTGAAAATGGGTGTAGTAGAGGCTCTCAACCTCAGTTAGAGAGAGGACAGGAAAAAAGGAATTGAAATACCACAGCAATACAAAAATAAATATCCAATGAGCACTATAGCACTAAAGGCAAGCACCACATTATAGTCTTGGTCCTGAAATAAAACCGTGCCAGAGTGCAAAAAGAAAGAGAAAGATAAAATAAGATAAAATAAAATTGGAGACAGCAACTTCAATATTTAAACCAAAACAAAGAAGTCCAAAAGTAATAAAAATAAAGAAATAGTTAAAAAAGATTATTTTGTGCCTTTTTTTCTTCCTGCATAGGCATAGTAAATATTGGGAGCATTAGAGAGGGAATTCCCTTGACCTAGGTGATACAGGGTTTCTCCACCCTTGAAGTATAGTGTCATAGGATTGACTGTAGACTCCTTGTCTGTTCATTTACTCTCCCCTCAGTACTTTTGTGGTGTATGAAAGACTTCTGCTTCATCATGGGTGATAAAATGAGATCTCCATAACTAGAGATCTTGGTAGCTGCACAGGTCAAGGAATGGAGCTTATGATGAAGTCTTTCTTTGTGGTTCTAGGAGTTCTGTTCCTTCCATGTCAATTTAATCCATCTTCTGTAGTTGGTGATCATGGTCATTGCGCTGCTCTTAGGATGGAATTTGGGATAGAGTCTTTCGTTATGTTTCTAGAAGGCCCATTCAGTTGTGATTGTCTCAGTCATATCTCTGGAATTAGAGATCTTGGTTGTTGTACAGATCGTAGACCAAAACCTAGGCTAGAGCTTTTTTTTATTGGTCCCAGGATACATACTGTCCAGTCATGATTGTAACAACCAGTCATCTGTAAATAGTGACCTTGGCTTTTGCACAGACCAGAGGGTGACACGTCTTCTGATTTTGTCTTATCATTGGCTGGTGAGATAGGACAACCCGCTCTTAGATCAAGTTGTTCCCATTTTCTCATTGTCGGCATATCATTCTAGAACTGGCACATGTTGGTGTCAGAGCAGTATTAAGAGTGCCCTGGAGGGGATTTGGTTCCTGGAACTGTTGTAGAGAACTGTGTTGTTTCTATGTCTAGGATTCAAGAGTCAAAACTGGACAGTCAGTGTCTAATTCCCTGGGGTCTAAGCTGGGTCCACATGACATGCATTCAAGGTGGGAGATGCCCCTGTGTTGTAAAAAAAAAAGTAAGAGTTCTTATCTCTAGTAGATAAGAGCTTCTTTTTATACGTGAGATTTTTCCTTTTTTTTTAGTATGCCTTTGCAGGAAGAAGTGGTGCTACATTATATTGCTGGTGCATTTGGGGGTGGAAAGAGAAGAAAACAGAAACAGGACAAAAAATAAAAATATATATGCTCACATATATATAAAAAGATTATTTAAAATTAAGTAAAAAAGTAATTAAAGAAACAAAGTGATGCAGGATATTACCTTACATTTGGGGAAAATAGGTTAAAAGATAGTGTTATGTAGGTCTTATACTTATGGTGAAAGTATAGACTTCCCCATTGTCTTTTTTACTTGAAGAGTAATTTCTGAGTATAGAGCCAGAAATTACCCCTGAACATCACTGAGTGGCTCCAAATTAAGGTCTGATATTACTTATATTTAATTAATTGATTTATTTTGGGGTTACTTAAAGTGGTACTGAGATTGGTTAATTGTGGAATGCTGAGAGGGAACCTGATCTCCTACCCTTGGGACCACCTTCCTGGCACTGAGTAGGATTTTTGGAAGATGAGCATCAAAACAACAGAGAAAGAGCAAATAACACCATTGGAGGTGCTGTCCCTTCCCATTCATCTTTTGGAAGGAGAAAAGCCTCCCTCCCTGCTGATGGCTCTGAGCATGTTTCAGATAATGCTTACAAAGGGGTTACATTTTTTTTCACAAAGGAAATGGAATAGTAAGTGATGAAGTTTAGATAGCACCAAAGATTCAGTCTTGCAGCTCTTATTAATTGTTAAAATGTCCATGTAGGACTGTATCACTGGTATTGCCATGCCTTAAATGTTCCACAATTCATGCATTAAACATTAGCTGTCATTCAAGAACATAATTACTTATTTAGGAAACAATAAATACTTCCATCATCTGTAGCACACACAACATGTGGCTGGGAAATTAGGGATAAGTGTTTTATGTAGGGGGCCCGAGCAGTGGCACAAATGGTAAGGTGCCTTGCACACGCTAACCTAGGACAAACCGCGGTTTGATCCCCAGGCATCCCATATGGTCCCCCAAGCTAGGAGCAATTTCTGAACACATAGCTAGGATTAACCCCTGAGCATCACTGGGTGTGGCCCAAAAACCAAACCAAACCAAACAAACAAACAAAAAAAAAAGAGTTTTGTTTAGAGGAACAATAACCTAGGGAGATGGGAGCTATAGCACACCTAGAAAATATTTTATACCTAGTGGGAATTAAACCCAGAACTGCTAGTATATAGCAAAATAATCAGTCAGTGACATTTCTGATAGAGTCAAAGAGTATTTAGCTTAGCATGCAGATACCACTGTATTCCCATACCACAAGCACTGGTGCTATAATCATCATATACTGGTGCCTGCACCTGCCTTGATATTTGCAATATTTTGCTTTTATGCCTGTTCTTACGATGTATCTTTGCCTTGATATATGACTGTACCTGTCAAACAGAGTCTGAAAACTTTGCTTAAGGTAATATTAGTTTCTGTCACTATATTCTATAGCCTCTTGTGGATATTATCTTTGTTGTATGACCTATTCCCTTGTGGTTATTGTTTGCACATATTTTTTTTCTCCCTAGACTTTACTTTCCTAAGGACTAGGATTATGCATTATTCATTGTTATGTTTAACACTTCTGTACTGTTTGTGACTTATAAAAATATTTGCTAGGTAAATAGAGGTAGAATAGAAAAGTGCATGAAGGAGGAAGTACAGCAAGTATATTATTTTATAAAACAATTGTGGGGTTGGAGAGATAGGCAGCACTTCCTTGCCTTGCATGCGGCTGAGCCGGGTTTGATCCACGGCATCACATATGTTCCTTGAGCTCGCCAGGAATAATTCCTGAGTGCAGACTCAGGAGTAACCCCTGATCACCATTGGGTGTGGCCCGCCCAAACAAAATAAAATAAAAAACTGAAAACAAACAATAATACCCCCCCTCCAATTGTACCAGATTACCTCACCTGGTTTTGCTTTGAGTCTAGAGTTATTTAACAGTGTTAAAACAGATTTTATCCAGCAGTTTTAGGGCTAAAAGTCATGAAAATGTGTGACAGTCTGTCTCAAACAGTTTGAAGGGACACAAGAAAGAGTGATAATTGCCCAGTTCTTTGGCTACTGGGGCCAAGAATAACATACATCTTCTAGAAAGAGAGCTATATTAAGTTTGAGGCAAACTATCATCATTTATAGTTCTTGCCAATGCTTTCCTAAAAAAGAGATCGACACAAATCTCTGCTAATTCTGCTTTATGTTTCTGTAAAGACTTTGGACAAAAGTCAGAAAGACTTGAATGTGAGATTAAAGTGAATTTTGAGTAACAGATGTTTAATCATGAAGCAGTCATAGTAATACACTCAATTCTCATTTGATTTTCTTTCTACTCTTATGCCAAACCTCATTCTACCTCTTTTCTAACTTTCTAGGTTGACAGACCTCCTACAATATTTGAGATGAGAATTGCAAACAACTTCTGGAAAACATTTCAGTTTTTAGTCAGTAGTCTTCAAATAAAGGGGTACATCAAAAGCTCTAAGATGCTTTATTAAAGAGTACAAAAGCTTGGGAACCTGAGATAGTTAAGATCAGGGTTATGTTGTATGTGGCTGACTCTGACTGAATTCTGGGCACCAAATACAGTCCTCAGAGCACTCTCTAGAGTGGTTCTTGAGCACAGAACCAGAAATAAGCCCTGAGTACAGAGTGTGGCCCAATATTATTCAAATATAAATGTCTGGATTACTACTTTTTTTGGTTTTTGGTTTTTGGGCCACATGCAGTAACGCTCAGGGGTTACTCCTGGCTATGCGCTTAGAAGTCGCTCCAAGCTTGGGGGACCATATGGGACGCCGGGGGATCGAAACATAGTCAATCCTAGGCTAGCGCTGGCCAGGCAGACACCTTACCTCTAGTGCCATCACGCCAGCCCCTTGATTACTTTTTTAAAAAAACTTTATTTATTTATTGATTAATTGATTGGTTGTTGGGCCACACCCAGCGGGGCTCAGGGGTTACTTCTGGCTTTGCACTAAGAAATAGCCCCTGGCAGGCTGGGGACCATATGGGTTCCCCCCCTCCTCCGGTCAACCACATGCAAGACAAATACCCTACTGCTATGCTATCTCTCTGGCCCCATAAATGTCTGGATTACTTTATTAAAAAATATTGGGACCTCTTCTGTCAATCTGTTCAGACTTCAGATGGTGGTGCTTGAGCTGGTAGTTCTGGAAAGCTATTCCTGGTAGTGTTTGAGGCCACCAGGGCTACACCAAGTGGTGCTTGCAGGAGGTGGGGAAATGCTGTTTTTTAAAAAATTATTGTAACACCATGATTTACAAAGCTGTTCATGATACAGTTGTTTCAAGCTTTCAGTGTTTCAACACCAATTGCACCACCCATGTGATATTTCTTCTACCACTGTCCCTAGTTTCCTACCCACACACTAGGCTTATTTCTTTTAACAGGCACAAACAAATATTCTTTTATTGCTTGTTACAACAGAATGGTACATGGAGTTATCAGAAAATAGTTAAATGAAAGTGAATTTGTGACAATTGTTATATCTCACAATTGTGCTTTGTAGCACATTACAGATTATCTGAGGATTTACTGAGATGCTTGGTGTTAGTTGAACTTTCTGTGTTATTGTCATTGTGTTTGATGATCTTCTATGCAACTTTCCCATCAAATTTGCTGTGATTCTACTGAGGTAATAATACTATGAAATTTGGAAGTGTCATGTGGCTGCATATGCATGCTCCAGGAGCTAGAATGACTTTGTGGATTGATGACTTTATGATTTTTATTATGTAAATCTGGGTTGTTCCTAAGCTCAAAAATGTAGGTGAGGAAGGGGACTTCAGGATCTTCCAGTGGTGGTAGGGGAAACGCTACATTCAGAAGGTAATAGAGTTTCTCAGTACAGAGACTGGTATACCTGGAATGATTTGGTAGCTAGTCATTCTTTTTGGGAAAATTACTGTTAAGAATGTTTAAATTTGGAGATTGAAGATGTGGCTCAAGTGTTAGCATATATGCCTTTCATGTACAAGGTCTTTGGTTTGATCCCCAAAACTGAAAAGTCACCTGAGCACTAGCAGGAGAGTCTTTGGGAGCCTATGAACATTGCTGGGCTGAACCACTGCTGGAAGTGACCCCTCTGACAATTTGAAAATAAAAGGATTTTTTAAGTTTGGCTATAAAACATACAAGTTTGAAAACATTTCATAATTTAAAGTAGTTTTAGATTTTCATGTTTAATGATATATCTATGAAATAAAATAATTATGTATGACCCTCTATTCTTTAAGAGTCAGCTATTCCTCGGTTCTTCTAACATCTGTTAGAAGACGGTTATCTTAATGGTACTTGTAATGTGCTGGGGCATTGCCTCTTTTCTCATAATGTGATATTTTCATATAGTCATCAGGATGTCTCTGATATAATATGATTAGAGTCTTTACAACAATGTAGGATTAGAATATAGCCATACATAGACGAAAAACAAAGGTGAGATATTTATCTAAAAGCCAAGAAGAGTGGCCTTAGAAGAAATCCAACCTGACAACACCTTGGAATTCTTACTTCTGGAGTTAGGAGGAGCTGCATATCTGATGTTTGAGCCATTGCATTTGTTATATTTTGTTCAGACAGTCCTTTGAAACTGATATTATTTTGATCACTCTTCAAATAAATATTGACTATTTCTATACTAATGAAATTGCATAATATATAAAATTAATAAATTTTTTTTTTGGTTTTTGGGCCACACCTGGTGACGCTTAGGGGTTACCCTGGCTATGCACTCAGAAATAGCTCCTGGCTTGGGGAACCATATGGGATAGCGGGGGATCCAACTGTGGTCCATCCTAGGCTACCATGGGCAAGGCAGACACCTTACTGCTTGCACCACTAATCTAGCCCCAATAAAATTTTTTTTGAATATAATTTGCTTTACCACTTTGATTATCCTGAAATCATTTTAAAAGGATGCTTTGTGTTATAAGTTACAGAGGGATCAACAAGAATATACTGAGATTACTGTCTGCCTCTTGCCTCAACACAGGTATTGTCTCACCTATTGTCAAAATATAGTTTTATTTTATTTTATTTTTGTGCCACACCTGAAGGTGTGTAGGAATTACTTTTTACTCTGTGAGCAAGTATTATTTTTAGCAGTCTTGGAGGATCATATGAGTGCCCTGGAATTAAACCTGGGTTATCCATGTATTAGGCAAATGCCTACTTGCTATACTACATCTCTTGTCCATATTTCTTTAAGCTAAATATGAATCTGCATTAGTAGGTCATAATCACTCATAACTATAGCTTACATTATGGTTTTATCAGGGTCTTGCACATGCTATGGATATAGACAAATGCTTAATGACATATAATCTGTTATTATATCATGGAGAATTTTCACTGCCCTCAAATCCTCTGTGCTCTGTCTATTCATCATAGTTGGAATCACACAATATGTAATTTCACTTTGATTTCTTTCACTTAGTGTAACTTGTACTTAAGATTCTTCTATATCTTTACATGACAAGAGAGCTATTTTATTTTTTTGTCTTTGGACCATGCCAAGTAGTGCTCAGGTATTACTCCCTGTGCTAGAAATCAAACTGGGGTTTTCTGCATCTAAGGCAAGCACTGTAGTCCTAGTACTATATATCTATCCCAAGAATTATTTTTAGTACTTTGCATTCCTGTATCTTTTTATTTTATATACATCAGATTAGTGAAATAATCTAATATTTGCCATTCTACTTCTGATTGAATTCACTTAATATCATGTCTACTAGACTCATCCAAGTTTCATCCCTCTTTGCACCAGCATATTATTCAATTTTGTATATAGACCAACCCTTCATTATTTATTTACTCTTTTTGTCATTGGACATCTGGGTTGATTCCATATTCTTGCTATTATGTGGATTATATGGAGTGCTGGAATGAATTATGCACATTGTCTTTTCAAAGGAATGTTTTTTTTGTGCCTTGGGAGTATATAGGAAAAAAGAATTGACAGGCCATGTGGAAGCTCAATTCTTGCTTTTCTGATTAAACTTCATACTGCTCACCTACACAGAGACCCCTATAATTCTTCAGTTATAATTTAGGCCTTCTTCCAGGTCTAATTACCTTGGTAGTTTGCAATGATCACTCACTTTTAGCCATATTTACTCCTGTTTGCCCATCTTTTCATTTTCTGAACTGCATGTGTTTTGTCTTCCTTTCCCTTCCTGATGGATCCAAGAAGAGTTGTTGAGTTTTCAAGCTCCTTCCATGTGTACTGGAAACTGAAGGTCTCCCTAGAATAATTCTGTTTCAGTTTTGGGGGAGGGGCACATTTGGTTGTTCTCAGTGCTTACTCTTGACTCAGGGATTACTCCTAGCAAGCTTGAAGGAAACATATGGAATGCCAGGAATTAAACCCAGATTGGCCATCTGCAAGGCAAGCATGCTCCCTGGCCCCAATTCTATGCCATTGCTTTGATTCATCATGCTTTCAAGTCCTTTGAGGAGCAATAATATTCGGCAAACTCATATACTTGTGTATATTCTTAATTCATTCATAATACTGAAGTTTTAAGAGAACTGATTTTTTTGGTTTTGGGGTCACACCCGGGAGCTCTCAGAAGTTACTCCTAGATCTATGCTCAGAAATTGCTCCTGGCAGGCTCGGGGGACCATATGGGATACTGGGATTCAAAACACTGTCCTTCTGTATGCAACACAAATGCCTTACCTTCATGCTATCTCTCTGGCCCTAAGAGAACTGATTTTTAACATTTTAATATATTCTCTAAAAATTGTTCTGATTTTTGCACTTAGAAACCAAGAATATAATAAAAGGTAAACCACATTTTTCTATAGAAGTATATAAAATGTATATAAAATACTTAAAATTACTCAGACATATTTTTTCTTTATTTAAACATCTTGATTACATAAATGATTGTGATTAGGTTTCAGTCATGTAAAGAACACCCCCTTCACCAGTGCAACATTCCCACCACCAATGTCCCAAACCTCCTTCCATCCCACCCCACCCCCACCTGTACTCCAGACAAGCTTTCCAGTTCCCTCATTCATTCACATGATTATGGTAGTTCTCTGTATAGTTATTTCTATAGCTGTACTCACCACTCTTTGTGGTGAGCTTCATGAAGTGAGCTGGTGTTTTAGCCCTCCTCTCATTGTCTCTGAGGATTGTTACAAAAATGACTTATTTTTCTTAAAACCCATAGATGAGTGAGACTATTCTGTCTCTCTCTCTCTCTCTCTCCCTTTGACTTATTTCACTCAGCATGATAGATTACATGTACATCCATGTATAGAAAAATTTCATGACTTCAACTCTCCTGACGGCTGCATAATATTCCATTGTGTATATGTACCATAGTTTCTTTAGCCATTCGACTCAGACATATTTTTAAGATAAAACTCTATTTGGTGATCTACTCTGAATTATATTTAAAGTATATATTTACAGTCAGACATTGGTCTGTCATCTTAAATTGGATTATAAGTATGTTGTCAGGGAGCAGGCACTAGAGAATCCATCTTCCTCCTCATATAAGCACTTTGATAACCTCTCAATTTCCTTTGGCATTTGCTGTGTCTTTTAATCCTAAAATAGATTCTCATTCATTATGTGTCTAATGTTAAACCAGGTCATGTTATGGCTGAAGGAGGGGAAGAACAAACCCTAAATCTTCTGAAAAGATTCTTGAACCTTATTGCACAGATTCCAAATATGGATGGTTCTTTTTTCTGTATGTTGGTAAAATAGTGTTTACATTTATTGAAATTGTTGAATAATTGAAACAGGTTTTGGGTTGACTTTTATTTGTTTTTGTTTTTTGTTTATTTTATTATTTTTCTTTATTTAAGCACCATGATTATATACATGATTGTAGTTAGGTTTCAGTCACAAAAAGAACACCCCCTTCATCAATACAATCTTTCCACCACCAATAACCCCATCTCCCTGCTTCCTCACCCCCTGCCTGTATTCCAGACTGGCATTATACTTCTCTCACTCATTAACATTGTCATGATATACAGTATAGTCATTTCTCTAACTAAACTCACCCTTCTATGTGGTGATCTATATGTCAAGAGCCAGTACTTCCAGCCCTCATCTCTGTTGTCTCTGGGCATTTTTATAATAATGTCTTTTGTTTTTCTTAAAACCCATAAATGAGTGGAACTATTCAGAATCTATCTCGCTCCCTTTGACTTATTTCACTCAGCATAATAGATTCCATGTATGTCCATGTATAGGAAAATTTCATGACTTCATCTCTCCTGACAGCTGCATAATATTTCATTGTGTATATATACTACAGTTTCTTTTTCTTTTAATTTCCTTTTTAATTTTTTTTCTTTGACCAACTGGTTGTTCAGTATTGAGCTGTTTGATTTCCAGGTGTTTTTCCTCTGTCTGTTTATTTTTAATTTTTAAATTATATCTTTATTTAAACACCTTGATTACAAATATAATTGTAGTTGGGTTTCAGTCATGTAAAGAACACCCCACTTCACCAGTGGAACATTCCCACCACCAATGTCCCAAATCTCCCTCCATCCCACCCCACCCCCCCACCCCACCCCCACCTGTGCTCCAGACAGGCTTTTCCGTTCCCTCATTCATTCACATTGTTAAGATAGTTCTCAGTGTAGTTATTTCTCTAACTGCACGCATGACTCTTTGTGGTGAGCTTCATGTTGTGAGCTGGACCTTCTAGCCTTCCTTTCTTTGTCTCTGAGAATTATTACACTAAGAGAGAGAGACGCAGAATAGTCTCACTCATCTTTTATTTTTCCTAAAACCCATAGATGAGTGAGACTATTCTGTGTCTATCTCTCTCCTCTGGCTTATTTTTCTCAGCATAATAGATTCCATGTACATCCATGTGTAGAAAAATTTCATGACTTCATCTCTCCTGACAGCTGCATAATATTCCATTGTGTATAAGTATCATAGTTTCTTTAGCCATTAATCTGTTGAAGGTTATCTTGGTTATTTCCAGAGTCTGGCTATTGTAAATAGCACTGCAATGAATATAGGTGTGAGGAAGGGATTTTTGTATTGTACTTTTGTGTTCCTAGGGTATATCCTTAGGAGTGGTATAGCTGGATCATGGGGCAGCTCAATTTCCAGTTTTTGGAGGAATCTCCATATAGCTTTCCATAAAGGTTGGACTAGAATGCATTCCCACCAGCAGTGAATAAGAGTTCCTTTTTCGCCACATCCCAGCCAGCACTACTTATTGCCATTCTTTGTGATGTGCACCAATCTCGGGTACCACAGTTTCTTTAGCCATTCATCTGTTGAAGGGCATCTTGGTTGTTTCCAGAGTCTGGCTATTGTAACTAGTGCTGTAATGAATATAGATGTAAGGAAGGGATTTTTGTATTTTTTTTTTGTGTGTTCCTAGGGTATATTCCTAGGAGTGGTATAGCTGGGTCACATGGGGACTCAATTTACAGTCTTTTGAGGAATCTCCATATTGTTTTCAATAAAGGCTGGATGAGACTGCATTTCCACCAGCAGTGAATGAGAGTTCCTTTCTCTCCACATCCTTGCCAGTAATTATTTTGTTCTTTGTGATGTGGACTAGTCTCTGTGGCATTAGATGGTACCTCATTGCTGTTTTGATTTGCATCTCCATGATGATTAAGTGATTGAAGTACATTTTTATGTGTGTTTTGGCCATTTGTATTTCTTCTTTGAAGAAATGTCTGCTTATTTCTTCTACCCATTTTTTGGTGGGGTTAGATGTCTTTTTTTCTTGTTAAGTTCTGTCAGTACCTTGTATATTTTTGATATTATCCCCTTATCTGATGGGTTTTGGGTGAATAGTTTCTCCCATTCTTTGGGTAGCTTTTGTATTCTAGGCACTATTTCCTTTGAGGTGCAGATGTTTCTCAGCTTAATATAGTCTTATTTGTTTATCTCTGCTTCCACTTGTTTGAAGAGTGTTGTTCCTCCTTGAAGATGCCTTTGGTCTCAGTGTCATGGAATATTTTACCTATGTGTTGTTCTATATACCTTTTGGTTTTGGGCCTGGTATCAAGGTCTTTAATTCTTTGGAATTTACCTTAGCTCATGGTGTTAGATGTAGATCCGAGTTCACTATTTTGCATGTGGCTGACCAGTTATGTTAACACCACTTGTTGAAGAGGCTTTCCATGATTGATTTTGAATTTCTTGCACCTTTATCAAAAATTAATTGATTGTATATTTGAGGCAAATTTTTTGAATACTTAAGTCCATTTCACTGATCTGAGGTTCTGTCTTTATTCTAGTACCATGCTGTTTTAATGACTATAACTTTGTAATACAATTTAAAGTTGGGGAAAGTGATACCTCCCTTATATATTTTCCCAAGGGTAGTTCTAGCTATTCATGGGTGTTTATTGTTCCAAATGAATTTCAGGAGTGTTTGATCCACTTCTTTGAAGTATGTCATGATTTTCTTAGAGACATTGAATGAAATCTGTACAATGCTTTGGGGAGTATTGCCAATTTAATGATATTAATCCTATCAATCCAAGAGCAAGGTATGTGTCTTCATTTTTGTGTGTCCTCTTTTATTTCTTGAAGCAGGGTTTTGTAGTTTTCTTTAAATTGGTCCTTCATCTCTTTAGTCAATTGATTCCAAGATATTTGAGTTTGTGTGACACTATTGTGAATGGGATTATTTCTTTTAACGTTATGGATGGTTCTTTAGCCATATCATCTCAAAGTCTTACACAAAATGGCTATTCCCATCTTGTGAAGTAGCAGTAGCAGTGGGTTTGTTAACATTTAAGGGTCATAATGGACATAATAAGAAAAATATCAACAAAGCCTGGGGAAATGATTCTATTTGTATGACAAGTATGAAGCTGCCACAGCACTTGGCAATAAGACTTTGGGGGTCACCTTCATATATGCAGTCATAAAATAAAGTGATATGGCTCCTAACTGGACAGTATTTGCAATTCTTAGAAGCAAAAGCCCTAGATGGTCATGTCCTTGAAAAGTCCACATCTGACAACAATGTAAGATTAAGATTATCTCAGTTCATAAAAAGCATTAAAATTTAGACATCAGACTTTTCTAGAAAAGTCAGGCAGGAGATATATTGGCCAAGAGATAACTAGCCCATACCAGCCTTCAGAACTATCACTCCTTGTTTTTGTTGTCAACTTCTTTGTCTTCAATAATCTACATATTTTTGGCCAGCTCTTCTGTTCCCATTTGAGCTTATAATCCTGATAGGCAGCAATGAGGGAAAATAAGAAAAAAAATACAGAAATATATAAGAACCCTGAAATCTGAACTCAAGAGTGAAGAGTAGGAAGCCTAAAGTGACTGAATCTAAACATCCCACTGTGGTTCCCCCCCAACAGTCAAGGTCAGAGGCGAGTCTGAATGCTCAGAGATATTAGTGTCATCCTGATTCTAAGTTCATTTACTAGTGAACTTTCTCGACTGTCCTTTGGTGAAGCTTTTGTCTTTTGTCTTTATTATTATTATTATTTAGGGGGAGGATAGAAAGGCCTGTTTGGAGATCTCCAGTCTTGAATTGAGTTAGAAAAGAAGATTATCATTGCCTGGGGAAAGATGAAAGCTGAGTTTTTGTTCACACAGAAATTAATTTTAATTACACAGTACTTCAAAGTAATTTGCTTTTAGAATAATATTGGGGATCTAGTAGTGAAAGGATATATATGAAATCAAGTAGAGTGAACTAGAATATTGAACTCCCAAATGTTTTTGCAAAGCAAGTCATATTTATTAGATGCCTTTATTGTTTTAAAGTTTCAGCTAAAATAATAACTATCCAAGCAAATATTTATTCAGTTTACTATGTGTTAGGTTCTGTACTAGCTTTGTATTATTTAATTATTAGTATAAAAAACTGTTATATATTATAAATATACATGTGTAATAAATAATTATAAATAATAGGTAATTCTTTACTAAATTAATGTGCTCATGTTCATTTAAAGTCATATATTCTCCTTGCTTATGTGTCTATATATACACCAATATTTAGGTAAAATTTCGTTAATACTATTTCCTTAATTATTTCATAAGAATTATGCATTTTGGAAAACTGAAAATTTACAGAGGGTTTTTTGTTTTGTTTTGTTTTTGGCAACACCCAACTGTGTTCAGGTCTGTTTTTTTGCTCTTTTGGTGGTGCTAAGGGACCAATGTGTACCATAATTTGAACCTGGGTCAAATGTATGCAATGCAAGGCAAGTGGGTTACCTAGTGTACTATCTTTCTGGCTCCATGTCTTTTAGTTTTAAAACTTCATTTCAACAAAAACCCTTTTCCACTTTCTTTTCTGTTATTGCCCATCTTTCTGGACTTAACTCAGTTCCTCCTTTTAGAGATGTCTAATGACTTCAACTTTAAGACTTTCTTTTTTTTAAATAAATAATCTAAAATGATTAGTATTCTAATTGGGATTAATGAACAGAACAAATAATAACATTTAAAACAACTACTATAGAGAGTTATCAGTTAATGTTTTTATTAATATCTTTATTTAAACACCTTGATTACAAATATGATTATACTTGGGATTCAGTCATGTAAATAACACTCCCCTTCACCGGTGCAACATTCCCACCACCAATGTCCCAAATATCCCTTTACCCACCCCACCCCTATATGTAGTCTAGACAGGCTTTCTACTTCCCTCATTCATTCACATTGTTATGATAGTTCTCAATGTAGTTATTTCTCTAACTACACTCATGATCTTTGTGGTGAGCTTCATGTTGTGAGCTGGACCTTCCAGCCTTCCTTTCTTTGTCTCTGAGAATTATTGCAAAAATGTATTTTATTTTTCTTAAAACCCATATATGAGTGAGACTATACTGTGTCTCTCTCTCTCCCTCTGGCTTATTTCACTCAGCATAATAGATTCTATATACATCCATGTATAGGAAAATTTTATGACTTCATCTCTCCTGACAGCTGCATAATAGTCCATTGTGTATATGTACCACAGTTTCTTTAGCCATTCATCTGTTGAAGGGCATCTTGGTTGTTTCCAAAGTCTGGCTATTGTAAATAGCACTGCAATGAATATAGGTGTAAGGAAGGGATTTTTTGTATTGTACTTTTGTGTTCCTAGGGTATATTCCTAGGAGTGGTATAGTTGGATCGTATGGGAGCTCAGTTTTCAGTTTTTGGAAGAATCTCCATATAACTTTCCATAAAGGTTGGACTAGATGGCATTCCCACCAGCATTGGATAAGAGTTCCTTTTTCTCCACATCCCAGCCAGCACTGCTTGTTCTCATTCTTTGTGATGTGCACCAATCTCTGTGGTGTGAAGTGGTACCTCACAGTTGTTTTGATTTGCATCTCCCTGATGATTAGTGATGAGGAGCATTTTTTCATGTGTCTTTTGGCATTTTTATTTCTTCTTTGTCAAATTGTCTGTCCATTTCTTCTCCCCATTTTTTGATGGGATTAGATGTTTTTTTTTTCCTTTTAAAGTTTGGTCAGTGCCAAACTATTGGGTGAATACTTTTTCCCACTCAGTGGGTGGCTCTTTTATTCTGGGCACTATTTCCTTTTAGGTGCAGAAGCTTCTCAGCTTAATATATTCCCATCTGTTAATTTCTGCTTTCACTTATTTGGAGAGTGCAGTTTCCTCCTTGAAGATGCCTTTAGTCTCAATGTCATGGAGTGTTTTACCTATGTGTTGTTCTATATATCTTATGGTATCAGGTCTGATATCAAGGTCTTTAATCCATTTGGATTTTACCTTCGTACATGATGTTATCTGTATCCCCCTCACTATATATCAGACAGAACAAGATGATTCAAGTCCTGTGGTTCTGTTGGAAAAAGAAAAAGAAAAAATGAAAGCTGGCATGAACCCATCTAGAAGCTATAAATATAAATTTAAAATAAGAAATAGAAAGGAAAAACAAACCAAAACAAGCAAATACAAAAAATAACAAAACAAAAAACAACAACAAGAACAAGAAAGAAACAAACAAACAAAAAATAAAAGAAGGAGGCCTTATGTGGGTTTTTTTTCTGCATAGGCACAGTAAATATTGGGGAAATTAGAAAGGGAATTCCCTTGGCCTAAGATATACAGGGTTTCTCCAAACTTGAAGCACTTGGTCATGGGAACAAGCATAGGCTCCAGACATGCTTATTGTCAAATGACAACTTTTTTTTATGGTGTGAGAAAAAGTTCAGCTCAGTTGTGGTTGTCAAAACCATTTTCTTTAATTAGAGATCTTAGCATTTACACAGATCATAGGACAAAGTCTAGGATAGAGTCCTTTTTTATGATTACAGAAATTCTCTTTCACAATTGTTTTAGTCAGTCTTCTGTAATTAGTGATCTTGGTTGTTATGCAGAATCTAGAATGAAGCCTAGTATAGAGTCTTTCCTTTTGGTTCTAAAAGTTCTACTCATTCATGGTTGTCAAATTCAGACTTCTGGAATTAGAAATCTTGCTTTTTGTACAAATTCTAGGCCAAAGCCTAGGCTAGGGTCTTTGTGGTCTTAGAAAAAGTTCTGCTCAGTCGTGGTTGTCAAAGTCAGTGTTCTGTAATTAGTGATCTTGTTTTTTGCACAGATCAAAGATGGAGTGTCTTCTGATTTCATGTTATTATTAGGTGATGAGATAAGGCAACCTGCTCTTAGATCAAGTTGTTGCTGTTTCCTTGTCGTCAGGATGTTGTATCAACCTGGTGCAAGTTGGTTCCAGAGCTGTATTAGGAACATCCTTGGGGGAGTTTGATTCCTAATGCTATTGCTGGTAATTGTGTTGATTCAACAGTTGGGATCTAGGATTCAAGATTGGATGGTTGCTGTCCAATCACATGGAATTTAAGTCAAGTCCTCATGACAAATGTTCAGAGTGGAATTGTGCCCCTATATTATAAAACTTATGGGTTTTTGTCCCTAGTAGATAAGAGCTTGTTTCTATACATAAGATTTCCCCTTTTTTAAGTATGCCTATGAAAAAGTGAATGGTGCCTTATTATATTACTGTTACATTTGGGGGTAAGAATGACAGGCTATACAATCTTCGTGCCCTGGTTTTGACCTGAGCTTTTATCCCAAGCAAGGCCTTTAGTCATTTTTAAATGAAACTCTGAAAAAGTACATATATACATATACATATACATACATACATATATTTTTATATGTGTGTGTGTGTTTGTTTTGTTTGTTTTGGGGCCATACCCCATTACGCTCAGGAGTTAACTCTGGCTATGTGCTCAGAAATCGTTCCTGGCTAGGGGAACTAACTAAGATGCCTGGGATCAAATCAGGTCTGTCCTGGACCAGTTGTATGCAAGGTACATGCTCTACTGCTGTGCTCTGGTTCAGTACTCCCATATTTTTAAGTGCCTTTTAGAATTTCCCTAGTCTTGATATTTTGAAAGAGAAGTAATATTTATCAGAGTGGTAAATATAGTGCAAACATATCTGGAGAATATATTCTCATACCAGATAATCACTAGAAATAGTGAGGCATAATTAGTAAATATGTAATTTATTTTATAAAACTTCAAAGAGTGCTTAGTTAACAGATTTGTTTCACATTCCATAGACATAGAAAACCCTGCTTAGTAGTAGAGTTCCTTCACAAGTTTTTCCTGATAGTTGCTTCTTTGGATGTAAGACATTTCCTTTGGATTTTTGGGTTAGACCACTAAAACATGAAATATCTCACAGCATTATATCCTACCAGTCATTGTTAGGAGCTGGGAAAGGATGAGTCAGAAGCTGCCAGGAATAGTCTTGGTCATGTGCAACTCATTTGGAATTTGTACCAGAGATGACACTTTGTATATGTGAAAAAATAAAAGGGTTTCAACACTTTATTTAACTAAAAGTCTTCTACAAAAAATTTTAAGTGCAAAACTTGTAGAAAGTCAGGAATTTAAGTAAAGCATGACCCTGAGTCTTGCCTTTGCTCTTGAATGCTTACTCCTGGCTCTGCACCCAGGGGTCACTCTGGTGGAGCCATATCGGGTGCCAGGTATCAAACATGCATCAGCTGTATGCAAGAAAAACACCCAAGCCAGTGTACTATCTCTTCAGCCCCTTTCTATTTTTTCTTTTTATATACATCATTACTTAAGCACCATGATTACAACCATATTTGTAGTTGGGTTTTAGTCATAAACAAAATAACCTTTCTATTCATTCTTTTATTTGTTTGTTTGTTTTTCGGCCACACCCGTTGATGCTCAGGGGTTACTCCTGGCTATGTGCTCAGATATCGCTCCTGGCTTGGGGGACCATATGGGGCACCAGGGGATCGAACTGCGGTTTGTCCTATGCTAGCGTGTGCAAGGGAGATGCCTTACTGCTTTTGCCACTGCTCCAGCTCCTTTCTATTCATTCTTGAAATATTTTCTGGAAGTGAAAAACTTCTTAGAAAAAAAGACTAGAATTTCAGGCTAGGCACTGTGATATAGGTTCTTGACTTTATTGGATTATATTAATGTATAAACTAAGAAATTAGTGTGGTTCTCTCTTATTTTGTTTTGGTGCTTTGTAGGCCTTTCTATGCCCTAGGGCAAAAGAGAAAGGCAGAGACAGAGATAGAGACAACACAGAGAGAAACAGAAAGACAGAGACAGAGAGACAGGCAGAAGGAGGGAGATAGAATAGATAGATAGAAAGAAAGAAAAGAGTGAGAGTGAATAGAGGTTAGTGCATGTTCTTTGCTGGCCCTGTTTTGATTGCTGAGTAGCCCTAGAGGTTGGCTCAGGTAAACCAGAGTGTACCTCTGCACGACTTGTGAGACAAGTAAAAAGACAAAAATATAAAAAACATAAAAACCCCAAACAAAAGGAAAATTCATTTTTCAATTCTGGAATAATTTTTTGTATTTATATTAGTCTAATTTTTCATAATCTCCTATATATATTGACCTCCTTGGTTTTGTCATTAATTTTTCTTACTACTCTATTGATATTCTTAATATTATTAATAAACAACCAAAGTTATTCATGTGTAAGGAAAAAAAAGAGAAAAAGAATGCAAGATTGATTCTGAGAAATTGAATGACAAGACTGTGGAATTTTGGTCATCATCTTGTTATACTTTCGGGCTTTAGAGCCATAAAAAAGCTGCACTTTAGTTCTGGGCAGAACTAGGATTTATAAATAATTTTAGGGTTTTTTTTAGGGTTTATAATTTTTATTTGTTTATTTTTGATTTGGAGCCATACCCACTGTACACAAGATTTATTCCTGCTATTTGCTCAGGGATCAGTCCTTGCAGGGCTTGAGGATTGAGCCTGAGTTGGCAGCATGCAAAGAAAGTGCCTTTCTTGCTGTACTATCTAACTCTTAAAAATTTAATTTACTTTATTTAATTTACATGCATCACATATGTCATAGTTTATCATAATACATTTGTTTCTAGATAAGTGGGAGAAAATTATTAAAAATATAAAGAAAAAAGAAAACAAAAGAAAAAAGAGAAGAAAAATAAAAGAAGAAATACAGCAACAAGCAAATTTGTGAAAATTCCTGTATATCCAATAATGTCATTAAGTTATTGTCAGAAAGCCTAGCAAGCTGTTGCTGACCATACTGTTACTTCATTTGTTTCTGAACATTAGGTGACTTCAGCTACAAATTCGCATCTAAATTGGTGTTTTCTTATGGGAATGGCAGTATTAAACAAAACTGGAGTTGTTACTGTGCAGTCCAGGAACTCCAAACACTATTGCTGATACTATGGTTTTTATGGGACTTGTTTCAGCTACCAGACCTTCCAGAAGCTTGAGAAGGTGGAGGAAGAGTGCCCACACTCACTCCATAAAAGTTGTGATGTCAGTCTCAATATCGGCTGAGTGTAGACATGGGAACTGTGTTTATGTCAGTACTATCTCTTAAACCTCTATAAAGCAAAGAATTAAGGAACAAAACTGCAGTCACAGATAGGGGCTAAAACACAGGAAAACCCTATGTCTATCAAAACTTGACAACCATTTTTTTGTATTAAGAACATCTAATACCATCAAAAAACGGAGAGAAGAAATGAACAGACACTTTGTCAAAGAAGAAATACAAATGGTCAAAAGGCACTTGAAAAAATGCTCCAGATCACTAATCATCAGGGAGGTGCAAATCAAAACAACTGTGAGGTACCATCTCACACCACAGAGATTAACGCACATCACAAAGAATGAGAACAAGCAGTGCTGGCGGGGATGTGGAGAGAAAGGAACTCTTTTTCACTGCTGGTGAAAATGCCGTCTAGTCCAACCTTTATGGAAAGCGATATGGAGAATTCTCCAAAAACTGGAAATTGAGCTCCCATATGATCCAGCTCTACCACTCTTAGGGATATACCCTAGGAACACAAAAAATACAATACAAAATCCCTTCCTCACATCTATATTCATTGCATAACTATTTCCAATAGCCAGACTCTGGAAACAACCAAGATGCCCTTCAACAAATAAATGGTTAAAGAAACTGTGGTACTTATATACAATGGACTATTATGCAGCTGTCAGGAGAGATGAAGTCATAAAATTTTCTTATACATGGATGTACATGAAATCTATTATGCTGAGCAAAATAAGCCAGAGGGAGAGAGATGCAGCATTGTCTTACTAATCTATGGGTTTTAAGAAAAGTAAGACATTTTTGCAATCATTCTCAGAGACACAGAGAGGAGGGCTGGAAGTTCCAGCTCACCACATGAAGCTCACTACAAAGAGTGATGAGTACAGTTAGACAAATACTACATTGAGAACCATAATAACAATGTGAATGAATGAGGGAAGTTGGAAGTCTGTGTAGAGTACATGTGGGTGGGGTGGGGATGAGGAAGATTTGGGACATTGGTGATGGGAATGTTGCACTGGTGAAGGGGTTGTTCCTTACATGATTGAATCCCATTTACAATCATATTTATAATCAAAGTGTTTAAATAAAGATATTACAAAAAAGAATGTCAAGGGAGCAGATGAAACCCATATTTATTATGAGGAGCAAACTACCATACTCAGAGTTCACAAATATGAAATGTTATGCTCATCTGAAAGCATGTCCAAGGAAGCCATCTAGAAGAGTGTTTCACAGGATACCTGGCACAAGTTTACATCTTGTTAATCAGTATAACTCTTCTTTTCTTTTTGCTTCTCTTTCTGGGAAATTTCATAAACACCCTAATCTGAGTCAGCTGTATGCATTACAAATACCCTATCCATTGTTTTTTTTATAATTATCTTTATTTAAACATCGTGATTACAAACATGATTATAGTTGTATGATTACAGTCATGTAAAGAACACCCCCCTTCACCAGTGCAACATTCCCACCACCAATTTCCCATATCTCCCTCCTCCCCACCCCCTACACCTGTACTCGAGACAGGCTTTCTACTTCCCTCATTCATTCACCTTGTTATGATAGTTTTCAGTGTAGTCATCTCTCCAACTGCACATCACTCTATGTGATGAGCTTCATGTCATGAGCTGCCCCTACCAGCCCTCATCTCTCTGAGATACTGTTAAAAATGTCTTTCATTTTTCTTAAAGCCCATAGATGAGTGAAACCATTCTGTGTCTTTCTCTCTCCCTCTGACTTACTTCACTCAGCATAATAGATTCCATGTACATCCATGTATAGGAAAATTTCATGACTTCATCTCTCCTGACGGTGGCATAGTATTCCATTGTATATATGTACCACAGTTTCTTTAGTCACTCATCTGTTGAAGGGCATTTTGGTTGTTTCCAGAGTCTGGCTATTGTAAATAGAGCTGCAATGAATATAGGAGTAAGGAAGGGATTTTTGTATTGTATTTTTGTGTTCCTTGGGTATATTCCTAGGAGTGGTATAGCTGGATCATATGGGAGCTCAATTTCCAGTTTGTGAAGGAATCTCCATATCGCTTTCCATAAAGGTTGTACTAGATGGCATTCCCTCCAGCAGTGAAAAAGAGTTCCTTTGTCTCCACATCCCCGCCAGCCAGCACTGCTTGTTTTCCTTTTTGGTGACGTGTGCCAATCTCAGTGGTGTGAGGTGGTACCTCATAGTAGTTTTGATTTGCATCTCCCTGACGATTAGTGATGTTGAGCATCTTTTCATGTGCCTTTTGGCCATTTGCCTTTCTTTTTCAAAGTGTCTGTTCATCTCTTCTCCCCATTTTTTGATGGGGTTAGTTGTTTTTTTCTTGTATAGTTCTGTCAGTATCTTGTAAATTTTGGATATTAGCCCTTTATCTGATGAGTATTGGGTGAATAGTTTCTCCCACTCAGTGGGTGGCCTTTGTATTCTGGGCACTATTTCCTTTGAGATGCAGAAGCTTCTCAGCTTAATATAGTCCCATCTGTTTATCTCTGCTTCCACTTGTTTGGAAAGTGCTGTCTCCTCCTTAAAGATGCCTTTAGTCTCAATGTCCTGGAGTCTTTCACCTACATGTTGTTCTATATATCTTATAGTTTCAGATCTGATATCAGCCTATCCATTGTTTTATTGCTCCTGTCAGCTTTGGCTATTTTGGAGGCATGGGAAGTGACAAAAATTAGCTATATCAATAGTATCATAATTCATATAGAACTCGATGATTTTCATTTGGTGTACTGTTTTTTGGGTGACTATGTGATTTTTGTTTGTTTCTGTTTTAGTGACAAAGTCTTAATCTTTATTGAAGAACCGAGTTTACCAAGCAGTTGGGGATGCGTGATGGGAAGGGAGAGGCAGACAATAAAAGCATAAACATGAACACCATTTTACTTATGCTAGCTAAGGAGCAGAAAAAAACTAAAATCAAAGCCTATTGGGGAAAAAAGAGTAAATTATTTTCTGTAATAGCCAGACATATGGATGTTTTAACTGTGAGTGCAGAAGAATAGGGCCACAGTGCTTCTCTCTCTAGTTCCAGGTTTTGGTCAATCATTCATAGATTTGTCATTGTCAGAGGGAGGACTCACTCATAACTTCTTTCTCTGGCTTCTAAAATTCTAGGTCTTGGGTAGGAGATGAAAGGTATCTGTTTGGCCTAACTGTACTTTTAGGTAATATAACAACTATACTTCCAATTTAAGAGATCTTTTTCAATCTGTGAGCTTAATTCAGGCAATGTACAACCCGAACATTTGGGTTGTAGTTGGGCAATGTACAACCCCAACATCAAGACTCAGTCCCTGGTGGAAAGAGGCAGTTGGATCTCTATTAAAAAATAAAAATAAACACCACTGCAAATGAGCACTGTATGTTCAGCAAAGTATAAACATTTTCAGATAATATAATGTTCTTATTTGCCAACCTTTCCACTGGAAAGAAAACTGGTCAGTTCTTTTTCTTTAATTACTTGTATCTAAATGTTGCATGCACATAGTGAAAACATGATAGACTCAAAATACTGTTGTGCTGTGTCAGCCACTTTCTGATAAAGTCAAGGACTGATATATAAACAAACAAAAGAGGTTAACATCAAGAGGTGAGCTTCTATATGAATGAATGGTATCGCACATATAAAATACGGTATAAAGTGTTTTAACAGGTATAATCTTTTCATTCCTGCAACATCCGGGTTTTAGGATAAGGAATTCTGTACCATGCAATTGTTCATACTTTGTTCTAGCTTTGTTCAGAATTGAGAGCTTAACTTTAAGAAATATAATACCTAGTTTTTTTCCTCATCTCAGCTTCTCTATTTTTATGTGGTTTCACTTTCTGCACTGAATTCTGTGTTCTCACACTTACGGCTGTGGGAAAAAATTAGGTTTTTATAAAATAAAAATAGAAAGATTTACAGAATTTAAGTTGAATAAAAAAATGAAAGCAGTGCATGAGAATAATTTGATGCTCTCTAGTAAAGATCTTAAAAGTTCCCTAAATTTGAGTGTTAAGTCATGATCTTCCTTAATGGAATAACATTCCTACATTGCTACACTAACCAAAACATATAAAAAAAACCTGGGCTAGTTTTAGAAAACAGAAGATCATTTTGGGGATCTGTTTGCTTTGGAAGAATTAAAGTATGACTGGTCAGGTGCTATTAGACAAAATTTTATTAGACAATATTTTATAGTTTAGGAGGAGCTGGTTTTTTTAGCTGGCTTAAGTTCATTCCTTTCTTTATGAGTATTATGTAAATAACAGACATACTTTAAATGTTGCCTTAGAAAAAACTCAAAGGAGAGAGATATGGGATGCATACTGGGAACAGGGGCGGAGGGAGGACAGCACTGGTGGTGGGTATGCCCCTCATTCATTGTCACTATGTACCATAAATGATGCAGTGAAAGATTTGTTGTCACTATGTACCATAAATGATGCAGTGAAAGATTTGTAATGCACTTTGGTCACAATAAAAATTTAAAAAAAAAGAGAGAGAGAGAAAAAGAAAAAACTCCAGTGCTGTTTAGACTACTGAGAACTTCATGTTTTTTCACTTTAAAAGTGACAATATGGCTTTTTTATTTTTTGTTAAATTTTTTTATTTTTACAAAGAACAATCCCGCAATGCTTTATTTTCTTTTTTATGCATAAGAGTGAGCTCATTGGAAGCATATTGTGTGTGAAGATTGTCACTTGTTCAATTTTGTTCACTGATGATGAGTAGAAAAAAATTGTAGTCTCTTCTTTGTAAAAATGATTTATATGGCATCTCTCCAAAAAGTTCAGTTTTAGCAGTAAAAATACTTGTGCTATTACACTAAAGAATAAGAGAAAGCCTACTATGATAAAAATGAGTAATGCATTTATTTTAATTTTTGCTGCTTCTTCCTAACTAGCTATTTGGCTGCTAAAAGGGATACAGTAAAATTCCCTAAAGGTGTTATTTTTTCCTGGAATTGCTCCAGTAGCATGTCAAAAGAATTTTGAAAAGAATATTCTTTTATATGTATTAACAGCTTTAGAATATATAATAGGCTATACTAGTATTTCTTTATAAGGAGCATGGGTAAATCATGAAGAACATAAAATAAGTTTGTGGGCTCCTTTATTGTTGTTCATGATTAAACTAAAATTGTTTGCATATAAACAGATTTAATTGTTTACCAAAACCTGCATAACAGTGTCAACATAATAGGATGGTGGGGGAAAGAAGTTTAGAGCTTTTGTTCTGCTTATGATTAATAGATATCTCTCTAATATATAGTTCTCCACAAATATAATCTGAAAGAACAGCAATAAAAAGGTATTTATTTATAATTAAATAATTAAAATCATTATTATTATAATTAAAGCAGAACAATTAGTTCTGTAATCTTAATTTTAGGTTACTTTAGTTAAAGGCCCAAGAATAATTTTAAAAACTTTTTATTGACATACTGATTTACAGTACAAAGGTTCCTTAGAAAATAATTAAGGTAGCTATAATTTTCAGTAAGAGGAGATAGTTCTTGGGTTTTTTTTTTTTTTTTTTTTTGGTTTTTGAGGCCACGCCCGGTGATGTTCAGGGGTTACTCCTGGCACTATGCTCGAAAATCGCTTCTGGCTCGGGTGACCATATGTGATGCTGGGGATCCAACTGAAGTCAGTCCTAGGTCAGCCACGTGCAAGGCAAACACCTACTGCTGCACCACCATTCTGCCCCCAAGATATTTTTTGTTAAGTTGCTTTTTGAGGTGATGAACATCTGGTAGTAGTCAGGACTTACTCCTGGCTTTTCTGTACTCAGATTATTCTTCTGACCCTAGACAGTGCTTGGGATCAAACCAGGGCTGATCATGGGTTAGGCAAGCACCATTTTAATTTGATTTACTGAACAAATAAAAAATTTATTCTATTTTATTTGTTACGTGAGAAATATTTTAATAGTACTGTATCAGTACTGCTGATAGTATAGTATCAGTACTGCTTTTGCTGTGTCCCATAAGTTCTGATAGTTTGTGTTTTTATTGTCATTTGTTTCCAGGAACTTTGATTTCCTCCTTGATTTCATCTCTGACCAACTCGTTATTCAGTATGAGGCTGTTTAACTTCCAGGTGTTAAAGTTTTTCTTCTGTGTCCCTTTGGAATTCACAAATAATTTCAGAGCCTTGTGGTCAGTGAAGGTAGCCTGCAATATTTCTATCCTCTCGATATTATGGAGGTATATTTTATGTGCCAGCATGTAGTAAATCCTGGAGAATGTCCCATGTACATTGGAGAAGAATGTGTATCCAGGTTTCTGGGGATCGAGTGTCCTATATATATCTACTTGGCCTCTTTCTTCCATTTCTCTCCTCAGGTCTAGTATATTCTTGTTGGGTTTCAGTCTGATTGACCTATCCAGTGTTGACAAAGCTGTGTTGAGGTCCCCCCAAATTATTGTGTTGTTATTAATATTATTTTTTTAGATTTGTCAACAATTGTATTAAATATTTTGCTGGACCTTCATTCAGTGCATATATGTTTAGGACAGTGATTTCTTTCTGGTATACATACCCCTTGATTAATATAAAATGTCCATCTTTGTCCCTTACAACCTTCCTGAATATAAAGTTTGCATTATCTGATATTAGTATGGCCACTCGAGCTTTTTTATGGGTGTTTGCTTGGATAATTTTCCTCCAGCCTTTTATTTTGTTTCTGTTTGTTCTGACTATTCAGGTGCATTTCTTGTAGGCAGCAGAAGGTTTGATTGAGTTTTTTTGATCCATTTAGCCACTCTGTGTCTCTTAACTGGTGCATTTAGTCCATTGACATTGAGAGAAAGAATTGTCCTGGGAGTTAGTGCCATCTTTATATCGAAATTTGGTGTGTCTTTTGGTCAGTCTTGTCTTAAATTAGGTCTTTCAGTTTTTGTCTTAAGACTGGTTTTGAATCTGTAAAGTTTCTGAGCTGTTTTTTGTCTGTGAAACCATGTATTCTTCCGTCAAACTGGAAAGTAAGTTTTGCAAGGTACAGTATTCTGGGTGAAGCATTCATTTCATTCAGTCTTGTCACAATATCCCACCACTGCTTTCTGGCCTTGAGTGTTTCTGGTGACAGGTCTGCTATAAATCTCAAGGATGCTCCCTTGAATGTAATTTCTCTTTTTGATCTTGCCATTTTCAGAATTCTGTCTTTATCTGTGGGATTTGTCATTGTGACTAGGATGCGTCTTGGGGTATTTTTTCTGGGGTCTCTTTTGGTTGGTAGTCTTCGAGCATGCAGGATTTGATCACATATATTCTTTAGCTCTGGAAGTTTCTCTTTAATGATGTTCTTGACCATTGATTCTTCCTGGAAATTTTCTTCCTGGGTCTCTGGAACTCCATTGATTCTTAAGTTGTTTCTGTTGAGCTTATCATAGACTTCTATTTTCTTTTTTTTTTTCTTTTTTTTTTTATTTGACAATTTTATTCTTTTTTTTAATATAATTTTTATTTTGATCATAGTGGCTTACATATTGTTGACAATATTTTAGGTACATATTTACACAAAATCAGGGGGGCTTCCCATCCCCAAATTGTCCTCCCTAACCCTCCGTTTTTGTCCTACCTCCCATTTCCTCTTCCCTCCCCCTCAGGGCGGCTAGAATATATGGTCCCCTCTGTATCTAACCTACTACTTAGTAGTCTTGCATCAGTTTGGTCTTGCTGCCTCCCTTATTTCCCCCTGTAAGTGGGGGCAGGGCTAGCTAGTTCAAGGTACGTGGTTTTGCCTGAAAAAGAGAAAGTAAATACACTGGGGTAAGGGTCTAATACCCCGAAAATGGGTAGAATCCTTCTAGAGGTTTTCATCATCAATTTGGGAAGTGAATGAGAACAAGAAGGCGAAACACTTCTATTTTCATCTGTTCTCATTCTTTGACTAATTTTTCCATTGTCTGTTCATTTGCTTTAAGATTTTTTTCCTAATCTCTCCCGCTGTATGGAATTGTTATGTATCTCATCTTCCACAGCACCAAGTCTATTCTTAGCTTCTGTTACCCTGTCCCAAAGCTTATCCATTTTGCCACTCACTTTGTTTACTGAGTTCTTCAGGCCTGTTAGTTGACATGTTATTTCAGTTTGGAGTTTTGTGATTTCTGTCTTCATATTCTCTTGGTTCTTCTTAGTGTTCTGTTCAACTCAATCCACGGTTTCTTTGAGTTCTTTGAGCATCTTCCATATTGCTTATCTAAAGTCCTTATCTGAGAGGTCGATTAGTTGGTAGGTCATTATCTGGTCATCAGAATTGTCATCTTTATTCTCTATGTCTGATGCTGGCCTTCATTGTTTCCCCATTGTCATACTTGTATTGTGGATTTTTCTATGTGTGTGGTGGTATTCATTTGCTAAATGATGTAGGCAGCCACACTCCTCTGGCTCCACCATTTCTGGGTGGGTCGACTTGCCTCCAAGGGAGGGGAGTCCTCCGTAGATGAAGCCTCTCACAGGATCAAATGTTAGGCCCGAGCACGCAGCAGAGAAGACAGTCCGAAGAGAAATGCTGGACTTCAGTGATCCAGCACAGTTCTTAGTGTGATTTTTCCTTCTTGTTGCGATGATGTTCTTTCCTTAGAAAGTGCACAAGGCCGCATAGTGAAGTGCAGTGGCCACGCTCTTCTGGAGCCTCTTTTTGGCCCACTCCCAAGAGTTTCATGTGACAGGACAGGAGACACACACACACAGGCAGCACTCACAATTTTTCACAGTAGGGCCCCACTGGGCAGGCATAGTTTGGATTGTTTGTTTTTTAATGTCTATTCTTTTTCTGTCATTATTTGTGTATAAGAAGGCCATTGAGTTTTTCATGTTAATTTTGTAAAATATCACATTGCTATATAAATATATTGTTTCTAGAAAGTTTTTGATAAGTCCTTAGAGTTTTCTGTATATAATATTATGTTATCTACAAACATTGATACTTTGACTTCTGCCTTTTCTATATGGATGCCCATATAGATGCCCATCTCTTTATTGTCTAATATAGGGGTCTTCAAACTAGTTTTTTTTTTTTTTGGTTTTTGGGCCACACCCGGCGGTGCTCAGAGGTTACTCCTGGCTGTCTGCTCAGAAATAGCTCCTGGCAGGCACAGGGGACCATATGGGACACCGGGATTCGAACCAACCACCTTAGGTCCTGGATCGGCTGCTTGCAAGGCAAACACCGCTGTACTATCTCTCCGGACTCTCAAACTTTTTAAAGTGGGGGCCGGATTATGGTCCTTTAGAGAGCTGGAGGGCCGAACTATATGAGCTACTAATTCCTACTCGCACTGCACATATCTTATATAAATAAAATGAAAACCATTTATAAATAAACAGATCATGCACTAGTATTTCAATGGGAACTGTGGGCCTGCTTTTGGCTAATGATCTGGTCAATGTCCAGTTCCATATTTGTCACTGCCAGCCATAACAAATGATGCCAGTGTGCATCAGTTAATCTAGATCTGTCTCGAGATTTCAGATGTTTCATTGTTGAAAAAGTCTGTTCACAGGCATAAGTGCTACCAAAGATAGTTACCATTTTGAGTGCATGGTTCCTGATATTTGGATATTTCTCACAAGGGAGAGATGCATAGAAATTCAAAAGGTTACTTGACTTAAATGCATCTTTCAGAGAGTCACAATTCTGCAGTTCAGCCAGTTCCATTTGGTAAATTGTAAGGACATTTTCAATCTCAACAGAAAATGGGTTACAAAAAAGCTGTATGTCCTGTTCATGGAGAGGAAGCTCTTTGAGTCTAAATTGAAACTCCTTTTGCAACAATTCTAGTGAAGCCAGATATGTTCCCTTTGGGAATGCATCCAATGGTTTGTCCACTGACAGGTTTTGAGTTGTTGGGAGATGACTGAAGTTTTCCTCCTGTACTTGTTTGATGAAAAGGCCTAATTTTACTTCAAATGCTTTCACATGCAATGCCATATCATAGATGAGCTTCCCTTTGCCTTGAAGTTGCATATTGAAACTGTTGAGTAGCTCTGTTGTATCTGTCAGAAAGGCAAGGTGCCATTTCCATTCTGCATCATTGAGTTCTGGCACTTCTTGGTTTTTTGAAAGTAGAAAAGCTGTAATCTGCAGAAGTATGTCATAGAAACGTTTCAAAACTCTCCCTCTACTCAGCCAATGGACTTCTGTGTAGTACAGAACATCTTCATGGGCAACATTTACCTCAGATAGAAATTCCTGAAATTGTCTGTGGTTTAGTGCATGAGTTCTGATGTAATTAACACAAGATAGCACAATTTTCATAACAGAGTCCCACTTCAGTGAGTTACAACACAGCTCTTGTTGGTGGCTGAGGCAGTGTATGGCAATTGGATGAGGATGTTTATGTTAGTCCATCTCTTCTGTAATGTGAGCAATTACTCCTCTCTTAGACCCCCCTATGTTAGGAGCACCATCAGTTTTACACTGACTAGTTTAACCCAGTCCAGCTCCAAACCATTCACAGTTTGGCAAACCTTTTCAAATATATCCACTCCTGTGGTTGTTCCTTTGATACTTTGCAGTGCAGCAAGCTCTTCTGTGACTTCAAAATACTCATTTGTCCCTTGCATATAAATGAGAAGTTGGGCAGAATCACAAACATCATTGCTTTCATCGAGTGCCAAGAAAAAATAGCAAAGTTTCTTTGCAGAGTTTTGAAAATGGTGCAACAAAATTTCTCCCATTTCTTCAATCCTTCGTGTCATTGTAACTCCTGAAAGGCTCACTGTATTAAATAAATCAGCCTTCTCTGGACACATCTCTTTGGCAACAGAAATAAGGCATTCTTTAACAAATTCTCCCTCCACAAATTGTTTGCCATTGTGCATTATTAGCTTGGCAACTTGAAAACTTGCCCACAGTGAGGAAGTATTTAACTGCTTCTGCTTCACTAAAGTATTTTGCTGAGTCGTCAGTGTATGTTTCAGTTGTAATATTTTATCTTTTCTCACTTCTCCAACCAAACAATCATATTTATCTTTATGTTGAGTTTGATAGTGGCATCACAAATTGTGTTCTCTGAACACAGCAAGTATATTCTGGCATATCAGACACACAGCTTTTTCTTTGTACCGCATAAAAAAGTAATCGTAAGTCCACTGTTCTTTGAATATCCTACACTGGCCGTCAATTTTTCTTTTTCTTGACATCATTGTTTCCTAGGGATTCCAAACTGATATTAGTGAAATACAAATGTGTGTATATATACACACAGTGTATGAACCCCCATTAGTCCCTGTTGTGAACGCTTACCCCTTGTAGGCTTTTCTAAGCAGACCAGCTCAGTCCCTGATAGTTCAGTTATATCTCCCTATATAATGCCCAAATTGATATGTTTGGAATCAGCATGTGAACACTGAAAAGGAATTGCAAAATGCATATAAAATTTTCAATGTAACCCCTTTAAAATGCTTCAGCATCGAACTCCTATTTTTCAACATGGGCAATTCAGCACCGAACTCCTAAACTCCCAACCACCGCCCACCCCCTAACTTTGATTTCAGCACTGAACGCCTCACCACCCCGAAAGGGGAATTTTCATATGAGTCACTCACAGCCCAATCGGGCAGAACCCCCATCTGGCAAAAATTTATTTCTATGGCACTTTTCACTGACCTTTGGCAGTGGAGGGAGTGGAGGAAAACTCATTGACAGGCAGGCACAGCACACAGACACCATGTTGCCTGGGGGTGGAGCAGGTCCTTTTTGCATCATATAATCACCCACATGTGGTACTCCACGCCACGCACCGTCCGGCACCCTCCAGTAACGTCATCAGCAACGTGAGTGCCAAGCACCAGGTGCAAGGGTGCATCAGTGTCCCTCTCAACACTGCTCTCACGCCCACCCTCCCAGCACACAACATGCCGTGGGAAGAGGCGGTTGACGTCATCCCTGAGAAACCATGACACTGAGTGTATATGCTAGCAGGTATCTTGGCAACCAAAGAGTGCTCACTGCTGGCAGGCCAGATTAAACTCCTCTGCGGGCCACATGTGGCCTGTGGGCTGTAGTTTGAAAACCCCTAGTCTAATATCTATGGCAAGTACTTCTAGTACTATATGGAATAGGTACAGTGAGAGGGGGTAACCTTGTCTTGTACCAGATTTTAGAGGAAAGGCTTGAAGTTTATCTCCATTGATAATATTATTTTCCATTGGCTTGTGATATATCCTGAGAAAAAATATTTTTATTCCCATCTTGTTGTTTTATCATGAATGGGTGTTGGACTTTATCAAATGCTTTCTCTGTATTTACTGATATATTCATATGGTTTTTATTTTTATTTTGTTGATATGATGTATTATGTTGATTGATTTACATAAGTTATACCATCCTTGCATTCCTGGAATGAAGCCTACTTGGTCATGGTGTTTGCCCTTCTTGATGAGGTGTTGGATTCTATTTGCCAGTATTTTGTTGAGGATCTTTGCATCTGTGTTCATCAGGAATATATTCAAGTTATTTTCTTGTAACATATCTGTCTGGTTTTGGTAGCAGGGTGATGTTAGCCTCATAAAAACTATTTGATAGCTTTTCTGTTTCTCCAATTTTCTAAAAAAGTTTGAAAAGGATTGGTAGTATTTCCTCTAGAATGGTGTGAAAGAGTTTGTTAGTGAATCCATCTGGACTTGGGCTTTTGTTTTGGGGAAGAATTTTGATTATCATTTTATTCACCTCAATATTGATGGGACTGTTTAGGATGCTAGATCATCTTGATTCAATTGTGGAAGATTATCAGAGTCCAAGAATTAATTTATTTCTTCCAGATTCTTATGTTTTGTGGCATATAGTTTCTCAAAGTAGTCTCTGGTTACCCTTTGTATCTCTGTATTATCTGCTGTGATATCCCCTTTTCATTTCTAATCTGACTTATTAAGTTTCTCTCTTTTTTTTCTTTGTGAGATTTGCTAGTGGTTTATCAATCTTGTTTATTTTGCAAAGAACCAACTTTTGCTTTTTTGGATCTTTTGGATTGTTTTTGGATTTCTACTTAATTATTTTATGCTCTAAACTTTGTTATTTTCTTATATTTATTTTGGGTTTCTTTTTTGATCATTTTCTAATTTTAAAAGCTGTGTCATTAAAATATTTATGTAGGCCACTTCTTTCTGTATGTGTGCTTAAAAAAACTATACATTTTCCTCTTAGTACCACTTTTACTGTGCCCCACAAATTCTATAATTGTGTCCTCATTGGCATTTGCTTCTATTTTGATTTCCTCTTTGTTGTCATCTCTGCACCATTGGTTGCTCAGTAGTGAGCAGTTTAATTTCCAGGTGTTAAAGTTTTTTTTCTGTGTCATTTGTAATTCATTTCTAGTTTCAATGTCTTGTGATCTGAGAAAATAGTCTGCATGATTTCTGTCCTCTTGATTTTATGGAGGTATGTTTTATGGGCCAGCATGTGGTCTATCCTAGAGAATGACCCATATGCACTAGAGAAGAAGATGTATCGAGTTTTCTGGCATAGAGGGCCCTATATATTTTTTTAATATAATTTTTATTTTGATCATAGTGTCTTACATATTGTTGACAATAACATTTTAGGTACATATTTACATAGAATCAGGGGGGATTCCCATCCCCAAATTGTCCTCCCTACCCCTCCGTTTTTGTCCTACCTCCCATTTCCTCTTCCCTCACCCCCAGGGCGGCTAGAATATGTGGTCCCCTCTGTATCCAACCCACTACTTAGTAGTCTTGCACCTGTTTGGTCTTGATGCCTCCCTTATCTCCCCCTCTAACTGTAGGCAGGACTAGCTAGTTCAAGTTGCGTGGTTTTGCCTGAAAAGGAGAAGATAAATAAACTGGGGTAAGAGTCTAATACTCCCAAAATGGGTGGAATCCTTCTAGAGGCTCTCATCATCGATTTCGGAGATGAAGGAGAGAAAGAAGGTGAAACACTCCACCAGTACCAAAAAAAGTGTCAATTATCCAGTGAGGACTCCAGCTATATCGATAAGCACCACAAAAAACAGACGAAAAACAAATCAAAACAAACAAACAAACAAAAAACAAAAACAAGCAAACAAACCAAAAACACGCCATGGTCTTGATATAAGAAACATGGCATAGCACATAACGAAGGAAAAGAAAAGAATAGAAAAAAATAAGTATAATTGGGGACAACAATTTCAATAATCACACCCAAACAGAGAAATCGACCAAAATAGATAGGTAAATAAAAATAATAATAACAATAATAAATGAAGGTAAAAGATATATATATAAAAATACCAAGGTTTTGTGCTTTTTGTATTTTTGTTTTTTCCCCTCCTGCCCTGGCACAGTAAATATTAGGGTCATTCGAAAAGGAATTCACTTGGCCTAAGGAATATGGGGTTTCTCCGTCCTTGGAGTATACTGTCATGGGATCAGTTCTAGACTTTGCTCAGGATCATTTATTCTCCCGGTGGTGTTTTTTGGTGTGTGGAAGACTTCTGTTCTGTCCAGGGTGATACACTCAGAGCTCTGTGTTTAGAGGTCTCAGTATCTGCACAGATCCTGAGGTAGGACTTATGGTGAAGTCAGTCTTTGTGGTTCTAGAGGTTCTGTTACCTCAGTGTCGTTTTAGCCCATCTTCTGTGGTTGGTGACCTTGGTCTTTGCACTGAACCTAGGATGGCACCTAGGTTAGCGTCTTTCTTTGTGCTTCCAGAAGGCCCATTCTGTTGCAGTTGTCTCTGTCAGACCTTTGGGACTGGGGATCATGCTTATTGTGCAAGTCATAGTTCAAACCCTAAACTAGGGCTTTTTTATTGGTCCCAAGATGTATACTGTCTGGTCGTGGTTCTAGTAGCCAGTCATCTGTAAGTCACGATCTTGGCTTTTGGACCTACCAAAGGGTGCCGAGTCTTCTGGTTTCGTCTTGTCGTTAGCTGGTAAGGTAGGCTAATCTGCTCTAAGGTCAAGTTGTTCACATTTTCCTCTTTGTCAGGATATCATGTTATAGCTGGCCCTTGTTGTTGACCCCGCAGTATTAAGGCTGTCCCGGATGGAGTTTGTTTCCTGCAGCTGTTGTGAAGAGCTGTGCCGATTCTATGTCTGGGATCCAGGGTTCAAGGCTGGATGAATGGTATCTAATCATCTGAGGTCTAAGTGATTCCACATGACATATTTTCAAGGTAGGAGATATCCCTGTATTGTAAACAACTATGAGTTCCTATCTCTAGTAGATAAGAGCTCTTTTTTTATATGTAAGATTTCCCCATTATTTAGTGTGTCTTTGCAGGGGGAGGTGGAGCTACATTGTATTGTCGGTGTGGTTGGGGGTGGACAGAGGGGATAACAGACACAGGTCACATACCCAAAAATGATAAAAAAATAATAAAATAAAATAAAATAAATAAAAATGTATGTGCTCGCAAATGTATATATAGGACCAACATTTAAAAAAATAAATAAATAAATTTAAGAGGAAAGAAAAAAAAAGAACTAAAATGAGTTAGCGAAGTTTTTAAAGGACCAAAGTGGTGCAAAAGACTACCTTACATTTGGGGGAGAGCAGGTAACGAGGTGGTGTATTACAGGTCTTATGCCTATGTTGGAAGTACAGTTTTCCCATTGTCTTTTGGGTTTTTCTTGTGATGTGTGGGTTCCCAGGCATCTTCCTATCACACCCCCTGACCTTCTTCAGGTTGGTAAAAATTTGCGGCAGGGAGGTCTTGGAAGAGTTCTTGCATTGGGGATACTTTTGGACCTAGGTCCAGTTTCAAGAAACAGTCCACGTTAGGGGGAGTTGGTAGGGAGGGAGAGGGCCCTATATATTTACTAATCCACTTTCTCCTTTTTTTTTTCAGAGCTGGTATATTCTTGTTGGTTTTAAGTCTCATTGACCTATCAAGGGGTGATAGAGCAGTGTTGAGTTCTCCCACTATTATTGTGTTGTTATTAATGTCTTCTTTCAGATTTATCAACAATTGTATTAAATATTTTGCTGGTCTGTCATTGGGTGTGTATATATTTAGGATTGTAAATTTTTCCCGTTTTATATACCCCTTGATTATTAGAAAATGTCCATCTGCTCCTTTTAACTTTTCTGAGTCTATAGTTTATGTCATCTGATATTAATATGGCCACTCCAACTTTCTTTTAAGGGATTTATTTGATTGATGATTTTCCTCTAACCTTTGATTTTGAGTCTGTGTTCGTTCTGACTATTCAAATGTGTTTCTTGTAGGCAGCAGAATGTTGGTTTCAGATTTTTGATCCATTTTACCATTCTCAGTATCTTAACTGGTGCATTTAATTCATTGACATTGTGAAAGATAATTGTCATGGGATTTATTGTCATTTTTTTGTAGAAGTTTGGTTTGTCGTTTGTTCTGTCTTGTCTTAAAGTTGATTTTTTAGCTCATCTTTTCAGACTGGTTTTGCATCTGTAAAGTTTCTGAGCTTCTCTTTATCTGTGAAGTTATATGTACTTTCTTCAAACCTGAAAGGGAGTCTGGCTGGGTGCAGTTCTAGAGGAAGCATTCAATTCATTGATGTTTCTCATATCCCACCACTGCCTCTGGCCTTGAGGTTTCCTTGTGACAGGTCTTCTATAAATCTTAAGGATGCTCCTTCGAATTAATTTCCCTTTTGGATTTTTCTATTTTTAGTATTCTATCCCTATCTGTGGGATTTGTCTTTGTGACTAGGATGTGTCTTGGGGTGCTTTTCTTTGGATATCTTTTATCTGGTACTCTTTGGGCATGCAGGATTTGGTTGCATGTAGTGTTTGGCTCTGGGAATTTCTCTCTAATGATTTACTTGACTGTTGATTTTTCCTGGGAGATTTTCTTCCTTGGTCTTTGGCAATTCAATGATTCTTACATTGCTTCTTTTGAATTTATCAAAAACTTCTGTTTTCATTTGTTCACATTCCTTGTCTGATTGTTTGCTTTATGGTTCTTTTCCAGTCTCTTCTACTGTATAGAGTTGTTCTACATCTCCTCTTCAAGCTCACTGATTCTGTCCTCATCTGCTGTTACTCTGTTGGAGAGGCTTTCCCTTGAGGTTTCACTTCATCTACCAAGTTTTTCAGTCTTGTTATTTCAGTTGGAGTTTTCAGATTTTTATCTTTGTGGTATGTTTAGCTCTATCTATGCTTTCTTTCAGCTTCATGAAAAACCTCTATATTTCCTCTTTAAACTTATATGAGATGCTAACTATCTAGTTGTTACTTTTCTGGTCATCCGAGCTGCTATTTTCATTTTCTGTGCACAGTTTGTCCTGCATTGTTTCATCATTGACACACTTGTGGTGTTGTTTTTACTATGTGTTTTGGTGGGACTCATGGGCTAGCTAGAAGATGCGTGCAGTCACAAAGCAGAGCACAGATAGCCTATCTTGTGATGAGCCCTTAAGAGATTATGTTCAATAGGGCCTTTTTTGGCTGCCTGAATTATTTCTATACACAGTTAGCCAATCTGGATTTTTTGAGTAAATATCTGTCATTGAGAGTTCCACCAAGCAGTTCAAAGTGTGTTTCATTTATCCAAAGCTGGTTAGTGTAATTCTGGTTGTGGTGTTGTGGTGTTCTGTAATTTGTGCTCTTATTGAACTCATGCATGTCATTGTCTCGGCTGTGACTACCAATCGGTTTATTATTAACATATTTGGTTAATATTAGAAAGTCATTTTTTTATTATTTTGGGACACAAACTGTGATGCTCAGTGGTTACTCCTGGCTTTGCACTCACAAATCGCTCCTGGCATGGGGAGCCATATGGGATACTAGGGAATCAAACCGTCCATCCTAGGTCATCCATGTATAAGGCAAATGCCCTACTGCCATGCCATCGCTCCGGCCCCAATATTAAGAAATTTTTAACAAGTGTTTTGACTCACTGAAATTTGATTTTATGAATTATATTTATTATAAGGTGCTTTCAGTTATTTAAGGCCTATTTTATAACTATATGATTTAATTTAATTATCCTCTTCTTTTTCCAGAAAATAATTATATAGAATCAGAGTTGTAGTAGAGGAAAGGCCCACTTTCCACATGAGGTTAGCAGTTCTTTGCACTATACCTGATCCTACTGTGATATTCTCTGCATGTAAGGAAAACACTACTTTTGAAAAAATTTACAAAAAAGAATGTAAAAAGACATTAATAATTTTATATTGATCATATGTTAAAATGGGGTTTTCAATAGTAGTTTGAGAAAGTTATAAGTAATTCTCTCTTTTGTTTTCTAATATAATTGCTAAATTTAAATGTAGTTAGATGATTCTTATTACTCTAAATCTATTTGAGTCAAAAATAAAGTATTATTGGGGCTTGAGAGATAGCACAGCGTAGGGGTTTTGCCTTTTATGCGGTTGACCTCAGGACCAATGGTGGTTCAAATCCCGGCATCCCATATGGTCCCCTGAGCCTGCCAAGGGCGATTTCTGATCACAGAGCCAGGAGCAACCCCTGAGCATCACCAAAAAAATAAATAAATAGCATATTATTAATTTGGAGATGAGAACTGTCAGAACTCAATAGCATGTATACCTGTTTTCAATTGATTCAAAAATGAAAGCAAAAGCACTGTAAATCAAAAAGAATAAAAATTTCATTTTTTATTGTTTGAATTAATTTTATGTGTCAGTGAACCATTCTTTTGTACTCTGACCCTGCTTGAAGTATTGTTTAACTCTTTGATGAGGTTTTATATCTGGACTCTATGAATGATCTTGCATCAGACATCAGAGAAGAATCAAGAAAAGGTTGACCAATTGTGTTGGCTGAGATGTATTTTCTTATAGAATTCCAGAGGGTGTAATGCTGGTGATCAGTTTGTGCTGTGGCTGTAAGTAAACTCGAGCTATATTCATGTAAATATTGGCCCAGCAATCTGAGTCTTGTAGCTTATTTAGGAATCCTCTTATCGAATGTGTGAAAGTTGTGAGAATAAAATATTTTCACTAATCAAAATCTGAGTTATATGAAAATTCTATAGAAAACCCATTTTATTTAAACTTGTTTTACAGATATTAATCTGATAGGTAGTGTTAATATAGTTAGTGTAATACAATATGACAAAGTATAACAAAAATATAACAAAAATAAAATCTATTGAGTAGTGATTTGGGCAAGAATTATCACATGAAATAAAAAATTTATTCTAGAAGAAGGATAAATACAGAATGATATCATTTATATGTTGTATTTAGAATAACTACATGAAGAAATGCAGTGGTTTAAATGCGGTTGTCAAGAACACTCTAGGCCCAGTATATAGTGAGGATAAGAAAAGAAATTGGTGGAGGAAAAAACCACAAATATGAAAGGGTGGGGCACAGGGGCTAAAGGATTTCAGGTGAATTGATTGTGTTAAGAAAGTACATAACTAAATACCCAAGTCAGAGTAAACAACAATGAAAACTCAAGACCCAATCTTTAACAATTCAAATAAAAAGATGGACTTGTTATGCTGGCAGACTGGGGACAGGGAGTGGTTTCATGGGACACATTGGTGAATGGAGATGGACACTTATGGTGGGATTGGTTCTAAAACATCATATATCTGAAACCAAACTATGAATATCTTTATAAATTATGATGGTTTAAATAAAAATGAGAAATATTGAAAAATTATTGTTGAGTCAGAGAGATGGTGTGGGAGGTAAGACATTTGCCTTTCACATAGTTGAGTTCAATTCTCAGCACTGCATATGGCCTCTTTTTTTGCTTATTTTTTATTTTTAGCCACAACCAGCAGCACTCAGGGGTTACTCTTGACTCTACACTCAGAAATCACTCCTGGCAGGCTCACAGAACCATATGGGATACTGGGTTTCAAACCTGGGTGGGTTGCATGCAAAGCAAATGACCTTCCCATTGTGCTATCACTCCTGCCCTTGCATATGGTCTCTTAAGCAATTCCTGGAGTGACCTCTGAGCACAGAGCTTGAATAAACCCCGAGCTCAGCAGAATGTGTTCCAAAATTTAAAAAAAATATATATTGAAAAGTAGCTACAGGAAATGGAATTAAATATACCTTAGCTATAGCTAGGACCTGTAAATTGCTTTCTATAGACAATATAGTTGATAAATATCTAAAAATTTTCTGAGATATTCCTTCAAGTTCTTAAACCTTTCAGTTTGTAAAACAGAAGTAATTTAATTAATGTTCAAATAATTTTGAGATTTATCATTGAGAAAAGAGAGAGGCTCTATGACTATAGTTGTAATGTAGAACCTTAATTCCAAGCTTGAACGGTTAAAACCAAGGTTTATTTTTGTTTAATAGTTTAGTTTACAGGCTTGGATCTGGCTTATTTATAATGCTTCAAATATATGTTGATGTTCATGTATGTATGCCCAGAGGCCCTATGAAAAGGTGACATCAAAAAATATATATTTATGCGTATATACATATATCCACATTTATTCTGTTTTGGGAAGAAGACATGTTCTAGACTTTTTAATGTTCTAATTATGTAATTTATCCTTTTTCTGAAAATGAAGAACTGAGGTGGTATAGATAAATTAAATTTATAAAATCTATATATGTTTGTAAATAGGAATATATCTTCCAATAAATATGTAGAGGATTTTAATAACTTGAAAATAATTTAAGTTAATTTACAGTATTTTCTTTTTTATTTTTCATCTTTTTGCTGGCAATATTTTTGAGCAACATAATGTTCAGTAAGCTTAAATAGAAACTTATTTTTTCTTAAAAGAATACGTGTTGTGTAGTTCCCTGTAACAGAGTTATTTTATCATTTGGTCTATTCCTGAGTAGTTACCTCAGTAATTGTTGTGTTCATATCCTTTAATTTGGATACCATCTTCCATAGATTTTATTTAGACAAATCTGCTTGAATTTCCTTCTTCTTTACCCAGTCTTTATTAATTCAGGTTTCTTGTTTTCCATAGACTGTACCAACTTAATTCTATTTTATTTTATTCACTTTTCAACTGTAATGTGAATAATTCTTCTTCTTCTTCTTCTTCTTCTTCTTCTTCTTCTTCTTCTTCTTCTTCTTCTTCTTCTTCTTCTTCTTCTTCTTCTTCTTCTTCTTCTTCTTCTTCTTCTGTTTTTCGGGCCATACCCGTTTAATGCTCAGGGGTTACTCCTGGCTAAGCGCTCAGAAATTGCCCCTGGCTTGGGGGGACCATATGGGATGCCGGGGGATCGAACCGTGGTCTTTTCCTTGGCTAGCGCTTGCAAGGCAGATACCTTACCTCTAGCGCCACCTCGCTGGCCCCATGTAATGTGAATTCTTCTTAACTTTTTTGGGGGAGTGTGAAGGTGTGGTGATCCATACTCAGCAGTGTTCAGGGATCCATATCCAGCAGTGTTCAGGGACCTCTCTTGACTCTGTGGTCAGAGATCACTCTTGGTGAGGTTTGGAGGACCATATGGGGTTTGGGAATCAAACCCAGCTTGGCTCCATACCAGACATGTGCCCTACCAACTTTTAAAGCTCCTGCCTGAGAATTCTCTTCTAATACTCTGACCAGATCATGTTACAAAATTTTTTGGTTTACCTTTGGACCATACTTAACACTGCTCAGTACCTACTTCTTGGTCTGTGCTCAGGTATCACTCTTGGCTTGATTCAGGGGTCCATACGTTGTACTGGGGATCATCTGATTGGCCATTTGCAAGGAAAGCACTTGCACTTAAGTGTTTTTGTTTTTTATTTTTTGGGGGACACATGGTTTCATAATCTTTCTTTCTAAAACTCCTATATATTCAAGTTGCCTATAGAACAGTGACTAAAAAGACTAATATCTTATATAGACTCTTCATGTGTAGTGTCAAAAATACTTGTGTATCTTACAGTTGTAGGAATATAAATAAGTTAATATATACCTTCCTTAGATGTTGAGGCAGAATTTTTTTTTTTTTTTACCAAAAACCCTGGCAATGCTCAGGGGTCACTCTGAGCTCTGCTCTCAGGATTTACTCCTGGAGGAGCCTCATGGAATCCTGGGGAAAGAACCTGGGTCAGTAGCTTTAAGGCAAACACTACCCACTGTTCTGAAAGTTATTTATTTTAATGATGCATGGCATTCTGTGGTGTAGATGAGAAACCTAATTCTTTTTTCCTTTTTGTTGAACATGCACAAACTTTTTCTTATATACTATTAAATGCTCAGTACATGTTTTTGTGCTTGTAACCTTAATATTAATACTTCTATTTCATAGCCATCTAGAAGATTTTGCAGAAACAATCATGCAAAAGGAAACATGTAGGGCACTCACTGTAGGGTGAACAGGATCACTCCCTGGTATTCCATATGATTCTCCAAGCTCTTCTACAAGTGATTCCTGAACATAGAGCCAGGAATAAGCCAAGAGCACAGTTGTGTGGGGCCTTCTAAAAAATAAAGTTAAAAAATAAACTATAATGGAATTCACATTGACTATTGAAATAGAACAAACATGGCCCAAGGTGATAGTACAGTGAATAAGGGTGTTTGTCTTGCAAATGGCCATCTAAGTTTGAGCTCTGACTTCTTCAACCATCTCCACCATCCCTAAGCATTGCCAGGAGTAATTCCTAAGTGCAGATCCAGGAGTAACCCCTGAGTACTGCGGGGTGTGGTCCAAAACCAACAAAATACAAAAACATTGTGGTACAATGTGGTACAAAATAGAAAAAAAATCCATGAGTATAAGAGAACTCCTAGAAATATATTGCAATGTTAACATTTGCTATTTATTTGTAATTAAGTGTAAGACAAAACTGACATGTAAGAGAAGCATGGAAATCAAAAAGCATTCAATAAATATCCTGAAAAAATGTTTTATTATTGAGGATGTAAATTTCAGCTCTTTACCTCATGTCAGTTGACTTTCTTTCCCAATTCTACTCCTACCCTTTAGCCCAAAAACTGTGCATATTAATCCATTCCAAAGTTAAAATACTCATGTCTACAGATCCAAGAAGAGGAAAGGGAGGGAAATTTGGAATCCTGTTTATATTTTTAACAAAATTTTGTGATTATTGTATTATGTTATTTTCTTTGTTCATGAATTGTAATCCATAATTATGTTCAATTCATTGAATAGTCATATACTTTGATTTCTCATGGCTAAGTAAATACTTAAGTGTCAATAACTGGTAAATACATGCTTAGAGATTTTAGAAATTGTCAAATTGTTTCCAGAAAAGTTGTTTTTAAATGCCTGCATTGAGTCTGAGAATTTTATTCACTTAATATCCCTGCCACCATTGGTGTGTGAAAACTTTAAAATCCTGGCTATTCGAATAGATGTGGGTTGTATCATGTGTGGCAGTATGCATTTATCTAATGACAAGTTAAATTAAACATCTTTTTATGTTCTTTCTTTTGTCTCTATATCTTTTGAAGTATGCCTGTTTTGCCCACTTAAAAAGTCACAGTTTTAATTTTCATGAGTGTATTTTTGTTCAAAGAATATAATAGAATATGTAATTGTCAATGTTTTGTTTCTTCAGTCATTTTCTTTTGCATTATCTTGATTGTATTTTTGGTGAGCAGAATTTCAATTTTGATTATGTACAGTCTGTCAAGATAAGAAATAAGAAGTAAAAAAAAAGATGTAAAAACACAAAACAAAATAAAAAACCCATTTTTGTTGTGTAGTTACACGCTTTCATAGTCATACATGAATTCTTTGCTTATCTAGTGGACAAGAATGTCCTCATCAATTTTCTCATAGAAGTCTGAAGCTTCGCTTTCAAATTTATAGTCAAAAACAGAAAATAGAGACCACTTTGAGCAAATCTTTCCTGGTGTGTGGTTGGGTTGGCAGTTCTCAGGAGTCACTGAAAAATCTAGCAATGCTGGGGGTCTCCAGGGCTAGATTGGTAGTCCCTGGAGATTGCCAAAGATATACCTGGTAGTGCTGTGGAGGTAATATGGAACAAGGCTCAGGCTTACACACAGGTGCTTGCTTATGCAAGGCATTTGTTCTGCTATTTGAGTTGTCTTTCCAACCTCCCTCCTTGGTTCATGATTCCTATTTATTTATTTAATGGTTATTTTTTAGCCTCCCAAATGCAGTTTATAGTGCTCCAAAAGCTATTGATGATAAGACACAGCAAACTAGATCAGTGGTTCAATACTTGGCCCCAAGGATGTGCTGTTGCTGGGACTATGAGGGACAAGGGTTTATCTGGACCATCAGGGTGATGCTCAGAGGCTCTCAGAACTGCATCTAGTGATGCTCAAGATATAGGATTCATTTAAACAGAATTTTCACATGGTGGGGTTAAGATATTACCTGGGCTAACAATATCATTTTTTAGTTTAATTAAAAATAATCTGGGACCATGATTTACAAAGTTATTAAGGTTAGAGTCTCAGGGATAGTCTTCCAACTCCATCCTATCACAGTATCTTCATTATGTCCTGCTTTTCTTTAATGAATTGACTTTGCACCTTTCTCAATGGTTTCTGGCTTTCATGTATAGCTCATGCTCCAAATGGATGATCAACTGCCCATTCTACTCCAAAGATGTGTTACTTCTGCTTGGATGAGCAGAAATTTGTTCTTTCCCATAGATCCAGACTAGTGTGCACAGCCTCCTTGCTCTGCCTGGTTAGGTGTGGGTGACCATGAGCCCTTGGGCATGGTTTCTAAGTGCATAGTTGGGCTGAGGTTAATTCTTTCTTGTAGATATGGGTCACCATGCCAACTGCTATAGCTACACAGCTAAGTCATCCACCTTGTCTTGTGCTCCCCTTGCCCCCCCTTTTTGGCTATTCTAATTTTTTGTATTTTCACATGACTTGTAAAATTATTAAATTTCAACCCCAGAAAACTTGCTGAGGCTTTAATTGAAAGGCATTTAAGCTAAGGAGCCATTTTTGGAAAATTACAGTATAATTATTGAGTCTCAAATATGAACTCTATATTATTTCATCATTTATTTACTCTTCAGAAGTGTTTTTCAGTTTTCTGTATACAGGTTAGTTTTTGTCAAAGTTATTACTATTTATTTATATACTTAATGGGAGTACTTGATCAACACAGATGGCTCAGTGATTGAGCTGTAGATGCAAATTGCTTAAGTCTGTGGTTTTGAGGCTACTAGAGCTGCCCCAGAAATGTAGCCTTCAGGGCCACACATGGTATTTAGCAGGCCATGCAATGATGGGGAGCAAACTTCAGGCCTTGTATATGCAAGACATGCCCTCTATTTCCTGAGCTATCTCTCCAGCCTTCCAATTGTTTTTTTAAAAGAATATTTAATGTCTGGCAATCTTAATGAGGTTGTAAAACATATACACATTTATTTCTTTTCCAGTTTAACTGTTACTTTTTCTGTTCTTGGGAAGTCAGGTACCTTTAAATAAAATAAGCTAATGTTGATAAAATCAGACCTCTGTATCCAGTCACTAAGTAGTAATAAAAATGATTGAATTTAAACACCAAATCCAAAGTCAATGACAAGAGAATCGATACCCAAACTACAACAAGATAGACACAGAGGGGACCACTTATACTGCAGCCCCGGGGGTCAGGGAGGGGATATGTGATGCAAGCTGGGAACGGGGGTGGAGAGAGGACAACTTTGGTAATGGGAATTCCCCTGATTCAATGTTAATATGTATCTAAAATATTCCTGTTAAAGATATGTAATCCACTTTGGTCAAAATAAAAATTATTATATAAGAAAAGAAATGCATAAAAAATAAGCTAATGGATTAAAGTAAAGCTAAGATGGAAATAAAGTCAAAACCTTAAACTTGGCTAATTTTATTTGGACATTGGTCTCCTTAGACTTTATTGCCAAATAAATAATTTGATTTGCATTTAACTTGACCCATTGACTTCTTATTTTGGAACAATTTCCTATTATAAAATTTGCAGTGCCTTGTTCTATTTCTACTCCTATCTAATTCTCAATGTCTTTCATATAAATTTTTTATTTCTGAAGCATTAACTCTTGATAATTGTTGACAGCTTTATTGTTGATACTGCATTCATTTTTTAAATTATTTTTCTCATCAGATACCTTCATGTAGGTTCCCTGAAAGTTTCAGTGAATACTGGGAATCTTTCAGTTTTTTTAGTTGCTTTATATTGGAGGTATAAGATAGTACTGTTATTATCTGTTTTCTAGGGTACAGGTAAAGATTTGAAATTGATAGGCAGCATTCGCCATTCACAACTACCCTGCGAAGTAGTGGAGCCAGATTTAGAACTCAGGTAGTTTTAGCTCCAGAGCCAAGCTTGCTTTTTAACTATACTTAATTGTCTTCTGGAGATTCTCAAGTATATATGTGTGTCCCAGACCTAAAACTCAATCTTTCCCAACACATAATCTTGCTCTGCATCTGCACCATCTTCTTCCAAGCAGAATATCTTCTCTTTTCTGTATTTAATTATTGTCATTTTCTTTCCAGTCATCTAAGCCTGAAATCTATATACTATTACCTCTTTCTCCAATGGGTCTCTGCTTTTGATTGATTTTTCCTTTTATTATAAAGCATGTTCTACTCATTTTTATGTTTTCACTATAGTTTAAGGCCATAATTATCTCTCTCTTGGAATAGACAGTCAATTGATTTCTTCTCAAATATGCCTGTGTATTTTTCTGGTACTTCATATTGTGCTACTTGTAATTGTTAGAATATGTGTCAAACTTGTCCACTAGACTTGCTCTTACAAAGGAACTTCAAATGTGACTTAGTTCTCTGGATACCTAGTTTAACATATGACAGCATTTTTGCAACATAGATAATTTTGAATACATGGAATACTTTGTCATTAGGTGTTTCTTTTAGGACTTTAATACCATCATGATCATTTTAGATAAACCTTTATTTTTGTGGGGCAGGAGAGATAGCATGGAGGTAAGGCGTTTGCCTTTCGTGCAGGAGGTCATCGGTTCGAATCCCAGCGCCCCATATGGTCCCCTGTGCCTGCCAGGAGCAATTTCTGAGCCTGGAGCCAGGAATAACCCCTGAGCACTGCCAGGTGTGACCCAAAAACCAAAAAAAAAAAAAAAGCTTTATTTTTGTCTACATTTGGAAAAGTATGTTTTGATACTTCATATTTTCAAAAGCTAAAAGAATTTATATAATTGTGGCTATCAAGGATAAAATGGAGTCTTTATATGCCACATGCCATTTCTAGAAGATATTGTGTTGTAAAATTATATTTTAAAGACTGCTAAAATTTTTTTGTGGTTCACATCAGTCCAAATTGTTATATTTTTAAGAATGCAATACTTATGTTTCTTTGGTAGCAATTCAATAAAAAGATAAGTTTATCTATTTTTCCAAAGTGCCAAAATATATAACTTGTATAAATCACTGTTATTTTAGAATGACTGTGAGGAGAGAGGAGGCAGATGTCATAAATATTTTTGTATAGAATATAATAGCTGAAAGTTAATTACTCCTATCTGAGTATGTTATAAATGAAAAGGGAAATTTTTATCCAAATTTTAATGCATGGCCATGGACCTATATTTGCTAATCATTTTGGAGGGAAGTTATATTTCTAATAATTTCTCTGCATCATAGAAATGAAGTTATTGTTCTGAGGGGATGCATGAAATATGGCAATCATTTTACACTTGACTAAAATTTTCATATGCAACATGCTGTGGGACTATCAAGCTTCTTTTTGTTTTTCAAAGCACGATTCTGCTTAACTGTTAACTCTGCACTTGTGCTTTATTTGCAGCATCTGGAGAGGCCCCAATGTGAACTGCACAGACAGTTCGGGTTACACTGCTTTACACCATGCAGCCTTAAATGGACATAAGTAAGTGCCACTTATTTGGACTGGAATCTTTGTGTATTTAGTTACATGTGATGAAGTTAATTATGTTAGATGATACTTGTCTCATGTTGCCATGAGTCCCTGGGCTTTAGTGAACTTGGAGAGGCAGACAAACTGAAATTTGTAGGATTGTTGCTCAGGATATAAACTAAGAGAACAATTCTCAAATAGACACCTATTTTGGAGGTAGAATGAAAGAAGTGACAATGTTAGTCAATGTAGAATAGGGGAAGGAACAGATTATAATAAACTCAGTAATATCATCCTACCTTTTTGGTATTTTTATTTAACTTGGGAATAAGTTCTTTAATTTGTTACTAGATGAACGTAAACTGCAACACTGGATACTATCCACATCTATTTACTCCTGGTGGAAACCTTAGTAGATACTTGCTATTAGAAGCCAGGAGACCTTAGATGAGCCATTTGAAAATCATCTAGATAAAATAAACGTTTGGCTAAAGTTTTTTTTTTCTTGGTCATTCATGAGAGTGCTTCTTGTTTTGAGTTTCTCTATTTTTGGTTTTGGGTCATACATGAGTATGCTCACAGTCTATTTCTGGCTTGGGGCTGGAATAATGTTCAGGGAACCATGTGGTACCAGGGATTGAACCATGCTTTTCACATCCTAAGATCTGTGCAAAAACCAAGATCTCTAATTACAGAGGAATGACTTTGACAACAGCAACTGAGAAGAATGTTTTCAGGCACCTAGAGTTTGACAATTAACATGTCTAGAGCCTGTAGTTGGTCTCATGAGAGTATGCTTCAATGGTAAAGACACTGTATCTCTTAGGCCAGGGAATTTACTTTCTAATTTCCTCAATATTTACTGCACCTATAAAAAAATTGCCACATCAGCCCCCCATTATTTTTCTTCTTATTTTTTCTTCTTGTAATTTTATTTATATTAACATCTTCTAGACAGGGGCTCCTGCCTGCTTCTTTTTTAATAGTACCATAAAACATAAATCATCTTGTTCTGCCTCTTGGTTTTTGCATGATATTAGGAAAAAGGCTAGAATAGAGTATTTCTTTATGGTCCCAGGAAAAGTTCTGCTCAGTCGCAGTTTTCATAGTCAGTCTTCTGTAATAAGTGATTTTGGTTTTTGCATAGATCCTAGAATGGAGGGTCTTCTGTTTTCTTCTCACTGTTAGGTGATGAGGTAGGGCAACTTGCTGTTAGGCCAAGAGTTTTCTCAATGTCAGGGTGTCATATCAATCCACCCTGGCTCGAGTTGGTGCCAGAGCAATATTAGGGCTTTCCTGGAGTAGGGGTTGATTCCTGGTGCTGGTTCAGGGAACTCTGCCAGTTCTATGGTTGGGATTGAGATTTAGTTTTGGATGGTCAATGTCTGATCACATAAGGTCTAAGTAGTGTCCCAATGAGAAATGTTCAAGGTGGAAGCACCCCTGTATTATAAAATTTATGGCTTCTTATCACTAGTAAATAAAAAACTTGTTTCTATAAATAATATTTCCCCATTTTAGTGTGCCTATGCAAAATGGAATGATGCCATATTATATTAATGATGCATTTGGTGGAAAAATGAGAAGCTATACAATCTCTCTGCCCTGGTTTTGTCTTGAGTTCTTATCCCAAGAAAAACCTTTCTTCTAGAATTTTTTACTAAGCAGAACTAAAATAAGCGAAGAAAAAAATGAATCTAGCTTTACAAATGGAAATAAACACAAGGGTTATAACTATTAAGAAAATAAACATACAAAGAAAATATAGATATCCCCATTAAGTCTTTTGAGATAGTATGAGGAGGGGATAAGATCCAGGGCACAGTTTCTCCCTGGACTGTGGTCTTGTGGAATCTGAGAGATGGTTGCAGCAGAAAGGGATCAGGTAGTGTCCTCAATCTGGGAGGTGGGGAGAGGTCTCCTCTGGAGCTGAATCCAGTAGCAAGCCACAATCCACATTGAGAAAGTGGAAGAAAAAGGGTCACATGGAATGAGTCAGCAGAGCTATGGCTGAAACTTCATGCTGGGGCAAGTGATGGAAGGCTGCGAGGGTGTCCTTTTGCTTTGGGAGTCAGGTGCCAGCTTATTGGGGCAGGGAGAAGGTCTTTGTTCCTGAGGAGTTAGTACTGAGGGTACTAAAAATAGGGAGAGATAATGGATCAGGATTGAAGGGGTGAGAGGATAGGAGTTTTGTAAGGGGTAAATGGGGGACTATGTACCATAAATGCATGGGTTATTTACAATACAGTTTAGGCAAACATAGAGGAGTGCACTGCACACACACACGCATTTTAGACAGACATTGTAGATTTATTCATAGGCTGTAGATGGAGACCTGAACTATGGGATGGGTCAGAGTGCTTAAAAATAAATAAATAAGGGGCCGGAGCTGCACTAACCTAGGATGAACCATGGTTTGATCCCCCGGTGCCCCAAATGGTCCCCCAAGCCAGGAGAGATTTCTGAGCATGTAGCTAGGAGTAACCCCTTAGCATCACCATGTGTGGCTTAGAAAGCAATAAATAAATAAATACATAAATAAATAAAATGGAGCTAGCACATCGGGGGGAAAGATTTTCCAATTTCTAGGCACTTCATCAATGGTGGGGGTGAACTTTGCTAAATGAGGCTTTCCGAGTTAGAATGTGCATGGAGCATTTTAGGATAACCATAATTTTTATGTCTAGAGCAATATGGTAGTGACCACTATAAAAGGAGTCTACCTATGTGATATCATCAGTATTTTGTGCATTAAGGTTTCTTTTCTGAAAGGAAACTGACAGCATGGGCATTGTGATATATTTTTATATATTTTATTTAAACACCTTGATTACATACATAATTGTGTTTGGGTTTCAGTCATGTAAAGAACACCACCCATCACCAGTGCAACATTCCCATCACCAATGTCCCAAATCTCCCTCCTCCCCACCTGCCCCCCGCCTGTACTCTAGACAGGCTTTCCATTTCCCTCATACATTCTCATTACTAGGACAGTTCAAAATGTAGTTATTTCTCTAACTAAACTCATCACTCTTTGTGGTGAGCTTCCTGAGGTGAGCTGTAACTTCAAGCTCTTTTCTCTTTTGTGTCTGAAAATTATTATTGCAAGAATGTCTTTCATTTTTCTTAAAACCCATAGATGAGTGAGACCATTCTGCATTTCTCTCTCTCTCTCTCTCTCTCTCTCTCTCTCTCTCTCTCTCTCTCTCTTTCTCTCTGACTAATTTCACTCAGCATAATAGATTCCGTGTACATCCATGCATAGGAAAATTTCATGACTTCATCTCTCCTGACAGCTGCATAATATTCCATTGTGTATATGTACCACAGTTTCTTTAGCCATTCATCTGTTGAAGGGCATCTTGGTAGTTTCCGGAGTCTTGCTATGGTAAATAGTGCTGCAATGAATATAGGTGTAAGGAAGGGATTTTTGTATTATATTTTTGTGTTCCTAGGGTAGATTCCTAGGAGTTGTATAGCTGGATCATATGGGAGCTTGACATCACAAACAGGGGACCTGGCTTCTGCAAAATACTGCTTATAGTCAGTTTTCATATTATGGAGCAGTTCCTTCATGTTCCCACCCTAGAATGAGCCTCTGGAACAGCGAGTTTTCTGAAATTGTGGTACATAAGCACAATGGATTATTATGTGGCCACCAGGAGAGATGAAGTCACAAAATTTTCCTATACATGTATGTACTTGGAATCTATTATGCTGAGTGAAATAAATTAGCGGGAGAGAGAGATAGACCCAGAATAGTCTCACTCATCTATGGGTTTTAAGAAAAATTAAATACATTATTATAATAAGCCCAGAGACAAATAGAGATGAGGGCCAGAAGAACCGGATCACAATATGAAGCTCACCACAAAGAGTGGTGAGTCCAATTAGGAAAATAACTACTAACAACTAGCATGACAATGTTAATGACTAAGAGAATTAGAATTCCTGTCCTGAATACAGGTAAGGTTGGGGAAAGAAAGAGGGGGTACATTGGTGGTGGAAATGTTGCACTGGTGAAGAGGGGTGTTCTGTTTATGACTGAAACCCAACTACAATCATGCTTGTAATCATGGTGCTTAAATAAAGATTATATAAAAAATATATACTCCTCCCAGATTTCTTTTTTTTTCTTTCCCTTTTCCAACAGAACTACAAACAACAGAACTACAGAACTTGAACCTTCTTGTTCTGCCTAATAAATTGAGGGGGAAAATGGATGGTACCAGGAGCAAACAGTCTTATGAACATTTAGTAAAAATAAAAAATGATCAGACTTGGAGCTGGTGCAATAGTGCAGCAGTAGATTGTTTGCCTTACACGAGGCTGACCCAGGACTGACCTTGGTTCAATTCCTGGCTTCCCATATTGTCCCCCAAGCCAGGAGCTATTTCTGAGTGCATAGCCAGGAATAACCCCTGAGTGACACCGTGTGTGACCCAAAAACCAAAAGAAAGTTCAACTTTAACACCAAACTCAAAGTCAAAGACAGCAGAATCAATACACAATCTACAACAAGCTATACACTGATGGCACCAGTTATACTAGCAGTCCAGGGGACAAAGGGAAAATATGGGTGCATGCTGGGAACAGAGGTGGAGGGAGGGCAACACTGGTGGTGGTAATGGCCTTGATTCATTGTCACTATGTCCCTTAAATATAACTGTGAAAGATTTGTAATTCACTTTAGTCACAAAAAATTATTAAAAATTATGTATATACTAAAATTGAAGTAATACAGAAGTTTAACTTTTATTATGTGCTATGGATGAAAAGTTATTCAATTTGTTTTTTAAACCTGGGCTAGTACTGAAGCTTTTTGCTAGGGCTCTCTGTTTTTTTTTTTCTGTCATCTGATTTTTTATATTTACCTTTAATCTCTTATTCCCATTTTTTATAAAATGGAATCTAAGATCTCTAGATATCTTGGTTGCAGTACTTTATTGTGTGTGTACATAGAGCTTTCACGTATCTTGACTTTTAATTCAGGCTAAAGCTCAAATATAGTTTACCCAGAAAGACTTGTTTAAAACAAGAAGCAGGGTTGGAGAGAGCACAGCAGTAGGATGTTTGCCTTGCGCATAGGCCGGATGGTGTTTCGAATCCTGGCATCCCACATGGTCCACTGAGCCAACCAGAAGTGATTTTTGAGTACAGAGCCAGGAGTAACACCCGAGCACCGCTGGGGATGAAAACAAAACAAGAGGCAAATACTGTTTTAATAATTTTACTTAATTTCTTTAATGTAATTAGATTAATGTTGCATTTTTCCCAAATGAAATTTATTAAGTAGTTTCATGGGTTTCTCTCTCCTCTCTTTCCCTCTCTCTTTCTCTGTGTGTGCATGTATATGCATTTTTTTAGTTAAATAAAATAGTCAAATGTTGAACAAGCTAATTTTAAAAAACAGCAACTTTATTTTAGACACTGTGGCTTATAAAACTCTTAGTGATAGGACTTTATATATAAAATAATCCAGCACTAAACTTTCCTCCAGTGTCCACATCCCTCTGTCATTGTCCCAGTGTCAGGACCCCCAACACAAGCTTTTTTTTTTAAATTAATTTAAACACCTTGATTACATACATGATTGTGTTTGGGTTTCAGTCATGTAAAGAACACCACCCATCACCAGTGCAACATTCCAATCACCAATGTCCCAAGTCACCCTTCGCCCCACCCGACCCCCGCCTGTACTCTAGACAGGCTCTCCATTTTCCTCATACATTCTCATTATTAGGACAGTTCAAAATGTAGTAATTTCCCTAACTAAACTCATCACTCTTTGTGGTGAGCTTCCTGAGGTGAGCTGGAACTTCCAGCTCTTTTCTCTTTTGTGTCTGAAAATTATTATTACAAGGGTGTCTTTCATTTTTCTTAAAACCCATAGATGAGTGAGACCATTCTGCGTTTTTCTCTCTCTCTCTCTGACTTATTTCACTCAGCATAATAGATTCCATGTACATCCATGTATAGGAAAATTTCATGACTTCATCTCTCCTGACAGCTGCATAATATTTCATTGTGTATATGTACCACAGTTTCTTTAGCCATTCGTCTGTTGAAGGGCATCTTGGTTGTTTCCAGAGTCTTGCTATAGTAAATAGTGCTGCAATGAATATAGGTGTAAGGAAGGGGTTTTTGTATTGTATTTTTGTGTTCCTAGGGTATATTCCTAGGAGTGGTATAGCTGGATCATATGGGAGCTCGATTTCCAGTTTTTGGAGGAATCTCCATATCGCTTTCCATAAAGGTTGAACTAGACGGCATTCCCACCAGCAGTGGATAAGAGTTCCTTTCTCTCCACATCCCCGCCAACACTGTTTATTCTCATTCTTTGTGATGTGTGCCATTCTCTGGGGTGTGAGGTGGTATCTCATCGTTGTTTTGATTTGCATCTCCCTGATGATTAGTGATGTGGAGCATTTCTTTATGTGTCTTTTGGCCATGTGTATTTCTTCTTTGTCAAAGTGTCTGTTCATTTCTTCTCCCCATTTTTTGATGGGGTTAGATGTTTTTTTCTTGTAAAGTTCTGTCAGTGCCTTGTATATTTTGGAGATTAGCCCCTTATCTGATGGGTATTGGGTGAATAGTTTCTCCCACTCAGTGGGTGGCTCTTGTATCCTGGGCACTATTTCCTTTGAGGTGCAGGAGCTTCTCAGCTTAATATATTCCCATCTGTTAATCTCTGCTTTCACTTGCTTGGAGAGTGCAGTTTCCTCCTTGAAGATGCCTGTAATGTCCTGGAGTGTTTTGCCTATGTGGTGTTCTATATATCTTATGGTTTTGGGGCTGATATCGAGGTCTTTAATCCATTTGGATTTTACCTTCGTACATGATGTTAGCTGGGGGTCTAAGTTCAATTTTTTGCAAGTGGCTATCCAATTGTGCCAACACCACTTGTTGAAGAGGCTTTCCCTGCTCCATTTAGGATTTCCTGCTCCTTTATCAAAAATTAGGTGGTTGTATGTCTGGGGAACATTTTCTGAGTATTCAAGCCTATTCCACTGATCTGAGGACCTATCCTTATTCCAATACCATGCTGTTTTGATAACTGTTGCTTTGTAGTACAGTTTAAAGTTGAGGAAAGTAATTCCTCCCATATTCTTTTTCCCAATAATTGCTTTAGCTATTCGAGGGTGTTTATTGTTCCAAATGAATTTCAAAAGTGTCTGATCCACTTCTTTGAAGAATGTCATGGGTATCTTTAGAGGGATGGCATTAAATCTGTATAATGCCTTGGGGAGTATTGCCATTTTGATGATGTTAATCCTGCCAATCCATGAGCAGGGTATGCATTTCCATTTCCGTGTGTCCTCTCTTATTTCTTGGAGCAGAGTTTTATAGTTTTCTTTGTATAGGTCCTTCACATATTTAGTCAAGTTGATTCCAAGATATTTGAGTTTGTGAGGCACTATTGTGAATGGGGTTGTTTTCTTAATGTCCATTTCATCCTTATTACTATTGGTATATAGAAAGGCCATTGATTTTTGTGTGTTAATTTTGTAGCCTGCCACCTTGCTATATGAGTCTATTGTTTCTAGAAGCTTTTTGATAGAGTCTTTAGGGTTTTCTAAGTAGAGTATCATGTCATCTGCAAACAGTGAGAGCTTGACTTCTTCCTTTCCTATCTGGATTCCCTTGATATCCTTTTCTTGCCTAATCGCTATAGCAAGTACTTCCAGTGCTATGTTGAATAGGAGTGGTGTGAGAGGACAGCCTTGTCTTGTGCCAGAATTTAGAGGGAAGGCTTTCAGTTTTTCTCCATTGAGGATAATATTTGCCACTGGCTTGTGGTAGATGGCCTTCACTATATTGAGAAAGGTTCCCTCCATTCCCATCTTGCTGAGAGTTTTGATCAAGAATGGCTGTTGGACCTTATCAAATGCTTTCTCTGCATCTATTGATATGATCATGTGGTTTTTATTTTTCTTGTTATTGATGTTGTGTATTATGTTGATAGATTTACGGATGTTAAACCAGCCTTGCATTCCTGGGATGAAACCTACTTGATCGTAGTGGATGATCTTCTTAACGAGGCATTGAATCCTATTTGCCAGGATTTTGTTGAGGATCTTTGCATCTGCATTCATCAGTGATATTGGTCTGTAATTTTCTTTTTTGGTAGCGTCTCTGTCTGGCTTAGGTATCAAGGTGATGTTGGCTTCATAAAAGCTATTTGGAAGTGTTTCTGTTTGTTCAATTTCATGAAAGAGTCTTGCCAAGATTGGCAGTAGTTCCTCTTGGAAAGTTTGATAGAATTCATTAGTGAATCCATCTGGACCTGGGCTTTTGTTTTTCGGCAGACATTTGATTACTGTTTTAATTTCATCAATGGTGATGGGGGTGTTTAGATATGCTACATCCTCTTCCTTCAACCGTGGAAGATTATAAGAGTCCAAGAATTTATCCATTTCTTCCAGGTTCTCATTTTTAGTGGCGTAGAGTTTTTCAAAGTAGTTTCTGATTACCCTTTGAATCTCTGTCATATCAGTAGTGATCTCTCCTTTTTCATTCCTGATACGAGTTATCAAGTTTCTCTCTCTCTCTTTCTTTGTTAGGTTTGCCAGTGGTCTATCAATCTTGTTTATTTTTTCAAAGAACCAACTTCTGCTTTCGTTGATCTTTCGGATTGTTTTTTGAGTTTCCACTTCGTTGATTTCTGCTCTCAGCTTTGTTATTTCCTTCTGTCATCCTATTCTTGGGTCCTTTTGTTGAGCATTTTCCAATTCTATTAGCTGTGTCATTAAGCTACTCAGGTAAGCTCCTTCTTCCTTCCTGATGTGTGCTTGCAAAGCTATAAATTTTCCTCTCAGTACTGCTTTTGCTGTGTCCCATAAGTTCTGAGAGTTTGTGTCTTTATTGTCATTTGTTTCCAGGAACCTTTTGATTTCCTCCTTGATTTCATCTTGGACCCACTGGTTATTGAGCATGAGGCTGTTTAACTTCCAGGTGTTAAAGTGTTTCTTCTGAGTCCCTTTGGAGTTCACAAATAATTTCAGAGCCTTGTGGTCAGTGAAGGTAGTCTGCAAAATTTTTATCCTCTTGATCTTATGGAGGTATGTTTTATGTGCCAGCATGTAGTCTATCCTGGAGAATGTCCCATGTACATTGGAGAAGAATGTGTATCCAGGTTTCTGGGGATGGAGTGTCCTATATATATCCACTAGGCCTCTTTCTTCCATTTCTCTCCTCAGGTCTAGTATATTCTTGGTGGGTTTCAGTCTGGTTGACCTGTCCAGTGTTGACAAAGCCGTGTTAAGGTCCCCCACAATTATTGTGTTGTTGTTGATATTATTTTTCAGATTTTTCAACAGTTGTATTAAATATTTTGCTGGCCCCTCATTCGGTGCATATATGTTTAGGAGAGTGAATTCTTCCTGCTCTACGTACCCCTTGATTAATATAAAATGTCCGTCTTTGTTACTTACAACCTTCCTGAGTATAAAGTTTGCATTATCTGATATTAGTATGGCCACTCACAGCTTTTTTATGGGTGTTGTTTGCTTGGATAACTTTTCTCCAGCCTTTTATTTTGAGTCTATGTTTGTTCTGACTATTCAGGTGCGTTTCTTGTAGGCAGCAGAAGGTTGGATTGAGTTTTTTGATCCATTTAGCCACTCTGTGTCTCTTAACTGGTGCATTGAGTCCATTGACGTTGAGAGAAAGAATTGTCCTGGGATTTAACGCCATCTTTATTTCAAAATTTGGTGTGTCTTTTGGGTAGTCTTGTCTTAGATTAGGTCTTTCAGTTTTTCTCTTAAGACTGGTTTTGTGTCTGTGAAGTTTCTGAGCTGTTTTTTGTCTGTGAAACCATGTATTCTTCCTTCAAACCGGAAAGTGAGTTTTGCTGGGTATAGTATTCTGGGTGAAGCATTCATTTCATTCAGTCTTGTCACAATATCCCACCACTGCTTTCTGGCATTGAGTGTTTCTGGTGACAGGTCTACTGTAAATCTCAGGGAAGCTTGCTTGAACATGATTTCCCCTTTTGATCTTGCTGTTTTCAGAATTCTGTCTCTATCTGTGGGATTTGTCATTGTGACTAGGATGTGTCTTGGGATGGTTTTTCTGGGGTCTCTTTTGGTTGGTACTCTTCGGGCATGCAGGATTTGATCACATATATTCTTTAGCTCTGGAAGTTTCTCTTTAATGATGTTCTTGACCATTGATTCTTCCTGGAAATTTTCTTCCTGGGTCTCTGGGACTCCAATGATTCTTAAGTTGTTTCTGTTGATCTTATCATAGACTTCTATTTTCGTCTGTTTCCATTCTTTGACTAATTTTTCCATTGTCTGCTCATTTGCTTTAAGTTTTTTGTCCAATCTCTCCTGCTGTATGGAATTGTTATGTATCTCATCTTCCACAGCACCAAGTCTATTCTCAGCTTCTGATACCCTGTCCCAGAGCTTATCCATTTTGTCATTCACTTCGTTTACTGACTTTTTCAGTCCTGTTAGTTGACATGTTATTTCAGTTTGGAGTTTTGTCATTTCTGCCTTCATATTTTCTTGGTTCTTATTAGTGTTCTGTTCCACTCGATCCATGGTTTCTTGGAGTCTGTTGAGCACCTTCCATATTGCTAGTCTAAAGTCCTTATCTGAGAGTTTGATTAGTTGTTCAGTCATTATCTGGTCCTCAGAATTGTCATCTTCATTCTCTATGTCTGATGCTGGCCTGCGTTGTTTCCCCATTGTCACACTTGTATTGTGGGTTTTTCTACGTGTTGTGGTGGTATTCATTGTCTATATGATGTAGGCAGCACACTCCTCTGGCTCCTCCCTTTCTGGATGGGCTGACTTGCCTCTAAGGGAGGGGAGTCCTCCGTGGATGAAGCCTCACACTGGGTCAAATCTTAGGCCTGAGCATGCAACAGAGAAGACAGTCCAGAGAGAAATGTTTGCTTCTGTGATATAGCGCCGTTCTTAGTGTGATTTTTCCTTCTTGTTGCAATGGAGTTCTTTCCTTAGAAAGAGTGCACGGCCGCGTTGCAAAGCGGAGCGGCCGTGCTCCGCTGGAGCCTCTTTTTGCCCCACTCGCAAGAGTTTCACGCAAGAGGACAGTAGACAGACATAGACAGGTCACACTCACAGTCTTTCACAGTTGAGCCCCACTGGGCCGGTGTACTTTCGCGGATTTTCCCTGCCTGGTGTCACACACAGGGAGCCAGCTCTTGCAAAGCTTAGCCGGTTTTTATGCTCTGAAGTCCCTCCCTGAAAATGGCGTCTGGGCGTGCGAGGTTTCTGGAGGCTCTTTTTGCCCCACTCGCAAGAGTTTCACGCAAGAGGACAGTAGACAGACATAGACAGGTCACACTCACAGTCTTTCACAGTTGAGCCCCACTGGGCCGGTGTACTTTCGCGGATTTTCCCTGCCTGGTGTCACACACAGGGAGCCAGCTCTTGCAAAGCTTAGCCGGTTTTTATGCTCTGAAGTCCCTCCCTGAAAATGGCGTCTGGGCGTGCGAGGTTTCTGGAGGCTCTTTTTGCCCCACTCGCAAGAGTTTCACGCAAGAGGACAGTAGACAGACATAGACAGGTCACACTCAAAGTCTTTCACTGTTGAGCCCCACTGGGCCGGTGTACTTTCGCGGATTTTCCCCGCCTGGTGTCACACACAGGGAGCCAGCTCTTGCAAAGCTTAGCCGGTTTTTATGCTCTGAAGTCCCTCCCTGAAAATGGCGTCTGGGCGAGCGAGGTTTCTGGAGGCTCTTTTTGCCCCACTCGCAAGAGTTTCACGCAAGAGGACAGTAGACAGACATAGACAGGTCACACTCACAGTCTTTCACAGTTGAGCCCCACTGGGCCGGTGTACTTTCGCGGATTTTCCCCGCCTGGTGTCACACACAGGGAGCCAGCTCTTGCAAAGCTTAGCCGGTTTTTATGCTCTGGGGGTTGTTTTCTTAATGTCCATTTCATCCTTATAACTATTGGTGTATAGATGGCCTTCACTATATTGAGAAAGGTTCCCTCCATTCCGATCTTGCTGAGAGTTTTGATCAAGAATGGGTGTTGGACCTTATCAAATGCTTTCTCTGCATCTATTGATATGATCATGTGGTTTTTATTTTTCTTGTTATTGATGTTGTGTATTATGTTGATAGATTTACGGATGTTAAGCCAGCCTTGCATTCCTGGGATGAAACCTACTTGATCGTAGTGGATGATTTTTTTAACGAGCGTCTCTGTCTGGTTTAGGTATCAAGGTGATGTTGGCTTCATAAAAGCTATTTGGAAGTGTTTCTGTTTGTTCAATTTCATGAAAGAGTCTTGCCAAGATTGGCAGTAGTTCCTCTTGGAAAGTTTGATAGAATTCATTAGTGAATCCATCTGGACCTGGGCTTTTGTTTTTCGGCAGACATTTGATTACTGTTTCAATTTCATCAATGGTGATGGGGGTGTTTAGATATGCTACATCCTCTTCCTTCAACCGTGGAAGATTATAAGAGTCCAAGAATTTATCCATTTCTTCCAGGTTCTCATTTTTAGTGGCGTAGAGTTTTTCAAAGTAGTTTCTGATTAACCTTTGAATCTCTGTCATATCAGTAGTGATCTCTCCTTTTTCATTCCTGATACGAGTTATCAAATTTCTCTCTCTCTCTTTCTTTGTTAGGTTTGCCAGTGGTCTATCAATCTTGTTTATTTTTTCAAAGAACCAACTTCTGCTTTTGTTGATCTTTTGGATTGTTTTTTGAGTTTCCACTTCGTTGATTTCTGCTCTCAGCTTTGTTATTTCCTTCTGTCTTCCTATTCTTGGGTCCTTTTGTAGAGCATTTTCTAGTTCTATTAGCTGTGTCATTAAGCTACTCAGGTAAGCTCCTTCTTCCTTCCTGATGTGTGCTTGCAAAGCTATAAATTTTCCTCTCAGTACTGCTTTTGCTGTGTCCCATAAGTTCTGAGAGTTTGTGTCTTTATTGTCATTTGTTTCCAGGAACCTTTTGATTTCCTCCTTGATTTCATCTTGGACCCACTGGTTATTGAGCATGAGGCTGTTTAACTTCCAGGTGTTAAAGTGTTTCTTCTGAGTCCCTTTGGAGTTCACAAATAATTTCAGAGCCTTGTGGTCAGCGACGGTATTCTGCAAAATTTCTATCCTCTTGATCTTATGGAGGTATGTTTTATGTGCCAGCATGTAGTCTATCCTGGAGAATGTCCCATGTACATTGGAGAAGAATGTGTATCCAGGTTTCTGGGGATGGAGTGTCCTATATATATCCACTAGGCCTCTTTCTTCCATTTCTCTCCTCAGGTCTAGTATATTCTTGGTGGGTTTCAGTCTGGTTGACCTATCCAGTGTTGACAAAGCCGTGTTAAGGTCCCCCACAATTATTGTGTGTTGATGATATTATTTTTCAGATTTTTCAACAGTTGTATTAAATATTTTGCTGGCCCCTCATTCGGTGCATATATGTTTAGGAGAGTGAATTCTTCCTGCTCTACGTACCCCTTGATGAATATAAAATGTCCATCTTTGTCCCTTACAACCTTCCTGAGTATAAAGTTTGCATTATCTGATATTAGTATGGCCACTCCAGCTTTTTTATGGGTGTTGTTTGCTTGGATAATTTTTCTCCAGCCTTTTATTTTGAGTCTATGTTTGTTCTGACTATTCAGGTGCGTTTCTTGTAGGCAGCAGAAGGTTGGATTGAGTTTTTTGATCCATTTAGCCACTCTGTGTCTCTTAACTGGTGCATTGAGTCCATTGACGTTGAGAGAAAGAATTGTCCTGGGATTTAACACCATCTTTATTTAAAAATTTGGTGTGTCTTTTGGGTAGTCTTGTCTTAGATTAGGTCTTTCAGTTTTTCTCTTAAGACTGGTTTTGTGTCTGTGAAGTTTCTGAGCTGTTTTTTGTCTGTGAAGCCATGTATCCTTCCGTCAAACCGGAAAGTGAGTTTTGCTGGGTATAGTATTCTGGGTGAAGCATTCATTTCATTCAGTCTTGTCACAATATCCCACCACTGGTTTCTGGCATTGAGTGTTTCTGGTGACAGGTCTGCTGTAAATCTCAGGGAAGCTTGCTTGAACGTGCTTTCCCCTTTTGATCTTGCTGTTTTCAGAATTCTGTCTCTATCTGTGGGATTTGTCATTGTGACTAGGATGTGTCTTGGGGTGGTTTTTCTGGGGTCTCTTTTGGTTGGTACTCTTCGGGCATGCAGGATTTGATCACATATATTCTTTAGCTCTGGAAGTTTCTCTTTAATGATGTTCTTGACCATTGATTCTTCCTGGAAATTTTCTTCTTGGGTTTCTGGGACTTCAATGATTTTTAAGTTGTTTCTGTTGATCTTATCATAGACTTCTATTTTAATCTGTTCCCATTCTTTGACTAATTTTTCCATTGTCTGCTCATTTGCTTTAAGTTTTTTGTCCAATCTCTCCTGCTGTATGGAATTGTTATGTATCTCATCTTCCACAGCACCAAGTCTATTCTCAGCTTCTGATACCCTGTCCCAGAGCTTATCCATTTTGTCATTCACTTCGTTTACTGACTTTTTCAGTCCTGTTAGTTGACATGTTATTTCAGTTTGGAGTTTTGTGATTTCTGTCTTCATATTTTCTTGGTTCTTATTAGTGTTCTGTTCAACTCGATCCATGGTTTTTTTGAGTCCGTTGAGCATCTTCCATATTGCTACTCTAAAGTCCTTATCTGAGAGGTTGATTAGTTGGTTGGTCATTATCTCGTCCTCCGAATTGTCATCTTCATTCTCTATGTTTGATGCTGTCCTGCGTTGTTTCCCATTGTCACACTTGTATTGTGGGTTTTTCTATGTGTTGTGGTGGTATTCATTGTCTATATGATGCAGGCAGCACACTCCTCTGGCTTCTCCCTTTCTGGATGGGCTGACTTGCCTCTAAGGGAGGGGAGTCCTCCGTGGATGAAGCCTCACACTGGGTCAAATCTCAGGCCCGAGCATGCTACAGAGAAAATAGTCCAGAGTGAAATGTTTGCTTCTGTGATATAGCGCCATTCTTAGTGTGATTTTTCCTTCTTGTTGCAATGGAGTTCTTTCCTTAGAAAGAGTGCACGGCCGCGTAGCAAAGCGGAGCGGCCGTGCTCTGCTGGAGCCTCTTTTTGCCCCACTCGCAAGAGTTTCACGCAAGAGGACAGTAGACAGACATAGACAGGTCACACTCACAGTTTTTCACAGTTGGTCCCCACTGGGCCGGTGTACTTTCGCGGATTTTCCCTGCCTGGTGTCACACACAGGGAGCTGGCTTTTGCAAAGCTTAGCCGGTTTTCATGCTCTGTAGTCCCTCCCTAAAAATGGCGTCTGGACGAGTGAGGTTTCTGGAGCCTCTTTTTGCCCCACTTGCAAGATTTCATGCAAGAGGACAGTAGACAGACATAGACAGGTCACACTCACAGTTTTTCACAGTTGGGCCCCACTGGGCCGGTGTACTTTCGCGGATTTTCCCTGCCTGGTGTCACACACAGGGAGCCGGCTTTTGCAAAGCTTAGCCGGTTTTCATGCTCTGAAGTCCCTCCTTAAAAATGGCGTCTGGACGAGCGAGGTTTCTGGAGCCTCTTTTTGACCCACTTGCAAGAGTTTCATGCAAGAGGACAGTAGACAGACATAGACAGGTCACACTCACTGTTTTTCACAGTTGGGCCCCACTGGGCCGGTGTACTTTCGCGGATTTTCCCTGCCTGGTGTCACACACAGGGAGCCGGCTTTTGCAAAGCTTAGCCGGTTTTCATGCTCTGTAGTCCCTCCCTAAAAATGGCGTCTGGACGAGTGAGGTTTCTGGAGCCTCTTTTTGCCCCACTCGCAAGAGTTTCACGCAAGAGGACAGTAGACAGACATAGACAGGTCACACTCACAGTTTTTCACAGTTGGGCCCCACTGGACCGGTGTACTTTCGCGGATTTTCCCTGCCTGGTGTCACACACAGGGAGCCGGCTTTTGCAAAGCTTAGCCGGTTTTCATGCTCTGTAGTCCCTCCCTAAAAATGGCGTCTGGACGAGCGAGGTTTCTGGAGCCTCTTTTTGCCCCACTTGCAAGAGTTTCATGCAAGAGGACAGTAGACAGACATAGACAGGTCACACTCACAGTTTTTCACTGTTGGGCCCCACTGGGCCGGTGTACTTTCGCGGATTTTCCCTGCCTGGTGTCACACACAGGGAGCCGGCTTTTGCAAAGCTTAGCCATTTTTCATGCTCTGTAGTCCCTCCCTCCCAACCCAAGCTTTCTATTAAACAAAGTTCTAAGTTTTCCTTTGGTTATTTTTATTACACTACTGTGTTTCTTAACATACTGCATATGATAAGTCATTTTCTATCTGTCTCTCTCCTTCTAACTAACTTCACTCAGCACGATCTATCCACATAGCAGTAGATGGCACAATTTCTTCTTTTCTTTTAACTGAGCAATATTCTACTGGGTAGCTACCTATTTATGTCATATCAAATGCATCTCTATATTATATATGCTATAGTTTCTTAACTAGTCATCTCTTTTTGGACACTTGTGTTGTTTCTAGATTTGGCTATTCTGAATAGTACAATGAACATAGGACTACAAATGTCTTCAGACTACTCCCTTGGCGTAAATGACAAACAACGATAAACACGTTAATTTTAATTAAATATTTAATGCCTTTAAATTGCCAACCAACATTTAATAGACTCTTATGATATTCTCTTAAAGTTTGCATTGATTAGTATATCTTCCTTCCTGTTAAGTTGTTTTGTTTTTTTTTTTTCCTTTTTAGGGACATAGTTCTTAAACTACTTCAATATGAGGCTTCAACAAATGTAGCAGACAACAAAGGTTATTTTCCTATTCACCTGGCAGCCTGGAAAGGTGATGTTGAAATTGTGAAGATTCTTATTCATCATGGACCATCACATTCCAGAGTCAATGAACAGGTGAAGTTGTCAAATGTTTGCTCATACCACACTTTCTGGGTTTGTAAAGACAAAGTCACCTTGAAAATGTATAAATTCTGTCTTTACCTTGCATAAGACTTTTCTACTGCTATATTATATCAAGGAGAAATTTAGAAAGTTCTTTTATAGCACATAGGAAATAATTTAGGTATTTATACAGACATTTTTCACAAGAAAATTCTACATAGAGGAAATAGTTGCAATATTTTTGGTGGCTTAATATAAGTGTACATTATATATTTGTCCAGTATTTAATACTGAATAGAATTTGTGTTTGTGATATGAACTAGTTTCTTTCCTTCCTTCCTTCCTTCTTTCCTTCCTTCCTTCCTTCCTTCCTTCCTTCCTTCCTTCCTTCCTTCCTTCCTTCCTTCCTTCCTTCCCCCCTCTCTCTTTCTTTCTCTCTCTCTTTCTCTCTTCTTTCTTTCTTTCTTTCTTTATTTCTTTCTTTCTTTGTTTCTTTGTTTCTTTGTTTCTTTGTTTGTTTATTCTTTCTTTCTTTGTCTGTATATCTCTCTTTGTTTCTGTCTTTCTTTCTTTCTTTCTTTCTTTCTTTCTTTCTTTCTTTCTTTCTTTCTTTCTTTCTTTCTCTCTCTCTCTCTCTCTCTTTCTTTCTTTCTTTCTTTCTTTCTTTCTTTCTTTCTTTCTTTCTTTCTTTCTTTCTTTCTTTCTTTCTTTCATTCTTTCTTTCTTTCTTTCTTTTGGTTTTTGGGCCACACCCGGTGACACTCAGGGGTTACTCCTGGCTATGAGCTCAGAAATCGCGCCTGGCTTAGGGGACCATATGGGATGCAAGGGGATCAATCCATGGCCTGTCCTAGGCTAGCGCAGGCAAGGCAGGCACCTTACCTCTAGCGCCGCCCTGCCAGCCCCTGAACTAGTTTTCTTAACAGAAAGTTAAATGCTCAATCAGTGATGATACTTATCATTTCCACAATGTTTTACATTTGCATAGTATCTTCACAATATGTTCATGTTATGACTTTTTTTGTTTGTTTGGGTCACACCCGGCAGTGATCAGGGGTTACTCCTGGCTTCATGCTGAGAAATCACTCCTGGCAGGCTCAGGGACCATATGGGATGCCGGGAGTCGAACCAATGACCTTCTGCATGAAAGGCAAATGCCTTACCTCCATGCTATCTCTTGGCCCCCACTTTATAACTTAAAATACAAAGTGCAATGTTTGCAGTTGTTAGCCATGTATTACAATTTACTATACATATATGTCTCTGTATAAACTCAGAGAAGGTTGAATAAAACATAGCAGCAGAATTATACTAACATACAAGGTTTTATATTGCATGAAAATAATATCTCAATATTCTGAATAGACAAGACCACAGATTACAAGAAGTAAAATATGGTCTCAATACAGTATGATAACAAACATCTTGAGCTCTGCATGCCCCCTGCTGTTCTCATTCTGTAAAACTATATTTGAAAACCAGCGTGCAATCCAACAATTGAATTACAAGGATGGCGTTAAGCTGCAGGCTGGCAGCTGTCCAGTATCAATGCAAGTAGGTTACTCTAGGGCAAGCACATCTAATAAAGTATAATTAGTATATCATTTAAATGGATAAAGACTTTGCAGCCTTTGGTATAAATTCAGTTTAAGGAGTAAGTGCACACTAGCAAACAGCAAAGGTAAGAAAAATTTTCTTTTTTCAAAAAAGTATAGTTACAGACATCAGTAATGAGTAAAATGTATTATTAATTGACAAAGTATTTTATTAATATTTATCACAATACAAATATCTGTTTACAAGTAAAGTGCAGAATTCTTTTTATAAATACATAATAAAGATATTTTAAATAAGATGAATGTGGATATCTTCATCAGCTTATTGTGCTAAAATTTCTGAGATGTTTTGTTTTATAGAGAGCAGAAAATTAGAGATCATTTGTGGAATGAGCCATCTGGTGGTGGTTCTTAAAACTGAATGCCTGAAAAAAAAAAAGCATTCTAACATTATATCAGAGAATGTTAGCTTTAACAAACAAAGTATTTTTTAAAGATTACTAGAAAATAAGAATAAACAAACATAATTGAAAGTTGAATATTTTAAATGGCATGCATATTAAGGGTACTTTTAAAGAGATACTTGTTTTCTGTCCTGTTGAAAAGTTTTAACAATAAAGTTTTTTCACAATAACCAAGTATGTGACCCTTGATAAATGATCATTTTTAACATGACAATCCCAAAAGGAAAGGAAGGTAAATCAATATGACATGGTAAATATTTTTTAAGATATTTGAGGTAAAGTATTTTTTCACTTTCTTTACTTAGCGTTATGATTTTTATTGTTTAAAAGTTGAGAATAATTGTTCCTTCCCTGATTGCGTCACCCAGGCTTCTGGCGGCTGCTAACGGTAGGGGAATTTCCCCCGTCTCAGTCCCCTCCCACTGCGTCTCCGAGGCTTCTGGCAGTTGCTGACGGTAGGGGTCTTTCCCCCGACTCCGCCCCTCCCCAACCAAGTCTCCAAGGCTTTCAGTGCCTGCTAACGTAGGGGACCCTTCCCCACCCACCCCTCCCCCGATTGCATCCCTGAGGCTTCCAGGGCTGGCAGACAATAGGGGACCTTTCTCTGTCTCCACTCCTGCCCCACTGCATCTCTGTGCCCTTGAGACGGGATAGGAACTACAGACGAGAGGGACTTCCCACAGAGGACTGAAGAAGGCGGAGCTCCGCTGACTTCCACATAGAGGAGGAGGACAAGGGAGCCAGGATCAGTAGCGGCCTCCACCATTGTGGCCAATTGTGGTACTGCACTGGCTGGCAACAAGAGGAAGCAGCAACTAATCAGGCTCTGCTAGAGGGCACTCTAGAGGCCAAACCTCAGTCAGCCCACCCACCCAACAGTCCCACCCAGAGCTGCAATCCAGAGAAGGGACCCAGCCCTACACCACAGGGAGTAAAAAAAGGCCGAAATCGGAAGGCACTGCTCTCCAAGCCACACCAATAAATGCATAAAAACATGGGTAAACTGAGGAGGACCCTAACAGCTGGAGATACAGAGAGAACTCCTCCTAAGTTCCCAAGTCCACCAAAACACACAGATCCAAGAGATGAAGATTTAAAAGCAGCCACGAGAAAGGAAATGCAAGCCCTGGTACAGGAAATGAGAGAATCACTAGCCACTGAGTACAAAAAAATCCATGGAGGAACAAATTAGCCAAATTAAAGAAGATCTGATACAGAATATGAAAGACTCCATACAAAAGCAATTGAAGGAATTAACAGACATCGTAAAAAGCCAGACAAGCAGAATCACAGAAATGGAGAAGCACATGGTAGCACTTGAATGAAAACTACAAACCAAAAATGACCAGAAAACCAACAAGGAATTAAGAGGCAAGGCACTGGAAGGAAAAGTCCAGTACTTAATGAACAAAGACAAAAGAAATAATCTAAGAATTGTAGGTTTACCAGAAGGGGAGGAAACAGGGAAACGGGAAGAACAATAGTTATGGAAATAATAGCAGAAAACTGTCCCACCCTTTGGAAAGAATACTCCGTGCAAATCAAGGAAGTGAAAAGAGTCCCTAATAAAATAGACCCTAATAAACCAACACCAAGACATATAATAATCCAAATGGCAAAAAAAAAAAAAAAAAAGAAAAGAAAGAAAGATGAACTCCTTAAAGCAATAAGGGAAAAAAGGAACCTCAAGTACAAAGGAAGGGACATAAGAATCAAACCAGATCTCCCATTTAAAACAATTCAAGCAAGAAGACAGTGGAATGAAGTATTTAAACGACTGAATTAAAGAAATTTCCAGCCTAGGGTACAATACCCAGCAAAACTCTAATATGGGATGGTAGCTTAAAAACATTCTCAAACGAAAACGATCTTGCATTATTTGTGCAAACAAAACCGATCCTAAATGACCTATTCAGAGACAAACTACACAACCAAAACCCCCAATTGTAACAACAACCACCCTACACAACAGAACTGCACAACAGCCCTCTCTGTCAATAATCTCCCTAAATGTTAACAGGCAAAACTCTCCCATTAAAAGACACATAGTAGAGAACTTGATTAGAAAACAAACCATACTCCTGCTGCCTGCAAGAAACACACTTGTACAGGACAGGCATAGGTTTAGAATAAAAGGATGGAAAGCAATCTTTCAGGCCAATGGAAAACAAAAAAGAGCAGGGACAGACATTCTTATAGCAGACCAAATTCCATTCAACCTCCAGAAAGTGATCAGAGACAATGAGGGTCATTACATACTAATCAGGGGTACACTATATCAAGAGGTACTAACCCTGATCAATATTTATGCACCTAATGTAGAGTCAGCAAAATATGTGAGGCAGTTGCTCACTAACCTGGAGAAACACATGAAGGGAAATGTGGTAATAGTAGGAGACCTTAATACTCCACTATCACCACTAGACAGATCCACCAAACAGAAAAATAGCAAAGAAATAAGAGCCCTAAATAAAAAATTAGAAGATCTAGGGATAATAGACTTATATAGGGTCCTCCACCCCCTGATAACAGAATACACGTTCTTCTCAAGCCCTCATGGAACCTTCTCCAGAATAGACCAATATTAGGATACAAATCTAACCTTTATAAGACCACAAATGTAAGGATCATTAGAAGCACCCTATCAGATCACTATGCAACAGAGGTCAAAATTGACTGCAAGAAGAAGCAATGGAGAAAAACTAATACCTGGAGATTAAACAACATGCTGCTCAATAACAGCTGGATCAAAAAGCAACTCAAGAAAGAAATAAAAAGATTCCTTGAGACAAACAATAATGAAGAGACAACTTGTCAAAATTTGTGGGACACAGCAAAAGCAGTAATTAGGGGGAAACTCATAGCAATACAGGCCTATATCAGAAAGAGGAAAATGACAAAATCAACTGTTTAAAGGCTCATCTCAAGGAATTGAAACAACAGCACCAAAGAAATCCAACCACAACCAGAAGGCAAGAAATAATAAAAACCAGAGCAGAAATAAACAACATAGAAACTAAGAAACAATACCAAAAAAATCAATGATACCAGAAGTTGGTTTTTTGAAAAAATAAACAAGATAGACAAACCACTGGCAAAACTCACCAAAAAAGAGGGAAAACACCCAAATCAGTAGGATCACAAATGAAAGGGGAGAGATTACTACACAACCCCAAGAAATATAACATATCATGAGATCATATTATGAACAACTATACTAGATTAGGTTGGAGAACCCAATAGAAGTCGACAGATTCCTGGAAAAATACCATCTTCTTTTTTTTTTTTTTTTTAAATTTTTTTTTTATTTAAACACCTTGATTACATACATGATTGTGTTTGGGTTTCAGTCATAAAAGGAACACCACCCATCACCAGTGCAACATTCCCATCACCCAAGTCCCAAATCACCCTCCTCCCCACCCAACCCCCGCCTGTACCCTAAACAGGCTCTACATTTCCCTCATACATTCTCAATATTAGGACAGTTCAAAATGTAGTTATTTCTCTAACTAAACTCATCACTCTTTGTGGTGAGCTTCCTGAGGTGAGCTGGAACTTCCAGCTCTTTTCTCTTTTGTGTCTGAAAATTATTATTACAAGGGTGTCTTTCATTTTTCTTAAAACCCATAGATGAGTGAGACCATTCTGCGTTTTTCTCTCTCTCTCTGACTTATTTCACTCAGCATAATAGATTCCATGTACATCCATGTATAGGAAAATTTCATGACTTCATCTCTCCTGACAGCTGCATAATATTCCATTGTGTATATGTACCACAGTTTCTTTAGCCATTCATCTGTTGAAGGGCATCTTGGTTGTTTCCAGAGTCTTGCTATGGTAAATAGAGCTGCAATGAATATAGGTGTAAGGAAGGGGTTTTTGTATTGTATTTTTGTGTTCCTAGGGTATATTCCTAGGAGTGGTATAGCTGGATCGTATGGGAGCTCGATTTCCAGTTTTTGGAGGAATCTCCATATCGCTTTCCATAAAGGTTGAACTAGACAGCATTCCCACCAGCAGTGGATAAGAGTTCCTTTCTCTCCACATCCCCGCCAACACTGTTTATTCTCATTCTTTGTGATGTGTGCCATTCTCTGGGGTGTGAGGTGGTATCTCATCGTTGTTTTGATTTGCATCTCCCTGATGATTAGTGATGTGGAACATTTTTTCATGTGTCTTTTGGCCATGCGTATTTCTTCTTTGTCAAAGTGTCTGTTCATTTCTTCTCCCCATTTTTTGATGGGGTTAGATGTTTTTTTCTTGTAAAGTTCTGTCAGTGCCTTGTATATTTTGGAGATTAGCCCCTTATCTGATGGGTATTGGGTGAATAGTTTCTCCCACTCAGTGGGTGGCTCTTGTATCCTGGGCACTATTTCCTTTGAGGTGCAGAAGCTTCTCAGCTTAATATATTCCCATCTGTTAATCTCTGCTTTCACTTGCTTGGAGAGTGCAGTTTCCTCCTTGAAGATGCCTGTAATGTCCTGTAGTGTTTTGCCTATGTGCTGTTCTATATATCTTATGGTTTTGGGGCTGATATCGAGGTCTTTAATCCATTTGGATTTTACCTTTGTACATGATGTTAGCTGGGGGTTTAAGTTTAATTTTTTGCAAGTGGCTATCCAATTGTGCCAACACCACTTGTTGAAGAGGCTTTCCCTGCTCCATTTAGGATTTCCTGCTCCTTTATCAAAAATTAGATGGTTGTATCTCTGGGGAACATTTTCTGAGTATTCAAGCCTATTCCACTGATCTGAGGACCTATCCTTATTCCAATACCATGCTGTTTTGATAACTGTTGCTTTGTAGTACAGTTTAAAGTTGGGAAAAGTAATTCCTCCCATATTCTTTTTCCCAATGATTGCTTTAGCTATTCGAGGGTGTTTATTGTTCCAAATGAATTTCAAAAGTGTCTGATCCACTTCTTTGAAGAATGTCATGGGTATCTTTAGAGGGATGGCATTAAATCTGTATAATGCCTTGGGGAGTATTGACATTTTGATGATGTTAATCCTGCCAATCCATGAGCAGGGTATGTGTTTCCATTTCCGTGTGTCCTCTCTTATTTCTTGGAGCAGAGTTTTATAGTTTTCTTTGTATAGGTCCTTCACATATTTAGTCAAGTTGATTCCAAGATATTTGAGTTTGTGTGGTACTATTGTGAATGGGGTTGTTTTCTTAATGTCCATTTCTTCTTTATTACTGTTGGTGTATAGAAAGGCCATTGATTTTTGTGTGTTAATTTTGTAGCCTGCCACCTTGCTATATGAGTCTATTGTTTCTAGAAGCTTTTTGATAGAGTCTTTAGGGTTTTCTAAGTAGAGTATCATGTCATCTGCAAACAGTGAGAGCTTGACTTCTTCCTTTCCTATCTGGATTCCCTTGATATCCTTTTCTTGCCTAATCGCTATAGCAAGTACTTCCAGTGCTATGTTGAATAGGAGTGGTGAGAGAGGACAGCCTTGTCTTGTGCCAGAATTTAGAGGGAAGGCTTTCAGTTTTTCTCCACTGAGGATAATATTTGCCACTGGCTTGTGGTAGATGGCCTTCACTATATTGAGAAAGGTTCCCTCCATTCCCATCTTGCTGAGAGTTTTGATCAAGAATGGGTGTTGGACCTTATCAAATGCTTTCTCTGCATCTATTGATATGATCATGTGGTTTTTATTTTTCTTGTTATTGATGTTGTGTATTATGTTGATAGATTTACGGATGTTAAACCAGCCTTGCATTCCTGGGATGAAACCTACTTGATCGTAGTGGATGATCTTCTTAATGAGGCATTGAATCCTATTTGCCAGGATTTTGTTGAGGATCTTTGCATCTGCATTCATCAGTGATATTGGTCTGTAATTTTCTTTTTTGGTAGCGTCTCTGTCTGGTTTAGGTATCAAGGTGATGTTGGCTTCATAAAAGCTATTTGGAAGTGTTTCTGTTTGTTCAATTTCATGAAAGAGTCTTGCCAAGATTGGCAGTAGTTCCTCTTGGAAAGTTTGATAGAATTCATTAGTGAATCCATCTGGACCTGGGCTTTTGTTTTTCGGCAGACATTTGATTACTGTTTTAATTTCATCAATGGTGATGGGGGTGTTTAGATATGCTACATCCTCTTCCTTCAACCGTGGAAGATTATAAGAGTCCAAGAATTTATCCATTTCTTCCAGGTTCTCATTTTTAGTGGCGTAGAGTTTTTCAAAGTAGTTTCTGATTACCCTTTGAATCTCTGTCATATCAGTAGTGATCTCTCCTTTTTCATTCCTGATACGAGTTATCAAGTTTCTCTCTCTCTCTTTCTTTGTTAGGTTTGCCAGTGGTCTATCAATCTTGTTTATTTTTTCAAAGAACCAACTTCTGCTTTCGTTGATCTTTCGGATTGTTTTTTGAGTTTCCACTTCGTTGATTTCTGCTCTCAGCTTTGTTATTTCCTTCTGTCTTCCTGTTCTTGGGTCCTTTTGTTGAGCATTTTCTAGTTCTATTAGCTGTGTCATTAAGCTACTCAGGTAAGCTCCTTCTTCCTTCCTGATGTGTGCTTGCAAAGCTATAAATTTTCCTCTCAGTACTGCTTTTGCTGTGTCCCATAAGTTCTGAGAGTTTGTGTCTTGATTGTCATTTGTTTCCAGGAACCTTTTGATTTCCTCCTTGATTTCATCTCGGACCCACTGGTTATTGAGCATGAGGCTGTTTAACTTCCAGGTGTTAAAGTGTTTCTTCTGAGTCCCTTTGGAGTTCACAAATAATTTCAGAGCCTTGTGGTCAGCGAAGGTAATCTGCAAAATTTCTATCCTCTTGATCTTATGGAGGTATGTTTTATGTGCCAGCATGTAGTCTATCCTGGAGAATGTCCCATGTACATTGGAGAAGAATGTGTATCCAGGTTTCTGGGGATGGAGTGTCCTATATATATCCACTAGGCCTCTTTCTTCCATTTCTCTCCTCAGGTCTAGTATATTCTTGTTGGGTTTCAGTCTGGTTGACCTGTCCAGTGTTGACAAAGCCGTGTTTAGGTCCCCCACAATTATTGTGTTGTTGTTGATATTATTTTTCAGATTTGTCAGCAGTTGTATTAAATATTTTGCTGGCCCCTCATTCGGTGCATATATGTTTAGGAGAGTGAATTCTTCCTGCTCTACGTACCCCTTGATTAATATAAAATGTCCGTCTTTGTCCCTTACAACCTTCCTGAGTATAAAGTTTGCATTATCTGATATTAGTATGGCCACTCCAGCTTTTTTATGGGTGTTGTTTGCTTGGATAACTTTTCTCCAGCCTTTTATTTTGAGTCTATGTTTGTTCTGACTATTCAGGTGCGTTTCTTGTAGGCAGCAGAAGGTTGGATTGAGTTTTTTGATCCATTTAGCCACTCTGTGTCTCTTAACTGGTGCATTTAGTCCATTGACGTTGAGAGAAAGAATTGTCCTGGGATTTAACGCCATCTTTATTTCAAAATTTGGTGTGTCTTTTGGGTAGTCTTGTCTTAGATTAGGTCTTTCAGTTTTTCTCTTAAGACTGGTTTTGTGTCTGTGAAGTTTCTGAGCTGTTTTTTGTCTGTGAAACCATGTATTCTTCCATCAAACCGGAAAGTGAGTTTTGCTGGGTATAGTATTCTGGGTGAAGCATTCATTTCATTCAGTCTTGTCACAATATCCCACCACTGCTTTCTGGCATTGAGCGTTTCTGGTGACAGGTCTGCTGTAAATCTCAGGGAAGCTTGCTTGAACATGATTTCCCCTTTTGATCTTGCTGTTTTCAGAATTCTGTCTCTATCTGTGGGATTTGTCATTGTGACTAGGATGTGTCTTGGGGTGGTTTTTCTGGGGTCTCTTTTGGTTGGTACTCTTCGGGCATGCAGGATTTGATCACATATATTCTTTAGCTCTGGAAGTTTCTCTTTAATGATGTTCTTGAGCATTGATTCTTCCTGGAAATTTTCTTCCTGGGTCTCTGGGACTCCAATGATTCTTAAGTTGTTTCTGTTGATCTTATCATAGACTTCTATTTTCGTCTGTTCCCATTCTTTGACTAATTTTTCCATTGTCTGCTCATTTGCTTTAAGTTTTTTGTCCAATCTCTCCTGCTGTATGGAATTGTTATGTATCTCATCTTCCACAGCACCAAGTCTATTCTCAGCTTCTGATACCCTGTCCCAGAGCTTATCCATTTTGTCATTCACTTCGTTTACTGAGTTTTTCAGGCCTGTTAGTTGACATGTTATTTCAGTTTGGAGTTTTGTCATTTCTGCCTTCATATTTTCTTGGTTCTTATTAGTGTTCTGTTCAACTCGATCCATGGTTTCTTGGAGTCTGTTGAGCACCTTCCATATTGCTAGTCTAAAGTCCTTATCTGAGAGGTTGATTAGTTGTTCAGTCATTATCTGGTCCTCAGAATTGTCATCTTCATTCTCTATGTCTGATGCTGGCCTGCGCTGTTTCCCCATTGTCACATTTGTATTGTGGGTTTTTCTACGTGTTGTAGTGGTATTCATTGTCTATATGATGTAGGCAGCACACTCCTCTGGCTCCTCCCTTTCTGGATGGGCTGACTTGCCTCTAAGGGAGGGGAGTCCTCCGTGGATGAAGCCTCACACTGGGTCAAATCTTAGGCCCGAGCATGTAACAGAGAAGACAGTCCAGAGAGAAATGTTTGCTTCTGTGATATAGCGCCGTTCTTAGTGTGATTTTTCCTTCTTGTTGCAATGGAGTTCTTTCCTTAGAAAGAGTGCACGGCCGCGTAGCGAAGCGGAGCGGCCGTGCTCCTCTGAGCCTCTTTTTGCCCCACTCGCAAGAGTTTCACGCAAGAGGACAGTAGACAGACATAGACAGGTCACACTCACAGTCTTTCACAGCTGAGCCCCACTGGGCCGGTGTACTTTCGCGGATTTTCCCCGCCTGGTGTCACACACAGGGAGCCCAAAATACCATCTTCTGAGACTGGAAAAGGAAGACCTAGAAAGCCTAAACAGACCAATCATTTCAGAGGAAATTGAAGATGTAATTAAGAAACTCTCTAAGAATAAAAGTCCAGGCCCAGATGGATTTACAGGTGAATTCTATCAAACATTCCGAGAAGACTTACTACCACTTTCCACAGGCTCTTCCAAACCATCGAAGAAACAGGAATCCTCCCCAACTCCTTTTATAAGGCTAATATCACACTCATCCCCCAAAATGGCAAAGACACCACCCAAGTTGGAAGGACATTCATCCCAAAGTATGTGTGCACCCCACTATTTATTGCAGCACTCAATATAATAGCCAAGTCTTGGAACCAACCTCGATGTCCAACAACAGATGAGTGGATCATTAAGATGTGGTATCTATACACAATGGAATACTACATGGCAGTTAGAAATGATAGAGTCACAGACTTTGCAGCATCATGGATGCACCTAGAACATACTATGTTAAACAAAGCAAACCAGAAGACGAAAAATAAACACAGAATAGTAGCACTATTTTGAAGTACCTAGAATAGGCACCAAATCTATAACCAAAACCCCATGATTAAATAACAGGGTGTAACAGGATAGAAACCTCAAACATGTAATAATCATCACATACTGGGAAGTAGAGCCCAAAACAAAGGGAAGAGAAACAACACGAAGTCTGAATACACATTATATCATAAAGAAACCAGCAACAGCAGAAACAGTAGCATAGAGAGAACAGGTATGTAATTATCATTTTACTACAAAGGCCCATAATAATTTACTTGGGATCTTATACAGCAATACAGGTAAAGTTTATGATGGGAAATTATTGACTCCAATGGAAACATTTCAAAACATTATGGTTGAATGCCTTAACCTTACCACATGTAAAATAACCTCTTAGTTTTTCTGTCCATAGGGGTTCCTGGATACAAAGGGTGAACATCCTATGGTGGTACCTTGGTACTGAATCACACGAGGCACCATACTCAGCTTGCATCATGAAAATGTCTGGATATAACTCTTTATCATACCCTTTATCTCTAGATTATGTCTTCTTTTAAGACCTAAAGTGCATGACCTGCCAGACCACCAAAGCAACATCCGTGACCTACAGATTTTTACTACAGGGCCTAAGCATTGAACATGCAAACTAACATGCCCTTGCTATTTTACCCTCTCTTCTCCTTACTTCATATTTTTGTTGTTGTTTAATTGTTGGTTTGTTTTGTTCTGTTTTGTTTTCCCTTTTCTCCCTTCTTGTCTCCCTCTTCTTCCACCTTCTCCTCATTACCATCAATTCAGTCCAGGTCAAATAAAAACCACACGGTTACCTCCTTTATAAGAAAGGAAAGAAAGCTGATATAAAGGGTGCTGTGGAAAATCTTGCAAAGGGTAAACACCTATATAGATATACCTCACTAACACAATGGTTAGTACTCGAGACACGAAACCTATACATATCCAAAAGTTGATCTATTAGTTTCCTTTCCTTACAAGTAGTATACCTACCTACCTTTCTGTACTCAGTGTACCTCTTGCCCTCCCCACCTCTCTTCATTAATATATTCCTAAGCTAACTTCTATATGTTTATATGGGGGCAGGAGCACACAGAGATAGGAATCCTCTTTAAGAGACAAACCTAAACCACAAACAATCCATACCTATACTCTATACCCTACATGACCCCTCCCATGTAATACCCCCTCTCTCCCCTCAGAAACCTGACTATCCCTTCACCCCTTAATTCAATCCCCACTATCCCCACCATATTATAACTCTTCACCCTCAGTTCTTAACCCATTAGGCATCAAGACCAACCTCCTACACCAATGAAGCAGTACCCAGTTTCCAAGTGAAGAGACATCCACTCAAACTCACACTTCATTCCCGGCAAGAAAATACAACCAACACCCTGACTGACTCATGCAGTGCGGCCCTCCTAATCACCTCTCCCTATTGTGGACTGTGGCTTAATAGCGGATTAGCTCCAAAAAGACTCACATTGCAAGAACTCTACCCAAGACCTCACTGCGTGGAGCCCACACCTCAAGAGGAAATCTCAAAAGACAATGGGGAAGCCTATACTATCATAAGTATAGACCTATATAACACTACCTCTTATAGTGTTTCTCCCCAAATGTAATCTCCTGTATCACTTTCTCCCTTTTCTTTGTTTTCTTTCTTACCCCCCTTTTTCATTTTTTTCCTACTTTTTGTTTTTTGATTTGATGTGTTTTGTGCTTTTTTTGGGTCACAGCTGAGCGGCGCTCAGAGGCTGCTCCTGGCTCTGTGCTCTGAAGTTGCCCCTGGTGGTCAAGGGGGACCATGTGGGATGCTGAGATGTGAGCCACCGTCCTTCTGCAGGAAGGACAGACACCTTGCCTCCATCCTATCCCTCCTGGCCCCACTTTATTCCTTTAATTATGTCTTTTATTTAATCCTTTTTTTTTCTTTTAAGAAACTCTTTTTTCTTTAGGTATGTCTGAGCATATATATTTTCAGTTTTTGTCATGGGTCTGTTTTTTTCTCTCTCCACCCCCAAATCAACCAGCAATATAATGTAGCACCACTTCTTCCTGCAAAGGCATGTTAAAAATAGGGGAAATTTTACCTGTAAAAACAAGCTCTTATCTACTAGGGATAAGAACTTATACTTTTTTATAACACAGGGACATCTCTCACCCTGAATGTATGTCATGAAGAACCAACCTAGACTCCAGGGAAATAGGCACCGACCGATCAGCCTAGCCTCCTGGATCCCAGACATAGAAACGGCAGAGTTCACCACAACAGCTCCAGGAACAAAGTCCCCTCCAGGGGACTGCCCTGATGCCAAGGTACGCCAGTTCTAAATTGATAACCTGACAACGAGGAAATGGGAACAACTAGATCTCAGAGCAAGTTATCCTTCCTCACCAGCAAATGATAAGACAAAATCAGAAGACATGTCACCCTTTGATCTGTGCAAAAACCAAGATTGCTATATACAGATGATTGGTTGTTACAACCAGGACTAGATAGTATGCATCCTGGGACCAACAACAGCAACAACAACAAAAAACTCTAACCTAGCTTTTGGTCTACAATCTGTTTAATAAACAAGATCTCCAATTCCAGAGGTCTGACTGAGACAACCGCAAGTGAACGGGTCTTCCAGATACATAACGAAAGACTCTATCCCAGGTTCCATCATAGGAGCAACATAATGACCAAGAATACCAACTACAGAAGATGAATTAAAATGACACTGAAGAAGCAGAACTGCTAGAACGACAAAGAAAGCCTTTATCATAAGCTCTATTCCTTGAGCTGCACAGTCACCAACATCTCTAGATAGAGAGGACGATTTTTACCATCCATGATGAAGCAGAAGTCTTCCATACACCACAAGAGTACCGAGGGGAGAGTAAATGATCATGCAAGGAGTCTATAGTTAATTCCATGACAGTATTCTTCAGGGATGGAGAAACCCTGTATCTCCTAGGCCAAGGGAATTTCCTTCATATATAATATCTCCAATAGCTACTGTGCCTATGCAGGGGGGGGGAGAAAAAAAGAGGAAAAAAAAGCACAAAATAATCATTTTCCACATATATATTTATTGATTGATTGAATGTTTTTTTGACATCTTTATTTTGGTGTAGATATTGAAGTTTATGTCTTCTTTTTATTTTATATTTATCTTATCTTTCTCTTTCTTTTTGCACTCCAGCACGATTTGAATTCAGAACCGAGACTGTTGTGTGGTGCTTCTCTTTATTGCTGTAGGCCCACTGGATATTTAATTTGACATTTATTTTTGTATTGTTATGATGTTTCAATTACCTTTTTCATGAATTCTCTCAAACTGAGGCTGATAGCGACTAGAAGGACTCCGCCCATTTCAGCATATATTTATTTATTTATTTATTTTTGCTTAATCTTTACCCCATTCTATTGCTTTTCTTTCCCTCAAACAAAACCACATAATTCTATTTATCTAGGTTAGTCTTTCAAATAGAGGGAGAAACAAGGGAGGGTACCAGGACCAAACAGATGTATGATCACTGATAGTAAGCTAGACAAAGAGGGGAATACCTACTCTAGCAGCCTGGGGGGGTGATGGTGGGGGAGATGGGTTGCAGAAAGGGAATGGGGAAGGGTGGAGGACAAATTTGGTGGTGGGTATTCCCCTGATTCAATGTTAATATGTATCTAAAATACTAATGTGAAAGATATGTAATCCACTATGATCAAGATAAAAATTAAAAAAAAAGAAAAAGAAAAAAATTAAATAAAAGAATAAATACAAATAAAAGTTGAGAATAATTAATCATTATATTAAAATAATTTAAACTATGGTTTTATTAAACTATGGTTTTGCTATTTTTATTATTGCATATAAACCCGCTTATTGCTTACACTACCATGCCATTTCAGTTCATTATTTCTAAAACTCTCTGATTGGGAAAGTTTGTTTTTTGTAAGGGCCTTCTGGTTGTAACCAGAAGAATGGGGAAAATATGGGGGAAGTTTTGGGCCACACCCGGTCAGACTCAGGGGTTACTCCTGGCTCTGTGCTCAGAAATAGCTTCTGGCAGGCTCGGGGGTGGGGGGGAAGGCATGTGATGCTGGGAATTGAACCTTTTTCTATCCCTGGTTGGCTGCGTACAAGGCAAACACCTTACCGCTTTGCTATCACTCCAGCCCCAGGAATGGGGAAAATTGTATAGGAGGTTGATTAAAATGGTGATTAGCACACACAGAAGCATATGATAGCTGCATATGATAGCATACAATAGCAGCTTTTTACCTGTTATGTGGTGTCTAACTACTTACAGCAGGGGTCTCAAACTCAATTTACCTGGGGGCCGCAGGAGGCAAAGTCGGGGTGATCCTTGAGTGCAAAGTCAAACAACTAAAACAAAACAAAACAAAGATTCTTCTAGGGCAGGGCCACAAAATGTTGTACAGAGGGCCGTTTGCGGCCCACGGGCCGCGAGTATGAGACCCCTGACTTACAGTGTTCTAAAGTGAGATGCTCCCTTAAATATTTATATAGTTGGACATTTGGTTGAGTAAATTAAAATATGTTATTAAAGATCACATATTCCTGACTAACTAAACCTGAAACAGGGATTTGGGACTAAAGACTAATTCCCTTCACTAGAGCCCTTCATCATAGTCCATTGCTGTGTTCACCAAAAATCATGCCACTTACAGAGGTTTAAGGTATGCCAGAATTGGTGCCAAATACTTCAACTCTGTTTTCTTACAAAGTTTTTTTTTTTACCAGCCCAATGAGGAATGTATGAATTATTGTTTTTGAACCATAAATCTAAATAGTGTTTCTATTGATTTTACTTTGAAATTAATGTTTGGTAGTTTGTATCAGCCACTTTCCTATTTTCATTCATTGCCTCAAAGTGCTTTATTATTTTTCATAGAACACCAAATTGGTAAAGAAAAAAGGATTTTAATGTGATTTGAAAGTATTTGGTAACAAACTAGCAATTATTAATTGGTGATTTATCACAACAATTTGATTACAAATACGTTTGAAGTTGGGTTTCAGTTATAAAAAAAGAACACCCCCCTTCACCAGTGCAGCATTCCCACTACCATTGCCCCCATCTCCCTCATCTGCAACCCCTGTCTGTATGCGAGACAGGCAATTCGAGACAGGCATTCTATTTCTCTCACTACCATTGTCATTATCAGTGTAGTTATATCTCTAACTGCACTCACTACTCTTTGTGGTAAACTTCATATCATGGGCTTATCCTTCCAACTCTCATCTCTATTGTCTCTGGGTATTATTAACATATTGTCTTTTATTTTTCTTAAATTCAACAGATGAGTGAGACTATTCTGTGTCTACCTCTCTCCCTCTGACATATTTCACTCACTATAATAGTTTCCATGTTCATTCATGTATAGAAAAATTTCATGACTTCATTTTTACTGATGGCTGCATAGTATTCCAATGTGTACTCATAAACAATATATAAGTATCACAGTTTCTTTAGCCACTCATCTGTTTTCAGGCAACTGGTTTTTTCCAGATTCTGGTTATTGTAAATAGCTCTGCAATGAATATAGGCATACAGAAAACATTTTTGTATTATTTTTGTGTTTCTAGGATATATCACTAGGAGTGTTAGAGCTGGATCATATGAAAGCTCAATTTCCACTTTTTTTGAGGAATCTTCATATTTTATTTCATATAGGCTGGAAAAGACAGCATTCCCACTAGCAGTGAATGAGAGTTCCTTTCTCTCCACTTTCCTGCCAGGGTGATATCGGAACTGTTTTTGGAGTAAGTCAGAGCCTTGGGTCTTCCTTGGTAGAATTTATGTTCCTGGTGCTGGTGTGAGAAACGTTGTTTGTTTCCATAGGTGGTATCCTCCCAGGGGGTGAATAGTCAATGTCGAATCAACTGGAATCTAAGCCAAGTCATTATGCCAGTGTCTAGGGTTTAAGGTCCTACTGCAGTATAAAAAAAAATCTGTGTCCCCATCTCTATTAGATAAGAACTTGTTTGCAACTGTTAACTTTTTCCATTTTGATGTGCCTATGCACAAAGGGACAGTGTCATAGGGAGTTACTAGTGCGTATGGGAGGCCATGGTGTCAAGACTGACATACCCCAGAGCATTTTGTTTACATGAATTCTGAACAGAGATTTGTCTACTAGTATACTGGAGTATACTAGTATGTATAGCACATTAGTATATATAGTATATATAGTGTAGTATATAGTATATTAGTATCATACTAGTATATTAAATGCAACCCAAGGATAAGGTAAATTATTGTTATATGAAAAGATATATGGTATATATAGATAATGGTATGCCTGTTAAAGGGGTGTATCTAAAAGAAATATTTGAAGGAAATTTACATGTCCTCCTTTAACTCTTGGAATAGACAAGGACGGATAAGATGCGGTGTGCAGCTTGAAGCTATGCGGTCTAGGGTTTTGTGCAGTCTAGATAGGATGGTTTCCAACAGTACCATAACAGGAAATGTCCTCTAGTGGGAGATTTCTCAGGAAACAACTTTGGTAGCAAGCAAAAGTCCATACTGCTGGGAGGTGAAGGCAGAAGGGTCATCAAGAGCAAATCAATAGTAGCTGTCAGTTTTTTCTCATGCTGAGCATCTGTCTTTTCACTTTGGGGACTGGTTGGCATCTGGCTGGGCTGGGGAGAGTCTTCTGCTTCATGAGGAGTTAAGGAATGAGTAAAAATAGGTTAAATATGGAAAATTAACATGAAGGGCTTGAAGAGGGTTTGTAAGGTGTTAAGAAAGAAAAAGTGGAGGTTATCGATGATAGAGGAGATGACACTATACAATGTAGATATTATATCTATTACCGATGGAAATTTGACTGACAATGATATGATGTGCATAGACACTCGTGTGCTTACATCGGCAGCTAGATAGATTTGTGGATTACATTAGAAAAGCTTTCCAAAAAAAAAAAAAAAAGATAAAGCTTTCCTAGGTGATATGGGACAGAACACTTGGAGAGAGGGGAAAAAAGGAAGGAAAAAATATAGCTGGCAAATTGCTGTAAAAGGTCCCCTCCCATTTTTTTTTTTTTTTTGCCTTTTAGGCCAGTCATTCTTTGTAAAGATAAAATAAATTGGTGAAAGGAATAGCTTATGTTGTGTGTGTAGCATTCTTAAGAACAATCATGGATTTCAAGTCAAAATAACCAAGTGACATAATAATGAGCACTGATTGGGGAGACTATACCATGAAATTGATATTATATCTATTACAGATGAACATTAAACAGCCTTTACTATGGTATACATATGTACTCATCAATTGATTGATGGGTTACAGTTAAAAAGCAGGCCCAAGTGAGATGGGACATAAAATATAAAAGGGAGAGAGAGAGGAAAATGGTTAAAGCCAGGAAAGGTTTTTCAATTTCTGGTCCAATCTGGTTTGGTGAGGATAAATTTTACTGCAGAAAGGCTACCTGGAATAGATTGTATGTAGAGAATTCTAGAAAATACGTATGCAGTATGGTAATGAGCACAGTATAGGGAGTATAATGTATTATTAATGGTATAATTATAATATGATATATAATATTATATAATATGATTATTAATGGTATTAATAATACCACATATTATTATCCAGTGGGTCATGTGCATCATGAATCTTTCATGTAGGCTCAGTTATGAGCATTATGGTACCATGGTAGACTAATAAGAGTCATTGCACAGGTGTGTTTAGTGGCTTGGGGTAAAGAGGGGAAATTTCTTTCATAAGGCTTCTGAAAGCCCCGGGATGGGGTCCTGGCAGCAGGACTCCCAGCCCAGCAGAGACAGACAGCTTCTTGATGTCAGTGGATTCAAATGGTAGTGACACTGGAAGTCCAGGCCTAGGCTGGGCTTAGACTACCTGAGCTGCCAGAACCTGCCCGGTTGGCAGGGTTGCTGAACAGTGTTCCCTTTCCCAACCCCCATTTGTATCCGCCTTTCTGCTTCTGAGCTGGAGTGGTCTGAGTTCCCCAAGGGCCAGTGAAGGCTCCAAGGTTGGGGTCCTGGAGGCAGGACTCCCAGCTCAGCAGAGGCAGAAGGCTCCCAGATGGCAATGAATTCAAATGGTAGTGACAACCAGAGCTGGGGCCTAGAAGGCCATTATTTTTATGTGTTAATTTTGTAGTCTGCCACTTTGCTATATGAATTTATTTTTTCTAGAAGCTTTTATGCAGATTTTTTCTAAATATAGTATTTATTTATAATTATATATATTTATAATTTATATTTTTATTTATACATTTATAATATATTTATATATTTAATTATAAATATTTTTATATATTTTATAATTCTTAGGTTAATTTTTCTGAAAAATAAAGGTGTCTTCGTAGCATCATGATTTAATAGTGGCTTTTCTTTTTCTCAAAGCAGTATTGCAATTTGAAAAACGATATTGAATCTTTCTCACCATGGGAAAAATTTTAGTTTTATCAGAAAGTATATTGTTGTATTTCATTTACATGGTATAAAGTGACAAGATTTTTATATTTTTAAATCAATCATGTAAAACAGTGTAGAAAATTAAAAATGTAAATCTGTAGGCATTCTTTTTCCTATGAGGAGTACATGATAATAGTACATTCAGATAAGGAATCATGATGGCTACCCCCCCAAATGGTGGGAGGAATAGTAATTCCAACTAGTGTCCCTATTATTTGATCTTAAATTTTAACTTTCTCTAAAAAAGTAGGGCTTTTATTACTGGTATTTTTGTCTGATAATTCTTCAGAGGTAAATATTAAGGTGAATTTCTCAACTTTTATCATATTTTATTGCTATTTTTAACTTAATTTTTTTACTTTTAACTTATTTATCTGAATTTTTTATTTTAAAAATTTCATCTTATTTTTCTTCCTTTTGTCTTTTGGGACACATGGTGGTGCTCAGGTCTTACTTGGCTCTGTGCTCAGAAATCACTCCTGGTTATCAATGGGTCAAATGTGATGTGAAATGAAACCTAGGTTGACTGCATGCATGCATGCTAAGCAAACACATTACCTGTTGTACTATCTCTCTAACCCTCAGCATTTTTTTTTCTATTAGCCAGAGAAATATTTAGTTACTTTCTGGAATATTAAGATTTACTTGACTGGTGAAGGGAGGTGTTCTTTTTATGACTGAAACCCAACTACACACATGTTTGTAATCATGGTGCTTATATAAAGATACTTAAAAATAAATAAAAACAGTTAAAAATATTTACTTGGCCTTGAGCCTTATTTGTCTTAATTCTGGTTAGGATATCTAATCAGCTGTTTTTTATTTCTACTCAATTGGTTTGCGTAGGGAAAAAAAATCTATAGAAATTTCTTTCAGATAATACTTTTTCTGTTCTACTTGGACAATATTACAGCACTTGGCATGCTGTGATGTAGAGGAAAAAGCAGAAGAAAGGTTTGATTCTGATAGTACTAATACTAAAATATCTAGTTCTACCTGTGCATGTAGTTGAACATTTTTGTAATTTAGAATCCTCCATGGAATAGATATGATAATGATAATATTGTATGATTATGAGAGTTAAATGAGACATGGTAAATAAAGTTCTTAGATACTCACAAAAACCAGATATATAATAGTTGCTTTTATGGAAGCTAGAATAAGTGACTCCATTTTAGATGGGTTCAAATCCTAGCACCCACAGTAAAAGGTGACATATTTGTTCTCGTTGCTTGTGATTCAGTCTCTCATAAATGGAAATAATGATAATAGTATTCATTTCATGGTAAAAATTGGCCAGCTAAGGGGATATGAAATACAGAATTAGCAGACACATATGTTAGTACTAAAAACATCAAGAATGGTGATAGCCTTCCCCCTGCTTTTTTTTTTACTAGAACCCTCATTCAAGAATGTTTCATTTTTCTTATGACATTTTAATGCTCCCATTTATCTTATTTTTTTTTCTAATTTTTAAATCTAGCCATATTCCAATCTCCCTGCACTATTTCCCCAAATAGTTTGAATAGCCCATTTGCATTATGTAAATCTAGGTTCATTTTCTTCCATTTGAGCTTTTCTGTTTTTCTTTTTTCTTTTTTTTTTCTTTTTGGTCTGTTGGGGGCCACACCAAGAAGTTCTCACAGGCTGCTCCATTCGTTGTGCTTGAGGGTAAGCCAGGGCTTTTTGTGTGCAAGGCATGTGCTCAGACTATCAGGTTGTTTTTCTATTTCTTGTTTTTCTATTTCTGGGCCTGGTATTGTTTTTATTTGTTTTAGGGCCATTTACAGGGCTTACTCCTGGTTCTGTGCTCCTGATAGAGCTGAGGAGACTATATGTGATGAAAGGGATCAAAGCTGGTTGAGCTGTGTGCAAGGCCAGAACCCTACCTGCTGTACTATTTCTTCTACCTCATATTTTTCTTTCTCTTATACTGATAAATATTTTGGAAAATGTCATAGGTGTTCAATAAAATATTTATAATCTGTACATATACTACTATGATTCTCTTTGAAACTTGTTAGGAATGGGTTTAGTTTGTTATCTCAAAATTGTATTTTTAAAAAGATACTGTTTAATCATGGGTACATCTATTTTTGTTCTCTTTTTAAAAGAAGCAATTGTTTGGACTAATAGAAAAAATAAAGATAAAACAAAATTGAACTTGAGAAATCTTTCTGTAAATCTTCCATTGTCAGGAATTTGCTGCTTCAGTGGAAATAGCATTTAAAAGCATGTTGTATTTGATATTATTGTTCTCATTAACAAATGCAGCAGTAGCTTAATGTCCAGTGCAGATAACACTGAGCATCTTGGTCCAGTGGGCCATTTAATAATGTCACTAAAGCATTTATCTATCACCCTTGGAAACTGAAGTGTATAATGTAGGAAAGTTTGTTCTCCCTCTCCCCCCCCCCCCCCCCCCGCCTAGCAAAGTAGTGAGAATGAAATGTGGTATTTGGATGCATTAAATAACAGATATTCATCAATTTATAGATATGTACTTTTGGTTATGCTTATTATACTAGACTTATTATCAGCTATGCTTTTAAAGAATCTTGGGTTTTATTTTACTTAAGCATTTTAATTATAGTTAAAGTTGAGGGTTACAAGTTTATGGTCTTCCGCTCAATGTTAGTGCATACCTTTGCCAATGCAGTCTCCATGACCCTCCCCTCATCCTGTGTCACCTCCAATTTGACTTACTACCCAACAGCTTTTTATTTGTTGAATGATAGTTATGATTTGCTCTGTCTGTTGGCACCACCCATGTGCACAAGATCCCCCACTTACATTTCTGTGTCACTCCTAGTCACCTACTCATGTTCCTCATTTCTTGCCCCAGACATGGCACTCTTAGGTCTGTATTCCAGTATCTGTGGTTTATTATAGATCAATATTGTCTATACCCTTGACTTTATTTTTCCCTATATCACAGGTAAGAACAGCCTGTATTTGTTCTTGGCATGTCCCCCCTTACTTCCATTCATGTTACCATGAATTGCATGACTTTTATTTTTCTCTTGTAGCTGCATAGTATTCTGGTGTTTATACATACATATATATATCTGTATATATACATATAATTGTATATTACCACGTACAACAACTTCTTTGTTTGTTTACCTAAGTTTCTGAGGTTTATTTTGAATGATCATGTTATGATATTGATAACCCACTGCCTTTTTGAAGTCTTGCTTTGCATCCTGCTGTCTTACAGAACAATGAGAATGAAACTGCCCTGCATTGTGCTGCTCAGTATGGGCACTCAGAGGTGGTGGCTGTTCTCCTGGAAGAGCTCACTGACCCAACCATCAGGAACAGCAAGCTCGAAACACCGCTTGACCTGGCAGCGCTTTATGGGCGCCTTCGAGTGGTCAAAATGATCATCAGCGCTCACCCCAGCCTTATGAGTTGCAACACCCGCAAGCATACCCCTCTCCACCTGGCCGCGCGGAATGGGCACAAAGCTGTGGTTCAGGTGCTATTGGAAGCAGGAATGGATGTGAGCTGTCAGGTGAGTCTTCTCCAATCACACCTTATAGGAGTTGGTGTTCTGTTTGGCTTTGAGAGAACAGATGTTAGAAATATATAGAAACATGTTACCCTTTTCTACATATCTATATATCTTTCTATATATCTAGATAGATATATGTTTCAATACAGGAGAGAATATTTAGGAATCATTAAAAACCTAAGAAACTTGCCAAAGAACATATACCTGATAAACTCAGAATGAGAAGTTAGATTTACAATTTCTCCATGGTGTTGTACTGCCTATAACTTACTCTTGCAGGATTATCACAATGCTGAAGGTAATCAAAAAATGAGTATTAGAGAAGTGTGACTTGAGTTGAACTTTGAAGAATGGATCATACCCAAATAGATTGTTTCTACAGAAGAAAAGGACAATTTGCTGTTGTTATCTGTCCTAAATTAGCCCCAGCTCTGGATTAATTTTTTTAAACTTTTCTCTTCTCCTTTGTTGTTTTTCTTTCCCTAGTTTCTGGCATATTTCTGTCCTCTCCTCCTCCTTCCTTTTCTCTACTCCCTTGTCCTTTTGCCTTCACTCCCCTCCCCTCTCCTTTCCTCCCCTTTTTTCCTCTTCCCATTCCCTCTCCTCTCCCCCTTTCCTCCCTCGCCTTCCCTTTTCTCTTCATTCCTCTCCTCTCCCCTCCCTTCTCTTCCCCTCTCCCCCTCTCTCCTCTCCTTTCCTCTTTCCCCTTTCCTTCTCTTCTTCCCCTTTGTTTCTTCCCTTCCCTTTTCTTTCCTCTTTCATTTTCTCTCTTCATTCCTTTGTTCATTCATTTATTCTTTCCTTCCCTATGTATGGTGATACTATTTTCTAGTAGTAATAATAGGACTGAACATCTCTTCAGAAAGAGTTTTTTTTCCTAGACCTAAATTGCTTTGCTTATTACTTAAAACTGCAACCAGACAAGTCATTGAATATATTACCATACATACTAGAGTATATGCTGAGTTTTTCCAGCACAAAATTTGTGCTCCAAACCCCAGACTCAGCTTAGACTCAGGTCATACAGGTTATTTGATTCAGTGCTTGTGCACTGAATCAAGTCACGTAGTCTCCAGTCATCTTCTGCCGTCTGCTAGAGGGGTGCTTCAGCTCAGTCCACAAGTCGCGGCTGAGCTAAAGAGGTAGGTGGCTGAACTGAACTGTATGCACTGAACTATTTAACTCACAATATTCTGCGCTTTGTATGAGACTGACAACAGTGATGGTGATATCTGCAAACTCATTGATGATGACAATGTCTATGCTGATAACCTCACATCAGATACAGCTGAAGCTCTGTTTGGACATACAGATGATGATAATGAGGAATCCAGTTTTGAAGGATTTTAACCTTTGTGATTTAGCTTGATTACCTGTTAAGCTATGATTTTCTGCACTTTATTTAAAGCATTAAAGTTATTGTTGCTAATTTACATATTTTTCTTTAGCAATAAATATCAATAAATAATTACACTAACAATTAGCACGACAATGTTAATGAATGAGAGAAGTAGAATACCTGTCTTGAATACAGGCAGGGGTGAGGGAGGAGGGGGGAGGCCATTGGTTGTGGAAATGTTGCACTGGTGAAGGAAGGTGTTCTGTTTATGACTGAAACCCAACTACAATCATGCTTATAATTATGGTGCTTAAATAAAGCTTTTATTTAAAAAAAAAGAAAGAAAAACATTTAATTTACTGATTCCTTAATTATTGTAATTGTTTTGGGGTATATATCGTTATTTTTGAAATTTATCAGTGGCTGCTGCATTTTCCACCTCAGCTTATACTTGAGTCACTAAGTTTCCCCAGTTTTAGGGTAAAATTAGGGGGTTGGATTATACCAGTGCTTCTCAAATAATTGGGCGAGCCTCCTAAGGGGGGCATGAGGCTCCATAAAGGGGAGCATGTTTGACCTCGGCAAACACTGTCATAACAAACTAAGCCCCGTGTTTATGTCTCTGTGCGTTTCTGGAGTTGAGAGTTGCTGTGTCCTGCTTCAAACCCCGTTTTGAAAAGCTATGCATTGCAAAACGTGCTCATTGTAGCCATTATTCCAGGCATCACCTCTGATTAAAAAATCAGCTCAAATTATTTTATATATTTTTGTTTTTCAGGTTAAAGGTATTTTTTTAATAAAGATACTATTTACAGTCATGTGTAGGGGGCACAAAAATGTTTTCTTTTTCCTAGGGGGGCATGGTAGAAAATAATTGAGAATCACTGGCTTATACTCAGGTCAGCTTATACTTGAGTATATGATTTTATTACGTACTATGATTTACAACACTGCTAATGATTGTTTTATGCAAGCATCCTTTCAACACCACACCTATGATCAGAGTGTTTGTGTGTCTCCACCAAGGTCCTAAAGGCCCCACTATTTCACTCCCACATGCAGATTCAGTTCTGTGACCTCTCTAATTCTAATGCCTTTGACTACCTGTTGATCCTTTAATGTGTATTTTTAAATTTAGATGTGAGAAATATTATACTGTATTTATTCTGACTGTTGACACTAAACATGATACCCTCTGATTTCATCCAGGTTGTGTCAAATTACATAGTATTTCATTGTGTTATACATATATCACAAATTTTTGTTTTTGTTTTTGGGGCCACACCCAGTGATGCTCAGGGGTTAGGATTTCTGGCTTTGCATTCAGAAATAGCTCCTGGATTGGGGGACCATATGGGATGCTGGAGGATCAAACCGCAGTCTGTCCTAGGTCAGTGCATGCAAGGCAAATGCCCTACTGCTTGCGCCACCGCTCTGGCCACATATATCACAGCTTTTTGATTCATTCATCTCTATTTGGGCATTTGGGTTGCTTCTATATCTTAATAACTGTACTAAGTATAGCAGTAAAAATAAATGTACATATATACTTTCTAATATTTTTGTGTTTTAGTTGTAGAGGAAAAGGAGTAGCATTGCAGAGTTTTATGGGAATTCTCTTTTACCTATTATTTTTTTGTGAGAGCTCTATACTATTTGTTATAGAGATTGGACCAGACAACATTCCTACCAGTAGTGAATGAAAATTAACTTCTCACCACAATCACACTAATGCTAGCTGTTTTTAAACTTTTTTTATACATGCCACTTTCACTAGAATAAGATGATTTCTCATTGTTTTTCTGGTCTCATTTTCCTAATTATAAGTGAGCACCTTTCACATTCCTATTGTCATCAGTATGTCTTCTTTGGGGGAAGTGTTTGTTTATGGATATAGGTTGTTCAATATTTTGTTGTCAAGCTTTATGATTGCTTTATAGATCTTGGATATTAGCCCTTTTATCATATATTGTATGCAAATATTCTCTCCCATTCTGTAAGACATCTTTTATTTTATCTTGAATTTCCCTATTTGGGTAGTAGCACATCTGGTGTGTTTCGATTTTATTTCAGACTTTGTGCTCAGGGATTATTTCTGCTGGGACTTGGGTGACCATACGGGATGTCAGTGATTGCACCCAGGTCAGTTGTGTGCAAGACATGTACCCTACTTTCTGTTTTTTTGCTCAGTCCCTAGCTCGAGTTTTCCTTTGCAGTGCAGAAGCCTTCTGTTTTTATTCTTTTGTCTCAATCAATATATAATTGAGTACTCCTCTGGGGTCTATGTTCTGTTGGTAGCTTCTTATCTTTAAGAGGTTAATTTTGGTTCTTGTCACATGATGACCTTTTCTTCTGTATGTTAGCAAATGACTGCATCATAACAAATTATTGAGAAATGTAATGGGATAATTATACAATAGCTATGTACTTAATACCTCTTTGGCTAGTGTTTTAGTTTGATTTTGGCTGGGTTGTTCTCTGTCTGCAGTAGATTCTCTGTGTGTGCTCCCATTTAGAAGTTGCTTCAAGGGTTGTCTACCTGTTGCCTGGGTAATGGGCAACCATTGTGCCTTTTATGGTATAGCAGGCAAACCTAGGACATGATCACTTGCTAGTGGTCTGGACATCTGAAAGAGAGAGGGAATGTGTGCAGGAAAGGAACTTTATCTTTGTACTCTCTTCTGTCATGTTTGATTCGTCACTGCCTCACAAACGCAGCTCAAATTCAAGGCTGTGAGAAAACCAGCTATATTTCTTAATGAGAAGAGATTGTGAATTTTAAAAGTGTGAATATTCAGCGGTCTGAAAACCTAGAAAGAATGTGAGGTTTTAGAGTATCAGCAACAGGAAAAGCACTGGAAGATGGATGGTAACTCAACAGTTCTGTTGTTTGAGTGTTCAGGGTGTAAGGGATATAAGCACTACCACCTTGTGGTTCCAAGGCAGGAAGCATGTAGTGCACTGGGTTGAATTTAGGGCCTGGTTTATGCATGATGTGTCCTCTTCTGAGCCATATGCCAATATTTGGCAGTTTTTGCAAATTCCTATTAGGTCTAATTTTTTCTTACCTTGTGTTTTATAAAGGTTCTTCTAAACTTTTATAGACACAGTTTTTATTTATTTATTTATTTATTTATTTATTTATTTATTTATTTATTTATTGCTATGGCTTTTTTCTGGCATCTAGGAGTCAATTCCAGTAAATAAGAATAAATAAATGAATTGATTGTATGCCTTTACAGATCTTTTTTTCTGAAAAATTCCTGACTATTTTTATCCAGCTGCTTTCCTCTCCTCTACTATCATTTCTGTCTTTGTGGCTTCATCTTTTCTTTAAGATTAGGGCTATTTAAGTGACACTTCCAAAGAGAAACATATTTTACCCTTTATTTAAATCATATCAGCCAGTTTGTTTTCTATATAGTACAGGCTGAAATCCAGGACATTGGCACATTTGCGTGTTTATTTTCTGTTTTCCCTGTTAGTTCTCAGTTCCATGAGGGCAGGATAATATTTTCATGTCCATACAGCATGTGCCTGATAGGCTGATTTGAAAAGGCAATTGTAAATATACTGTCCTCTATCAAAGCTGCATATCTGCTAAAGGGAAAAAAAAGGAGTTACTGAAGTGGAGAGAATGGTCAATGAAGGCCTCATTATGAAGATGACATTTAGCAGACACCTAAAGGAAGTAGAGATCATGTGGGTTAAGAAGTAAAATAAGAAAATTATTGCAAAGAGAAAATCCACATTGTCAGTGCTGATAAAAAAAATCAGTTACTCTGAGGACTAAGAATTGTTTTTGATATCCAGGATATGAGAGAGGTATGAGAGCTAGAAGGATATGAGAGAGGTTTATTATTTTTCTAAATATTTTTTATTTGTGATCAAATAAAATTTTTATATGTGATCAAAATGAATTACAAATCTTCCATAGTAATATTTAGGGTACATAATGACAATGAGTTAGGGCCATTCTCACCACCAGTGTTGTCCTCCTTCCACCTCTGTTCCCAGCATGCATCGCATACTTCCCCTCATTGCCCCCTGGGCTGCTAGTGTAACCTGCCCCTTTGTATACAGCTTATTTTAGATTGGGTATTGATTCTATTATCATTGACTTTGGATTTGGTGTTTAAGGCTGATCACTTTTTATTTCCACTCAGTGTTCATATTAAGGGTTGCTCATGTACCATCCATTTTTTCCCTCAAATTATAAGGGAGAACAAGATGATTCAAGTTCTGTAGTTTTGTTGGAAAAAGAAAAGAAAATACAAAGCTTGGGGGAGTTCGTCGTCGTCTAAATATCAATTTAAAAGAAGAAAGGGTAAAAAAGAGAAAAATAACAAAAAGCTCCTCAAAATAATCACAACAAGCAATTACAAAGCAACCCAACAGCAGCAAAAATTATCAACAAAACAACAACCACAAGAAAGAAAAAAAAGAAGAGGGGGGAAAACCAGAAAAACAAAAGGAAGGAGGTATAGTGTGGCAAGGCTTTGTGGGTTTTTTGTTTGTTTGTTTGTTTGTTTTGCATAGGCATAATAAATATTGGGGAAATGAGAAAGGGAATTCGCTTGGCCTAAGAGATACAGGATTTTTCTCCCATTGAAGCATACTGTCATGGGAACAACTACAGGCTCCATACATGCTCATTATTGAACCTTTTTATGGTGCCAGGTAATGTTCTGCTTAGTTGTGGATGACAAAATCAGTCCTCTGTAGCTAGAGATCTTGATATTTCAACAGGTCATAGTCTTTATGGTTCTAGAAGTTCTACTCGGTCATATTTGTTGCAATCAGTCTTTTGTAATTAGTGATCTTGGTTTTTGTGCAGATCCTAGGACAGAGCCTGGGAGAGTCTTTCCTTGTGGTTTCAGAAGTTCTGCTCAGTCACAGTCATCAAAGTCAGACCTCTAAAATGAGAGATCTTTGTTTTTGAACAAATTAATGGGATATCTATAGTTTCTTTTTGTTTGTTTGTTTGGTTTTTGTTTTTTGGGTCACACCCAGCAGCACTCAGAGGTTACTCCTGGCTTTATGCGCAGAAATTGCTCCTGGCAGGCTCAGAGGACCATATGGGATGCTGGAATTCGAACCACCATCCTTCCACATGCAAGGCAAATGCTTTACCTCCATACTATTTCTCTGGCCCCAATTTCTTTGTATTTTTAATACCTCTATAGTAATACCTCCTAGTGTGTATATTTCCAAATGTAAAGGTAGCCCCCTCCATCCTTTTTTAAAATTACCTTTTCTGCAATCTATTTCTTTTTTGTATATGTTTATATATATATATTTAACTATTTAACTCGTTTAAGATTTAATTTAATATTTAATTTCACCTGTTTTGATTCTTCTTGGTATGGAAACCTAGAAGAAAATGTCTTGCCTGGGATAAAAGTCCTGGTCAAAAGCAGTGCACAGAAATTTTGTAGCCTGTCATTCTTACCTCAAAATGTACCAGCAATATAATATGGCATTATTTCCTTTTTCAAAGACATACTAAAAAGGGAAAATTTTATGTATAGAAACAAGCTCTTATCTACTAGGGATAAGAAATTATATATTTTATAATATATAGATACCTTCCACGCTGAACATGTGTCATGAGGATTGAACAGCAACTGTCCAACCCTGAACCCCAGATCCCAAATGTAGATCTGACACAGCTCCCTGCAACAACACCAGGAGAAAAAACTCCCCCTGGAGAATTCCTAATTCCACTCTGACACCAACTTGCACCTGGTTGATGAAGCATCCTGAGGATAAGGAAACAGAATAACTGGATCCAAGAAAAGGTTGCTCTATCTCATCACCTAACGGTAAGGTGAAATCAGAAAGAACACCATCTTTTGATCTGTACAAAAACCAAGATCACTAATTAAAAAAGATTGACTTTGTCAACCATGACTGGGCAGAATTTTTCCTGGGACCAATAAGAAAGATCCTAGCCTAGGAGAGGTTTATTTATTTATTTATTTTTATTTTATTTTTTTGAAACCATTGTGATTTGCAAGGTCCTTCATAGTTGGATATTAGATATGCAGTGAATCCGGTCTGTTTCCATCACTAGTGCCGACCTCCCTTCACCAATGTTCCTAGAGTACATTTTATACTACCACCCTTTGCCCCCTGGCCTGCAAGTATAACAGGCTTATTTTAAGCTCATAGTGTTATAGTTTGGGTTTCTTGATTCTATTGTTGTTGACTTTGGCTTGGATATTTAATTCTGTTTTTTTCTCTCCACTAAGGCACCTGAGACCACTTGGCCCCTGACCCCCATTCTTTCTTTTTTCCATTTCATGTCCCAAGGTTCTATGAAAAAAGGTGGGAGCCACTACCTAAAAAATTAAAAAAAGAAAAGAAAAAGAGGTGGCAGTGCTATGCATAGATGCAGCAAAAGTTGGAGAAATATAAAAGAAAAATCTTTGGCCTATAAAACAGGGTGTCTCTGCTCATGAAGCATCCTACAATAAAAATAACTACAAGCTCCTTTGTGTAACACCAGTCATTTTTTATTATTCCAGAAAAAGTTTTCCTCAATCACCGATCATGGTTGTTGCAATCAGCCTTCTGTAATTAGAGATCTTGGTTTTTGCATAGATCCTATGTCAAGTCAGGGTGTCATGGAGCGTCTTCTGGTTTCATCTCATTGTTAGGTGTTCAGGAAGGGAAACCTGTCCTGAAAGAAGTTGTTGCTGTTTATAAGTCATCAGAGTGTCGTATGAACCCACTTAAGTCGGTGCCAAGGCAGCATTACAAACTTCCCCAGTAGAAATTTGTACCTGATGCTGTTATGGAAAACCATGTCTGTTCCAAAGATGGAATCCAAGGTTTGGGGTGAATGCCCATGATACTACTAATGTGAATAGGGATAAAAAGAACAAGTTTATTTATCCCTATAACCTGGTTTCAACATGAACTCAGAACATGTAGGGATGGCATGTTCAGGACTGAGAGAGAGGGGAGAAGTGGAAACCAATTATACTTTTTATTTCTCCTGGAGTATGAGGCATGCTGCCTAGGGATTTCTGAGATAGAGGGAGAGCTAGATGGAAATTCATTGGCCAGAGGTGCCTGGTGGATGCCTTGGTACAAAAACAGAAAGAGAAAGAAATAGACACAAAGCAGGCAACATCTCTTCAATGCTTTATCTCTCTGCCCTTCTCCCCTCCCGCTGAGTACCATCTGGTGCTACTCTGGTTACTATCCCAGGCTCCCTAGCAAAAGTCTAAGGTTTTCCTTTTATACCCGGCATGACAAGGGGAAGTGTCCATGCTGCATGTGCAAGGGGCATGTCCAGGTTACACTGTTATTACAGTGGAGTTATTCAAGGAGAGTGTCCAACTGTTATACAATAATAAGAACCAAGACAAACTTATCTACTAGAATTTCCTACTAAACAAATTCAAAGAGGGGTAGGGAAAACCACATCTATAGAAGGAAATACACAATAAGAATTCTATTATCTCTCTCCATCTCTATCTATCTATCTATCTATCTATCTATCTATCCATCTATCTATCTATCTATCTATCATCTATCTATCATCTATCTATTTATCTATCTATCTATCTATCTGTCTATCTATCTATCTATCTATCTATCATCTATCTATCTATCTATCATCTACTATCTATCTATCATCTATCTACCTATCTATCATCTATCTATATTTTTTGTTTGTTTTTGGGTCACACCCAGCGGTGCTTAAGGATTACTCCTGGCTCTGCATGGAGAACTCTCTCTGGCCAGCATGGGGGACCATATGGGATGCTGGGATTTGAACCACAGTCTATCCTGGATCGGCTGGGTGCAAGGCAAATGCTCTACTTTTGTGCTATGTCTCCAGCCCAGAAATATAACTATTAAGGAAATACTTTTAAAGAAATATACATATTCTTTTTAAACCTTTTGAAATCGTTTGGCTGGGGGAGGAGATAAAATCTGAAGCACAGCTTCAACCTACGATGTGGTCTTGTGGAGTCTGAAAAATGGTTTGCAGCAGTCACCAATCAGGAAATGTCCTTTTGAGCTGAGAGTCTCTCAAAAGCTGAAACTGGTAGTGAGCAACAGTCTACAGTAGTGGGAGAAAAGTGGAGAAAAGGGGCTGCCAAGAGCAAATCAGCGGTGATGGCAGCTTCTTCCTGGGCTGAGGTAAGGCAGGCTGGGTGGCTGACTTTTTACTTTGGGAGCCTTCTGGCAGCTGTTTGAGTGAAGGTACCATTCTGGTTCCTGAGGAGTTAAGAACTGAGGCTAAAAAGACTTAAATAAGGATAAATAACAAATTCAGAGTGATAGAGTGAAAGGATAAGATTGAGAAATATTGCCACATTTTTGTGACTTATAGAAATGAAGCATTTAAAAGAAGAACATTTTAGGCACGAAAAGAAAAAGGAGAATTTGGCAAAGATATATAACCCAAGTAGACTAGACGGATAGAATACAATATATAATCAGAAGTAGAAAATATAAGCAGAGGCGGTAGTCTGATAGATAAATCTAAAGCTCATTTAAAGCATCAGGAGGGATAGCAGATACAGGCATAATGGAAATGCATTGGTGGAGATATATGAGTGCTTTTCTTATCTCCATGAAATAGAAGCAAAATAATTATCTTACAGGGAGGACAGAGAAAGTGGGATTGACAGTTTGGAAGAGAATAGAAACTGCAATAGTCTTAGAAGAGTGATGATTAAAATGCAGTTTATCCCGAGACAGACAAATTAGGAATGGCAGCAGGATAGTGATGGGGAGTCTTGGGACTTGGTAGGGCTACAGTAGTTCTGTACACCAAAAGCATAACCAGGAACACTATTCTAACCATGTTATTCTCAGCTACACAGAACTTAAAAATGAACCTCTTCCTTTAGGCAGCATTTCTCCTGCTGCCATCAGCATTTTGAAAACAGATAGGTCTCTTACCTTTCTCACCACCTCATCACCTTCTTTTCTTGCCTCTTAGCCCAAACCCAGCTCTGCTGTAAAGAATCTGTTCCCTTAGAATCATCTCAGGTCAGGTTAATTAACAGGAATGTGCTCTATGTGAATAAAAGTTTCCTTGTCTTCATTGAGTTGAAAGACTAAAGGGGAAGACAGGAAATAATTCCTTACTCAGTTTGCCCCTGAGAAGCTTCAGGATACTGATCTGTACTCTTTTTTATTCATTTTCTATAATGTAACTTTACTTCTTTAATATTCACATAAAGCCACTAGTTTTTTTACTTTAATTCTTCAAGTTTAAAAAGAAAACTTTAAAAACTCAAAGCATTAAAGTATTAGCATAATATAACATCTCTACTTAGGAATTCAAAAATCAAGTAAAAATTTATAAGATGATTATGAATTTCAAGAGAATATTGCCAATAAAAATCTTACTAATTATTTTAGCACCATTGATTTTATTTGGTTTTGGGGCCACACTCAGTGGCACTCGGGTTACTCCTGGCTCTGTGTTCAGAAATCAGAATCTTAAATGATGCTGGGATCAAATCTGGGTTAGCTGCATGCAAGGCAAATGCCCTACCCACTATGTTATGGCTCTGGCCCCTGATTTTCTTTATTATGAAAACCTTTAAGAATAGAGTTTGTGAGTAAATATGAAATTTACACCAAACATGGATTTTTATTTTCCTCAGTAGTTTAAATTTAGATATGTCATTATTTAAAATTGCTCAGTGATAAATGAAACAGAGAACAGTCTAAAAATATAACATAATGCTACATTTGAAAACATTTGTAATTACTGGAAAAAGACAAGTCTCTTCAAAGTCAAAGTTTTAGATAATTATTTTTAATAACTTGGGTGCAATTGAAGCCCAAAAGTGTATTTCTTTTTTAAATATATTTCTATAATTTACAAAGTGTGATTATTTTTAATACTGATAATTCCCCAACTTGTCAACTAGAATACATTAACAAATATGAAATCTACTTAAGCAGTTTACAATTAATTTCTGTATTTTAGATTCTTAGCTATTAAGAATGCTTGCAAATATCTACTTTCTACTTTAAATTTGATATTTAAATTTTTGTAGTAATCTACTAGGGATGGGGTGGAAGCTGGGCAATAGTTAATTTAATAATACAAAATTAGGTTATCAGCAAAAAAAGGCCTTGAACTAAAAAATGTCTCTATAAAATTACTACACTAAAAGAAAATTATTCCAGGTCTTGATTATTATAAATAGTACTATCATGAGTATATAAGTGCATACATTTTTCTCAAATTATGTTTTTTGAATAGATTTTTAGCAGTGGAATTGCTTGATCATATTATAGATGTATGTGTAAGTTTTTGGTTGAATTCCTCACAGTATTTTTATGAGGCTAGGCTAGTGTACATTTTCCTGCCAGTGATTGGGGATCTTTTTTCCTTCATATACTCTCCAGCTACTATTTCTTTCCTTTTTGATATAGTTTGTCTCACTGGCATGAGATATATCTCACCATTGTTTAGATTTATATTTCTTTTATTTGGGGGTTTGTACCCAGTGGAGCTCAGGGGTCACTCCTGGCTCTGCTCTCAGAAATTGCTCCTGGCAGGCTCGGGGGACCATATGGGAAGATAAGGATCGAACCCGAGTCCATCCTGGATTGGCTGTGTGCAAGGTAAACTCCTTACCACTGTGCTATTGCTCTGGCACCAAGATTTATATATCTTTGATAATTAGTGACAATAATGGTTTTTTATGCACCTTTTGGCCATTTGTATATCTTTGTATATTCTCCCCATTTTTAGATATTTAGTGAGTTTTGTGAGTTATCTTTCCAAATTAGTAGCATCATTTTGTATAGGAATTTTTGACAGATTTTTGTGTTCACTAAATTTTGGACAGAGATCTTTATTTTTCAGTTTTCTAAAAGCAAAAATCCAGTGCTTTGCACAAAAAGGATGCACATAAATTTTAAAAATTCAGTTAAAACTTTTCTGATCATGCCATCTAATTTAAAATATAACAAGACATGATACATGCTATTAATATCAAAAGCACATAATTAAAATTTTAGACTGCAAAGCCTAAAATTAAGTTTAGAATTTGTAAAATCAAGTTTAGAATTATTCCCAAATGTTAGGAAAACAGTAAAGTTAGGCTCATGAAATTAAAGTCACTAAGCATATAGTTTATCATTAAACCTACTTTAAGAATAAAGTAATGTCTGTCATTTATAATGGAAAACATGTACCTAATTCTATTAATATTTGAGAACAAGGTTATGTTTTTCAATATGAAAGGCAAGAAATACAATGTTGTAATAGAGAAAATATTCTTGTGCTTATTTATATGTTAGTCAATGTAGAATAAATAAGACATTTAGAAAATTTATTTTAGACATCTATACAAGGAGCTCATAGGAACAAGGCTCTAGTGAAAATTTTTATGCAGCTCATTTATGGATTTATATAGAGAATATTATGCTGAGTGAAATGAATCAGAGGAAGGGATAAATATAGAATAATCTCACTCATTTCTGGGATATAATTAAAAAAAGATAGTATGTTAATAAAAACCAGAGACAATAGAGATGAGGACCAGGAAGACCAGTCCAGGGTAGAAAGCTGGAACTGTAGTGGAACAGTATGATGTTAGGGTTGAGAAGGGAACACTGACAATGATAGTTGGAATGATCACTCTGGACAAGAAACTGGGTGCTGATAGGGTATAAAGTGATATGCATGGTACCCTTCATTAACAACAATGCAAACTACAATGTTTAGGGGCTGACATTACAGCACAGTGGTAGGGCATTTGCCTTGCATGCGGCTGACCCAGGACAGACCTGGTTCTATCCCCATCCCTGGCTTTCCATATGATCCCTCAAGCCAGGAGTGATTTCTGAGTGCACAGCCAGGAGTAACCCCTGAGCATCACTGGATGTGATCCCCCCGAAAAAAACCAACAACAAACACAGTGTCTAAAAGGAAAAAAAAGTGTATGGGAGGAGGGAGGAGAAAAAAGGGGAAAAAGGAAGAAAAAAGGGGAGGGAGGAGAGAGAAAGAGGAGAGACAGAGAGAGAAAGAGAGAGAGAAAGTGAGAGAGAATGCCTGTGGGGATGAAGGAGAAGAGGGAAACTATGGACATGAGTGATGGGAAATATGCACAGGATGAAGGGTCATGTATATTCAAAGACAAAAACCCAACCAATCTTGAAAAACTTTGTAACCATGGTGTTTAAATAAAAGAAAAAAGCTAAGAAAATTCTCTGATGTGGCATACTGATCAGACCTAGGATTGGGAGGTCTAACATTATTGAAAATTTAATACCTACCTTCTCCCCCTTCACTCCGCAGAGATATAGAATTCACCCACTCAAATATTCATAGAAACCCCATTGTTAAGCATTAATTTTTTCTTGATAAAAGAGGTCTTCTTTTGAATCAGATGGATCTTTCTGAATTACTTCATTCTTATCAGTAATGAATGATCTTCATGTGATGTTTTCCTCCATCCTTTGTCATTTCAACCTTCTCTGGACTCAATCCAATGTGTCTGTTTCTGTGAATTTTATTACCATAGTGGAACATTCTAGATCCCCTAGCTTATGCAGGATACAAAAGAACAATTTCTTCTTTCTTTGTTCAGACATTACATATTTTATTTTACAAAGAATATGCTTATCTTTTAAATTCGGATCTCTTATTCCAAGAGATACCCATATTACTAGTAGATACAAGCTGCCACTTTAACAAAGTCTGTCCACTGAGTTAAATGCCAATGACTTTTTTCTTTTAACTCCATCAAGGTTTCTTAATTCAGTGGTTATCTTTACTCCCTTCAATAGCTACAGCTCTTGTTCCTTCTTTGTATCATTTTACCAGTTGATATTTTCTTTGCTAATCATCATTATAATCCTACCTTCCACCATTATTGCCCCCATCCTTATATCTTGTCATTCTGAATGATGATCTTTCCGTATCTGATAATGTTCTTTTGCAGGCCTTTACGTAAAGTGGATTATTGGGCAGGAAAAACAGATAGAGCACTGACATTTTCACACACCTTTATATTTGTTGTTTTGCTCCTTTGGTGAGATTACCTGGATAAGACATTTAAAGTATAGAACTTGTGAGCAAAATATAATTGTCAGAAGATCCAGAAATATGTATGGTCAAAGCCAAGAGGGAAACTTAAAAACCCAGGGCTTAAGCCCTAAGCAACTTTCCTTTCCTTTCCTTCCTCTCCTTAAATTGATCCCCTCCCTCCAGCCCCAGTTTTGGTGCTACTGAGGCTTAACTTCAACAGACATTTCTAACCATTGAGATATGTTTTTTTTTTTTTAAATAAGCAATACAGTTGAGATAAAAAAATAACATTTTACTTCTCAGCTGTTTTTTAACATTGGATCTGGGGTTCCTTCCTTTCCCTGAACTGACCTGAAAAGGCCTAAAATGTGTGTGTCTATTAGCTAGATAAATTTTGAAGTTTTACTATATCACCAATTGTATGATTGTTTTGGAAATCATGTTTATTTTTAAGTATTAATTTAAAAGCTTGAGAATTAGTTTTTGGAATGCTGGTCCAACTTTCTTGAATTCAAGAGGATCTGGATTTTAAAAATATTTTTGCATAATTTTTTGGTATTCTGATTTTTTGTATAATATTTTGAGCTCAGTATTATTTCACACATATTCAGTCTTTTAAGCTTTAACCAGTTATATATATTGTGAATTCAGAATTCTTGGAAGCCTATTATGAAGTTTATTTTTCTTATATATGATTTTACTAATATCATTAATATTAGCCACTGGTACTGGAGACCCAGGATTATATTAGTTTACAATGTTTGGCTCAGAACTGGGGTTGACCATGTGAAGGCACACTAAAAACTACTAGCATGACAATGTTAAAAGAGTGAGAGAAGTAGAATGCCTGTCCCGAATATAGGCAGGAGTGAGGGAGTAGGGGGGCATTGGTGGTGGGAGTGTTGCACTGGTGAAGGGGGGTATTCTGTTTATGACTGAAATCCAACTACAACACGCTTGTAATCATGGAGCTTAAATATATATATATAAAGAAACTCTTGGGGGGTGTATAGTTTATTTTGTGACTGTGCTCACCTTTAAAGCTAATATCTAAGTAAATGTCGTTGCATTTTCTTTAGTGAGGAAAACATTTAAAATTTTGTTGAGTCATGAAGTTATTTGGTTATTTATTTTTTTTAGTTACATAAGACCATTCGTGTAACGTTGTTTGTCCTTCCCACCTCCACCTTGAGTAGCTAATTAAAGCCCCGGTACAAGTCAGTCATGGATAGGCACATTCCTGAGAACAAATTTCTTGTTTTAGTGCCGAGTCCATGCATTCATTCTTTCTCTACTTCCTCTTCCCAGACTGAACAATTTTGTCATTTTTTTCTCTTTATCCCTGAGCTTAAAATGCTGCTTAGTTTCTTAGAATTTTAAGATGTGCTATTTTTTTTTAATTTTTATTTTGATCATAGTGGTTTACATAGTGTTGACAATAATATTTTAGGTACATATTTACATAAAATCGGGGGATTCCCATCACCAAATTGTCCTCCCTACACCTCTGTTTCTGTCCTACCTCCCATTTCCTCTTCCCTCACCCCAGGGCGGCTAGAATATGTGGTCCCCTCTGTATCTAACCCACTACTTAGTAGTCTTGCACCTGTTTGGTCTTGATGCCTCCCTTAGTTCCCCCTCTAACTGGAGGCAGGACTAGCTAGTTCAAGTTGCGTGGTTTTGTTTGAAAAAGAGGAAAGTAATAAACTGGGGTAAGGGTCTAATACACCGAAGATGTGCTATTTTAAGAAGGGATTTTTTCCCCTAACATTAAGCCCAAGTTTTTATGAAACTTTAAGGAAGTCAAATGAGTGTTAAGAAAATTGTTGAAAATATAATTTGGAGGTGAGCAAGATTAGATTAATTTTTTCAAGAGGTTATTTTAAGAAATGTACAAAATATGGGCCTGAGTTACAGTACAGTGATTAGGACCCTTACATGCAGTTAATCTGGAATCATTCCTCGACAACCCCAAATTCTCACCTCATACTGCACTGTCAAGAGTAATCCATGAACACAAAACTACAGCTTTGTGCTGGGTGTGATGTTCTCTCCCTAATAAATGTAAAAAAAAATATAGAAGTCCCTTTTAGAAGTACTTATCTGAATAGTTTCCACAATTTATCATTTGCCCAGTGTTCTGTATTTTAAATTTATTTAAATGTATATATTTACACTGTTCTTTGCATATAGTATATCAGTGAAATAATTTTAAATGGTAATTTAATGCTCTAAAACTGTCATCTTCATCTCCCACTTTTATCCTCCTCTACCCCCCACCTGCCGTTTTGACAGACACATTAAAAAGTTTTCTGACTGCAGCCTTGAACTCATATATTCAGTGTTGTTAAATCTATGCTTAGAGTGTATGGTTATATTATTCTGCCACATTTCCAATATAATGGGAGCCCCAAGCCAGTTCCCCCACTACTTCCCTTTCTTATCTTCTTCCTTCTCACCTTGATTTCTTTTCTTCTATGTCCTCCCTAAGCTCTGGTGTCAAAGGTGATCTAGGCATCTCCTCCCGGTTACTACATTACTTTTTCTCATCCAAGCTATAACTGTTTAATCAAGTGTAATGTGAAAATAAAATAAAAGCATTAGATCATAATTTTGTATTTCAGAATAATTTTATGGAGTTATTCTGGAGTAAATGATCATGTTCTTACACATGTTATTTTTTTAAAAAAAATAATTAACATCTTTATTTAAGCACCATGTTACCAACATGTTTGTAGTTAAGTTTCAGTTATAAAAAGGAACACTCCCCTTCACCAGTGCAATTTTTCCACCACCAATGTCCCCCATCTCCATTCTCCCTAACCCATGATGGTATTCAGGAGAAGCATTCTATTTCTGTCAATGCCATTGTCATGATAGTTGTCAGTGTAGTTATTTCTCTAACACTCCTTGTGGTAAGCTTCATACTGTGAGCCAAACCTTCCAAGCCTCATATCTATTGTCTCTGGGAATTATTACCATATTATATTTCTTATTCGACACAGACATTTGAGAGAGGCATTCTATTTCTCTCATTCACTACCATTGTCATGCTAGTTGTTAGTGTAGTTATTTCTCAACTGCACTCACTACTTTTTGTGGTAAGCTTCATATCATGTGCTAATCCATCCATCTCTTTATTTCTATTGTCTCTGTGTATCATTAACATACTATATTTTCTTTTTTGTCTTTTAATTATCTTAAATCTCACAGATGAGTGAGACTATTTGGTCTTTATCTCTCTCCCTCTGACTTATTTTATTGACCACAATAGTTTCCATGTCTATACATGTATAGGAAAATTTCATGACTTTATTTTTTCTTATAGCTGCATAGTATTCCATTATTTTTTTAGCCACTCATCTGTTGTCGGACATTGAGGTTGTTTCCAGATTCTGGCTATTGTAAATAGCACTGCAATGAATATAGTTGTGCAGAAGGCATTTTTGTATTGTTTTTGTGTTCCTAGGGTATATTATTAGGAGTGGTATAGCTGGATCATATGGGAGCTCAATTTCCAGTTTTTTTTTTTGAGGAATCTCCATATTGTTTTCCATAAAGGCTGGAGTAGATGGCATTCCCACGAGCAGTGAATGAGAGTTCCTTTCTCACCACATCCCTGCCAGAACTGACTGTACTTATTCTTTGAGAATGTGTACCAGTCTCTGTGGCATGAGATGGTACTTTATTGTTGTTTTGATTTGCATCTCCCTGATGATTAGTGATGTGAAATATTTATATGTGCACTTTTTGACCATCTGTATTTCTTCTTTGAGGAAGTGTCTGTTCATTTCTTCTCCCCATTTTTGATAGAGTTCGATTTTTTTTCTTGGTAAGTTCTGTCAGTACCTTGAATATTTTATATATTAATTCCTTAGCTGATGAATATTGGGTGAATAGTTTCTATCATTATGTGGGTGACCTTTTATCCTCACTATTTCCTTTGAGCTGCAGAAGCTTATCAGTTTAATATAGTCTCATTTATTATTGCTGCTTCCACCTGTCTGGAGAGTGATGTATTATCCTTCTTTTTTTCTTTATTTAAACACCTTAATTACATATATGATTGTGATTAGGTTTCAGTCATGTAAAGAACACCCCCTTCACCAGTGCAACATTCCCACCACCAATGTCCCAAATCTCCCTTTATCCCACCCCACCCCCACCTGTACCCTAGACAGGCTTTTCAGTTCCCTCATTCATTCATATGATTATGGTAGTTCTCTGTGTAGTTATTTCTATAACTGCACTCACCAATCTTTGTGGTGAGCTTCATGAAGTGAGCTGGAAGTTCCATACCTCCTCTCATTGTCTCTGAGGATTGTTGCAAAAATGACTTTTATTTTTCTTAAACTCCATAGATGAGTGAGACTATTCTGCATCTCTCTCTCTCCCTCTGACTTATTTCACTCAGCATGATAGATTCCATGTACATCCATGTATAGGAAAATTTCATGACTTCATCTCTCCTGACAGCTGCATAATATTCCATTGTGTATATGTACCACAGTTTCTTTAGCCATTCGTCTGTTGAAGGGCATTTTGTTTTTTTCCAGAGCCTGGCTATTGTGAATAGTGCTGCAATAAATATAGGTGTGCGTAAGGGGTTTTTGTATTGTGTTCTTGTGTTCTTAGGGTATATCCCGAGGAGTGGAATAGCTGGGTCGAATGGGAGCTCAATTTCCAGATTTTGGAGGAATCTCCATATCGCTTTCCATAGAGGTTGGACTAGACAGCATTCCCAACAGCAGTGGATAAAAGTTCCTTTCTCTCCACATGCCCGCCAGCACTGATTGTTCTCATTCTTTGTGATGTGTGCCAATCTCTGTGGTGTGAGGTGGTATCTCATCCTTGTTTTGATTTGCATCTCCCTGATGATTAGTGATGAGGATCTTTTTTTCATGTGCCTTTTGGCCATTTGTATTTCTTTTTTATTAAAGCGTCTGTTCATTTCTTCTCCCCATTTTTTGATGGGATTAGATGTTTTTTCCTTGTAAAGTTCTGTCAGTGCCCTGTATATTTTGGATATTAGCCACTTTTCTGATGGGTGTTGGGTGAATAATTTCTCCCACTTGGTGGGTGACTCTTGTATCCTGGGCACTACTTCTTTTGAGCTGCAGAAGCTTCTCAGCTTAATGTATTCCCATCTGTTGATCTCTGCTTGCACTTGTTTGGAAAGTGCAGTTTCCTCCTTGAAGATGCCTTTAGTCTCAATGTCATGGAGTTTTTTACCTACATGTTATTCTATATACCTTATGGTATCAGGTCTGATATCAAGGTCTTTAATCCATTTGGATTTTACCTTCATACATGATGTTAACTGGGGGTCTATGTTAGCTTTTTTGCAAGTGGCTAACCAGTTCTGCCAGCACCACTTGTTGAAGATGTTTTCTCTGCTCCACTTAGGATTTCTTGCTCCTTTGTCAAAAATTAGATAATTTTATATCTGCTGGACAATGTCTAAGAACTCAAGCCTATTCTACTGATCTGAGGGTCTGTCTTTATTCCAATACCATGCTGTTTTGATAACTACTGCTTTGCAGTACAGTTTAAAGTTGGGGAAAGTAATGCCTCCCATTTTCCTTTTCCCTAAAAGTGCTTTAGCTATTCGAGGGTGTTTATTATTCCAGATGAACTTCATAAGTGTTTGATCTACTTCTTTGAAGAATGTCATGGGTATTTTTAAGGGGATTGCATTAAATATTTATAATGCTTTGGGGAGTATTGCCATTTTAATGATGTTAATCATGCCAATCCATGAGCACAGTATGTGTTTCTATTTTCGTGTGTACTCTCTTATTTGTTGGAGCAGGGCTTTATAGTTTACTTGGTATAGGTCCTTCATGTCTTTGTTCAGTTGACTCCAAGATATTTGAGTTTGTGTGGCACTATTGTGAACAGGATTGCCTTCTTGACTTTTTTCTCTTCCCTATCATTATTGGTGTATAAAAAGGCCATTGATTTCTGTGTGTTAATTTTGTAGCTTGCCACCTTGCTATATGAGTCTATTGTTTCTAAAAGCTTTTTGGTAGAGTCTTTAGGGTTTTCTAAGTAGAGTATCATGTCTGTAAACAATGAGAGCTTGACTTCTTCCTTTCCTATCTGAATTTCCTTGATATCTTTTTCTTGCCTGATTGCTGTAGCAAGAACTTCCAGTACTATGTTGAAGAGTGGTAAGAGTGGACAGACTTGTCTTGTACCAGAATTTAGAGGAAAGGCTTTTGGTTTTTCTCTATTGAGAATAATATTTGCCATTGGCTTGTGGTAGATGGCTTCAACTGATTGAGAAAGGTTCCTTCCATTCCCATTTTGCTGAGAGTTTTGATCAAGAATGGGTGTTGGACCTTATCAAATGCTTTCTCTGCGTCTATTGATATGATCATGTGATTTTTATTTTTCTTCTCGTTGATGTTGTGTATGATGTTGATAGATTTACGGATGTTAAACCATCCTTGAATTCCTGGGATGAAACCTTCTTGGTTGTACTGTATGATCTTCTTGATGATGCATTTGACAGGATTTTTTGAAGATTTTTGCATCAGCATTCATCAGGCATATTGGTCTGTAATTTTCTTTTTTGGCAGCATCTCTGTCTGGTTTTGGTATCAAGATGATGTTGGCTTCATAAAAGCTGTTTGGGAGTGTTCCTGTTTTTTCAATTTCATGGAAGAGCCTGACTAGGATTAGTAGTAACTCCTCTTGAAAGATTTGAAAAAATTTATTAGGAAATCATCTGGGCCTGGGCTTTTCTTTTTGGGCAGATGTTTGATTACAGTTTCAATTTTCTCAGTAGTGATGGGGGTGTTTAGATATGCTACATCCTCCTTACTTAAATGTGGAAGGTTATAAGTGTTCAAGAATTTTTCCATTTTTTCTAGGTTCTTATGTTTAGTAGCATAAAGTTTCTCAAAGTAGTCTTTGATTACCCTTTGGATCTCTGCAATATCTGTCGTGATCTCCCCCTTTTCATTTCTAATACGGGTTATCAGATTTCTCTCTCTCTCTCTTTCTTTGAGAGTTTTGCCAATGGTCTATCAATCTTGTTTATTTTTTAAAGAACCAACTTCTGCTTTCGTTGATCTTTCAGATTGTTTTTTTGGGTTTCCACTTCATTGAGTTCTGCTTTCAGCTTTGATATTTCCTTCTGTCTCCCTATTTTTGGTTCCTTTTATTGGTCATTTTCTAATTTTTTGAGCTGCGTCATTAAGTTATTCAGGTATGCCCCTTCTCCTTCCTGATGTGTGCTTGTAGAGCTATAAATTTTCCTCTCAGGACCGCTTTTGCTGTTTCCCATAGATTCTGGCAGTTTGTGTCTTCATTATAATTTGTTTCCAGGAAAGTTTTGATTTCCTTTTTGATTTCATCTCGGACCCACTGGTTGTTCAGTAGCAGGGTGCTTAATTTCCAATTGTTAAAGTTTTCTTCTGTGTGGCTTTGTAGTTCACATCTAATTTCAGAGCCTTGTGGTCAGCAAAGGTAGTCTGCAAGATTTCTATCCTCTTGATTTTATAGGTATGTTTTATGTGTCAGTATGTAGTCTATCCTGGAGAATGTACATTGGAGAAGAATGTGTATCTGGGTTTTTTTGGATGGAGTATCTTTTATATATATACTAGTCCTCTTTCTTCCATTACTCTTTTCAGGGTTAGTATGTTTTTGTTGGGTTTCAGTCTGATTGACCTATCAAGTGTTGATAGGACTGTGTTGAGGTCTCCCACAATTATTGTGTTATTATTGATGTCTTCTTCTAGGTTTGTCAGTAATTGTATTAGATAACTTGCTGGTCTCTTATTGGGTGCATATATGTTTAATAATCTAATTTCTTCCTGTTGCACATATCCCTTGATTAGTACATTGTGTTCATCTTTGTCCCTTACCACTTTTCTGAATATAAAGTTGGTGTCATCAGATATTAATATGGCCACCCCAGCTTTTTTGAGGGTGTTGTTTGCTTGGATGATTTTTCTCCAGCCTTTGATTTTGAGTCTATGTTTGTTCTGACTATTCAGGTGTGTTTCTTGTAGGCAGCATAAGGTTGGATTCATCTTTTTGACCCATTTTTGCCACTTTGTGTCTTCTAATTGGTGAATTTAATCCATTGACATTGAGCGAGATGATTGTCATAGGATTTAATGTCATCTTTGGAGATAAGTTTGCTGTGTTTGTTGGTCCCTCTTGTCTTAGAGTACACCTGTCAGTTTTTAGTTTAAGGCTGGTTTATCATCTGTGAAGTTTCTGAGCTGTTGTTTATACATAAAGCTATGTATCCTTCCTTAAACTTGAATGTGAGTCGGGCTGGGTGCAGTATTCTCAGTGAGGCATTCACTTCATTCAGTCTTGTCACAATATCCCACCACTGTCTTCTGGCCTTGAGAGTTTCTTGTGACATGTCTGCTGTAAGTCTTAGGGATACTCCATTGAATGTAATTTCCCTTTTTGATCTTGCTGCTTTCAGTATTCTATCTCTATCTGTGGGATTTGTCATTGCAATGAGGATGTGTCTTGGTTTTTTTTTTTTGGGGGGGGGAGGTTCTCTTTTAGCTAGTATTCTTTGGGCATGCAGGATTTGATTGCACATAGTCTTTAACTTTGGGAGTATCTCTTTGATGATGTTTTTGACAGTTGATTCTTTCTGGAGATCTCCTACCTGTGTCTCTGGGACTCCAATGATTCTTATGTTGTTTCTGTTGAGTTTATCAAAGACTTCTATTTTCATGTGTTTGCATTCCTTGAGTACTTTTTCCATTGCCTGTTCGTTTGTCTTAAGTTTCTTTTCCAATTTCTTCTGTTGTGTTTAGTTTTTCTGCATCACATCTTCCAGTACTCCAATTCTCTCCTCAGCTGCTGATACCCTGCTGGCAAGGCCATCCACTGAGGTTTTCAGCTGAGCCACTGTGTTTTTCAGATCTGTTATTTCAGTTTGGAGTTTTTTGATTCTGTCTTTGTGTTCTGTTCAGATCGATCTATGCTTTCTTTGAGTTCTTCAAACTTCTTCCATATTACTATTTTAAGTTCCTTACCTGAGAGGTTAATCAGGTGGCTGGAATTGATTAGGTCATCCGAGCTTTCATCTTCATTCTCTGTGCATGGTGTTTGCCTGTGAGGTTTCCCCATTGTCATGCTTGTAATGTGATTTTTCCTACGTGTTGTGGTGGGGTTCATTGGTTAGAAAGAGTATGCGGCCGCAAAAGCTTTGCGCTCTTCTGCTGCCTCTAATTGACAGTTTTTTGGGGGTGCACTCCCTAGACCTCTGAGGAGACCTTCAGGGATTCAGAAACACAGGCAGACCGGTGCAAGAGAAGTTTCCCTTGAAGTCCCCAGAGTGAACCGTATTATCCTTCTTGAAGATGCCTTTAGTTTCAATGTCATGGAGTATTTTACCTACATGTTCTATATACATTTTGGTGTTCTGGATCTGAAATCAAGATCTTTAATCCATTTGGATTTGAACTTTGTACATGTGTTAGATGGAGGTTTGAGTTTGCTTTTTTTGTATGTGGCTGACCAGGTGCCCCAACACTACTTGTTGAAGAGGCTTTACTTGTTCCGTGTTACATTTCTTGACCCTTTATCAAAGATGAATTGATTGTATGTCTTGGGTCATTCTCTGAATACTCAAGTCTATTCCACTCATCTAAGGGTCTATTTTTATTCCAGACCCTGCTGATTTAATGACTAGTGCTTTGTAGTACAATTTTAATTTAGGGAAAGTGATGCTTCCCATCTTCCTTTTTCTCAGGTTTGCTTTTGCTTTAGCTATTTGTGGATATTTATTGTTCCAAATGAATTTCAGGAGTTTTTGATATACTTCTTTGAAGAATGGCATGGATATCCTTAGAAGAATTTCATTAAATCTGTACAATACTTTGTGGAGTATTGCCTTTTTCATCCAGCCTTTTTCTTGGCAGAACCATAGAACTTAAATCACCTTGCTCTGCCTCATAAATTGAGGAAAAAAGAGGTCCAAGATGTAAATTCTAAATGTTTGAATAAATCTTTTTTTTTAGGTTTTTTTTTTTAAATTTATTTAAACACCTTAATTACATACATGATTGTGTTTGGGTTTCAGTCATGTAAAGAACACCACCCATCACCAGTGCAACATTCCCATCACCAATGTCCCAAGTCTCCCTTTGTCCCACCCGACCCCTGCCTGTACTCTAGACAGGCTCTCCATTTTCCTCATACATTCTCATTATTAGGACAGTTCAAAATGTAGTTATTTCCCTAACTAAACTCATCACTCTTTGTGGTGAGCTTCCTGAGGTGAGCTGGAACTTCCAGCTCTTTTCTCTTTTGTGTCTAAAAATTATTATTACAAGGGTGTCTTTCATTTTTCTTAAAACCCAAATGGATTAAAGACCTCGATATCAGCCCCAAAACCATAAGATATATAGAACAGCACATAGGCAAAACACTACAGGACATTACAGGCATCTTCAAGGAGGAAACTGCACTCTCCAAGCAAGTGAAAGCAGAGATTAACAGATGGGAATATATTAAGCTGAGAAGCTTCTGCACCTCAAAGGAAATAGTGCCCAGGATACAAGAGCCACCCACTGAGTGGGAGAAACTATTCACCCAATACCCATCAGATAAGGGGCTAATCTCCAAAATATACAAGGCACTGACAGAACTTTACAAGAAAAAAACATCTAACCCCATCAAAAAATGGGGAGAAGAAATGAACAGACACTTTGACAAAGAAGAAATACACATGGCCAAAAGACACATGAAAAAATGTTCCACATCACTAATCATCAGGGAGATGCAAATCAAAACAACGATGAGATACCACCTCACACCCCAGAGAATGGCACACATCACAAAGAATGAGAATAAACAGTGTTGGCGGGGATGTGGAGAGAAAGGAACTCTTATCCACTGCTGGTGGGAATGCTGTCTAGTTCAACCTTTATGGAAAGCGATATGGAGATTCCTCCAAAAACTGGAAATCGAGCTCCCATACGATCCAGCTATACCACTCCTAGGAATATACCCTAGGAACACAAAAATACAATACAAAAACCCCTTCCTTACACCTATATTCATTGCAGCTCTATTTACCATAGCAAGACTCTGGAAACAACCAAGATGCCCTTCAACAGACGAATGGCTAAAGAAACTGTGGTACATATACACAATGGAATATTATGCAGCTGTCAGGAGAGATGAAGTCATGAAATTTTCCTATACATGGATGTACATGGAATCTATTATGCTGAGTGAAATAAGTCAGAGAGAGAGAGAGAAAAACGCAGAATGGTCTCACTCATCTATGGGTTTTTTAGGTTTTTTGAGCCATACCTTGCAATGCTTAGGGATTACTCCTGGCTCTTTTGCTCAGAAATTATTCCCGGCAAGCATGTGGCATAGGAAAGCCTGGAATTGAACATAGGTTGGCTGAGTGGAAGGCCAGTGTTCTACCCACTTTGCTATTGCTCCAGCCCTGAATGAATTTTTATTTTTTAATATTGAGGGCTACTTCCAGCAGGTGCCCAGGAAATGGAGCTTGTACTGTCAAGTTCTGAACCCAAGGCAGCCCACAGATAAATCCTGTGCTCCATTAATTGAATTAGATTCCTGGTCCTATATAGCAAAAAAAGAAAAAAAATTAACCTTCAAGAATTGTAATACACAGTGCTTGTCTTTTGCTTTCTGTTTTTCAGACAGAAAAAGGGAGCGCCCTTCATGAAGCAGCTCTATTTGGAAAGGTGGATGTTGTGAGGGTTCTATTAGAAACAGGTAATTATGATTTTCCTTGGAACTTAATTTTTCAAGTACTATTTTTGTTTCAAGTGTTGACGAAAGAAAATTACACGAACTTTTTTTTTGTTTTACAATCACCCCTTTCTTGCTTTTTATTCAAATTGCAGATCTATATTCATAACACTTAAGTTGAGTCTGAGTGTTTAGATAAAATTGATATGAATCTTCACTTTCCTTGACTCAATAGGTGCTCTATTTAAAAAATTCTTCAAAACTGGCTGTACATTTAAACAGCATCAAAATATATTAGAAATATAAGGAAATATCTCCAGTAGATAGGAAAGTTCTGCCTTCTACACAGGGAGGAGCAGAATCATGGAGAATTCTGACCATTATGAGGTCTTTAAAAGCACAGAACACATTTTTTTTAGATATTTTAATTGTAAATAAACAGTTCCTACAGTTCACAGAAATGAGAGTTCCTGTTTAAAAGGTACATTCTTTCCAATTATTCCATCAACTGAATAGCTATTGTTTTCAACTGCAGTTATTAAAAGAGACCTTAATAGAGGAAATGCTTTGAAAGAACAAGAAACCCTTCATAAGTATATTTCATTTTAAATAAAATAAAATTGAAATCAAGGTCATATTTTATTTGATTCAAATGACACATACTAATTTATACCTGCAGCAATATATGTGAGTTTTCTGTGTTAAAGACTCTATCTCCTATGCTATATTCCTTAAAATTAATCAATGAAAATATTGCATATTATTTTTTAATTATGCTTATATGAAGATAAAATTCATTAATTCACTGTGGTTTAGGAACATACCCAATAGTGCTCAAGGGTTAGTCCTAGCTCTGTTCTCAGAAATCTCATTAATTTTTAATTTTTACTTGTAACAGTGCTGCTTTGACATGTACTATTTTCAGATAGTCAACTGTGTTTTGGTTATACATGCTTACCAGTTATTAGGAAATATTTACCATAATTTATTAACATTTGAATCACATCCTAAAATCTGGCTTTCTGCACTGAGATTATTTGGAACATTTTTAAATTTCCTGGGGGCAGAGCAAAGTATTTGTTAGAATAAAACAGTTATTGGTCCAGAGTGATAGCACAGTGGTAGGGCCTTGCATGCAGACTACTTGGGATGGGCCTGGGTTCAATCCCTGGCACCCCATATGTTCTCCTGAGCCTGCCAGGAGCAATTTCTGAGTGCAAAGCCAGGAGTAATTCCTGAGCATCACTGGTTGTGGCTCAAACCCCAAAATACAAAAAAAGAATAAATAAAACCAGTTATTTAGTATAATAATTCTTTTCAGACTTAATATAATTCCAAACTATTTCAGTTACACACTTCAAAAAGTTCACCATTGATGACATTGAATATAATCTTTTTAAGTAAGAAATTGGAATCCAAATTAGACAAATATCATTTAAACAAATTAGTCATGCTTTTTCAACTTTTGATAATATTTAGGTATTCTGAGACTTTATATATACAAACATGGTATGTTAGCATAATTTATAATGATTTTTATCATATTTTATTAAACATATAAGTGCATGATCATTACACTTTAAAACTCAACTGTAATTTAGTAATATATTTAAGTTTTATAGCATAGCACTCAGTCAACTAGCTAAACTTAAATTAGTCTTAATCCACCAAAGCAACCTTTTTTTGTAGGGGAGGGTTATTGGTTCAAACTCAAGTACTCATATAATGAGCTACTCCCAAAACAACAACAATCATTGGTTCATTACCTACAAAGAATAAATTATTAATTGTTATTAATTGTTTCTATTCTTTGGTATACAGTCCACCACTTTTGTACTAACATTGTGTATGAGTGTGTGTATATGTATGTAGAGCTTAATTTTTTAAATTCATCTTCAGTACTTTATATTTTTTGAATTAGACCTGTTATATCTTGACAGTTTCTTTTGTCATTACATTGGTGTTTATCTACTAGGTTTTTATTTGTTTGTTTGTCTATTTATTTAGGAATTGATGCCAACATAACGGATAGCTTAGGTAGAACAGTCTTGGACATTTTGAAAGAACATCCATCTCAGAAATCTCTCCAGATTGCAACACTCTTACAAGGTAAACAATAGTGAATGGTGGATGGGCTTTTCTTTAAGTTCCAAAAAAGTTAAAACTGTCAGAATGTTCTCTTGAGTCTTGAGTAAATGTTTACTTTTGATCAAACTTTCTATTTATTTTTTTTCCTGGTAAGTTTTTAAACAAAATAATGTCATGCTTTTTAATGCTTTATTTTTATTTTCTCAGTTATTTGGGATTTCTGAAGCTAAAGTATTTTTTCCTCACTAGATAGTAAAGTTATTTTTTCAACTTATAGTAAAAATGTAGATATGAGGAGCTGGAGAATACAATGGGTAGGGCACTTTGCCATGCAATAGGATCACCTGGGTTCTGGCATCCTACATGGTCCCCTAAACTCTTACAGGAGTGATCTCTGAGTACAGAACTAGGATTAAGTCCTGAGCACAGCCAGGTGTGTCCCAACACCTCTCCTCTAATGTAGTTATGAGCTTGAAGTAACTAATAAGACTAGAAAGTGGTGATATTTATATCTTATACTTGAATGATTATTTAAGAAATTTAGGACTTTTCTAATAGCTTGTCTACTAGATTGTCTATTAGTTATGATTTTCATAACTTTGAGACAAGTAAATCAGACATCACTATCTTCCCCTTAGCATTTGAGAAGCCAGTAGCTTTTCAGAACACTCCCCGACTCATTATAAGTGGTAGGGTCAGCACATAAATGTTGGGTTGACAGCAAAATTATTCTTGGTTGAAAAAACATAGATTATTTTTCCCTAATCTATAATATGAATCAGTTTTGATAAACTTTGCTTTTGAATAAATTTTGCATACATTTGTATAGCTAAATGTAGTGAACTCATTTGTAGAAAGGTTAACAATCATTTTTAAGTCTATGTTTCCTAGATGAGGTGTCTGGCTCCCTACAAGAGGCAGTGGTAACCCTAGGTACAATTATGGGAAACTTTCTGTGTTTTTGCTTAAAGAAGATGGACTTCTAGGGGAGTGAGGAGGAACTTTTTTTTTCTGTGTTGGGGGTGGTAGTCAAATAAACTTGGGTAGGTAGCTCTGTTAGAGGAACTGCCTTTTTTGTTGTAGCATACTTTCTTAAAAACTATGTCTTCCTGCTCAGTGATTATGCCTGGCATTTGGTTTGTTCTCTTAAAAATCTAAAGTTCATTCTCTTTGTTCTATTTCTGTTCATCAGTGATGACCCCAAAATTGTTGCCAGTTGACTGCTAGAGTGGGGACGTGTGTGGGTATCATTGGGCATCAAGTCAAAAGCCAAAGAACAGCTTTGTCTTTCAGGAAGGAAATTGAATCAAAACCACATTGGGTCAAAGAGGTCAGATAGCAGAATCAACAGGGGCTTGAAAAGTAAAAAGAATAGATTCACTGTAGGGGACATGACATATTCTTCTCTTTATTTCTAAAACCTCTCAGAGAAGTTCAGGACCTGAAAATTTTCTTGTCAATAGAAAAGCTAATAGCAAGTGAAGGGCATAAAGAGATTAAAACAGACACAAATGTGTCACTTCATACTGACTCAAATTAAAGACCAATTGAATGAAAGCTAAAAATAATTTAAAAGTTGCAGCCACAACATTTATAGTACTTCTTCCTCTAGACTGGAGGTCCCAGACTTTTTTGACCTACTATCTACCCTCCCCACTTTTTTCTTTTCGGATTTTGGGCCACATCCATTGATACTCAGAGATAAATCTTGCCTCTGTACTCAAGGATTACTCTTGGCAATGCTTGGCTTACCATGAGTGTTGGGGATCGAACCTGGGTTGATTGTGTGTAAAACAAGTCCCCAACCTGCTGTACTATATCACCAGCCCCCCTCTTATACCTTTTTTTTGTACAAATAAAATCACCCCTTCCCTTTTGCTTTCAAGTGGACACCATTTGCATCCTCTTTTTCTGCGTCTTTCCAGCATTCTGCTCAAGGCTGGCGGTATTTATTATTACTCATTTTGGGAAACAATGTTTTAGGCTTATTTTAATTTATTTTTGCCTTATTCTACCATATTAAAATACTTATCACATAATTTCTATATTTGGAGGATGGGTAGGAGAAATAAGCTATCACTAAAAGACATAATTGTAGTGTTTTATTTTAACATAGTTCAACTTAGATGAAAATGTTACTAGATAGAAGTACTGTCTGCCGTTTCTTAGTTTTGACCTTCAGGTATGTCAGTTTGTTATAGTAATATACAGGCATTTTTGAATTTTCAAAATTCAAACCTTGTAGAGTGTAAATCCATTTTCTATATCTTTTGCATTTTTGTATCTAAAATCACTGCAAATACTAGTTTCATGAAAATTATCTTCTTTTAAAAATGTCTCTTTGTGGGGCCAGAGAGATAGCATGGAAGTAAGGTATTTGCCTTGCATGCAGAAGGTTAGTGGTTCGAATCCTGGCATCCCATATGGTCCCCCAAGCCTGCCAGAGAGATTTCTGAGAATAGAGCCAGGAGGAACCCCTGAGTGCTGCTGAGTGTGAGCCAAAAACCAAAAAAAAAAAAGTGCAGAATTTCTGCATGAATAAAATACTTTAAGGATAGAATTCCTTCAGTTTTACGGCTGAACTTTTAAATCCCTTTAATTTTAAGGATAAAATTACTATTTATGTCCTGAAAAAGGAACGCAATATGCAGAATTATTCTATGAATCAAATATTTCTTTTTTATATCTTTATTTAAACAGCTTGATTACAGATATGATTGTAGTTGGGTTTTAGTCATGCAAAGAACACCCACCTTCACCAGTGCAACATTCCCATCACCAATGTCCCAGATCTCCCTCCTCCCCACCCCGCCCCCACCTATAGTTTACACAGGCTTCTACTTCCTTTTTTCATTCACATTGTTATAGTTCTCAATGTAGTTATTTCTCTAACAACACTCATCACTTTTTGTGGTGAGCTTCATGTAGTGAGCTGGGACTTTCAGCCTTCATCTCTTTTGTCTCTGAGAATTACTGCAAAAATGTCTTTTATTTTTCTTAAAACCCATAGATGAGTGAGACTATTCTGCATTTTTCTCTCTCCCTCTGACTTATTTCACTCAGCATAATAGATTCTGTGTACATCCATGTATAGGAAAATTTCATGACTTCATCTCTCCTGACTGCTGCATAATATTTCATTGTGTATATGTACCACAGTTTCCTTAGCCATTCATCTGTTGATGGGCATCTTGGTTGTTTCCAGAATCTTGCTATGGTAAGTAGTGCTGCAATGAATATAGGTGTAAGGAAGGGATTTTTGTATTGTATTTTAGTGTTCCTAGGGTATATCCCTAGATGTGGTATAGCTGGATCATATGGGAGCTCATTATCCAGTTTTTGGAGGAATCTCCATATCGCTTTCCATAAAGGTTGGACTAGATGGCATTCCCACCAGCAGTGAATAAGAGTTCCTTTCTCTCCACATCCCCGCCAGCACTGTTTATTGCCATTCTTTGCGATGTGCTCCAATCTCTGTGGTGTGAGATGGTACCTCATAGTTGTTTTGATTTGCATCTCCCTGATGATTAGTGATGTGGAGCATTTTTTCATGTGCCTTTTGGCCATTTTTTTTCTTCTTTGACAAAGTGTCTGTTCATTTCTTCTCCTCATTTGTTGATTTGATTATATGTTTTTTTCTTGTAAAGTTCTGTCAGTGCTTTGTATATTTTGGATATTAGCCCTTTATCTGTTGGGTATTGGGTGAATAGTTTCTCGCGCTCAATGAATGGCTTTTAAATCCTGGGCACTATTTCCTTTGAAGTGCAGAAGCTTCTCAACTTAATATAGTCCCACCTGTTTATCTCTGCTTCCACTTGTTTGGAGAGTGCTGTTTCCTCCTTTAAAGATGCCTTTAGACTCAATGTCATAGAGTGTTTTACCTACATGTTGTTCTATATACCTTATGGTTTCATGTCTGATATCAAGGTCTTTAATCCATTTGGATTTTATTTTGTACATGGGGTTTACTGGGGGTCTAAGTTCTCATTTTTGCCAGTGGCTAACCAGTTTTTTTTAACACCAACTGTTGGAGAGGCTTTCCTTGCTCCATTTAGGAATTCTTGTTCCTTTATCAAAAATTAAGTTGTTGTATGTCTGGGGAGCATTATCTGAATACTCTAGCCTATTTCACTGATCTGAAAGTCTGTCTTTATTCCAATACCATGCCGTTTTGATAACTATTGCTTTGTAATACAGTTTAAAATTGGAGATAGTAATGCCTCCTATATTCCTTTTCCCAAGGATCGCTTTAGCTATTCGAGAGTGTTCATTGCTCCAAATGAATTTCTGAAGTGTTTGATCCACTTTTTGAAGAATGTCATGAGTATTTTTAGAGGGATCGCATTAAATCTGTATAAGCTTTGGGGAGTATTGCCACTTTAATGATGTTAATCCTGCTAATCCATGAGCAGGGTATGTGTTTCCATTTCCTGGTGTCCTTTCTTATTTCTTAGAGTAGCGTTTTATAGTTTTCTTTGTATAGGTCCAGCATGTCTTCCGTCAAGTTGACTCCAAGATATTTGAGTTTGTGTGGCACTGATGTGAATGGAGTTGTTTTCTTAATGTCTATTTCTTCCCTATCATTATTGGTATATAAAAAGGCCATTAATTTTTGTGTGTTAATTTTTTATCCTGCTACATTGAATCAAATACTTCAAGGATAGACTACCTTAGATTCTTGTCCTAGCAGGATTTTCTAGTAGGTACTGATGACAAAAGCCGGGCAGGGTGGGTGATGGTCAGATTTAGGGTACAAGAAAGAAGTGAAATGTCTATTGTCATACGTAGAATATAAAATTTAGCCATTGATTATAAGATAAGTGAAGTTAAGTACATAAATTTAAAAACTTATATACACAGAACATTTAGAAGGCATGGGAAGAGCCACTGTTCTTGAAGAGCCTATCCAGGAAGATGCAGCACCAGAGACGCTGGTTTCATCTCCCGTTGAATCACCTTCCCAAAATGTCAAAAGTGAGTAGCCCACTAGAAACCTTGAAAATGACACTAGATTTTTGTACACATCTGTAAGATGATACTAGATTTCTGTACACACTTGTGAAATGTGTAGAAAAGTCTAATAGTTGTGGAAATTTCTAGTCTGGTTGTATGTTATATTCTATATTTTATATGCTTATTCAGTCAATTATTACTTGCTCCTGCTATGACTAAACATAATTCTCTGCCCTGGGATTACAGTAGTAAAGCCAAATAAATAATCTCTGCGTGGAATTCATACACAATAGATAGTTTGTCAGAGTTTTTCCTAAAATGCATAATTTTTATCTATCAGTTCTTTTTTTTGGTGAGGAAAAATATTTATATTAAAAGAAATTTAGTGGGGCCAGTGCAATAGTGCAGCGGTATAGCGTTTGCCTGACCCAGGATGGACCTTGGTTCAATTCCTGGCATCCCATATGGTCCCCCAAGCCAGGAGTGATTTATAAGTGTATAGCCAGGAGTAACCCTTGAGTGTTACTGAGTGTGGCCCAAAAACCAAAAATAAAATAAAATAAAATAAATTAGAGAAACTTGAAGAGAGAAAGAACTATGAAAAGAGAGATATGTGTTCAAGAGAGAACGTAGTCTTATCCACAATGGAAAAGCTGAGAGTGGCTTTGGGGACAATGCTAATATAATTTTTTTAAATGTAGAATAAAAATATTGGTACATGAATTTTAGTAAGATTTTTCCCCTGAAAAAATATAGGTATAAAGCATCTTTTTAGAATGATTAGAAAGATGTAGCCTAAAAAATACTTAGGTTTTGACAAATAATTCATGTTATTCATTAAGTCTGTAGTTTTTATATCACACAATTTTACCTTGACAATTTCCTATGTAATTATTTAAGTAAGTTCTACTATTTCTTAAAAACTTCTTTCCTCCTTCCCTTCCCTGTGTGAATGTTGTGGTAATGCGGTCACACAGTTAACAATAGTGCTCGTAAGGGTCACACACATTACAATTGAGGTGCTCACACACATTCTACCAGCAGTGTTCTCCAGAGGTGCACATATATTTGGTTTATTATGGAGGTTGGATCACATCTGGCAGTGCTCAGGGGTTACTTTAGTTCTGTACCCAGAAATCACTCCTAGTGGTGCTTAGGAGACCCTATGGGATGCCAAGGATTAAATTTGGATTGGCTGTTTTCAAGGCTAGCACCTTACCTGATGTACTATCACTCCAGCCCCACACATTTAGTTCTTGCATACATAGTTGAAGTATCCAAACACACTTGGTTCTGGTGCCCAGAAACCACACACTGGGTTTGGATTGTGTTCAGCCTCCTGGAAGGCAGGAGCTCAATTAATTGAGCCTGTTTAGGACCACTCAGCATTGCCAGTTTTTTTTAGGAAAAAAAAAAGTATGGTTTTTTAGGATGTATGCTGCCATTGTCTTCTCAAATTTGATGATTGATAAGTAAACCAATTTGTTCAGTGACATATAGTACCAGTGGAAAGTCATTGACTAGTAAAATCTTTAGTAAATGAAACATTAAATATTGTAATTGTAGATGCTCTTAAGAACTGCATATATATGAATTTGCCGTATTTTTGTTTTGAAAAAGTTTAAGAATAGGAGAAAGTGGGACTTTTTGTTTTCATATTTATATGCTAATATTATAATTTGTTACCACGTTTTTACCATTTTTGAATGACAGTTTTATATGTCACTTTTTGAGTTCCATTACCTCAAGAGCCCCACTTTTATTGTTTTACATTGAGTTCTTCTTGAATCTTGACAGGTGAAACTGTGACTGGGGAACTATCGAAACTATTGGATGAAATAAAGCTCTGCCAAGAAAAAGATTTTTCTTTCGAAGATTTGTGCCATACAATATCAGACCACTACTTAGATAATTTGAGCAAGATGTCAGAGGAAGAACTTGGGAAAAATGGAAGCCAGAGTGTAGTAAGTAAGGGGGGGGGGGCAGAAGACAGTGTGTCTGTCTTTGTGAATTTAGTGTGTACCTAAAAATATGAGATCTGTGCTTTGTCCTGTCTGTAAAGTCCACCAGTATCAGGATCTTCACAGCTCCTTTACTGATGTACATGCGGTTTATTCTCACTGCATGCTTAGGTAATGCTCTTAGATCAGTCACATGACATCATTACTATTAGGATCTCAGCATACATGAATGAATTCATTTTTGGGTGCCATTCTTTTAGTTGTATTTGGCATAATGACATTGATTTTTAAATGAAGAAGTAAACTCCTTTCATCTTTTTCCCTCTTTCATTTTGGAGCCAAATATAACCCCATTAGGAAGGGGGAAGATAGCTGAGCCATGTGGTATTTCATCAAGAACTCTGTAAATTATAGCAGGCGTCAGGCATTAGGGAAAGTTTCACCTGCATACTTCTTGCAGACATGTGCAACTTTCAACTTGCCTGCAATCTACAAACTCAGAATCTAAACTCAGTTAGAGATCCTTACTCATTTGAATTTGGCTACTAGTGCGTATCAAGAACTCTAAAGAATCAGCCAGTTGAAAGTTAATAGTTGTATATCTATTTTGTATCCTACTAAAGAAAGATTTATAAGCTGTGTTGGTATTAAAGGACATACCATATTTTTCTAAAAAAGCTTCACTTTCTTTTAGTAAAGTTTGTTTTAAAAACTTAATATTTCATTCAAAATTTAGTAACAATGGATTGCGTCCTGTATGTCTTATTATTCATGAAAATTAAAAATATTGCTCAGTATAGTGAACTGTACTCTGAACATCTAGTGACATAGAACAGTGGCAGATCTACAGGAGTGCTCTTACTGGTTTACTTTGGACTTCTCTGCTGTACCTGTTTTTATTTTTGTCATTTGCTTGCTATATTTTCTTTTGTAAAATATCACATCATTGGCTATAATAAAAGTTTTTTGTGAATAATTTGATTAAATATACACATAATGAGGGAAATACTTGTAGATGTTCACAAATGGAAATTTTATATTAATGAAATATTGTAGTAACATTAATGTCAGGATATGATAATTTTCACTTTAAAAATGTAAATCCAGTATGTGCTTTAGCTAGAATATAAACCAGTAGCTTTTTCTTGCTTCCTTGACAGTTGGTTAGAAATTAAAACATATTTTTCTTTATATACCATGCAAGATATTTTAGGTTTTTAGGTCCATTACAAAAACTTTCTTGAAATTATTAGCTTTGGGACCTTTGCTTCTAAACACACGGGTTTTCTACAAGCTTAATTTTCTTGAAAGTTTCTAAACTTTCCCTGTTGTAAGTGCCATTGTTAGAAAATAGGCTTTTAGCAAATGTCATTATCTTACTTATAAGCTATTTACCAATACTAACTATTGTCTGAATAGTAAATAGGATTTTAATTATGAGGCAGATGCTATACACCACCTTCAAGTGAGGATAATAAAAATAAAGTGTGGGGCCGGTGAGGTGGCGCTAGAGGTAAGGTGTCTGCCTTACAAGCGCTAGCTAAGGAAGGACTGCGGTTCAATCCCTTGGCGTCCCATATGGTCCCCCCAAGCCAGGAGCAATTTCTGAGTGCTTAGCCAGGAGTAACCCCTGAGCATAAAACGGGCATGCCCCCCCCCCCAAAAAAAAACAAAAAAATAAAGTGTAACTAGAAGCATTAGCTTTTTTTCCTTTTTTTTTTTTCAGTGTCCTCTGTGGGGTCTTTATCTTTGTTTGAAGATCTTGATTCAAGCTTATAAAACTTACAAGTAGTGATGGCAGAAACTTTGGACATAGAAGGTGACACAATTTGGAGAAATGATTGACCAATTATTTTTTATTGTAAACCAAAGTTTGTCTTGTAATAGCAAGGTAGGAATTTGCACACAGAAATGGAATTTAAATTCTTAAAATTTAAGTTGTTACTTTGTCACAAGCAATTGCTCTTAGATTCTATGCAAAATCTTCATTTGTGTTATTTAGAAACAGTTACATGTAAAGTATTAAAAATTACATAAGGTAAAAAAAACAGAGGACATATAAGAGTGAGAACAAATAGTTTATCTGAAATAAACAGTCTATAAAGAGAAAGATAGAAGTTAAGATTAGAAACATAGATTGAGATTAAATATTAGGCTGAGAATTTTGATATTTATTGCCTTTTGGAATTAAGAAAAATTGAGTAGATAAAAGACATCCTTGGAAGGGACCTTTCAGAAGATTAATATGAAAGAATCATGTTATGGAATGTTTCAAAGGTAATGTGATTACTTTTATCCATCACTATTTCTTTTGCTTTATTTGGGTTTACTTTGGGTTTATTTTGTTTCCATGAATCAAAATACTTTTTCCCCAAGTTCTTTCTAAATTGCAGTCTCTGATCATACAAATTATTTAAGCTAGTACTTATAGACACTTTATATAGATGTTAAGTTGTGTGAACTACAACATTTATGATAGCAATAATGAGTTCTATTGTCTGACTTCCAGGAGCAAAATAATTTCTATTTCATGGTATTTAATCACAGTGTGCCTACATGACTCACATATAAAACAACTACATAAAAACTGACTTTTATGAAGTACCTTCTATTTGATAATATAATATTTTATATGTTGTAAGCTATTAAAATTTTCAGTAATGGATTATAGTTTTGGAAAATGACTCAGTTGCCAAGTGTCAGATCAAGGGTTCATATTCAATCAAAGGCATGTCTTTAATTCCAAACTCTATACTTTCTGGTTTTCCATAAACTACCTGTAGCCAAAGAAATATTTTTTTATCTAATTAGTTAATTAATTATTTTTTGCTATACCTGAATGCAAACCCTTTAGTTTCTGGCTTACCTTTAGCTCTATGTTCATCATTACAGGATCACTCCTGGTAAGGCTTGTAGACATCAAACATAGGTGGCTACATGCAAAATAAATTCCCTGCCCATGGTATTATTGCTCTGATTTTAGAGGAATTTTTGAGAGATAGCTTAGTAAATATATGGAAGTATTTAAAGAAAACTTTCTTGGTGGTAGGAAAAGATTGAATGGGACTTTTAACAAAGAATGTAATTAATTTTTTTGCTTTTTTTGGGGGGGGGGCTTGCCAGTAGTGCTCAGGGATTACTCCTAGCTCTGTAGTAAGGGCATCTTATGGGATGTTTTGGATCAAACTGGGCTCAGCTTCATGAAATCCAAGTGTCATTACCATTGTGCTATCTTTCTTTTCCAGAGAAGTATCATTCTTTGTTTTCACTTGTGAGATATATTTCTTTTATTGAGATCAATGTGAATTACAAATCCTTCACAGTTGTATTTAAGGTACATAGTGACAGTGAATGAGGGCCATTCCCACCATCAGGGTGACCTCCCTCCACCCCTGTTCCCAGCATGCATACCGTACCTCCATTCTTAGCCCCCTGAACTCATACTGTAACAGGTCCTTTTCGTGTATAACTTGTTATAGTTTGAATCTCTTGGTTCTATTGTCATTGACTTTGGTTTGTGTATTTAGGTCTGACCATTTATTATTTCCACTCAATGCTTCTGATACCACCTGGATTCCATCCATTTTATTCCCCTCAATTTGTAGGAAGACATAGAAATATGAGGCAGAACAAGATGATTCATGTTCTATGGTTTTATTAAAAAAACAAGAGTTGGGGGCTGGAGCGATGGTGCAGTGGTAAGGCATTTGCCTTGCACATGACTGACCCAGGATGGACCACGGTTTGAGCCCCAGGCATCTTATATGGTCCCCCAAGCCAGGAGCAATTTCTGAGTACATAGCCAGGAGTAAACCCTGAGTATCACTGGGTGTGGCCCCTCCCAAAAATGTGGGCGGGAGCCCCTGTCTAGAAGCTATAAAAATAAATAAAATTAAAAGAAAGAAAAAATTAAAAGGGGGTTCTGAAGTGGCAAGTTTTTTTTTTTTTTGCATAGACACAGAAAATATTGGGGAAATTAGAAAGGAAATTCTCTTGGCCTAAAGGATAGTAAGGTGGCTACATGCAGTTACTTCCCTACCCCTGCTATTATTGCTCTGACTTCAGAGGAATATTTGAAAAAGAGATACTTTTCCAAGTATCTCTAGTGTCTCTACCCTTGAAGCATAATATCATGAGAAAAACTACATGCTCTGGACATGTTAATTGTCAGACCCCAGGGACTTTCTTTATGGTGCCAGGAAACATTCTGATCAGTCATGGTTGTCAAAGTCAGTCCTCTGTAATTAAAGATCTTGGTTTTCTCACAGATCCTAGGACAGAGGTTTTTCTTTTTTTTTTTTTTTGGTTTTTGGGCCACACCCAGTAACTCTCAGGGGTTACTCCTGGCTATGTGCTCAGAAGTTGCTCCTGGCTTGGGGGACCATATGGGGCACCGGGGGTTCGAACCGCGGTCTGTCCAAGGCTAGCGCAGGCAAGGCAGGCACCTTACCTTTTAGCGCCACCACCCGGCCCCGTTTTTCTGATTTCATCTCACTGTTACATGGTGAGGTAGGGCAACCTGCCCTTAGATCCAGATTGTTATATAGCAAGGTGGCAGGCTACAAAATTAACACACAAAAATCAATGGCCTTTCTATACACCAATACTAATAAGGAAGAAATGGACATTAAGAAAACAACTCCATTCACTATAGTGTCACACAAACTCAAATATCTTGGAATCAACTTGACTAAAAATGTGAAGGACCTATACAAAGAAAACTATAAAACTCTGCTCCAAGAAATAAGAGAGGACACGCAGAAATGGAAGCACATACCCTGCTCATGGATTGGCAGGATTAACATCATTAAAATGGCAATACTCCCCAAAGCACTGTACAGATTTAATGCGATCCCCCTAAAGATACCCATGACATTCTTCAAAGAAGTGGACCAGGCACTTTTGAAATTTATTTGGAACAATAAACACCCTCGAATAGCTAAAGCAATCATTGGGAAAAAGAATATGGGAGGAATTACTTTCCCCAACTTTAAACTTTACTACAAAGCAATAGTTATCAAAACAGCATGGTATTGGAATAAGGACAGGCCCTCAGATCAGTGGAATAAGCTTGAATACTCAGAGAATGTTCCCCAGACATACAATCACCTAATTTTTGATAAAGGAGCAAAAAATCCTAAATGGAACAAAGAAAGCCTCTTCAACAAGTGGTGTTGGCACAACTGGGTAGCCACTTGCAAAAAATTGAACTTAGACACCCAGCTAACATCATGTACGAAGGTAAAATCCAAATGGATTAAAGACCTTGATATCAGCCCCAAAACCATAAGATATATAGAACAATACGTAGGTAAAACACTCCAGGACATTGAGGCTAAAGGCATCTTCAAGGAAGAAACTGCACTCTCCAAGCAAGTGAAAGCAGAAATTAACAGATGGGAATATATTAAGCTGAGAAGCTTCTGCACCTCAAAGGAAATAGTGCCCAAGATACAAGAGCCACCCACTGAGTGGGAGAAACTATTCACCCAATACACATCAGATAAGGGGCTAATCTCCAAAATATACAAGGCACTGACAGAACTTTACAAGAAAAAAACATCTAATCCCATCAAAAAATGGGGAGAAGAAATGAACAGACACTTTGACAAAGAAGAAATACAGATGGCCAAAAGACACATGAAAAAGTGCTCCACATCACTAATCATCAGGGAGATGCAAATCAAAACAACGATGAGATACCACCTCACACCCCAGAGAATGGCACACATCACAAAGAATGAGAATAAACAGTGTTGGCGGGGATGTTGGGAGAAAGGAACTCTTATCCACTGCTGGTGGGAATGCCGTCTAGTTCAACCTTTATGGAAAGCGATATGGAGATTCCTCCAAAAACTGGAAATCGAGCTCCCATATGATCCAGCTATACCACTCCTAGGAATATACCCTAGGAACACAAAAATACAATACAAAAACCCCTTCATTACACCTATATTCATTGCAGCTCTATTTACCATAGCAAGACTCTGGAAACAACCAAGATGCCCTTCAACAGACGAATGGCTAAAGAAACTGTGATACATATACACAATGGAATATTATGCAGCTGTCAGGAGAGATGAAGTCATGAAATTTTCCTATACATGGATGTACACAGAATCTATTATGCTGAGTGAAATAAGTCAGAGAGAGAGAAAAACGCAGAATGATCTCACACATTTATGGGTTTTAAGAAAAATGAAAGACATTCTTGCAATAATAACTTTCAGACACAAAAGAGAAAAGAGCTGGAAGTTCCAACTCACCTCAGGAAGCTCATCACAAAGAGTGATGAGTTTAGTTGGATAAATAACTACATTTTGAACTGTCCTAATAATGAGAATGTATGAGGGAAATTGAGAACCTGTTTAGAGTACAGGCGGGGGTCGGGTGGGGAGGAGGGAGACTTGGGACATTGGTGATGGGAATGTTGCACTGGTAAAAAAAAAAAAAAAAGAAAGGAAACACAAAGGGAAAAGAAAAAAAAAGATCCAGATTGTTGTTTCCTCATCGTCAGGGTGTCATATGAACCTACCTGGCTCAAGTTTGTAACAGAGCTGTATTAGGGCTTCCCTCAGGGTGGGTAGTTTGATTCTTGGTGCTGGTGCAGGGAACTGTGTCAGTTCTAAGTTTGGGTAGGTGATGTCTGATCACATAGGGTCTAAGTCGAATCCCTATGACAAATGTTTAGGGTGGAAGGTGCTCCTGTATTATAAAATTTGCAGGTTCTTATCACTATAATGTAAGATCTTGTTTCTATACATAAAATGTACCAATTTTAGTTATGCCTATGAAATATTATTGGTACATTTGGGGGTAAAATAAAAAGCTATACAATATCTGTGCCCTAGTTTTTATCTGAGCTCTTATCCACAAGATATACTTTTTGAAACAATTTCCATTTGTATTGATGTGAATGAATAAATAAATGAAAAACTGAAGGTAGAAGATTATATCCTATGCTGCTGGAACAGTGTGTGCAGAAGCTAAGAGATGAGGTATAGTATATACAATGGAATATTGGTTTTTTCCACATATGAGGGTAAGTAATGACAGTACCTAAGACATATTGAGTAACTTATATTGATTTAATTCTCCTGATTACTTGGTGAGATTGGTAGTATTATTCCTCCCTTACTACAGATGAGAAAATGGAGGGAAAGAGAAATTTTATGACTTTTTCACATTTATGTGATAAATTCCAGTGCCAGGATCTGGAGACCAATATGGGGCCAACATCATACCTCAACTATTTAGTCAGAGAGGCCTAATATTTATGCAGAGGATAGATTCTGAAATATATGAGTAATGTTTCTGGAAGATAAGAATTTCAATATAGCATATCAAATATTTCAAGCAAAGATTCAATTATTGATTATCACCATTGGTTTTATGTTAGAATTGCTTAGAAAGACTGAATAATTACAGATATTCTCAGGTACTATGTCAGACCAGCTCAATCAGTATTGCATTGAATGACTCCAAGTATGTGTTTTTTTGGCCACCCATGGTGGGGCTCAGAGTGGTGCTCGGAATTGAATCAGGATTTGCCACATGCATGGCACATGTCTTTACACTGGTATTATCTCTCTACCCTCCAAGCATTGTTTTTTTAAAAGCTTATCCTGACATGTATATTATCAGTCTTTCTCAATTTTTTTCTAACCATAGCCCACTATGACTTAGTTCCTTTCTGTGTCCCCTGTCCTACCATTTGGAGATCCAGTATCATGCTATGATATCCACAATTCCCTTTTAAAAATGAATTTTACTCGTTGTCCCTTGAAGTGTCCTGGGTCTATAGGACAAACGAATATAAAGGTTCTTTTTTATCTTTTTAAAAATATCTTTATTTAAACACCTTGATTACAAATATGATTGTAGTTGGGTTTCAGTCATGCAAAAAACACTCCCCTTCACTGATGGAACATTCCCACCACCAATGTCCCAAATCTCCCTCTTCCCTACCCCACCTCCACCTGTACTCTGGACAGGCTTTCCACTTCCCTCATTCATTCACATTGTTATAATAGTTCTCAGTGTAGTTATTTCTCTAACTTAACTCACAACTCTTTGTGGTGAGCTTCATGTAGTGAGCTGGACCTTCCAGCCCTCCTCTCTGAGAATTATTGCAAAAATGTCTTTTATATTTCTTAAAACCCATAGATGATTGAGACTATGCTGTATCTATCTCTCACCCTCTGACTTATTTCATTTAGCATAATAGATTCCATGTACATCTATGTATAGGAAAATTTCATGACTTCATCTCTCGTGATGGCTGCATAATATTATATTGCATATATGACCACAGTTTCTTTAGCCATTTATTTGTTGAAGGGCATCTTTGTTTTTTCCAGAATATGGCTATTGTAAATAGCACAGCAATAAATAGAGGTGTGAGGAATGATTTTTGTGTTGTATTTTTGTGTTCTTAGGGTATATGCCTAGGAATGGTATAGCTGGATCATATGGTAACTCAATTGCCAGGTTTTGGAGGAATCTCTACATTGCTTTTCCATAAAGGTCCCACCAGCAGTGAATAAGAGTCTCTTGGGCCGGGCGGTGGCGCAAGAGGTAAGGTGCCTGCCTTGCCTGCGCTAGCCTTGGACGGACCGCGGTTCGATCCCCTGGTGTCCCATATGGTCCCCCAAGCCAGGAGCGACTTCTGAGCGCATAGCCAGGAGTAACCCCTGAGCGTTACCGGGTGTGGCCCAAAAACCAAAAAAAAAAAAAAAAAAAAGAGTCTCTTTCTCTCACATCCCAGCCAGCACTGCTTGTTCTCAATCTTATTGTTGTGAGCCAATCTCTGTGTTGTGAGATGGTACATCATAATAGTTTTAATTTGCATCTCCTTGATGATTAGTGATGTGGAGCATTTTTTCATGTGCCTTTTTTCCATTTGTATTTTCTTTTCTTTTCTTTTTTTTTTTTTTATCAAAGTGTCTGTTCATTTCTTCCCATATTTTGATGGGGTTAAACGTTTTTTTTTTTTTTTCTTGTAAAGTTCTGTCAGTGCCTTGTATATTTTGGATAATAGCTCCTTATCTGATGAGTTTGGGTGAATAGTTTCTCTGACTTCGTGGATTGTACCCCAGCTTTTTAAAGGGTGTTGTTTGCTTGGATGGTTTTCCTCCAGCTTTTGATTTTGAGTCTATGTTTGTTCTGACTATTGAGATGTTTCTTGTAGGTAGCAGAAGGTTGGATTCATCTTTTTGATCCATTTTGGCACTCTGTACCTCTTAATTGGTGCATTTAGTCCATTGACATTGAGAGAAATGATTGTCATGGGATTTAATGTCATCTTGGTTTATAAGTTTGGCTTGTCTGTTGGTCTGTCTTGTCTTTTTTTTTTGGTCTGTCTTGTCTTAAAGTAGATCTTTAAGTTTTTCCTTTAAGGCTAGTTTTGCATCTGTAAAGTTTCTGTGCTTTGTATATCTGTGAAGCTATATATTCTTTCAAACCTGAACGTGAGTCGGGCTGGGTGCAGTATTTTAGGTGAAGCCTCCGTTTCATTCAGTCTTGTCACAATATCCCACCACTGTCTTCTGGCCTTGAGAGTTTCTTGTGACATGTCTGCTGTAAATCTTAAGGATGCTCCTTTGAATGTAATTTCCCTTTTTGATCTTGCTGCTTTAGCATTCTATCTCTATTTGTAGGATTTGTCATTGTAGGATGTGTCTTGGGGTGTTTTTCTGCGGATCTCTTTTAGCTGGTACTCTTTGGACATGCAGGATTTGATTGTATGCAGTCTTTAGCGCTGGGAGTTTCTCTGTTATGATGTATTGGCTGTTGATTCCTCCTGTGGATCCCCTTCCTGGGCCTCTGGGACTCCAATGATTCTTACGTTGTTTCTTTTGAGTTTATCAAAGACTTCTATTTTCATCTGTTCACATTCTTTGAGTACTTTTTCCATTGTCTGATCGTTTGCCTTATGGTTCTTTTCCAGTCTTTTCTGCTGTATGAATTTTTTCTGCATTTGATCTTCCAGTTCACTGATTATGTCCTCGGATGCTGTTACACTGCTGGAGAGGTTTTCCATTGTGTTTTTCAGTTCAGCTACTGTGTTTTTCAGACTGTTACTTCAGTTTGGAGTTTTCTGATTTCTGTCTTTGTGTTCTGTTCAGCTTGAGCTATATTTTCTTTGATTTCCATGAGGATCCTCTATATTTCTATTCTAAACTCCTTATCTGACAGGTTAATCAGATGGTTGGCATTTTTTGGGTCATCAGAGCTATCATCTTCATTCTCTGTGCATGGTGTTTTCCTGCAAGTTTTCCCCATTGTCACGCTTGTAGTGTGATCTTTTTCATGTTATGGCGGGGTTAATTCATTAGAGAGAGCAATTTTGCTGGACCTTTCTTGGCCCACTCAGGAAAGGTTCAGGACACAGAACTGTAGAGAAACATGCACAGGAAACAGGCAATCTCTCCCAATTGGTAATCACACAGCAGGGGCAGATTCCTCTGCCTTACTTCACAGACAAAGGCTCTGTCTTTCTCTAATATAAAGGTTCTTAACTCAGGTCTGAGATGCAGAATCTGAGTGATCTGTACAACACCACAAATATAGAGTAACATCAAGACTCAGGGGCCTGTTGCCAGAGAGATACTACAGTGGGTATGGTACTTGTCTTGCACTCCCAAAGTAATTTATGAATGAAGAGGCATGAACAAGCTCTGAGCATCACATGGTGTGACCAAACTCAAACCAAACCAAACAACAACAAAACCCCCAACAAACCTCCAAAGTCTACTCTCCCAAACCTTTTTGGATCTTTTAATGTTCAGCCTAATTCTCCTTTTATCAAAAAGTACAAGACTATCTTAAATTATAGAGGTTTTCAAATAATTATCTAGAAAAATTTAAACTGTAGTTTATGTTCACAATCCACAGTGTATGCATTATATTGGAATGTTAAGTGTAGAAGGAATATTTTTTATTGTGTTATTTATGTAATTAGTTTACAAATAAATATTTGGGTACTTATGAAATTTAGTTTTATAAGAAAAAATATTCATCTTTTTAATTATAATATGACAATTAATTCTAAAATTAGCTTAGAAAAACAAAATAAAAACAAAACAGAAAATAAAAGCTTTCATGGAAAGAAGAGATCAAACTGTATCCAGGAGAGGAGAGACATGGTTTTTTTTGTACTTGTGATGTAATGAATAAATAAATGAAAGAACACATTTTTGGAATATTTATATTGGCAATTAATGTATTTTACATATTAATGATGTATGTTTTATTTGGGAGTATGTGAAAGGATTTTAGTTTAGTTTAGTGTTTATTGCCTTTTTCTTCCAATAGAGGGCACTGTAACTCAGTAATTTAAAATATAAAATCAGCCATCTTAGATAAAATTTTATTTTTGAATTAGAGGTTTGAGTTTTAATAGCATATTAGCCTTAAGGTGGTTGCTTGAACAATGTTGCTAATATGGATAAATTAAAAATTAAAATTTTTTTCCGTAGAGTGTTTTACATTTAGTTTGAAAACTAGCTCAAGTTAAGTTACATTTTCTCTTGCACAAATCTTAATTCAGAAATAATTTTGTTTTTAATGCTCTTCTAACTTGCATACTACATATTTCTAAGCCATTTTTAAGTTATATCAGAATAGTGGATGATCTAGTGATTAAACTTCAAAGAAATGTAATTATCTTTACATTATCATTCCTGAAATTTTATTTTTGATAGAATGTAAAATAATATGAAACAAAGATCTATTCTTTTTAATTCCCCAGGTTATTTATTCACTTTGTCTTGAATTAAAAACATGCACAAATTTTAAATGTCTTAAATGAGAATATACAATACCATAACTAAAAATATAAAAGTTAATATAGAAAAATTTAAAATCTAGCAAACTTAGTAAAGCTTTTATGTGTTAGTTGTGGGGCCCATGCCCAACAGTGTCCAGAGGACCATGCATGTTGGGGATTGAGCTCAAGGCTTGCATAGGCAAAGTATGTGAAGAAAAGTACTTTAAAATATTTAAAATAGAATAAGCATTATTGCCGCATCTGTCTATATCTCTAAGAAGTAAATATGCTCCTTGGATGAAAAGTAATTTATTTATATCCTGAGGGAAAACTGAGATACAAACAACATTGTGGCATTTTGTTTCCAAGAAGTTACATTGGAAGTTTTATTTTAGTTTCTTTTATTTCTTTTTTAAAAATTTTATAGATTGTTATTCTGGGTTTTACATTACTGTTAATGATGGCTTCCCCTGTATATAATTTCAACACCAGACCCATCACCAGTGGATTTACTCCTCTCTAGATCTCCTGCTCTTCCCTTTTAACACCACTCTGACCAACTTAATTGTGATTTCACTTTTTTTAAATGACATGTTAGCCTTCTGATGTTTTATATTTTTACTTCTGTATTTCAGGAACTCAGGTTTCAACTTTACAGTTTTTATATCTAGATTCTAGAAACTTCTAGAGAATATTGGCTGATTTTCTCAATACCAATGAGGAAAGGGATCTTGATAGGATGTGTACTCAATTTAGTACCAAAAGTCATCAAGTAAAAGTAAGTAGGAACAAATTATGAATATCACAAATGATGTTCCTGAAATTATGTTTACTTAAAAATATATTTGAGCATATATTTAGATTTCAGTATTTATTAGAAATAGATCAGTTTTACATGATCTTTTTTGTACATCTACACAATGGAATTCTATGCAGCTGTTAGAGTAAATGAAATCATAACATTTGCTTATACATTGACAGATATGGAGATTATTATGCTTAGTGAAATTACTCAGAGGGAGAGACAGAGACATTGAATAATCTCACTTATTTGGTGATATAAAACATAGTATTATAATCATATTCAAAGACAATAGAGATGAGGGCCAGGAGGACCAGTCTATATAGGAAGCTTGCCACAATGTGGTGAGGGTAATTAGGGTAAAAAAGGGTCCACTATGACACTGATAGTTGGAACTGGGTGCTGAAAGGGGATAAAGTGATATACATGGTACCTTTTTATTAACAATAATGCAAACCACAGTGTCAGAAAGGAGAGAGAGAAAGAGAGGGAGATATCAGCATCAGAAGTGACCAGAGGGTGGTGGTGGTAGGGAAACTGTGGACACTGGTACTGGGAAAAGTGCACTGATAAAGGGAGGCATACATTCTTTGAAACTCAATCTTGAAAAATTTTGTAACTACAGTACTTTTAAATAAAGTAATTAATTTTCTTCTGGAAAAATAATTTCTTTTTTGAGCACCTGGTAGTGCTCATTGGTTACTCCTGGCTCTGCACTCAGAAATAGCTCCTGGCAGGTTCATAGAATCATATGGGATGTCAGGGATTGAACCTCAATTGGCCACAGGCAAGGCAATGCCCTACTTGCTGTGCTATTGCTCTGGCCCAAATAAAGTAATTATTAAGAAAATAATATTAAAAAAGAAATAGATAAATTTTATTTATTTTTATTAATATATTTAAACACCTTGATTACAAATATGTTTGCAGTTGGGTTTCAGTCGTGTAAAGAACACCCCCATTCATCAGTGCAACATTCCCATCACCAATGTCCCAAATCTCCCTCCTCCCCACCCTACCCCCAGCTGTACTCTAGACAGGCTTTCTACTCATTCATTCACATTGTTATGATAGTTCTCAATGTAGTTCTTTCTCTAACTGCACTCATCACTCTTTGTGGTGAGCTTCATGTCGTGAGTTGGACCTTCCAGCCCACCTCTCTTTTTCTCTGAGAATTATTGCAAAAATGTCTTTTATTTTTCTTAAAACACATAGATGTGCGAGACTATTCTGTGTCTATCTCTCTCCCTCTGACTTATTTCACTCAGCATAACAGATTCCATGTACATCCATGTATAGAAAAATTCCATGACTTCATCTCTCCTGATGGTTGCATAATATTCCATTGTATATATGTACCACAGTTTCTATACGATTCAACTATACCACTCCTAGGGATATACCCTAGGAAAACAAATACAATACAAAAATTTCTTCCTCACACCTATATTCATTGCAGCACTATTTACAATAGCCAGACTCTGGAAACAATCAAGATGCCCTTCAACAGATAAATGGCTACAGAAACTGTGGAAATAGATAAATTTTAGAAGTTTGAGGAACTTTGATTGCTAGCTCATTTAGTTCCCATCAGAATATTTGGGAAATGAATTTTTGAACAATACATAGAGGTTTCTTCTTTCAAGATTTTAGTTGTTTCTTTAGCAGATGACTTTTATTTTTAAATAGGGGAGCTAAATCATAAATAGTGCTGATGTCTGATTTCACTTAATCATATCTTGTATAGTTGAATAAATTCTTGAAAGTTGGAGTCAAATCTGTTATGTGTATAAAGCTTTATTTGGATTCCCTTATTGGGTTTTATGTGATTTAGCAACTCATATTGACTTAGATTAAAATACTGAAGCTACTTGACACAAGTATTATTAACCAAATGCATATAAATATTTACATGTTAATGTATAAATTCAGAATCATAATGGTAATATTATTTTCTCAGGAATGGACTACCATCCCAGGAAAAACTGTATCTATAATGAACCTAGGATGATTTTTAAGAAAGATGATTGCTAGGATAAAAAAGTAATGTTTAGAACTTCTAACACAATTACTTTGACTTTTTGTGACACATACATCTGTCTTCTGTGTTGTTGTATATGATACATACATATTAATGATAAAGGATACAATTCATAGAGAAGATACAATTCTCTTAATAACTATACTCTAAATACATACATATCTAAGTTTATAAAAACACTTATTAATAGACCTAAAGCAAGACAAAGGCAGTAACATAATAATTCAAGGGGAAGGGACTCTCAGACAATGATGAAGGGAAATGGACACTACAGTGGAGGATATGGTGTTAGAATATTGAATAAGATGGTAAATGCACAAAACACTATCTTTGACAGTATTATAAAATTATAAACCAGAGTGGCTTAAATAAAGTTTAAAAAGTTAAAAATTTGTTACAGAATAACTACAACTGAAGCCTAAAATAATGATACTAAAAATCAATGAAACCAAGAGTTTATTCTTTGAAAAGATAAATAAAATTAATAACCTTTTAGCTAGGTCATTAAGTAAAAAGAAAGAGAAATGAAAGAGGGAAATCTAAGAGATCCTTTAAAAACACAGATCATGAGAAACTATGAACATTTATATAAAAACTAGTTGAATAACTTATAAATATAGTTAAATTCATGGATTCATTAATTCTTCCAAAATTGGTCCATGAAGAAATAGTTAGCTTGAGTAGATGAGTCACAGTACAAAAGTTTATACAGTAATTGAAAGTCTCTCTAAGGTTCAGTTGGTTTCTCTAGAGAATTATAGAGAATTGCAATTGTTCTTTTTAAAATAATTTTTATTGTGACCAAAAGTGAATAACAAATCTTTCACAGTAATATTTAAGGTACATAGTGACAATGAATCAGGGCCATTCCTGTTGTACTCCCTCCACCCCTTTTCCCAGCATGTGTCCCATATCTCCCTCCTTTGCCCCCCCCCCGGAGTGCTAGTGTAACCGTTCCCCTCTGTGTATAGCTTGTTGTAGATAGGGTATCAATTCTGTTGTTGACTTTGGATTTGGTGTTTAAGTCTGATCATTTTTTATTTCTACTCAACGTTCATATGGCTGTCTGGTCCTGGTACAATTCATTTTTATTTTCCCCCTCAATTCCTGAGGCAGAAAAGATGATTCAAGTTGTGTGGTTCTGCTGGAAGAAAACAAAAAAAAAAAAAAAGAAAGAAAGAAAGAAAAAGAAAAAACAGAAAACAAACAAAAAAACCCAACAAACAACAGTAAAAACAAAACAAAACAAAAACAAACAGTAGCTACCCAAAAAAGATAAAAGCACCCAGCAACACAACAAAATCACCAAATAATAACCACAAGAGTGAAATAAAAAGAAAAGAAGAAAAAAAAGAAAAAGTAAATAAAAAGAAAAAAAAACAAAGGAAGTAGTGGTGTGGCAAGGGTTTGTCCTTTTTTTTTTTTTTTTTTTTTTTTTTTTTTTTTTGCATAGGTACAATGTATTGGGGAATTGGGGAAATAAGAAAGGGAATTCCCTTGGCCTAAGAGATTCAGGGTTTCTCTCCCTTGAAGCATATTGCCATGGGAACAATTACTGGCCCCTTACTTGCTCATTACCACACCCCAAGGTCATGAGGTGCCAGGAAACTTTCTGCTCAGTTGTGGATGATAAAATCGGGCTTTTGAGCACTATTCCAGAAGCCTGACGGGTCACTAGCAAAAATGAGCTCAACCAGGCAAATTCTGAGGCACATCTACACAAGATGATAAAACCCAAAGATAGAGACAATATTTAAAACAGCAAGATCAAAAAAGGGACTTACAAAGAAAAGTCCATATTATTCACAGAAGATTTAGCAAATGATTTATTCTACAGAAGAGAAGGAGAGGTATAGTACAAAAACAATAAAATGAATACCTCAAGATTTTCCAAGATTATTTATTCAGCTAGATCATCATTCATATTTGAATGAATAATACAGAACTTCATGGGAATTCATAGCTTGAAACCAGTCTTGCAAGAAGCATTAAAAGAGCTTCTTTAAATGCCAAACTTCCCAAACTTTGGCATTGAATTGCACTCACTAAAGAGTAACTAGTGAGTTACTAGCTTTACTATTCTTTACTAGCCAAAGAATGGTATATTTACTCAGGGTTTTATATATTTTCAATAAAGTATTAAAATGTAATTTAAAAAATATCGGGCCTTTGTAGCTAGAGATCTTGGTATTTGCACAGGTCATAGGACAAAGTCTAGGATAGAGCCTTCCTTTACGGTTATAGTAGTTCTGTTTCATCATTGTTGTTGTAATCAGTCTTCTGTATTAAGTGGTCTTGGTTTTTGCTCCTATCTTAGGCTGAAGCCTAAGATAGAGTCTTTATTATGGTTCCAGAAATTCTGCTTAGTTTTAGTTGTCAAAGTCTGACCTCTGGAATTAGAAATCTTGATTTTTGTACAAGTCCTAGGCGAAAGCCTAGGGTAAGGTGTTTCTTATTGGTCCCAGGAGTTCTGCCCAGTCATGGTTGTCAAAGTCAGTCTTCTGTAGTTAGTGCTGTTGGTTTTTTCATAGATCAAAGGACAACATGCTTTCTGATTTCATCTTACTGCTTAGATCAAGTAGTTGCCATTTTCTCATTGTCAGAATGTCATATCAAAGCTGGCACAAGTTGGTGCCAGAGCAGTATTAGGAATTTCTCTGGGGCAGTTTGGTTCCTGGTTTGTTGCAGGGAACTATATCAGTTCTACATCTGGGATTTGGGGTTTGGGGTTGGATAATCACTGTCCAATCTCATGAAGTCTAAGTTGGGTTTACATGACACATGTTCAGGGTGGGAGGCACCTCTGTATTATAAAATGTATGAGTTATTATCTCTAGAAGATAAGATCTTGTTTCTGTGCATAAGGTTTCCCCTTTTTTACTGTGTCTATACAAAAGCATATTGTGTCATATTATATTGCTGGTGCATTTGAGGGTAAAAATGACAGGCTACACAACCTCTGTGCCCTGGTTGTTGGTTGTTGTTTCTTCTTCTTTTCTTCTTCTTTTTCTTCTTTTTCCTCCTCCTCCTTCTCCTCCTCCTCCTTCTTCTTCAATTGTTCTTTTAAAGTAGATTTAATACACTAAAATTTTTCCAAAGAAGCTAAGATAGAAAATAAGACATTATTAAAAAATGAAACATAAGGAATTGAAAAGATATTCTTGTTCATGTTAAAATATTATTTAAAATACTATCTTACATAAAGCACCTTGCATTTACAATGTATTCACTATTAAAATCATGTTGCCATTTTTCAAGGAGTTATAAAAATATTCTAAAATTTATGAGACCACAAAAGAGCCTGAATAGCTTAATCAATTCTGTGAGAAAAGAATTGAAAATGGAGGTATCTTTTTCCTTGATTTCAAACTATATTACAAAACAATATTTATAAATATTTATAAAAAGAGAAAACACGAACTCTGATACTGTTTGTGAGGTATAAATTGGTGTAGTTACTGTGGAAAATAGGGTAAAGTTTTTTTTAACAAATGCAATTAAAATACCAAATAATCCAGCAATTCTACTCATCATTGATGCAAAAATATGAATACTTCAAAAGATTGTTTGCATCTCTTTGTTCTCAATAGCCTATTTATATTAAACACAATATGAATGTTCATTGACTGGAGAAAGAAGCTATAGTATTTAAATTTCATGGGTTACTTTCACCTACTTAAAAGAAACAAAATTTTATCTTGTACAACATGAATGGAACTTGAGGTGGTTAAGCTAAATTAATTACAGCAGAAAGTGAAAAGCAATTCTGGATAGTTTAACTTGTATGTGAAATATAAATAACCTGGCAAGTGAACTGGCAGAACATAACTCTTAGACTGTGTGAGAAATAATGGTGGTTTCCAGAGGGAAAGGAAGTCAGGCATTGAGAGAGAAGAGTTAGACTTGATCTAGGCTTGATCCCCAGAACTCCTTACAGTTCTCTGAGCATCATCAGGAGTGACTCTTGAGTATAGAGCCAGAAGTAAATCCTGTAAGCACTGCCAGTGTGACCCCAAACAAAAACAAATATTTTGACATGTGTTGTAGTTTTGTAAATTCAGTTTCTCTTCAAAACACAAATAGTAATTTTTTAGAGTTTGCAATCAAGCCTTTTTTAAGGAACAAATGAGTATTTCACAAACTTTTATATTTTACTTATTATAAGTCATAAAGAAATAATATAGTTTGATTATATGTATATATCATATATTATAGGTATGTGTCATATTTTTTATTATATATAATTTTTATTTTGACCATTTTGGCTTCCATATCTTTCACAATAGTATTTTAGATACATATTAACATTGAATCAGGGGAATTCCCATCACCACGTTTTTCCTCCCTCCACCCTCGTTCCCATCCTGCATCCCATATCCCCCACCTTCACCCCCTGGGCTGCCAGGATAAGTGGTCCTCTCTGTGTCTAGCTTACTACTAGTGGTCATATATCTGTTTGGTCCTGGTACCATCCCTTATTTCCCCCTCTATTTGAGAGGCAGACTAGAGAGTTCAAATTATGTATTTTTGTTTGAAGAAAAGAAAAGCATAAAAATGGTGTAAAAATCAAATAAGCTGAAAATGGGCATAGTCCTTCTAGAGGCTCTCAACCTCAGTTTGAGAGAAGACAGGAAAAAAGGAATTGAAATACCACAGCAATACAAAAAGAAATAGCAAATAAAATATCCAGTGAGCACTACAGCACTAAAGGCAAGCACCACATAATAATCTCGGTCCTGGAATAAAACCATGCCAGAGCACAATGAGAAAGAGAAAGATAAAATAACATAAAATAAAGTTGGAGGCATCAACTTCAATATCTACACTAAAACAAATAAGTCAAAAAGATAAATAAATAAACAAAATAAAAAAATAATAAAAATGAATAAATAGATACAAAAATATTATTTTGTGCCTCCTTTTTCCCCCTGCCTAGGCATAGTAAATATTGGGGGCATTAGGGAGAGAATTCCCTTGGCCTATGATACACAGGGTTTCTCCACCCTTGAAGTATACTGTCATGAAATTGACTGTAGACTCCTTGTCTTTTCATTTACTCTCCCCTTGGTGCTTTTGTGGTGTATGGATGACTTCTGCTTTGTCATGGGTGATAAAATCAGACCTCTGTATCTAGAGATCTTGGTGGCTACACAGGTCAAGAAATGGAGCTTATGATGAAGACCTTCTTTGTGGTTCTAAAAAACACAAATAGTAATTTTATCTATTGTAAATTTGTGCCATTGCAAGGAAAATGCAGATGGTGTGTCTCAGAAACAAACACAAAAACAAGAAATCAAATTTTTTACTTTTGTTTGGTGGCCACACCTGGTATTCAGAACTAATCCTGACACAGTGCTCAGTGGTCACTTCTGGTGGTGCTCAGATATTGTAGGCTCTGACATACAGAAACTGCTCTCCATCCTTTTGCATGGTCTTCCTGGCTCAAAATAAGGATTTTTTTTTTTTACTGAATATTCTGTTAAGGTATTCAAAGGCAGTAAATACCTAAAGAATTTAAAACTTCTACACATATTTGTGAAACTATGATATTTTATCTGGATTTTGTTTGAATAGTTTTATTATATCTGATCTAAAATCTCTAACTTGAATTTAACCAGCAGAAATACCCAACTCTGAGTTCCCGGAGATTCTTTATTCATCTATACTCAAGAAACTAATCATAATGTTTTTCTTAAAGTTGAATCATAATTCATCTTTATTCTAACCTCACTTTCTGAATAATGATGAAGCTCATTTTTGACAACTCAGCACATGTCACATTTACCTTATTAATTTTCCATAATGCACCTGTTCTGTAATTCTGCTTCAAAAGGCACATTTGAGAATTCTTAATTTTCTCTTGGAGTGAAGATCTTGGACAGCCTGCCATTAAAAACATCTCCCATTTTGCTTCTTAATGCTAGAGGAAATCAGTCTGGAGTTTCAGCTTAAAGATAACTGTCAATGGTGATTATCACTTATCTCTCCATTCAGGGAGATGTATTTTACCTTGAAGAGCAAAAAAATTCTAACGGAGCAGTGTACTAGTAGCCCAGCAAAACAATAATAAAAAAAACCAAAAACCAATAGCAACAACAAGACAACATCAACAAAAAATACCCAAAATAGATTCTTTATGCTTTTAACACATTTTATCATGAAATCGTTTGGGACATAAGCACTGACATAAGCTTCAATTTAGCCTCTAACGGTAAAAACGTCAGTCCTCTTTCTGATATGAAGTCTATTGTAGTGATGTAAAAATACTAGGTAGCCTGCTTCAATCTCAAGCTTAGATTTAAAAACACTTCTTGTATTATTTCTGCTTTTTTCATTTTGACAAACATATATGCATTTAAAAATTCAAATATCATTGGCTCAAATTTTCATATAGATTGTTCAGTTAGCAGCTGCCAGGACTCTGATATCAGATTATTAATAATGAGAAATAAAGTGCTCACTGGGAAAGAAATAATGTGTTTAAGATGATGAATTTTACAGAAGATAACAGGTTCTAAAGTGAATAAACAATATTAACTAGTGGTAGATATGTATCATTAAAGTAGAAATAACTTTCTCTCAAATAGCCAGACCAAAATGAGCATTTATCTTTTCCTATAAATATCCATAACATTTTGCTCAAAGTGATTGTGATCTTGAAAGTTGTCTTTTTTTCCCTATAATTTTTCTTCAGTTTGATACTATTTTTCTAAACATTTAAAATACCTTTATGGTTACAGTTGCCAGGATCAAAGTTACTAATTTCCATACTGTAGAAATACACTAATTCTTGACTAACATGAGTCTGTATCTTGGAGTGGCAGAGAAGAGAACAAAAGTTTGGTCTTAGACTTGTACTAGGATCCCAGTTGTACTCCTTAGGTAAATTTCCTTAGATTTTATCACCCAAAGAACAATTTTGTAAAAAGACTTTATATCTTGGCCTGCTAAACTATTGTCTCTGGGTATTATTACAATAGTGTCTTTCACTTTTCTTAAATTTTATAGATGAGTGAAAATATTGTGTTTATCTCTATCCCTCTGATTTATTTCACTCAGTAAAATAGTTTCCATGTCCATCTATGTATAGGAAAATTTCATAATTTTCATAATAATTACATATTTTCCTGATGTCTGCATAGTACTCCATTGCATACACATACCACATTTTCTTTAGCAACTCATCTGTTGTCAGGAATTTGTTTTTTTTTTTACAGATTCTGGTTATTGTAAATAGCACTGCAATGAATATATGTGTGCAGAGGCATTTTTTTGTACTGTGTTTTTGTATTCCTATGGTATAGTCTTAGGAGTGGTGTAGCTATGTCACACAGTAGCTCAATTTCCAGTTTTTTTGAGGAATCTCCATATTGTTTTCCATAAAGTCTGGACTAGAAAGCATTCCCACCAGCAGTGAATGAGTTCATTTCTCCCCACATATCCTCCAGCACTGATTATTCTTGTGGTATGTGCCAGTCTCTGTGGCATGAAATGATAGATACCTCATTGCTGTTTTGATTTGCCTCTCCCTGATGATCAGTGATATAGAGTATTTTTTGGTCATTTGTATTTCTTCTTTGAGGAAGTTGAGGAAGTGTCTGTTCATATCTTCTCTCCATTTTTTGATAGGGTTAGATTTTTTTTCTTGGTAAGTTCTTTCAGTACCTTGTATATCTTAGATATTAATGCCTTATCTGATGGATATTTGGTGAGTAGTTTCTCCCATTCTGTGCACGGCCTTTGTATCCTTGTCACTATTTCCTCTGAGGTGAAGAAGTTTCTTTTCTTTTCTTTTCTTTTTTTTTTTTTTTTTGGTTTTTGGGTCACACCCAGTGATGCTCAAGGGTTATTCCTCGCTATGTGCTCAGAAGTTCCTCCTGGCTTGGGACACCCGGGGATCGAACCACGGTCTGTCCTAGGCTAGCGCTGGCAAGGCAGACACCTTACCTCTAACACCACTGCGCTGGCCTAAGCTTAATATAGTCTCATCTGTTTATCTCTGCTTCCACTTGTTTGGACAGTAGTGTATCCTCCTTGAAGATGCCTTTGGTCTCAATGTCATGGAGTGATTTACCTGTCTGTTATTCTATATACCTTACAGTTCTGGGTCTGATATCAAGGTCTTTAATCTATTTATATTTGACTTTTTTGATTGGTGTTAGATAGAGGTCTGAGTTTGCTTTTTTGCATGTGGCTGACCAGTGGTCCTAGCACCACTTGTTGAAGAGGCTAATTGCTACATTTCGAGTTAATGTCCCTTTATCAATGATTAATTGCTTGTATATCTGGGAAGCATTCTCTGAATACTCAAATCTGTTCAACGGACCTGGCAGTCTTTATTCCAATACCATGCTGTTTTAATGACAATTGCTTTGTAATGCAATTTAAAGTTGGGGAAAGTGATGCCACCCATTTTCTTTTTCCTTAGGGTAACTTTAGCTCTTAGTGGTGTTTATTATTCCAAATGAATTTCTGGAGTGTTCAAACCACTTATTTGAAGAATGACATTGGGTAACATTAGAGAAATTGCATTAACTGTGCAAAGCTTCGGGGAGTACTGCCATTTTAAAATGTTAATCCTCCCAATCTATGAACAGGATATGTGTCTCCATTTTCTTGTGTCCTCTTTCATTTCTTGAAGCAGGGTTTTGTAGTTTTCTTTGTATAGGCTCTTCACCTCTTTAGTTAAGTTGATTCCAAGGTATTTGAGTTTGTGTGGTTACTACTAATCCCTTTTCAGGCTCTTGTAGGAATTTGAAAAAACAAAAACACTCCCAAATAATTTTTATGAAGCCAACATCACTCTGATCCCAAAATAAGATAGAACTGTTGTAAAAAATGAAAAATACAGGGCCATAGCGGTGGTGCAAGTGGTAGGGTGTCTGCCTTACATGTGCTAATCTAGGACGGACCACAGTTCCATCCCCTGGTGTCCCATATGCTTCCTCAAGCCAGGAGCGATTTCTGAGTGCATAACCAGGAGTATACCTGAGCCCAAAAACAGAAACAAAAAACCAAACAAAAAAAGAAAACTACAGGTCAATATTTCTGATGAACACAGATGCAAAGATAATCAATAAAATCCTGGCAAATAAAATTCAACGCCTTATCAAAAAGGCTATACGTGATGACCAAGTAGGTTTAAATCCAGGAATTCAAGGATGGTTTACCATACATAGTCAATCAATATAATAATGTCAACAAAAATTAGAACCATATGATCATATCAATAGATACAGAGAAAGCATTTGATAAGGTCCAACACCCATTTATGATAAAACTTTTAACAGTATGGGAATGTAAGGAACTTTTATCAACATAATAAGGCCACCTATCACAAGCAAATGGCAAATATTATTCTCAATGGGGTTAAACTAAAAGCCTTTTCTCTAAAATATGGCACAAGATGAAGCTCTACCCTTTCATCACCATTCCTATTCAACATAGTACTGGAAGTTCTTGCCTAGCGATTAAGCAAGCAAAAAATATGAAAGGAAGAAGTCAAGCACACACTGTTAGCAGATGACATGATACTATGTTTAGAAAACCCCAAAGACTCTACCAAAAAGCTTCTAGAAACAGTAGATTCATATAGCAAGGTGGCAGGCTACAAAATTAACATGCAAAAATCAATGGCCTTCTTATACACTAATAATGATTCTGAAGAAATGGACATTAAAAAAATCCCATTCAAAGTAGTGCCACACAAAACTCAAATACTTTGGAGTCAGCCTAACTTTAAAAATACAATTCTGCGCACATTAGTAGCATTCTTTGAGAGAGTTAAGCCAAGTGCCAGAGGTAGCTTCAAGAAGAGATATACTTCTTTTGTTTTGGGGTCACACTCAAAACCCAGCAATGCTCAAGGGTTACTCCTGGCTCAGCACTCAGGAATTAATCCTGTCAGGCTCCAAGTACCCTATAGGATGCCGTGGATTGAACCTGGTTGGCTGTGTGCTAGGCAGATGCCTTGACCACTGTCTATTGCTCCAACCCCAAAATACACTTCTTAAGTATGTTTTATGTTTATAACTTGATGAAATTGTCATTCAACTGGTACCATTCTACATTTCCAATATAATATGCAACATTGTGTAATCATACATCACAAGATATCTATATCTGTTCATGTGTATAGTGCATGTGCATGTGTGTTCATATGAATGTGTGCATTTGTGTGAATAAAAGGAAAGTGGGAGTAAACAGTAGTAGAAAATGTAAAGAATAGTACAGAAGTCAAGAGTAGTAAGATGTCATTTGATCATTAATAAATTTTATCCTTTTACTTTTACTTAAAAGCTATATGGTCTTATGATATCATTTGGTACATATAACGTTTTATAGTATTAAGACTTCCAACCATAGTCACTGAAGAATTCACTGTTTTTAGAGAATAGTGCCTTAAAGCATAAACATTCTATATTCATATATGATCATATATGAGAATATATACGTAAACATATTTGGCTGTAATCAAAAATTTTAATTCATAAAATTAAAAAAATATAAATTTTAGAGTGTCTGTAATTTATAAGCTCTATAAACATTTTATCACATATAATACTGAGATAGCATTAGATATGATTGGTTATATGTATAGTGCTGTATATATATTTATATACAATAGCTGGAAAAGGACTCACTGAGAATAAACTGTAAACTGAAGAAGGAGGATCATATGAAATTTTAAGGAAGAAGTTTAGAATAAAAGCAAATACTTATTTTTTTGGATATGAAAGTTTAAATATCAGAAAGGAGACCAGTGGTGTAGTTCAGAATATAGCAAAGTTGGTGGAAGATGGAATGGATCTGTAGTCATGGCAAGTGGTTTGATTTATTTTTCAGTCCAAATATTTTTTTAATATGGAAATAATTTTTTTAATTTTGGAGATGTGGTGAAAGAAAGACTTTTTTTATTGTTGATGGGATAATAATCTGGTTCTTTATGGAACACAGTGTGAGATATAATTAATATGTAATAAATAAATAAAGTAAGAATGGAGCTTCCATATAACCTGGGTATCCCCCTTCTTGAAATCTACCCCCAAACAATGATCAAAGTTTTTTTTAGCAAGGAAGTAACCTAATCTTATTTATGGGAGCAAAGTTGGAATTTTTCTGTATCCTTGTAATTCACTGCTAATTCTATTTTAATATCAGCTTCATATAATTAAAGAAGAATGCATTTTACAGTTTGCTGTACAATTATTTTTCACTGCTTGTCAGCTTCTGCACTAGACCAGAGATATTAAATAATTGACAAGGTTCATATAGCCCCTAGTATTAACAGATTATGTAGTGAATCTAGATATGGAAATAAGCACCTATGAAATGTTATTAATATTATAAGGAAAATATAAAACAGGATTTAACACCTGAGAGAGTGTAAACTTGTATTTCGGTGATCTAGGAGACTTTCAGTTTTCATTTTATTTCCTCCTGATTCCTCTTGAATCAGCTAGGCATTAATATATTTTTCCTTGTTGTCTTCCTTTCTCCTCTGTTCCTTGGCTTCTGTTGTTTCTTGGGTAGTCCCTTCTATAGAGAGGTGACTACTCTTTGAATTAATATAGTATCAATGTTACTTATTTCTGTTCTACAATTTGTTCTTTAGCTTCTCAGTACTCACACTCACAGTTCTATATCAAAGCTGTTGACAAGACATTTCCCCAAGGGGCCGGGCAGTGGCGCTAAAGGTAAGGTGCGCCTGCCTTGCCTGCGGTAGCCTTGGACGGACCGCGGTTCGATCCCCCGGTGTCCCATATGGTCCCCCAAGCCAGGAGCAACTTCTGAGCGCATAGCCAGGAGTAACCCCTGAGCGTTACCGGGTGTGGCCCAAAAACCAAAAAAAAAAAAAAAAAAAAAAAAAAAAGACATTTCCCCACAAACACCCCACAATCATTTCAAATGTAACTTGTCAAAATGTAAATTAATCATCTTCCCACCCAAATTATGATTGTTTCTATTTTTCTTTTTTTTCTTTTTCTTTTTTTTTTTTTTTTTTTTTGGTTTTTGGGTCACACCCAGCAGTGCTCAGGGGTTACTCCTGGCTCCACACTCAGAAATTGCTGCTGGCAGGCTCGGGACACTATATGGGATGCCAGGATTTGAATCATGAAAGGCAAACACCTTACCTCCATGCTATCTCTCCGGCCTGATTGTTTCTACTTTTCTTTTGAAAATAAAATTGTTGTTTCATTCTTCTTGGACAATTGCTTTCATATAATCTTTGATTGTTTTTTCATTTTTTCTAGTCATTTATACAGCTTGCTTATTCTCATCATTCTTCTTGACTTCACTTAACAGGTTAGAAATGCTTTATGTCATTGTTAAGTTTCCAATAAAATGGGAGAATCGTCTCTTATTCCATTAATGTATATTTAAAAATTTTTGTTTGTATTTAGGGAGTATCTAGGTAGTACTCAAGTCTTTCTCTTGGCTCTTTGCTTAGGGATCACTCTGAGGAGATGAGGGGGGGGAACCTTATAGTGTGCTATGAATTGAAGTTATATTGGCCATGTACATGGCAAGCTCCCTACCCACTGTACTATCTCTACCACCTAAAATTTATAAAATATTTTAAATTATAATTTATTTAAGCACCATGGTTACAAAAATATTCATATTTGGGGTTCAGTCATTGAATGTATACCACCCTTCATCAGTGTAACTTTTCCACCACCAATATTCTCAATTTCCCTCCCCACAGACCCTTGCATGTCCTCGAGACAGGCATTCTATTTCTCTCATTATTGTCATGGGAGTTGTTGGTGTAGTTATTTCTCTAACTGCACTTACTACACTTTGTGGTAAGCTTCATATAAAGGATTGGTCTTCCTGGTCCTCATCTATATTTTCTACACTTTGTGGTAAGCTTCATATAAAGGTCTGGTCTTCCTGGTCCTCATCTATATTTTCTCTGGGTATTATTACCATACTATCTTCTATTATTTTTAAACCCCACAGATGATTAAGACTATTATGTGTCTCTCTCTCTCTCTCTGACTTATTCCACTCTGCATAATAGTCTCCATGTCCAGTCATGTATAGACAAATTTCATGACCTCATCTTTTATAACAGCAGCATAGTATTCTGTTGTGTAAATGTGCCAAAGTTAACCATTCATTTGTTGTCGGGCATCTGGGTTGTTTTCATATTCTGGCTAATGTAAATAGCACTGCAATGACTATAGAAGTGGAGAGAACATTTTGTATTGTGTTTTTGTGTTCCTAGAGTATATTCTGAAGAGTGGTATTGCTGGATCAAATGAGGACTCAATTTCCTGTATTTTTTTATAGGAATATCCATATTGTTTTCAAAAGGTTGGTCCAAACAGCATTCCCACCAACAGTGAATGAAAGTTCCTTTCTCTCCACATCCAAGCCAGCACTGGTTAATTTTGTTTTGATATGTGCCATTCTCTGTGGCATGAGATGATACCTCATTGTTGTTTTGATTTATATTTCCCTGATAATTAGTGATGTGGAGTTTTATTCAAGTACTTTTTGGCCATCTGTATTCTTTTTTTTGAGGAAATGTTTCTTCATTTCTTCTCCTCATTATTTTTGATAGGGTTAGACGATTTTTTCCTTGTTAATTTCTGTCAGTGCCTTGTGTATCTTAGATATTAGCTCTTATTGGGTGAGTAGTGGGCAATTAGTTTATCACACTCTGTGCATGTTTTTTTTTTTTTTTATCCTAGTCACTGTTTTCTTTGAGATGCAGATCTTTACAATTTAATGTAGTCCCATTTGTTTATCTCTGCTTCCACTTGTTTGGACAGTGGTGTTTTCTCCTTGAAGATGCCTTTAATCTCAATGTCTTGAAATGTTTTGCTTACGTTTTCTTAAATATACCTTATAGCTTCAGGTCTGATAACAAGGTCTTTAATCCATTTTGCTATGACCTTTGTGCCTGGTGTTATATAGAGATCTGTATTCACGTTTTTGTTTGTGGCTGACCAGATCTCCCAACACCACTTTTTGAAGAGGCTTTAATTGCTCCATTATGCTTTTCTTACCCTTTTATCAAAGATTAATTGGTTGTATGTCTGGGGAACATTATCTGAATACTCGTCTATTCCATTGATCTGAGGGTTGTCTTTATTCCACAACCATGTTGTTTTTGTTTTGTTTTTGTTTATTGGACCACACCCAGTGACACTTAGGACTTACTCCTGGCTCTGCACTCAGAAGTCGCTCCTGGCTTGGGGGACCATATAGAATGCCGGGGGATCAGACCATGATCAGTTCTAGGCTAGTGTGGGCAAGGTAGACTCCTTATCGCTTGCACCACCACTCTGGCCCCTGTTTATGACCTTCTTCATGAAGCATTTGCTCCTATATTCTAGAATTTTGTTTATCCGTGATAAGCATCTGTGTTTATCAGTGATATTGAGCTATAGTTCTCTCTCTTTTTTTTTTTTTTTTGGTGAGATCTCTGTCTGCCTTTGGTATCAGGCTGATGTTAGCTTCATTAAAAACTATTTGGAAGTATTTCTGTTTCTTTAATTTCCTGGAAGAGCCTGAAAATGACTGATAATAGGTCTTCTTGAAAGGTTTAAAAATATTCATTAGTGAATTCATCTGGCCCTGAGCTTTTTTTAAAAAAGACTTTTGATAACCATTATAAAATATTTTGTATAAAAGAAATTGAGCCTTAATGTAATTTTGAATTTTATTTTTTGTTTCTTATATAAATAGCCAGTCTTACAGTTCAGCTTATTACTATAAACATTGATAAATAATTTTTGATTTAACTTCTCTATATCAAGTTGTGAACAAGCATGTTATTCCATAATTTGAAAACATAAATAATACAATTTATTTCAGTATTTTTGAAATAATGTCTTAAATGTCATTATTAAGAATCTGAGATCTTGTTTTCCAAAAAGCAAACAACTTGTTTTCATTTTGAGATTAAGAAATTTTACTAGAAAATAAAATTTTCTGAGCTGTTAAGGAGTTTAGACAGCATTACTTTGTATACCATAGTTAAAATTTGGCTTGTACACCTGTGTATGTAATAGTGTACTGGGATGTGCTATTTTGGGTTGACTATTTCATTAAAGTGAATTATAATTGGTTTCATTTGATTTGCTTCAGAATTATTTGTTTAATCTATATTGATTCTCCTCCACCAGAGTAATACTTTTTTTTTTTATCTATTTTGCTCTCAAGATTTTTAAATCTTGAGAAACTATTTCTGCAACATTAGTTTCTGTTGCTCACAAATAGAGCCTTCTGTTGCTCACAAATATAGCCTTGGACATCATTTTGTTAATATTGACTTCCTTAAGGAGAATTATATTTCATTACTTTGAAATGGCCCTGTGATCATACTTTAGGTCCTATGGCGACTCTTCATCACCTTCTATCAAAGAGGTGTGTCAAGCAGAACACTGTGCCTTGGTTCCTAATGCCAGAGGAAGACTCCAACTACTAGGAAGATACCAGAGATCATCGCCTTGCCAATCATCAGAATAGAAGTCGAATGTTTCTGCCCACCAACATCAGGAGGCATGGAATCTCCAGGGAAAACAACTAACCAAGCACTGGATAAAGCAACACTTTTACTTGCATAGAAAAGAGGAAAAGAGAAAGAACAATAGTGCACTGATCCCCCAGGGACAGATGCTCCCACTCCTGACAGCCAGCATGAGGCAGTTGAACTATTTGAACCTTTTGGGCTACTTTAGAAGGAACCAATTCCTTCCCTGGAGACTGAAAACCTGACAGTTTACCTGAAGTGCATTAATAATCAAAGATAGCAGAATGTGGAAGCACTCTGGAACCTAAAACAGGGGAACATACCCCCTCACAAGTTCCTAAATCCTATGTAGATTACAGGGATTCATCTCTTTATAGGGAAGTGCCTCAGGCTCATTCTTATGTGAATGGTGGTTGAAAGATTGTGCACCAGAGATACCCCAACAAAGCTGCTCCAGTATATAGATTATACCAGGTCAGTGTTAAAATTAGGATGTGAAAATTTTCTAAAATTTTGCAGTACTTGATGTTCTAATAATTATTTTCATTCTCATTATTTTTTGTATAAGGGGCTGGGTGGCTGGGAGGTGTGTACAGTTAGTATATTTTGTTACTGTTATTGCTTGTTTTGTTGAACCCAAGGACTCATCTATGCAGTGCATACACTTTACCACTGTGATATTTCCCCAGTGCTTCATTTTATTTTGGGTGTATTTCTTTAAAATCCTTTCCAACTGATTCAAAGAGAAAATTCACTAGCTTGTTTAAAAGAATAAAACCTAGATGTAGATATTTCTGTTTGACTAGATGCAAGTATTGAAACAATATAATCCAGTTAAATTATCACCACAGATATTCAGGGGAGTAATTAAGTATCTTAAGAATGTTCTAAAATGTTTTGTGTTCAACAAAACAAGGCAAAAGATGAAGTAAAGATTCAAACATTTGTTACATGGATTGCTAATTTAATCTGTGGACAAAGAGATGTATAGACTGATTAGGAAGTGCTGAACTATTTATCTGTTTCAGAACTTGGATGGAAATATCATCTGTACTTGAACTGAAATGTTCAGAAATATCTTCGTGGAGCATTTTTATCTGTTTCTTGTAGTTTTGAAAATGGACTCAAGTTCCACATGGTCAAAATAAATTAGCTTTAAGAATAAATGTTGCTATTGCACAGGATTTGGGAAGAAACAGTCCTTTATCACAGGATTGAGGGCGGCAGTGACTTAATTCTTACTCCTGGGGATTTAAGCATAATTTACTAGTTATTTCATTACAGCAGAGTGTTTCTTTTGAATTTGAGACACTATGATTATGATTTGTGTGCTGTTCACAATAGTTCCATGCATACAGTGTTGCAATAATTCCACGCATAGTTAGTTCCGTGAATACATAAATAGTTCCATGCATACAGTGTCCAAATTAATTAATTACACTACAAGAAGATTCCAGTGTATCTGCTTCTCTCCTCCATTTATTCAGTATAACAGAAAGTCTTAATGAAGTAACTAGGCATCATTAGGTTATTATATAAGACTCACTTGAAATTTAAAAACATATATATATATATATATTTTTTAATTTATTTAAACTCCTTAATTACATACATGATTGTGTTTGGGTTTCAGTCATGTAAAGAACACCACCCATGACCAGTGCAACATTCCCATCACCAATGTCCCAAGTCTCTCTTCTCTCCACCCGACCCCCGCCTGTACTCTAGACAGGCTTTCCATTTTCCTCATACATTCTCGTTATTAGGACAGTTCAAAATGTAGTTATTTCCCTAACTAAACTCATCACTCTTTGTGGTGAGCTTCCTGAGGTGAGCTGGAACTTCCAGCTCTTTTCTCTTTTGTGTCTGAAAATTATTATTACAAGGGTGTCTTTCATTTTTTTTAAAACCCATAGATGAGTGAGACCATTCTGCGTTTTTTTCTCTCTCTCTGACTTATTTCACTCAGCATAATAGATTCCGTGTACATCCATGTATAGGAAAATTTCATGACTTCATCTCTCCTGACAGCTGCATAATATTCCATTGTGTATATCTACCACAGTTTCTTTAGCCATTCGTCTGTTGAAGGGCATCTTGGTTGTTTCCAGAGTCTTGCTATGGTAAATAGTGCTGCAATGAATATAGGTGTAAGGAAGGGGTTTTTGTATTGTATTTTTGTGTTCCTAGGGTATATTCCTAGGAGTGGTATAGCTGGATCGTATGGGAGCTCGATTTCCAGTTTTTGGAGGAATCTCCATATTGCTTTCCATAAAGGTTGAACTAGACGGCATTCCCACCAGCAGTGGATAAGAGTTCCTTTCTCTCCACATCCCCGCCAACACTGTTTATTCTCATTCTTTGTGATGTGTGCCATTCTCTGGGGTGTGAGGTGGTATCTCATCGTTGATTTGATTTGCATCTCCCTGATGATTAGTGATGTGGAACATTTTTTCATGTGTCTTTTGGCCATGTGTATTTCTTCTTTGTCAAAGTGTCTGTTCATTTCTTCTCCCCATTTTTTGATGGGGTTAGATGTTTTTTCTTGTAAAGTTCTGTCAGTGCCTTGTATATTTTGGAATTTAGCCCCTTATCTGATGGGTATTGGGTGAATAGTTTCTCCCACTCAGTGGGTGGCTCTTGTATCCTGGGCACTATTTCCTTTGAGGTGCAGAAGCTTCTCAGCTTAATATATTCCCATCTGTTAATCTCTGCTTTCACTTGCTTGGAGAGTGCAGTTTCCTCTTTGAAGATGCCTGTAATGTCCTGGAGTGTTTTGCCTATGTGATGTTCTATATATCTTATGGTTTTGGGGCTGATATCGAGGTCTTTAATCCATTTGGATTTTACCTTCGTACATGATGTTAGCTGGGGGTCTAAGTTCAATTTTTTGCAAGTGGCTATCCAATTGTGCCAACACCACTTGTTGAAGAGGCTTTCCCTGCTCCATTTAGGATTTCCTGCTCCTTTATCAAAAATTAGGTGGTTGTATGTCTGGGGAACATTTTCTGAGTATTCAAGCCTATTCCACTGATCTGAGGACATGTACTTATTCCAATACCATGCTGTTTTGATAACTATTGCTTTGTAGTACAGTTTAAAGTTTGGGAAAGTAATTCCTCCCATATTCTTTTTCCCAATGATTGCTTTAGCTATTCCAGGGTGTTTCTTGTTCCAAATGAATTTCAAAAGTGTCTGATCCACTTCTTTGAAAAATGTCATGGGTATCTTTAGAGGGATGGCATTAAATCTGTATAATGCCTTGGGGTGTATTGCCATTTTGATTATGTTAATCCTGCCAATCCATGAGCAGGGTATGCGTTTCCATTTCCGTGTGTCCTCTCTTATTTCTTGGAGCAGAGTTTTATAGTTTTCCTTGTATAGGTCCTTCACATATTTAGTCAAGTTGATTCCAAGATATTTGAGTTTGTGTGGCACTATTGTGAATGGGGTTGTTTTCTTAATGTCATTTTCATCCTTATTACTATTGGTGTATAGAAAGGCCATTGATTTTTGTGTGTTAATTTTGTAGCCTGCCACCTTGCTATATGAGTCTATTGTTTCTAGAAGCTTTTAGGTCTTTAGGTTTTTCTTTAGGGTTTTCTAAGTAGAGTATCATGTCATCTGCAAAGAGTGAGAGCTTGACTTCTTCCTTTCCTATCTGGATTCCCTTGATATCCTTCTCTTGCCTAATTGCTATAGCAAGTACTTCCAGTGCTATGTTGAATAGGAGTGGTGAGAGAGGACAGCCTTGTCTTGTGCCAGAATTTAGAGGGAAGGCTTTTAGTTTTTCTCCATTGAGGATAATATTTGCCACTGGCTTGTGGTAGATGGCCTTCACTATATTGAGAAAGGTTCCCTCCATTCCCATCTTGCTGAGAGTTTTGATCAAGAATGGGTGTTGGACCTTGTCAAATGCTTTCTCTGCATCTATTGATATGATCATGAGGTTTTTATTTTTCTTGTTATTGATGTTGTGTATTATGTTCATAGATTTACAGATGTTAAACCAGCCTTGCATTCCTGGAATGAAATCTACTTGATCATAGTGGATGATCTTTTTAACGAGGCATTGAATCCTATTTGCCAGGATTTTGTTGAGGTTCTTTGCATCTGCATTCATCAGTGATATTGGTCTGTAATTTTCTTTTTTGGTAGCATCTCTGTCTGGTTTAGGTATCAAGGTGATGTTGGCTTCATAAAAGCTATTTGGAAGTGTTTCTGTTTGTTCAATTTCATGAAAGAGTCTTGCCAAGATTGGCAGTAGTTCCTCTTGGAAAGTTTGATAGAATTTATTAGTCAATCCATTTGGACCTGTGCTTTTGTTTTTTGGCAGACATTTGATTACTGTTTTAATTTCATCAATGGTGATGGGGGTGTATAGATATGCTACATCCTCTTCCTTCAACCGTGGAAGATTATAAGAGTCCAAGAATTTATCCATTTCTTCAAGGTTCTCATTTTTAGTGGCGTAGAGTTTTTCAAAGTAGTTTCTGATTACCCTTTGAATCTCTGTCATATCAGTAGTGATCTCTCCTTTTTCATCCTGATACGAGTTATCAAGTTTCTTTCTCTCTCTTTCTTTGTTAGGTTTGCCAGTGGTCTATCAATCTTGTTTATTTTTTCAAAGAACCAACTTCTGCTTTCGTTGATCTTTCGGATTGTTTTTTGAGTTTCCACTTCGTTGATTTCTGCTCTCAGCTTTGTTATTTCCTTCTGTCTTCCTATTCTTGGGTCCTTTTGTTGAGCATTTTCTAGTTCTATTAGTTGTGTCATTAAGCTACTCAGGTAAGCTCCTTCTTCCTTCCTTATGTGTGTTTGCAAAGCTATAAATTTTCCTCTCAGTACTGCTTTTGCTGTGTCCCATAAGTTCTGAGAGTTTGTGTCTTTATTGTCATTTGTTTCCAGGAACCTTTTGATTTCCTCCTTGATTTCATCTCGGACCCACTGGTTATTGAGCATGAGGCTGTTTAACTTCCAGGTGTTAAAGTGTTTCTTCTGAGTCCCTTTGGAGTTCACAAATAATTTCAGAGCCTTGTGGTCAGCGAAGGTAGTCTGCAAAATTTCTATCCTCTTGATCTTATGGAGGTATCTTTTATGTGCCAGCATGTAGTCTATCCTGGAGAATGTCCCATGTACATTGGAGAAGAATGTGTATCCAGGTTTCTGGGGATGGAGTGTCCTATATATATCCACTAGGCCTCTTTCTTCCATTTCTCTCCTCAGGTCTAGTATATTCTTGTTGGGTTTCAGTCTGGTTGACCTATCCAGTGTTGACAAAGCCTTGTTAAGGTCCCCCACAATTATTGTGTTGTTGTTGATATTATTTTTCAGATTTGTCAACAGTTGTATTAAATATTTTGCTGGCCCCTCATTCGGTGCATATATGTTTAGGAGAGTGAATTCTTCCTGCTCTACGTACCCCTTGATTAATATAAAATGTCCGTCTTTGTCCCTTACAACCTTCCTGAGTATAAAGTTTGCATTATCTGATATTAGTATGGCCACTCCAGCTTTTTTATGGGTGTTGTTTGCTTGGATAATTTTTCTCCAGCCTTTTATTTTGAGTCTATGTTTGTTCTGACTATTCAGGTGCGTTTCTTGTAGGCAGCAGAAGGTTGGATTGAGTTTTTTGATCCATTTAGCCACTCTGTGTCTCTTAACTGGATCATTTAGTCCATTGAGAGAAAGAATTGTCCTGTGATTTAACGCCATCTTTATTTCAAAATTTGGTGTGTCTTTTGGGTAGTCTTGTCTTAGATTAGGACTTTCAGTTTTTCTCTTAAGACTGGTTTTGTGTCTGTGAAGTTTCTGAGCTGTTTTTTGTCTGTGAAACCATGTATTCTTCCGTCAAACCGGAAAGTGAGTTTTGCTGGGTATAGTATTCTGGGTGAAGCATTCATTTTATTCAGTCTTGTCACAATATCCCACCACTGCTTTCTGGCATTGAGTGTTTCTGGTGACAGGTCTGCTGTAAATCTCAGGGAAGCTTGCTTGAACGTGATTTCCCCTTTTGATCTTGCTGTTTTCAGAATTCTGTCTCTATCTGTGGGATTTGTCATTGTGACTAGGATGTGTCTTGGGGTGGTTTTTCTGGGGTCTCTTTTGGTTGGTACTCTTTGGGCATGCAGGATTTGATCACATATATTCTTTAGCTCTGGAAGTTTCTCTTTAATGATATTCTTGACGTTGATTCTTCCTGGAAATTTTCTTCCTGGGTCTCTGGGACTCCAATGATTCTTAAGTTGTTTCTGTTGATCTTATCATAGACTTCTATTTTCATCTGTTCCCATTCTTTGACTAATTTTTCCATTGTCTGCTCATTTGCTTTAAGTTTTTTGTCCAATCTCTCCTGCTGTATGGAATTGTTATGTATCTCATCTTCCACAGCACCAAGTCTATTCTCAGCTTCTGATACCCTGTCCCAGAGCTTATCCATTTTGTCATTCACTTCGTTTACTGACTTTTTCAGTCCTGTTAGTTGACATGTTATTTCAGTTTGGAGTTTTGTGATTTCTGTCTTCATATTTTCTTGGTTCTTATTAGTGTTCTGTTCAACTCGATCCATGGTTTCTTGGAGTCCGTTGAGCATCTTCCATATTGCTAGTCTAAATTCCTTATCTGAGAGGTTGATTAGTTGGTTGGTCATTATCTGGTCCTCAGAATTGTCATCTTCATTCTCTATGTCTGATGCTGGCCTGCGTTGTTTCCCCATTGTCAGACTTGTATTGTGGGGTTTTCTACGTGTTGTGGTGGTATTCATTGTCTATATGATGCAGGCAGCACACTCCTCTGGCTCTTCCCTTTCTGGATGGACTGACTTGCCTCTAAGGGAGGGAGTCCTCCGTGGATGAAGCCTCACACTGGGTCAAATCTTAGGCCTGAGCATGCAACAGAGAAGACAGTCCAGAGAGAAATGTTTGCTTCTGTGATATAGCGCCATTCTTAGTGTGATTTTTCCTTCTTGTTGCAATGGTGTTCTTTCCTTAGAAAGAGTGCATGGCCGCGTAGCAAAGCATATCGGCCATGCTCCGCTGGAGCCTCGTTTTCCCCACTCGCAAGAGTTTCACGCACGAGGACAGTAGACAGACATAGACAGGTCACACTCACAGTTTTTCACAGTTGGGCCCCACTGTGCCGGTGTACTTTCCCGGATTTTCTCTGCCTGGTGTCACACACAGGGAGCCGGCTTTTGCAAAGCTTTGCCGGTTTTCATTCTCTGTAGTCCCTCCTGAAAATGGCGTCTGGGCGAGCGAGGTTTCTGGAGCCTCTTTTTGCCCCACTCGCAAGAGTTTCACGCAAGAGGACAGTAGACAGACATAGACAGGTCACACTCACAGTTTTTCACAGTTGGGCCCCACTGGGCCGGTGTACTTTCCCGGATTTTCCCCGCCTGGTGTCACACACAGGGAGCCGGCTTTTGCAAAGCTTTGCTGGTTTTCATGCTCTGTAGTCCCTCCCTGAAAATGGCGTCTGGGCGTGCGAGGTTTCTGGAGCCTCTTTTTGCCCCACTCGCAAGAGTTTCACGCAAGAGGACAGTAGACAGACATAGACAGGTCACACTCACAGTTTTTCACAGTTGGGCCCCACTGGGCTGGTGTACTTTCGCGGATTTTCCCCGCCTGGTGTCACACACAGGGAGCCGGCTTCTGCAAAGCCTTGCTGGTTTTCATGCTCTGTCGGTCTGAAATTCTTTCGAAAACATATATATTTTATGAATAGTTGTAATAAGAATATCTGTCCAGATATCCCTTATTTATGAAGACTTCTTTATTCTCCTCTTAATATCTGTTTACTATCCTGCTTTATCTTATTTATAGCTCTTATCTCCATTTGACAAGTAATATTTTCTTATTTAATTTGTTTTCATTCACTGGGACATAAATATATTGAGGACAGCAGCTTTGTCTGGTTGTATTCTAATATTTAGAAGATGACATAAAGTGCATTATCAATATATAGTTGCTAAATGCTCAAGTAGAAACTGATGGCAGATAGATAAAGTGGTGCTTTACAGCATATTTCATGCTCATAATGTATATGAACTTTCATGAAACATGTCTCAGAATCTAAAGGGAAATCACTCTTAAATAGTAATCCTATTCTTGGAATAAACTATATGCTTTTATGACTATTAATAACACTTATAGTAGATAAAAGTAAAACATCCTAATTTATTTTTTATTTTTTAAAATATAATATCTTTATTAAGCACAATGATTATGAACATGTTTGTAGTTTGGTTTTAGTCATTTTCACCAGTGCAACATTTCTACCACCAATGCCCCGCATATTCATTCTTCCCCACCCCCTGCTTCTATTCAAGACAGGCATTCTACTTCTCTCACTCATTAACATTATCTTGATAGTGTAGTCATCTCTCTAACTATACTCACCACTCTTTGTATCCTTCCAGCCCTCTTCTCTGTTGTCTCTGGGCATTATTACAATAATATCTTTTGTTTTTCTTAAAACCCACAGATGAGTGAGATTATTCTGTGTCTATCTCTCTTCTTTTCAATTATTTTACTCAGCATAATGGTTTCCATGTTCATCCATGTATAGGAAAAGTTCATGACTTCATCTCTCCTTATGGCTGCATAATATTCCATTGTGTATATGCACCACAATTTCTTTTTTTATATATAAATTTTTATTTAAACACCATGATTACAAGCATGTTAGTAGTTGGATTACAGTCATAAACAGAACACCCACCCCCTTCACCAGTGCAACATTCCCACCACCAATGACCCCCTCCACCTTCACACTTGCCTGTATTGTGACAGGCATTCTACTCTCTTCTTTAACATTTTCATGCTAGTTGTTAGTGTAGTTATTTCCCTAATAGCATTCAAATTGTGAACCAGTCCTTCCAGCTCTTCCAGCCCTTAACTCTATTGTCTCTCACCTTATTACAGTTTTAATTTTTCTAGTCTCACTCGTCTATGGGTTTTAAGAAAAATTAAAGACATTACTGTACCACAGTTTCTTTAGCCATTCATCTTATGAAGAGCATCTTGTTTTTTTTTTCCAGATTATGGCTATTGTAAATAGCATTGCAATAAATAGAGGAGTGAGGAAGGCATTTTTGTATTGTGTTTTTGTGTTCCTTGGGTATATCCCTAATAGTAGTATTGCTGGATCATATGGGAGCTCAATTTTTAGTTTTTTGAGGAATCTCCATATTGTTTTCCATAAAGGCTGTACTAGATGGCATTCCCACCAGCAGTGAATGAGAGTTTTTTTCTCTCCACACCCCTGCCAGCACTGATTGTTCTTATTCTTTGTGTGTGTGCCAGTCTCTGTGGTGTGAGATGGTACCTATTGTTTTGATTTGCACATCCCTGATGATTAGTGATGTGGAGCGTTTCTTCATGTGCTTCTTGGCCATTTGTATTTCTTCTTTGATAAAGTGTCTGTTCATTTCTTCTCCCCATTTTTTGAGATATTTTTAAAATAATTTTTATTGAGATGAAAGTGAATCACAAGTCTTTCACAGTTACATTTAAGGTACATTGTGACAGGGAATCAGGGCAATTTCTACCACCAGTATTGACCTCCCTCTGACCATGTTCCCAGCATGCTTCCCCTGTCTCCACCCTTAGTTTCCTGGACTGCTAATGTAACAAGTCCTTTTTGTGTATAGCTTGTTGTAGTTTTGGTCTCTTGATTCTATTGTTGTTGACTTTAGATTGGATATTTAGGGCTGATGATTTTTTATTTTCACTCAATGTTCATGAGAATGCTTGCCCCTGGTACCATCTACTTTTTTTCTCACAATTTATGAGACAGGAAAAGCTGAATCATGTTCTATGGTTCTGTTAAAATAAAAAAGCAGGGATGAATCCCTGTAAGGAAGCTATGAATATAAATTTAAAAGAAGAGAGAAAGAAAAAGAAAAAAACCTAACCAAAACTAAATTAAAAAAATAGTGTTGGAGAGATAGCATGTAAGGCATTTGCCTTGCATGCAGAAGGACGGTGGTTCAAATCCCAGCATCCCATATGATTTCCTGAGCCTGCCAGGAGCGATTTCTGAGTGTAGAGCCAGGAGTAACCCCTGAACACTGGCAAGTGTGACTCAAAAACCAAAAAAAAAAAAAAATAAGAGGAGGGCTGGTGTGGCAAGGTTTTTTTTTTTTTTTTCCCCCATAGGCAAAGCAATTGGGGAAATTAATAAGGAAATTCTTTTGACCTAAGAGATACAAGGTTTCTCCACCCTTGAAGTATACTGTCATAGGATCAAGTACAATTTATGGCCCTGTACATTGTCAAAACTCGAGGTATATTTATGGTGCCAGGAAATATTCTGCTCAGTTGTGTTTGTCATTGTCAGTCTTCTGTAATTAGAGATCTTGGTTTTTGCACAGGTTCTAGGACAAAGTCTAGGATAGAGTCCTTATGGTTCCAGAAGTTCTGCTCAGTCACAGTTGTTGCAGTTAGTATTTTGTATTTAGTGATTTTGGTTTTTACACAGGTCAAAGGTCGGAGTATCTTCTGATTTTATCTCACTTTTAGGTGATCAGGTTGGAAAATCTGCCCTTAGATCAAGTTATTGCTGTTTCCTTGTTGTCAGGATGTCATATACACCTAGCCTGGCACAAATTGGTGTCAGAGTGGTATTAGGTACTTCCCCGGGGGGAGTTTGATTCCTGGTGCTTGTGCAGGGAACTGTGTCAATTCTAAGATTGGAATCTGAGGTTTGGGGTTGAATGATTGATATCCAGTCTCAGGTGGTCGACTCCCTACTACAAGTGTTCAGTGTGTGAGGTGCCCCTACATTACAAAATGTATTAGTTTTATCTTTTGTAGATAAGAGCTTGTATCTATACATAAAATTTCCCCATTTTAGTGTGCCTATACAAAAAAGAACAATGCCATATTATATTGTTGGTGCATTAGGGGGTAAAAATGGCAGGTTTTGGCCTGAGCTATTTTATTCCAGGCAAGACTTTTCTTCTAGAATTTTGTATTAAGTAGAACCAGAACAAGCAAAGAAAAATAAAATAAAATAAATAAGAAAAAAAATTAAAAACGGATGGAGGAGACTTTGCATTTGGGAATAGAAACACTAAGAGGTATATCTGCTTATCATATATACATAGAATAAATATACATATACATATATATATATATATATATATATATATATAAAATCATTAAGTCTTTTGAGACAGTCTTGGAGCGGGGATGAGATCCAGGCATATTTTCATCCCACACTGTTATTTTTTTGAGACTGAGAAATGGTTTATAACAGTACTGGTTTGGGCAGTGTCCTTTAGCTGGGGATCCTTCAGGAGCTGACTCTGGTAGCATGTTCTAGTCCATGTTGGGGGAGGTGTGTGAGAAAAAGGGCCACACAGAATGAGTCAGCTGGAGAGGTGGTGGCAGCTTCTTGCTGAATAGAGAGATGTGGGACTGAGAGGGTGTCTTTTTTGCTTTGGGAGCTGGATGGCGGCTTGTTGGGGAAGGGGGTCAGTCTCAATTCCTAATGAGTTAAGAACTGAGGCTGCAGAGGGTTAAATAGAGGTATATGATGGGTCCAGATTGAGGGTGTGAGAGGATAGAAGAGGTTTGGAATGGTGGGGGGTGGTTAGAGGGATAATATATAAAAGTGGTTATATACAATATAGGCATGGCTTATTTAAAGTATAGACTAGGAAAACATAGTGGAGCCAACCGCATACAAACTCATGCCCAATTATAGATAAACTTTAGAGATTTATTCATAGGTCTATTCATAGGTTGGAGGCCTGACCCTTATGGAATGGATCAGAGCACTTAAGAAATAATTGAATTAAGAAAAATAAATTAATTTGTAAAATGGCTTAGGAGAGAAAACGGAAAAAAAAGAGAAAGAATATATAAAGATAGAAAAATAAATTAATTAATTGGGTCAGTATCTAAGAGGGGAAAGATTTTCCAATTTCTTGGTGTTTCTTGGATGGCAGGAGTGAACTTTGCTAAATGAAGCTTTCAGGGTTATATTGTGCATGGAGCATTTTAGGATAAATATAGTTTTCACTATAGTTCTAAGCAATATGGAAGTGGGCACTATAACAGGAATCTACCTTATACAGTATCATTCATTGTGTCTTGTGTATTGAGGTTCTGTTCCTGGAAAAAAGCTGACAGCATAGGCATTATGATATAATAATATCATAGCTTGGGTTGAAAAAAAGGAATGAGAGAAAGAAAAAAGAAAAAGGAAAAAAAGGAAAAGGGATAATAGTAATTTGCAAAAGCATACTCAATGAGTGGGTCCTAGAACATACATCTGTGGTTAACAATTATCTGTTTTAGTGGTCTCAGTGGTCATAAGCTTTAGGTCATAGTATAAGATATAATCACACTGAAATGGGTAAATTGAAGTATTTTATCAAGACATTTATCATGAGCATTGTATATGGAGTCTAATATGCTAGAGCACCAATTTGCAAAATTTGGGAGTTCACGCTATATCTCCAAGAACCTCTGTGGACAAAGAAGATGAAGAGTTATTTTATACATAATAAAATTAATGTTTTAAAACATACTGATAGTAGGGGCCAGAGAGATAGAATGGAGGTAGGTCATTTGCCTTGCATGCAGAAGGATGGTGGTTTGAATCCCGGCATCTGATATGGTCCCCCGAGCCTGTCAGGAGCTATTTCTGAGCATAGAGCCAGGAGTAATCCCTGAGCACTGCCAGGTGTGACTCAAAAACCAAAAAAAGGCACCCCCCTCAAAATATACTGATAGTAAGCACTGCAGTCACTGGCTTCCAAACATATTCTGCTCCTGATTCTGTGGCTAAAGTTATTAGAACATTTTTGTGGGCCTTTGTAGTGTGGGGTTGATTGGATACCTGCTCTGTCTAAACTGCTATTTCTGTTGGAGGATTTCTGTCTTTTCAGTGTTGTTTCAGGTTTCTTTGTAGTATTAAAGAGAGTAAAGGCTTTGTGTTTCTCCTGCTTGATTTGATCACTTCTCCTCATTATACTCTGGCATGTATGGTATTCAGGGTATCTACCATTTTAGATCATTGTATTTCTTCATTGGGTTATTTTAGATGCCATACATTAGTAATATCATTCTGTATTTATCCCTCTCCTTCTGTTTAATTCATTTAACATATTTTGTAGTCCCATCCACATTGCTGCAAATTGCATTACTGTATAATTTCTTACTGCTATTTAGTATTCCATTGTGCATATGTACCACATCATCGTGATTCACTCATTTATTTTTTGATATATAAGTTGATTCCAAAACTTGAATATTGTGCTGAGTGTTGCAATGAATAGTGGTGTGCATACATATTTTGGATGAATGTCTGTCTATCTTGGGAATAAGCATGGTTGCTGGGTCATATGGCAGCTCATTTCTGAGTTTACTGAGAACTCTCTGTACTGTTTTCTATAGAAATTGGACCAGGCAACATTCACACTAGCAGTGGATAATAGTTTCTATCTTACCACATCCTTGCCAACTGAGATCGATCTCATTATTTTTGATGTGTGCCATCCTCACTGGTGTAAGTTGGTACCTCATTATTGTCTTGATTTGGATTTCCCTAATGATGAGTGATGATGAACGTGTTCATCATGAATATTGTCCATCTGTTTGTCTTCCTCAGAGAAGTGTCTATTCATTTATTTTCCCACATTTCTATGTATTTTTTTAAAGTTTGTGGAGCTAACCTTTGTGAGTCTGATATCTAGATATACACATGGGATGCTGGGATTCAAACCACCATCCTCATGCAAGGCAAACACCCTACCTCCATGCTATCTCTCCGGTCCCTAGATATTTTGAATGGGATGGACTCCTTTATCTCTTTCTCCTTTGCTTTGTTATTGGTATAAAGGAATGGTACTGTCCCTGGGATGAAACCCACTTGGTTATAGTATATAATCATTTTGATATATTGTTGGATTTGGTTTGCTAAGATTTTGTTAAGGATTTTTGCATCCATGTTCATTAGTGAGATTGGTTTGTAGTTTTCTTTCTTGGTGGCTTCTTTGCCACCTTTGGGAATGAGCATGATATTAGCCTCATAAAAGGAATCAGGGAGGATTTCTGTCTTTTCAATATTTTGGAAGAGCCTGAGGATCAATGGTAGTAATTCTCTGAACATATTATAGAATTCACCTGTAAAAACATCTGGTCCTAAACTTTTGTTCTTGGAGTGTTTCTTAATTACTGTTTCAATTTCCTTAGATGTGATTGGCCTGTTTAGGCTTTCTCTTTTCTACTTATTAACTTTTGGAATATTATAGTTTTACAGGGATCTGTTGAATTTTCTGGGTTCTCTAACTTAATTGAGTACAGTTTGTTCATAATAAGCCCCTCATGATGTTTTGGATTTCTTGGAGTTCTGTTGTAATCTCTCCCCTTTCTTTTTTAATATAATTTTTATTTAAATCATAGTGGCTTACATATCATTGACAATAATATTTTAGGTACATATTAACATAAAATCAGGGATTCCCATCACCAAATTGTCCTCCCTCCATCTCCGTTCCCGTCCTACCTCCCATATTCTCCTCCCTCACCCCCAGGGCTGCTAGAATAAGTGGTCCCCTCTGTGCCTAGCTTACTACTTAGTGGTCTTACACCTGTTTGGTCTTGCTACCTCCCTTATTTCCCCATCTAATTGGGAGGCGGGACTAAATAGTTCAAGTTATGTGGTTTTGTTTGAAGAAAGGTAATAAACTGGGGCAAAAATCAAATATGCTGAAAATGGGCAGAGTCCTTCTTAGAGGCTCTCATCCTCGGTTTAAGAGATGAAGGGGAAAAACGATATGAAACACCACAACAGTACGAAAAAGAAGTGTCAAATAAAATATCCAGTGAGCACTCCAAAAAAAAAAAAGATAAGCACCACATAAAAGCCATGGTATTGAGATAAAAAATGTGGCAGAGCATATAAAGGAAGAAAAGAAGAAAATAAATAAATATAAATGGAGACAACAACTTCAATAGCCAAACCAAAACAAAGAAATCGACAAAAACTAGATAAATAAATAAATTGTTTTGTGCTTTTTGCCTTTTTTTCTTTTCTTTTTTTTCTTCCCTCCTGCACATGCACAGTAAATATTGGGGTCATTTGAAAAGGAATTCCCTTGGCCTAAGGGAATTCTCCACCCTTGAAGTATATTGTCATGGGATTAACTATAGACTTCTTTCAGGTTCATTTACTCTCCCCTTGGTGTTTTTGTGGTGTATGGAAGATTTCTGCTCCATCCTGGGTGATAAAATCAGAACTCTGTATCTAGAGATCTTGGTATCTGCACAGGTCAAGGAGTGGAACTTATGATGAAGTCTTTCTTTGTGGTTCTAGAAGTTCTGTTCCCTCAGTGTCGTTTTAATCTGTTCTGTGGTTGGTGGTCCTGGTCTTTGTGCTGATCCTAGGGTGGGGCCTGGGATAGCGTCTTTCGTTAATGTTTTCAGAAGAGCCATTCCGTTGCAAATGTCTCAGACAGACCTTTGGAACTAGAGATCATGGTTGTTGTGCAGGTCGTAGCTCAAACCCTAGACTAGGGCTTTTTTTATTGGTCCCAGGATACATACAGTCCGGTCATGGTTCTATCAGCGAGTCATCTGTAAATCGCGATCTTGCATTTGGATAGACCAAAGGGTGATTTTGTCTTATCGTTATCTGGTGAGGTAGGATAACTTGCTCTTCGGTCAAATTGTTCTCATTTTCCTCGTTGTCAGGATATATAAATGGGCTGGCACTTGTTGGTGTCCAGCAGTATTAAGGATGTCCTTCCTGGATGGGATTTGTTTCCTGTGGCTGTTGTGAAGAACTGTGTCGTTTCTATGTCTGGGATCCAGAGTTCAAGGCTGGAGGGTTGGTGTCTAATCACCTGGGGTCTAAGTTATCTCTCCCCTTTCATTTGTGATCCTATTTATTTAGACGTGTCTTAGATTTATTGGGGGGGGGGTACTGTTGTAATCACCCCCTTTTATTTGTGATCCTATTTTTGGATGTTTTTTAATTTTGTTTATTCTTTAGAAAAACCAGCTCCTGGTTCTATTGATTCTTTGTTTATTTCTTCTCTGGTTTTTATTATTTCTTTTCTTCTACATGTGGTTGGATTTCTTTGCTGTTATTTTTCCAGATCCTTAAGGTGTTAAAGCTGCTTATTTTGTCATTTTCATCTTCCCTGAAATAGGCCTGATTTAATATGAGTTTCCCCCCAATTCTACTTTAGTTGTTTGCCATAGATTTTGACAGTTGTTTCTTCATTGTCATTTATCTCAGAAAAATCTTTTCTTTTCTTCCTTGATTTCCTCTTTGATGCAGCTATTGTTGAACAGCATGTTTCTTAATTTGTACTTAAGTGTTTTTTCTCCCTTATCACTTTAAAAAGTTAAGTGCCTTCCTTCCTTTTTCTTTTTTTCTTTCTCTCTTCTTTCTTTCTTTCTTTCTTTCTTTCTTTCTTTCTTTCTTTCTTTCTTCTTCTTTCTTCTTTCTTTCTTCTTTCTTTCTTTCATCTTTCGTCTTCTTCTCTTTCTCTTTCTATTTCTTCTTCTACTTCTTCTCTTTCTACTTCTCCTCCTCCTCCACCTCCTCCTTCTATTTTGCTATTTGCATTACCATGTGTCTTGTTGTTGATCTATTAGGGTCTATTTTATTTGGAACTCTTTCAACTCTTAGACTTGTACCAGTGCCTCTACAGAGGGGTGGGAAAATTCTCTGCTATTGCTTCCCACATTACTTGTTCTTCCCTTTTTTCTCCCCTTTTGCTATTTTCTCCCCTTCTGGTTTCCTTTAAGTCATAAATTACTCTTTTGTCTTTGTTCATTAAATATTTTACATTTTCTTTTAATGTTTTGTCTTTCATTTATTTGTTAATTTCTTTGTTGTTGCTGACTTGTATTTTGTCCTCAAATTTATCCATGTAATTCTCTATGTGTTTAATTCTGCTACTGTGGCTATTTTTTTTTTTTTTAGCTCTCTTACTTTCATTTGTATGGACTCATTTCTAATAGAATTATTTTTTGAGTTGGAGGAATTGTTTATCTATGGATTTTTAATTTAGTTAGTTATTCTTTGAATTCTATTGCTAAGACATTAAATTGCTGAATTTAGGTTCTCATCTATGAAATTTGTGTGTTTTGGAGAACTTGAAATCTTTTAGGATTTCTCTCCATATCCCCAGCTGCTGGTATTTTCCTTAGTTTCCCAATTGTTCTTTACATATATTGGGTTTGGGTACTGGAATTTCACTTTTTTTTTTGGTTTTTGGGTCACATCTGGCAGCTCAATTTTTTTTTAAGTATTCTGTTTGATTGTGTAGGAGGTGGTTGGAAGTTGATCTATTTTAGGATTTATTTATTTGAGGTATTTGAGTTTGCCCAATTATGGTAGAGATGTTAGAGACTAGTTAGTTAGCTTTTGGGTCTATATATTTTCTTTATTTTTTTCAAGAGCTATGTAAATTTTTATTATCTAAGCTAACCAATCTCCTACTGTGATTTTTTGATATCTTCTTTTATTTTTCTTTAAACATCTTGATTACACATATGATTGTGATTAGGTTTCAGTCATGTAAAGAACACCCCCTTCACCAGTGCAACATTCCTACCACCTAGGTCCCAAATCTCCCTCCATCCCACCCAACCCCCACCTGTACTCCAAGACAAGCTTTCCAGTTCCCTCATTCATTCACATGTTTATGGTAGTTCTCTGTGTAATTATTTCTATAACTGCACTCACTACTCTTTGTGGTGAGCTTCATGAAGTGAGCTGGAAGATCCAGACCTCCTCTCATTGTCTCTGAGGATAGTTGCAAAAATGACTTTTATTGTTCTTAAACTCCATAGATGAGTGAGACTATTCTGTGTCTCTCTCTCTCTCCTTCTGACTTATTTCACTCAGCATGATAGATTTCATGTACATCCATGTATAGGAAAATTTCATGACTTCATCTCTTCTGACGGCTGCATAATATTCCATTGTGTATATGGACCACAGTTTCTTTAGCCATTCGTCTGTTGAAGGACATCTTGGTTGTTTCCAGAGCCTGGCTATTGTGAATAGTGCTGCAATAAATATAGGTATGAGGAAGGGGTTTTTGTATTGTATTCTTGTGTTCTTAGGGTATATCCCTAGGAGTGGAATAGCTGGGTCGAATGAGAACTCAATTTCCAGATTTTGGAGGAATCTCCATATTGTTTTCCATAGAGGTTGGACTAGATGGCATTCCCACCAGCAGTGGATAAGAGTTCCTTTCTCTCCATATCCCTGCCAGCACTGATTGTTCTCATTCTTTGTGATGTGCGCCAATCTCTGTGGTGTGAGATAGTCTCATCATTGTTTTGATTTGCATCTCCCTGATGATTAGTGATGAGCATTTTTCATGTGCCTTTTGGCCATTTGTATTTCTTTTTTTTATTTTTTATTTATTTATTTTTTTTTTGTATTTCTTTTTTATCAAAGCATCTGTTCATTCTTCTCCCCATTTTTTGATGGGATTAGAGGTTTTTTTTTTTTTTGTAAAGTTCTGTCAGTGTCCTGTATATTTTGGATATTAGCCCCTTATCTGATGGGCATTGGGTGAATAGTTTCTCCCATTCGGTGGGTGGCTCTTGTATCCTGGGTACTATTTCTTTTAAGCTTCTCAGTTTAATGTATTCCCATCTGTTGATCTCTGCTTTCACTTGTTTGGAAAGTGCAGTTTCCTCCTTGAAGTTGCCTTTAGTCTTAATGTCATGGAGTGTTTTACCAAGGTGTTGTTCTATATACCTTATGGTATCAGGTCTGTTATCAAGGTATTTAATCCATTTTGATTTTACCTTCGTACATGATGTTAACTGGGGGTCTATGTTCACTTTTTTGCAAGTGGCTAACCAGTTCTGCCAGCACTACTTGTTGAAGAGATTTTCCCTGCTCCACTTAGGATTTTTTGCTCCTTTGTCAAAAATTAGGTGATTGTATGTTTGGGGAACATTGTCTGAGAACTCAAGCCTATTCCCACTATCTGAGGGCCTGTCTTTATTCCAATATCATGCTGTTTTGATACCTATTGCTTTGTAGTACAGTTTAAAGTTGGGGAAAGTAATGCCTCCCATACTTCTTTTTCCTAGGAGTGCTTTAGCTATTCAAGGGTGTTTATTGTTCCAGATGAACTTCATAAGTGTTTAATCCACTTTTTTGAAGAATGTCATGGGTATTTTTAAGGGGATCACATTAAATCTGTATAATGCTTTGGGGATTATTGCCATTTTAATAATGTTAATCCTGCCAAACCATGAGCAGGGTATGTGTTTCCATTTCCATGTGTCTTCTCTTATTTCTTGGAGCAGGGCTTTATAATTTTCTTTGTATAGGTCCTTCACATCTTTGGTCAAGTTGACTCCAAGGTATTTGAGTTTGTGTGGCACTAATGTGAATGCAATTGCCTTCTTGACATCCTTCTCTTCCCTATCATTATTGGTGTATAAAAAGGCCATTGATTTCTGTGTGTTAATTTTGTAGCCTGCCACCTTGCTATATCTTCTTTTTGTTCTCCTGTTGATCTTGATTGTTGAGATTTGATATGAAGTTTATTAAAGACAATAAGTATGAGTTTCTTCGTGGGTATTTTGTGTTATTTTGGCCCACACTCGGCAGTGATCATGATTCACACATTTCCCCCAGAAGAGACATGCATGCATTTCCCTCATTCTCTTCAGGTTCATGTGACAATATAGGCAGACTTCTGAAACCCACTTACTGTTCCACCTTGTTGATAACTTTATTTTTCTTACTTGTCTGCCAATCAAGTTGAGTTTCTTTTTTTTCAAGTTGTGTTATTAATTATTGAGAAATTTTATTAGAATATAATTAAAATTTTCCTTAGAATCTTTTGACTTCATATTTTTCTAAAAAAATTTCTTTGCATTTCCAAATACTTTTTAAAATAACTATTTTTAAACACCTTGATTACAAATATGATTGTGGTTGAGTTTCTGTCATGTAAAGAACACCCCTCCATCACAAGTGCAATATTCCATCACCAATGTCCCAAATCTCCCTCATACATTTTCATTGTTAGGATAGGTTTCTCAATGTAGTTATTTCTCTAACTAAACTCATCAACTCTTTGTGGTGAGCTTCATGAGGTGAGCTGAAATTTTCCTATCATGGATGTACATGGAATCTATTATGTGATTGAAATAAGTCAGAGAGAGAGATAAAGATGCAGAATGGTCTCAACTTATCTATGGGTTTAAGTAAAATGAAAGATATTCTTGCAATAATTTTCAGAGACAAAAGAGAGGAGGGGCTGGAAGTTCAGGCTCTATATATTTTCTAAGGGAGAAAAAGTGGATCTTGCTCAGCCTGGAAACTGTCTGGTATAGACTTTAAGTGTCAGCAATGTTTGTAGGGCAGTGAGCTTTATGACCAGAGTGTGTCGAATACAGATATAACTGATCTTTCCTGATAAGTGGAAAAGGTGAAATTTGAAAGGCAGGGTGACTGAGCCCACAAAGGTGGGGTGGCATTTGCTGGCAGAGGGTATAGATTCTCAGCTCACCTTACTGGTGATTGGCAGAACAGGGCTTCTTACCCCACAGCGACTGACATGTAGATGATGGGCAGTTTAAAGGGGTTATTTGCACATGGTCCAAGGTTGGATTCCTCTTGTAGGTCTCCTGGTTTCCAGCCCTTATTGGCAATGGTTGAACCAGGCTTCTACTCTGCAGTGACTGAGGCAGCAGCAGTCTGAGGTTGGTTTCCTCCTAACTGTCCTTGGTTTCCCACCCTTACTGGGTATGGTGAAACTGCAGCTGCTAAGGCATAGCGATGGCATCACTTGCATGTAGTCCGAAGTTGAATCCCTCCCTGATTCACAGTTATTACTGGTGGTGGCAGAACCACAGTGGCTGAGGTACAGTAATATCCTCTCCCCAATTTTTATGGTGTTAGATTTTATTTTCTTCTTAAGTTCTGTTAGTACCTTGTATATCTTAGATATTAGCTCCTTAATGGAAGGGTATTGAGTGAATTGTTTCTCCCATTCTGTGGGTGGTCTTTGTATTCTCATTACTATTTTCTTTCAGGTGCAGAAGCTTCCCAGCTTAACATAGTCCCATCTATTTATCTCTTATTCCACTTGTTTGGAGAGTGTTGTTTCTTCTTAATATGGTCTCAATATCATGGAGTGTTTTACCTACATGTTTTATATTCCTTATGGTCTCGGGTCCGGTACTTTAATCCATTTGGATTTAACCTTTGTGCATGGTGTTAGATGGAGGTCTGAGTTTGCTTTTTTGCAGATGGCTGACCAGTTGTCCCAACACGACTGTTTAAAGAGGCTTCCATGCTCTATTTTGCATTTTTGACACTTTATCAATGATTAATTGATTGTATGTCTAGTGGTCTGTATATTCATGTCTATTCCATTAATCTGAGGGTATGCATTTATTTCAATAGCATGGAATTTTTTAATCCATTTCTTCTCTCCCATTATTGGTGTATAAGAAGGCCATTGATTTTTGCCTGCCAAGTTTTTAGCCTGCTACTATACTACAGATACTCCTTGCTTAATGACCATTTCAAGGACTTAGTCGTTAAGTGAATTGGTCATTAAGTAAAGAATTGCATGTACTGTATTGCATGTTTTGTATACAATAGTACAGTATATGCATAGTACTTGACAATACAGTATTCTGAATAAGTAAAATATCGAGAAAGATCAAACTGAAAACTTCCACTTGTTTTAATTTGCATATTTTGTGTAACTGACACACAGTAATGCAATGTATTATAAACATAAATTAAAGAACAAAAACCACAGTACTGTACTGTAGAGTGTACAAGATGGAAAAGGAAATTTAAAATAAACAAAAAAAAAGACAAATTCAAGCTATCATTTTAGTCAACGAATCCTTCAAAATCTTCATCTGTGTCATCATCAGAGCTATTATCAGGAGCTGAAGGCCCAGGTAAGGGACATGATGGAGTAGAAATTGAAGCATTGGCAGTGCTTGGTGTAATTTTCAAAAAGTATCCATTTAGAGTGGTCTGCTTTGTCATTTTTCTTTTTCTTCGTATATTTCACAATAGCATTGTAAAACTTTACTTATTTGTCACCTTTGTAAATCTTTCAGCATTCGGATCAATACTCTCTAGTTCCAACATAGCTGCATTCACTTTTGAGAATACACCAGCTAATCCCTTTATAGTAAACTTCTTTGGTACTTCTTCCATGTTTTCATTTTCTTCTTCCTCCGCCAGGCTCTGCTGTGCTTCCAACTCTATTAAATCGTTGGTAGTTAGCTCTCCCTCCCTGTATTGCACTAATTCCTCAATATCTTCCACTTCAGCTTCTAAATTAAGCACTTTAGAAAGTTTCATAGTTGTTTTATTTGTGGCATCAATATGTTCATCTTTTTTAAGAACTGAAACATTGTTCACAAAACTTTTTAGGCATTTTTTCTATATGCCTTTGCATACACTTTTCTGTCACTCCCTTCCAAGCGAATTCAATGTTGTTTATGCAGTCTAAAATGTTGTAAGATCTCCAGAAATCACGGAGAGTTACTTCATCATTTTCTGTCGCTGCTACAGCTTTGGAAAATGTGCATAAATAGTATGCTTTAAATGTGGCTAAGGCACCCTGGTCCGTTGGCTGAAGGAAATTGTGTTTTTAGGTAGATATAGCTGTTTATAACATTTTTCTTTGCATCGCAAAAAAAAAAATAATTTACTGCTGAAATGTGAATACTGACCAAGAAAACAGCAGTACCGGACCTCAGAATAGTGTACATCAGTCATGAATGATGTTGAATGCAGGGCTGCTACCATGTTCTAGCATGTACTGTCAGTGAGATGGTCCTAAGTGTGAGCAGTCGTAACAGTGGTGAAGAGATGGTCGTAAGTTTGAGTGGTCGTAATGGTGAAGAGATGGTCGTAAGTGTGAGCAGTCACTAAACAGGTAGGTCATTAAGCGAGGAGTATCTGTATATGGTGCTTATTTTTTTTTTTTTTGGACACACCTGGTGACATTCAGAGGTTACTCCTGGCTATGTACTCAGAAATTGCTCCTGTCTTGGGGAACCATATGGGACCCTGGGATCAAACCACAGTCTGTCCTAGGCTAGTGCGGGCAAGGCAAATGCCTTACCCCTTGAGCTACCACTCCACCCCCTGCTGCTATACTATATGAAGCTATTGTTTCTAGAAGCTTTTTGGTAGAGTCTTTAGCATTTTTTACATATAGTATTATGTTATTAGCAAACAATGAGAGCTTGACTTCTTCCTTTTTTTTTTTTTATGGATGCCTTTGATATCTTTTTCTTGCCGAATCGCTATGACAAGAACTTCCAGCATGTTGAATAGGAATGGTGAAGGGGGCAGCTTTGACTCATACCAGATTTTAGAGAAAAGGCTTTTAGCTTATGTCCATTGAGAATAATATTTTCAATTGACTTGTGGTAAATGGCCTTGACTGTATTGAGAAAAGTTCCATGCACATCTTGTTGAGAGTATTTTTTTAAATCAAGAATGGGTGTTGGAACTTATCGAATGCTCTCTCTGCATCTATCGATCTGATCATATGGTTTTTATTTTTCCTTTTGTTGATATGGTGTATTATGTTGATTGATTTACATATGTCAAACCATCCTTGCATTCCTGGAATGAAGCCTACTTGGTCATGTTGTATGACCTTCTTGATGAGGCATTGGATCCTATTTGCCAGGATTTTTATGAGGATTTGTGCAACTGTGTTCATCAGGGATGTTGGCCTATAATTTTCATTTTTGCAGCATTTCTCTCTAATTTTGGTGTCAGAATGATGTTAGATTCATAAAAACTATTTGGGAGTTTTTCTCTTTCTTCAGTTTCCTGAATGAGCCTGGAATAGATTGGTAATAGTTCCTTTTGAAAGGTTTGAAAGAATTCATTGGTGAATACAACTGGGCCTGGGCTTTTGTTTTTGGGAAGATTTTTGATTACCATTTAAATTCCCTTAATATTGATGAGCCTGTTTAGATATACTAGATCATCCAGATTCAACTGTAGAAAGTTGTAAAAGTTCAAGAATTTATCCAGTTCTTCCAGGTTCTCGTGTTTTGTGACATAGAGTTCCTCAAAGTAGTTTTTGATTACCCTTTGAATCTCTGTATTATTTGTAGTGACTCTCTCTTTTAATTTCTACTATGGTTTATTATGTTTCCCTCTCTCCCTTTCTTTGTGAGTTTTACTAGAGGTTTATAAATCTTGTTTATTTTTTCAAAGAATCTACTATGGCTTTCGCTAATCTTTTGGATTGATTTTTGAATTTTCACATCATTAATTTCTATTATAAACGTTATTATTTACTTCTACTTACCTATGTTTGGTTCCTTTTTTGATAAGTTTCTAATTTTATACGCTGTCTTCTGAAGCTATTTATGTAGGCACCTTTTTTTTCTGATGTGTGTGTGCAAAGCTATAACTTTTCCTCTTAGTACTGCTCTTGTTGTGCCCCACAACTTTTGATAATTTGTGTCTTCATTGGCAGTCATTTGATTTCCTCTTTGATTTAATCTCTGACCTACTTGTTGTTAAGTAGTGAACTGTTTAATTTCCAGGTGTTAAAGGTGTTAAAGTTTTTCTTCTGTGTTCCTTTGTAATTCACTAATAATTTCAGTCATTGTGATCTGAGAATGTAAACACTACAATTTTTATCCTCTTGATTTTATGGAAGTATGTTTTATGGGTCCGCATGTGTTCTATATGCATTGGAGAAGAATGTTTATCCAGTTTCCTGGGGATTGAGTAACCCACACAGCCACTTTCTTCATTTATCTTTTTAGAGCTAGTATATTCTTGGTGGTGGGTTTCATCCTGGTTAACCTATCAATGGTGACAATGAGGTGTTGAGGTCTCCCACTATCATTGTGTTGCTATTGAATTCTTTAAGATTTGTCAACAGTTCAGCCCGGTGAGGTGGTGCTAGAGGTAATGTGTCTGCCTTGCAAGCACTAGCCAAGGAAGACTGCGGTTCGATCCCCCGGCGTCCCATATGGTTCCCCCAAGCCAGGGACAATTTCTGAGCACTTAGCCAGGAGTAACCCCTGAGCATCAAACAGGTGTGGCTGAAAAACCAAAAAAAAAAAAGATTTGTGAACAATTGATTTAAATGTTTGCTGGTCCCTTATGGGTGCATATTTATGGAGGAGTGAGATATCTTCTCATTTTACATATCCATTTATTTTTTTTTTTTTGGTTTTTTTTCGGCCACACCTGTTTGATGCTCAGGGGTTACTCCTGGCTAAGCACTCAGAAATTGCCCCTGGCTTGGGGAGACCATATGGGACGCCGGGGGATCGAACCACGGTCCTGATCCTTGGCTAGCGCTTGCAAGGCAGACACCTTACCTCTAGCGCCACCTCGCCGGCCCCACATATCCATTTATTATTACAAAATGTTCATCCTTGTCTCATAAATTTTCTGTCTAAAATTTGTGTCATCTGATATTTATATGGATACTTCATGTTTTTAAGGGAGATGTTTGCTTGGAAGATTGTCCTCCACCCTTTGATTTTTAGCCTATATATTTTTGAGTATTCAGATGTGTTTCTTATAGGCAGCAGAATGTTGGATTCATCTTTTTGATTAATTTTTCCACTCTGTGTCTCTTAATTGCTACATTTAGTCCATTGACATTCAGAGAGATAATTATAATAAGATTTATTGACATTTTTGTATGAGTTTTGTCTTGGTTTGTCTTGTCTTAAAGTAGGCCTTTCAATTTTTCTTTTATAACTGGTTTTGTTTCTATAAAGTTTCTGAGATGTTGTTTATCTGTGAAGCTATGTATGCTTTATTTAAACCTGTACTTGAATCTGGCTAGGTTCAGTATTCTAGATGATGCATTCGTTTCTCTGAGTTTTGTCACTATATCCTATCACTGCCTTGGGACCTTGAGGGTTTCTTGTGACATATCTGCTATAAATCTTAAGGATGCACTTCTTTGAATGTTATTTCCCTTTTTTTGTCTTGTTACTTTCAGTATTCAATTCCTCTCAGACAGATTCATTATTCTGACTAGTATGTTTCTTGGCATGGTTTTTTTTGGGGATCTCTTTTAGATGGAACTCTTCAGGCATGCAGAATTTGGTTGCATTCAGTCTTTAGCTCTGGGAATTTCTCTGTAATGATTTTTTTGACTGTTGATTCTTCCTGGGGTTTTCTTCATGGGTCTCTGGGATTCCAATGATTCTCATTGTTTCTGTTGAATTTATCAAAGACTTCTATTTTTATCTGTTCACATTTCTTGAGGATTTTTCCCATTGATCATTTGTTTTAAGGGTCTTTTAATTCTCTTTCATTGTATGAAATTGTTATGCATCTTCTCTTCCAGCTCATTGATTCTACCCGTAGCTGCTGTTACTCTGTTGGAGAGGCTTTCCATTGAGTTTTTTATTGCATCTACTGAATTTTTTCAGTCTTGCATTTCAGTTTGGAGTTTCTGATTTCTGTCTTCATATCCTCTTGATTCTTATTTGTAGTCTGTTCAGCTCAGTCTATTCTTTCTTTGATTTTTATTAACATCCTCCATATTTCTTCTCTAAACTCCTTGTCTGAGAGATTAAATAGGTGGCTGGCACTTTTGGGGCCATCAGAGCTGCCATTTTCTAAGCATTTCTATTCCATTTTCTTTATTTTCTATGCATTGTGTTGTCCTGTATTGTTTTATTTTATTGTTGCATCTGTACTGTGTTGTTTTCTGTACCTTGTGCTAGTGCTCATTGGCTAGGGGATTTGTGCACTGTGGAGTGAAGTGGCATTGATGATCAGATTGTAGCCTTTTGCAATGGAGTTTGGCGGCAATCCTGCTCTACCCTCTTTGGTCATGCCAGTTCACTTTCGATCATGCAGCTTCTGCAGATGCTTCTGGGCGGTGTCTAAAACCCCAGCTGATGATGAGACTGCAGCCCCTTGAAATGTTGTTCGGTGGCAATCCAAATATATCATTTTAAATCCAGTTCACATAAAATCAGTGGAACATTTCCTTAATGCTGCTTATGATTTTATCTGGTCACAGGTGAAAATCACTTCCAACAATTCATAGTATATATAATTCATACAATTTCTGGAAAGGATTAGGGTAATAATTTGTGGAACCCTGTTAAAGTAAATATATTTAGTCCATGTGGACATACAAATTTAAACTGTGTTTAAGTTTTCTTTAACAGGATATTTACTTAACAAATCACAATGCTAAAGACATGAACAAAAAATTAGAACATTTTTGCAGAGATAATTTGAGAATAAGTTGCTAAATATATACACAAACAAGCATCATTGCAATTGAGAAGCATCACTAAGATAACCAAGAACTATTAAACATGTAACAACATTATGCATTTAACCAGAACTATGGAAATAATATTAAACCACTAAAGTAGAACACAAAATTATGTTTGTAATGGGACATAGAACAAAAGAATAGCTATTAATATCTATACAGTTATAACACACAGTTTAACCAGCAATATAGTTACCAATGCAAATAGGATCAAGGGTATCCTAGTAGAAAGTTAATTTTTCAGAAATGACCTAGGTGCAGGAGTTTTTGAAAGCAGCCTCTCCTCAGTTAAATTTTGGTTGTTGAGAAAGTAGAATATATTCTATCTTTAAGAATAAGAAGTGGGGCCGGGAAGGTGGCGCTAGAGGTAAGGTGTCTGCCTTGCAAGCGCTAGTGTAGGACGGACCACGGTTCGATCCCCCGGCATCCCATATGGTCCCCCCAAGCCAGGGGCGATTTCTGATCGCATAGCCAGGAGTAACCCATGAGTGTCAAACGGTGTGGCACAAAAACCAAAAAAAAAAAAAAAAAAAAGAAGAATAAGAAGTGAACAGATGAGGACAAATGTCCTTAGAACATATATGAAAAATAATATATTTATATATATATTTATATATATTTAATATATTATTATTGTTTTTATTTTTTATGTATTATTATATTTTTTATTTTTAGATTTCAGTTTGCCTGTTTTTAAATAGATATTTTGAGAGTTTGGGTGTTGCTTCAGATTGTTAGGAAATGTTTCATTTTTCACATGTGTGAAGTCAGGAACTTATAATAACAATGCCATTTTGAAAAAAAATAAGTGTTATGGTGAAGGGAGAGCATTTTTGCTAGATTAAGGGATCTTTTCAAAGTCTGCCATATAAATGGTGCTGCGTTTTCTGTTTGGAGTAATTTGAATTGGATAAATGATTATACAGGATCAAAAGAGAAAGGATTATTATAGAGAGGCATAAAAATTAATTGATAACTGAACATTTTGGTAGGTAGCTTGGTGATGGGGTACATTAAAGATTTTTGATTAGATGATTAATTATAAAATAGTTTGAGAAGAAGGAAAAGAAAACAGAGCTTGCATAGACATTGATTTGGTAATAGCTACATTTCACTGTGAATGAAGGCCTCTGAGAAAGGAGGTGGTCAGAAAGGAAATTTTGCATGAAATTTGGATACCCAGAACTTGGTGGCTGGAGGATAAATATAGGAAAGATGGTGAAGAGATGAATCAAGGATCACAGCCTTCTGCAAGTTAGAAAACGATAGGAATTGGAAAGGAGAGGAGAGGAGACTGACTTGGTCGCAAAGGAGAGCTCAGTTTCAGGTAGGCTAAACTTGAGATGACTGCAAAAATCCACAGTACTGATCCTCACAGTAGGGAGAGGTTTTAGAATGAAGCTTGAAGTCTTTTTTTTTATATTTTATTTAAACACCTTGATTACATACATGATTGTGTTTGGGTTTCAGTCATGTAAAGAATACCACCCATCACCAGTGCAACGTTCCCATCACAAATGAAGCTTGAAGTCTTAAGGCCCAAAGAAGTGAATCTGTATTATAAACAGAAAGGGCTTGAGGTTTTGAAGGAAGCAGAGCAGAACATTGAGACCTGAGCCTATTAATAACTCTTACTTTTGGGGAATAGGCAAATATGATAAATCTGGAGTATTTGAAAGTAATTATAAGAGGCTACATAGCCTGACTCCTCAAGAAGTCTCATTCGAGTTCTGTGATGCTGAGTTTAGAAATTTCATCAACTAGGTTTACTAGTCCTAGATATTCTTGGAAGAAGAATAAAAAGGATAAACATCCAGTGTACATACTACTCAATCATTCATGTTCTATTACATGATTTGAAGGCTGAAGAGCTGCACCTGTGTCAGACTGTAGGCAGGATTCTTCCCTGATAACATGATGCTTAGGCAGGACAACACAGTTTGCTGAAGTCTGATCTATGTGACAGTGTCTGCTAAAGTACTCCACATTGTGCTTACATTATCAAGTTGGGACCTAGACGTTTTTATGTACAAAGTAGTGCTGCCAACATTCTGTCACTGCAGTAATATCCTCCCAAAATTTTTATATTTGATTTATATTTTATTTAATCATGCAATATCTATTTCTGCAGTGTCTTTCAGTATGTACTTAACCATAGTCATTTATCACTACAGTGGGCATATAAAAATGGGCATATAAAAACAAGGGAATAAAGAAGACTCAGGATAGTTTTATCTGACAGGAACCAAATGAGAAGATGCGAGCAAAATGGACTACTGCTAAGATCAAATGCAATAAACACTGAAACAAAGCAACACTGAGAGTTGTTAAAAAGTTGTACTTGACAAATGGAGAAGAAATTGTAGCCTGTATTTAATGAAGGGGCCAAATTGCTGATTTGTTTCATATCTCAATTTTTAATACTATGTGACCAGGAATTAAAAAAAAGTTTTGTTAAACTGAATTATTTACTTCCACATATTGATATTATTTGATGTTAGATCATTAAGGTCATATTCCTATGTATCGAAATAGACTATTTTTAAAACATTACTGTTTTTTGTTTTTGTTTTTGGCCATACCTGATGATGTTCAGGCTTACTCCTGGTTCTGAACTTGAAATCACTCCTGGCAGGCTTTAGGGACAATATGGAATGCCAGGGATTGAATCTGGGTTAGCTGTGTACAAGACAAACACTCTATACTCTATGCTATTGCTCCAGCCCAAAATAGTTTTTTACTCAGGGTCCTCAAAGCAAATAATTTCTTTACTGATATATTTATTTTATAGAATAAATTTAGAGTTTCACAGCTCCAGCTTAAACTCTATTGTTATAACTGACCAGCTTTGTAATCTTGATTGCAGACAACAAATTGTTGAGTCTGTCATTATTCATAGAATGTAGATAATCCTGCTGATCTAAAAGCAGACTTTCCCAACCTTACATGACTCTTAAACTTCTATTATGATTTCTGTGCAACTTCCTGAACCCTATTTAGAATATCGAAAACAACTGACTCAAGTCTTTTGTGTTTTTTTTTTTTCCTTCGGATTTTGAGCCATACCTGGTGATGCTCAAGGGTTACTCCTGGCTATGTGCTCAGAAATTGCTCCTGCCTTAGGGGATCATATGGGACGCAGAGGAATCGAACCACGGCCTGTCCTAGGCTAGCACAAGCAAGGCAGACGCCTTAATGCTTGTGCCACAGCTTCGGCCCTTCATTCATTCATTTCTATGGAATACATTTTAAACATAAGAAATTCAATATTTTAGATTGGTAATGAATTCGTTTATTAGTTTATAGTTTTAATAGTTTATAGTTTAATAGTTTATTTCATACAATTATGAATATTAAATAAATGTATATATTTAAGACAAAATAGACATATTTTCTTATTTTATATTTTACTTTTTACATTAAATTTTATTTAAACATTTTTATTTTTATTATTTTACAGACTGCAAACTGAAAGTATGGCTATCATTTTTTCTCACTTAATGTTAAAGTACATGAATACCTTATTTTACGTTTTGTAATATTATTTTTAAGTACTTTCAAGTATGTTTAAAAATTCTTAAGAATTTTAGCAGACTAATATAGCCTAAAACATAGTCAAGGTAAGCTTCAGGGGCCAGAGCGATTGCACAACAGGAGGGTGTTTGCCTTGCACACCGCTACCCAAAATGCTGGGTTTGATTCCCAGCATCCCATATGGTCCCCCAAAGCCAGGGGCAATTTCTGAGCACATAGCCAAGAGTAACCCCCAAGCCACCGGCTGTTGCCCAAAATCCAAAAAGAAAGGTGAATTTCAGACAAATTTATGTAATACTGTTTTTGCATATTATTTTTCAATGATGTACAAGCATAGCCTAGTATCTGAATGAGTATAGAGTAAAATTCCCCAAAGGATTTATTTTACTGCAAAACCATGTAGCAAGAACATGAGTAATTTAAAAAATGATTTTAAATTGTGCTTAACTATAACATGTATCATAGAATAAATTAATTTTTTAACATAATCATGAGATTTCAAAGAAATTTTGAACTTGAAGTGGGAATTCTTCTGTCCAACAAAATTGCTTAGAGATATAAGTTCAATATAATATTCTATTTAGGGTTGTTTTCATATTTTTATTAATTTGCTAAATTTATTTTTTCCTTCAAATTAATTATAGCTTAGTTAATAGGATTACAGTACAAAATATATGTTATTGTACATAAGTATTGCACACCACTGTCACTGTCACTGAGTCCATGATTCTCTACTCCTGTCCCTATGTCAATTCTTGTGTCCTTGTGTCTCTCTGCTAGGTCTCTCACCTTACGTGTTGAATGATATTTATGGATTTGGTGCTTCCTTAGTCACCCCTCATGTCTTCCAGACCCTCCATCTGTGTTCTCATGGTACTTTCTGTCAACCTAATAATAAGCCTCTCTACCCCAGACCCACCTCTCATTCTCTGAATCCTGGGTCTGTAATCCTGTGTCTAAGACAGATACTGATCTTACCTTGATTTGTTTCTCCAAATCACTATTAGTATTTCTTAAACTTTAATTTTTATTTTAATTTCTCTCCTTTATATTTTTGGATGGGGGAACACTCAGTATTGCTCATAGTTTACTCCTCCTGACTCTGTGCTCAGAGATCACTCCTGGCAGGGCCCAGAGAACCACCTGGGATGTTGGAGATCAAATTGCCCATTACAATATTGCTCCTCTTTAACCCTCTTTCCCATTCTCTTTTTTCCTTTTCCTCCCCACCCATCTCATTAATATATATATATATATATATATATATATACCGACACACATATATATACATATATATAAACACACATACATATATAAAATAGTGTAAGTAAATTAAGAACACCCAAGAATAGGCAAACTTTAATTATTTTGTTAGTGAAGAGTGCCATAGTGATTATCTGTTTTCAAACTACTAAATGATCAACTTTCATGCTTGTCAGGTATCAACAACACATAGATCATTATAGGATATATTTCAGCTATACAATTATATATTGTCACTTTTGTGGACTTGAAAATCAAACAAATTTTTAAAAAATATTTAGATTTAATTTCTTTTAGATAACTTTAAGGCTTAAATTAAGTCATTATAGATGTACAGTGTTGGTAAACAGTAAACAATCCTTAATATATTATGAATGAATCTAGATATATCTAATAATATTTTTAAGCTTCAGCTATATATAAATATGTAAGGCCTCCTGTGCAATAAGATTTATATAGAGAGTACTATCTATTGAGTGCCACACAGGGATTTCTGGATGAAAATAGTGCATTGATTACTGATGCTTATATATATTAACTCATTGACCTTCACATAATCTCTGAGAGAAGTATAGCAATTATCTCCATTAAATTCTCATTAAATTACATAACACCAGAGAAGTTATGCAATTGCCAGTTGTACATCTGGCAAATTTAAGAGCTGAAATTCAAAATCTGAATGCCTGGCTTTGGCGAGTATGAATTTTATCATCATATTGTATTAAAAACTGTACTTCAGATTTCTGATATGCTTCAAGTCTTATAAAAACACAATGTAAATATGGTTACTATTTAATAGTATTATTTATTATAGTATATGTAGTATGAACATTTTCTATAGATATTAGATGGGGAAATTATCTTATTTCTTTAAGACATATTTTAGGTATGATTTTTATTTTATCTTTTAATTTCTGTTTTTGGCCATAGGTGGCAGTATTCAGAGCTTAGTCCTGGATCTGTGTTCATGAATCAGTTGTGGTAGGGTTGAAGGGACTATCTAGTTAGTCTATTAAAAATTGAACTCAGGATGGTGGCATGCAAGACAAGTGCCTTACCATTTAAGTAATTTCTCCAGCTCCCATAGATTTACTTCTTTCAATCAAATGACAAACTAAGATTAATTTAAATTGAACATATATTCGTAGGACTTAGAAGCCTTTATTAACTTATCTTTTTTTATATTAGGCAAACCACTGTGTCTTTATTTACTTGGGCAAAATCTGTTTTTCCCCATAGCTATATAGGTTTAAACTAGTAGAATATTTTACAGAGACCATGATAACCATCATTTACAAAAATTAAGTACCTGCTTAAAAGAATAGTTACTTAAATTAGATACTAAATAATTAAGGCAAAATTTCTTCCAATTATACCATAAATTAGAGAGTCCTCTTTGAGCAGTCTCAGTCTCCTGAGGTCAAAATGATTTGATAGTTTTTGAGATGACTTGGCCAGTTTAGAGAAAGAAGGATGGTGATAATTATTGTCTTCAAAAACTCCAGGATGTAAAGATCTGTCTAAAGATAACTTGTAATATTTGTAATTTATTTGAAAACTAAGAAATCAGTGACTAAGAAGTTAGCTTGAATTTTTTTTCTTTTATTTTGGGGCCACACCCAGTGACGCTCAGAGATTATTCCTGGCTAAGTGCTCAGAAGTTGCTCCTGGCTTAGGGGACCATATGGGACGCCAGGGAATTGAACCATGGTTCCTCTTAGGTTAGCGCATGCAAGGCAAACGCCTTACTGCTGTGCCACTGCTCAGGCCCCTAGTGTAAATTCTAACTGCATAAATTTCTGGTATCCAAAAATTATTTGTTATCATATTTGTCATTTCCAAGGACCTAGTTCTGATTCAAAGATTATTAAAGCTATAGTCTTTCATAGATCACTAGTCCATTGTAGCGACTGGGAAATATATATATTTTTATTGACTATTTCTATAAATATTTATATTAAAACAATAGTGTATACTCAAGTTAAGGGAGCAAATTTTAGTGTATACTTTTTGTATTGTTCACATTTGAACGTCATTTATATATTATCACTTTAAATGATATAATGCCAACTTACTACTTGAATCAGCATGGTAAAAATATGGTAGGGGCCGGGAAGGTGGCCCTAAAGGTAAGGTGTCTGCCTTGCAAGTGCTAGCATAGGACGGACCGTGGTTCGATCCCCCAGTGTCCCATATGGTCCCCCAAGCCAGGGGCGATTTCTGAGCGCATAGCCAGGAGTAATCCCTGAGTGTCAAACGGGTGTGGCCCAAAAACCAAAAAAAAAAAAAAATGGTGCTGGTAACTATTGTATATACTTGGCTTCTCAGCTTGATATACAATAGCATAATCTATCTTAACTTACTAGAATCAGAACCTTAACACTATTGATCTAATTATATCCTGCAGTATATTACAAAACATGTATCACTTAATTTTAGATTTTGTGAATATTCCTAAACATCAATAAAAAATTAGATTATACTCTTATGTTTAGTTGTCATTTATTCATTTTCTCAGTTTATAAATTTGCGTAATATTGGGGTTTTACTCTTAGGGATACATATCAACTTCACAGCATTCTTTGCTTTTTACTTAGAACAAATTACCATCACTCCTAGAAAAGTAGAGCCAAGTAATGTAGTATTTTGGAGTGGTCTTCAAGAATTAACATAAGTGATGAATTTTGTGGAAGATAAACTGGGGTGGTATGTTTGAAGAAGGTGACTAAAGGAAAAGTATAGGCCTTTTTCTGGATAATGAGCATTTTTGTTGCTTAGAAAATAGACGTGGGAAAATGTGAGTAGTTCAGCATTTTTCTAGTTCTTATCTAACTGAACTAACAGTTGGCAAGTTAATTTTTTTAAAGTCCTTAGAAAACCTTTTTCTCCCTTCTTATTTGTAGTACCACACTTCATCTTTTTTCTTTTTATGCAACTACTTTGTTGTATTTTCTTCTAATCTTTATTTTTTCTTTTCTTCTTTATTCTTTTGTGGTTTTGGGTCACACCTGGCAGCGTTCAGGGTTACTCCTGGCTCTATGCTCAGAAATCGCTCTCGGCAGGCTCAGGGGACCATAAGGGATGCCAAGATTTGATCCACTGTCCTTCTGCATGCAAGGCAAACACCCTACCTCCATGCTATCTCTTATAAATAATGTATAATCTTATACATTTTTTCTTAGTGGTCTCTCTACTCTAGAAACAATGCCTGAATATTAAAAATTCCTAGTTCTATAGTGTCCACAGCCTTTTCTTAAGTTCCTTATTTATACTTCCAAAATATGTATGCACCCCACTATTTATTGCAGCACTCAGTATAATAGCCAAATCTTGGAACCAACCTCGATGTCCAACAACAGATGAATGGATCATTAAAATGTGGTACATATATACAATGGAATATTACATGGCAGTTAGAAATGATACAATCACAGACTTTGCAGCAACGTGGATGGACCTAGATCATGTTATGTTAAACGAAGTAAGTCAGAAGACAAAAGAAAAACACAGAATGGTAGCACTATTCTGAAACACCTAGAATACATAAAAAAACAAAAAAAGGACATTGAAGAAGCATAACTGCTAGAACCACAAAGAAAGACTTCATAAACTCCATTCCCTGATCCTCACAGCCACCAAGATCTCTAGAAACAGGTCTGATTTTACCATCCAAGATAAAGTAGAAGTCTTCCACATACCACGAAAGCAGCAAGAGGAGAATAAATGATCTATTTTTTTGACATCTTTATTTTGGTGTGGAGATTACGGTTGATGTCTCCAATATTATTTTATTTTATTTTGTTTTGTCTTTCTCTTTCTTTTTGCACTTGAGTATGATTTGATTTCAGAACCGAGATTATTGTGTGGTGCCTGTCTTTATTGTTGTGGTGTTTATCAGTTATTTAATTCGATATTTTTTTTTTGTGTGTGTGTGTGTATTGTTGTGGTATTTTAATTACTTTTTTCACATCCTCTCTCAAACTAAGTTTGGAAGCCTCTAGACAGGACTCTGCCTATTTTCAGTATATTTGATTTTTGATTGAGAAGAGGGCATATTAGGTGATGGGTATTCCCCTGATTTAATGTGAATATGTACCCAAAATACTACAGTGAAAGATATGTAAGCCATTATGGAAAAAAAAATTGTGTTTTTAATCAGAAACTTTCTTTGACTTACATGTATTATTATTATATTAATTATATTATATGTTATGTTATGTCACTATATTATGTTATATTAGTTTACCTTATTATGTTAATCAATTTTGTCCTTTAAATGAATTCTTACTTAAAAAAAAAACAACTTTAGTTTGCCCTGAAGAAAAAAAAATAAAAGATAAAATAAGGCCTCCCAATTCTTACCACAGGCTGTGTTCTTTACACTGGCTGTATAGAAAGAGGAGGTACAGTAAAGGCACCCCATATACACCTCAACACAGGCCCCTTGCCGGGTATGTATTGTGAATTGGGGGACAAAAAAAAAAAAAGAGGGAATTTATTGATAGGTGTATAATTTAGTACCCACCTAGTATATTTGCTAGTAGGTAGTGTCAATAATTGAGTTAAGATTATTGAGGTACTATTAAGTTATTGGAACTATTAAGTTAGGAAAGGTTAGTAAAGATTATGAAAAATATTAATGAATAACTTTTCTGCTTTTTTTGGGGGGGGCACAACTAGTGCTGAGGGCTAAGTTGTGGCTTAAAGGTCACTCTAGGCAGTTATCAAAGGATTGTATATGAGGCCAAGGATCAAACCTGGGTTGGCTTTCAAAAGGCAAAAGAATCTTACCTACTGCACTATTTTTCCTGTACCTGTTTAATAGTTATTATTTGGAGACAATAAAGTAGATTACAAAGGATAACTTTTTTTAGGTTAGTTGAGTTGATAAAAATAACAGTCCTAGAAATTAAGAAACATTTGAGAAAAATCTGCCAAAGATTATATATATATATTTTTTTGAGGGACAGAATAGTAAAGAGTGACAACAAAGGAACTAAAGGAAATGTCAATTAGTATACAGTAAGGATATACAATGCCAGGTATATTATTATGTACACAGAATTCATAGGTGACTAAAATATGGTTTAAAAAACTTAGAATTTAGTAGGAGAAAGAAACATATAGCAAGTGCTATAATAGAAATAAGTTTAGACGTAGTGGGTAACACTAAAGATAGAGAACTTATTTATGAGCTTCATAAAAGTTAAGGCTTTGAATATTCAAAGATGTTAGATTCGTCCACTGATATACAAGACTGAGGAGTACAGCCAGAATTTCTCATAAAGGGAAATGCAACCAAAGATACTTAAGGTACTAAACAATATGATTTGGACTAGATAATAATTAAGCTTCATGTATACAAATGATATAGGGCAGGAAGGTGGTCAGGAGATATTACCATAGAGATAACATTAAAAATACTTTGTATATACCAATAATTTAATACTTGCGCTCTAGGCAATACATAAACATTGAATGCCAAGTAGAGGATTTTAAGCTTGAGAGAAAAATATGAAATTAAGAGAGGATACTTGGTAGGTTTTCATTTTTGGAGTTTTTTTTTTTTTAAGAAGTGTGGAAAGTGGAGAACACAGCAAAATCAGCTCTCCAGCGCCTAACCTCAGATAGGAGTGCCTCTGCCTGCAACGAGGGGGGCTAATTCCTGCCTGGCTCTGGGCTATAGCGGACTCTTTTACAATCGACACCTGGGGCTACTTCCTGATCCCCGGTGACAATCAAAGAAAAACACAGAAAAATAAATAAACAAACAAACAAACAAACAAATAAGAGCACAGCCACTCTGCTTCGCTCTGCGGCTGCGCACTTCTTATAGAACAAGAACCCTATCACAATACGGAGTAAGAATCACACTTCAAGTGTGGCAATGGGGAAACAACTCAGGACAACAGCATGCATAGAGGATAAAGATGGCCAAAAAAATAAAGATGACCCAAAAATGCCAACCACCTAATTAACCTCTCAAATAAGGAGTTTAGAATAGAAATATGAGGATATTTGTAGAATTCAAAGAAAGCATAGATTGATTTTCAGGTAGCGACTACAGACCATGAAAACCGGCTAAGCTTTGCAAAAGCCGGCTCCCTGTGTGTGACAACAGGAGGGGAAAATCCGCGAAAGTACACCGGCCCAGTGGGGCCCAACTGTGAAAAACTGTGAGTGTGACCTGTCTATGTCTGTCTACTGTCCTCTTGCGTGAAACTCTTGCAAGTGGGGCAAAAAGAGGCTCCAGAAACCTCGCTCGCCCAGACGCCATATTCAGGGAGGGACTACAGAGCATGAAAACCGGCTAAGCTTTGCAAAAGCCGGCTCCCTGTGTGTGACACCAGGCGGAGAAAATTCGCGAAAGTACACCGGCCCAGTGGGCCCAACTGTGAAAAACTGTGAGTGTGACCTGTCTATGTCTGTCTACTGTCCTCTTGCATGAAACTCTTGCGAGTAGGGCAAAAAGAGGCTCCAGCGGAGCACGGCCGTTCCACTTCGCTATGCGGCCGTGCACTCTTTCTAAGGAAAGAACTCCATTGCAACAAAAAGGAAAAATCACACTAAGAACAGCGCTATGTCACAGAAGCAAACATTTCTCTCTGGACTGTCTTCTCTGTTGCATGCTCAGGCCTAAGATTTGACCCAGTGTGAGGCTTCATCCATGGAGGACTCCCCTCCCTTAGAGGCAAGTCAGCCCATCCAGAAAGGGAGAAGCCAGAGGAGTGTGCTGCCTGCATCATATAGACAATGAATACCACCAAAACACGTAGAAAAACCCACAATACAAGTGTGACAATGGGAAAACAACGCAGGCCAGCATCAGACATACAGAATGAAGATGACAATTCTGAGGACCAGATAATGACCTACCAACTAATCAACCTCTCAGATAAGGACTTTAGACTACCAATATGGAAGATGCTCAACGGACTCCAAGAAACCATGGATCGAGTTGAACAGAACACTAATAAGAACCAAGAAAATATGAAGACAGAAATCACAAAACTCCAAATTGAAATAACATGTCAACTAACAGGACTGAAAAAGTCAGTAAACGAAGTGAATGACAAAATGGATAAGCTCTGGGACAGGGTATCAGAAGCTGAGAATAGACTTGGTTCTGTGGAAGATGAGATACATAACAATTCCATACAGCAGGAGAGATTGGACAAAAAACTTAAAGCAAATGAGCAGACAATGGAAAAATTAGTCAAAGAATGGGAACAGATGAAAATAGAAGTCTATGATAAGATCAACAGAAACAACTTAAGAATCATTGGAGTCCCAGAGACCCAGGAAGAAAATTTCCAGGAAGAATCAACGGTCAAGAACATCATTAAAGAGAAACTTCCAGAGCTACAGAATATATGTGATCAAATCCTGCATACCCGAAGAGTACCAACCAAAAGAGACCCCAGAAAAACCACCCCAAGACACATCCTAGTCACTATGACAAATCCCTCAGATAGAGAGAGAATTCTGAAAACAGCAAGATCAAAAGGGGAAATCACGTTCAAGCAAGCTTCCCTGAGATTTACAGCAGACCTGTCACCAGAAACACTCAATGCCAGAAAGCAGTGGTGGGATATTGTGACAAGACTGAATGAAATGAATGCTTCACCCAGAATACTATACCCAGCAAAACTCACTTTCCGGTTTGACGGAAGAATACATGGCTTCACAGACAAAAAACAGCTCAGAAACTTCACAGACACAAAACCAGTCTTAAGAGAAAAACTGAAAGACCTAATCTAAGACAAGACTACCCAAAAGACACACCAAATTTTGAAATAAAGATGGCGTTAAATCCCAGGACAATTCTTTCTCTAAACGTCAATGGACTAAATGCACCAGTTAAGAGAACAGAGTGGCTAAATGGATCAAAAAACTCAATCCAACCTTCTGCTGCCTACAAGAAACGCACCTGAATAGTCAGAACAAACATAGACTCAAAATAAAAGGCTGGAGAAAAATTATCCAAGCAAACAACACTCATAAAAAAGATTGAGTGGCCATACTAATATCAGATAATGGAAACTTTATACTCAGGAAGGTTGTAAGGGACAAAGATGGACATTTCATATTAATCAAGGGGTACGTAGAGCAGGAAGAATTCACTCTCCTAAACATATATGCACCGAATGAGGGGCCAGCAAAATATTTAATACAATTGTTGACAAATCTGAAAAATAATATCAATAACAACACAATAATTGTGGGGGACCTTAACACGGCTTTGTCAACACTGGATAGGTCAACCAGACTGAAACCCAACAAGAATATACTAGATCTGAGGAGAGAAATGGAAGAAAGAGGCCTAGTGGATATATATAGGACACTCCATCCCCAGAAACCTGGATACACATTCTTCTCCAATGTACATGGGACATTCTCCAGGATAGACTACATGCTGGCACATAAAACATACCTCCATAAGATCAAGAGGATAGAAATTTTGCAGACTACCTTCGCTGACCACAAGGCTCTGAAATTATTTGTGAACTCCAAAGGGACTCAGAAGAAACACTTTAACACCTGGAAGTTAAACAGCCTCATGCTCAATAACCAGTGGGTCCGAGATGAAATCAAGGAGGAAATAAAAAGGTTCCTGGAAACAAATGACAATAAAGACACAAACTATCAGAACTTATGGGACACAGCAAAAGCAGTACTGAGAGGAAATTTTATAGCTTTGCAAGCACACATCAGGAAGGAAGAAGGAGCTTACCTGAGTAGCTTAATGACATAGCTAATAGAACAAGAAAATGCTCAACAAAAGGACCCAAGAATAGGAAGACAGAAGGAAATAACAAAGCTGAGAGCAGAAATCAACGAAGTGGAAACTCAAAAAACAATCTGAAAGATCAACGAAAGCAGAAGTTGGTTCTTTGAAAAAATAAACAAGATTGATAGAGCACTGGCAAACCTAACAAAGAAAGAGAGAGAGAGAAACTTGATAACTCGTATCAGGAATGAAAAAGGAGAGATCACTACTGATATGGCAGAGATTCAAAGGGTAATCAGAAACTACTTTGAGAAACTCTACGCCACTAAAAATGAGAACCTGGAAGAAATGGATAAATTCTTGGACTCTTATAATCTTCCACGGTTGAAGGAAGAGGATGTAGCATATCTAAACACCCCCATCACCATTGATGAAATTGAAACAGTAATCAAATGTCTGCCGAAAAAAACAAAAGCCCAGGTCCAGATGGATTCACTAATGAATTCTATCAAACTTTCCAAGAGGAACTACTGTCAATCTTGGCAAGACTCTTTCATGAAATTGAACAAACAGAAACACTTCCAAATAGCTTTTATGAAGCCAACATCACCTTGATACCTAAACCAGACAGAGACGTTACCAAAAAAAGAAAATTACAGACCAATATCACTGATGCATGCAGATGCAAATATCCTGGCATATAGGATTCAATGCCTCGTTAAAAAGATCATCCACTACGATCAAGTAGGTTTCATCCCAGTAATGCAAGGCAGGTTTAACATCCGTAAATCTATCAACATAATACACAATATCAATAACAAGAAAAATAAAAACCACATGATCATATCAATAGAAGCAGAGAAAGCATTTGATAAGGTCCAACACCCATTCTTGATCAAAACTCTCAGCAAGATGGGAATGGAGGGAACCTTTCTCAATATAGTGAAGGCCATCTACCACAAGCCAGTGGCAAATATTATCCTCAATGGAGAAAAACTGAAAGCCTTCCCTCTAAATTCTGGCACAAGACAAGGCTGTCCTCTCTCACCACTCCTATTCAACATAGCACTGGAAGTACTTGCTATAGCGATTAGGCAAGAAAAGGATATCAAGGGAATCCAGATAGGAAAGGAAGAAGTCAAGCTCTCACTGTTTGCAGATGACATGATACTCTACTTAGAAAACCCTAAAGACTCTATCAAAAAGCTTCTAGAAACAATAGACTCATATAGCAAGGTGGCAGGCTACAAAATTAACACACAAAAATCAATGGCCTTTCTATATACCAATAGTAATAAGGATGAAATGGACATTAAGAAAACAACCCCATTCACAATAGTGCCACACAAACTCAAATATCTTGGAATCAACTTGACTTAAAATGTGAAGGACCTATACAAAGAAAACTATAAAACTCTGCTCCAAGAAATAAGAGAGGACACGCGGAAATGGAAACGCATACCCTGCTCATGGATTGGCAGGATTAACATCATCAAAATGGCAATACTCCCCAAGGCATTATACAGATTTAATGCCATCCCTCTAAAGATACCCATGACATTCTTCAAAGAAGTGGATCAGACACTTTTGAAATTCATTTGGAACAATAAACACCCTCGAATAGCTAAAGCAATCATTGGGAAAAAGAATATGGGAGGAATTACTTTCCCCAACTTTAAACTGTACTACAAAGCAACAGTTATCAAAACAGCATGGTATTGGAATAAGGATAGGTCCTCAGATCAGTGGAATAGGCTTGAATACTCAGAAAATGTTCCCCAGACATACAGCCACCTAATTTTTGATAAAGGAGCAGGAAATCCTAAATGGAGCAGGGAAAGCCTCTTCAACAAGTGGTGTTGACACAATTGGATAGCCACTTGCAAAAAATTGAACTTAGACCTCCAGCTAACATCATGTATGAAGGTAAAATCCAAATGGATTAAAGACCTCGATATCAGCCCCAAAACCATAAGATATATAGAACAGCACATAGGCAAAACACTCCAGGACTTTACAGGCATCTTCAAGGAGGAAACTGCACTCTCCAAGCAAGTGAAAGCAGAGATTAACAGATGGGAATATATTAAGCTGAGAAGCTTCTGCACCTCAAAGGAAATAGTGCCCAGGATACAAGAGCCACCCACTGAGTGCGAGAAACTATTCACCCAATACCCATCAGATAACAGGCTAATCTCCAAAATATACAAGGCACTGACAGAACTTTACAAGAAAAAAACATCTAACCCCATCAAAAAATGGGGAGAAGAAATGAACAGACACTTTGACAAAGAAGAAATACACATGGCCAAAAGACACATGAAAAAATGTTCCACATCACTAATCATCAGGGTGATGCAAATCAAAACAACAATGAGATACCACCACATACCCCAGAGAATGGCACACATCACAAAGAATGAGAATAAACAGTGTTGGCGGGGATGTGGAGAGAAAGGATCTCTTATCCACTGCTGGTGGGAATGCCGTCTAGTTCAACCTTTATGGAAAGCGATATGGAGATTCCTCCAAAAACTGGAAATCAAGCTCCCATACGATCCATCTATACCACTCCTAGGAATATACCCTAGGAACACAAAAATACAATACAAAAACCCCTTCCTTACACCTATATTCATTGCAGCACTATTTACCATACCAAGACTCTGGAAACAACCAAGATGCCCTTCAACAGACAAATGGCTAAAGAAACTGTGGTACATATACACAATGGAATATTATGCAGCTGTCAGGAGAGATGAAGTCATGAAATTTTCCTATACATGGATGTACACGGAATCTATTATGCTGAGTGAAATAAGTCAGAGAGAGAGAGAAAAACGGAGAATGGTCTCACTCATCTAATGGTTTTAGGAAAAATGAAAGACACCCTTGTAATAATAATTTTCAGACACAAAAGAGAAAAGAGCTGGAAGTTCCAGCTCACCTCAGGAAGCTCACCACAAAGAGTGATGAGTTTAGTTAGGGAAATAACTACATTTTGAATTGTCCTAATATTGAGAATGTATGAGGAAAATGGAGAGCCTGTCTAGAGTACAGGCGGGGGTCGGGTGGGCCGAAGGGAGACTTGGGACATTGGTGATGGGAATGTTGCACTGGTGATGGGTGGTGTTCTTTACATGACTGAAACCCAAACACAATCATGTATGTAATTAAGGTGTTTAAATAAATTAAAAAAAGAAAAAAATAGAAAGCATAGATTGATCTGAATAGACCACAAATATAGAAATTAGAAAACTCCAAACTGAAATAATGGGACTGAAAAATGCAGTAAATTAGGAAAAAATGTGTGGGAAGTGGATTTAGAGCTTTCTAGACTGGATTCCACAAATATGCTGCACAGTCCCTCTGTGAAATAATTTATTGATTTTGGAATATTGGAGATGTTTGTTGTCTATTATGTGAAGGAAAAGGAAGACATAAGTCCTATCATCAATGTTGGGGGGGCACACCCGGTGGTGCTCAGGGGTTACTCCTGGCTCTACACTCAGAAATCTCATCTGTTAGACTCCAGGGACCATATGGGATGCCTGGTTGGTGGGATGCAAGGCAAATGCCCTACTTCTGTACTATTGCTCTGGTCCCTGATCTTCAAATTTTTGAGTTAAGTTACTGAATAGTTAGTTATACCAATAATAAGAAATAGAGCTGAATATTGATTCTACAAACAACAGTAATAAGGAATAGAGCTGAGGAAAACTTACAAGACTATCTGGAGGGTTCAAGTTTTTGTATGTAGTTGATGCTTTCACTAAAACTATAAGGAAGCTAATTGTGTGATGACTGAGAGTAGACAGTTTACAGGTACATTTTAAAAACTTTTTGGAAAAAAAATGTTGGTAAAATTTTACAGAAAGGAAGACCTAATTAGGTACATTAAGGCAGAGATGAAAGAGTGAAGATAGTTGATAGACTGCTTTCCTAACTTTCATAGTGAAAACAAGGAGAGACATATTATTATAGGAAAATAAGGATTATGATAATGTTGGTATAATTCATGGGAAAAGTGAGCATCCTGATTCCTCAGTGGAAAGAAAAAAGTTGCTAAATGAGTACAATGAGGTAGAAGTAGGAGGGAAGAGCATCAAGAATACTAGGAGGGGATTAGTCATCCTAGACATGACAGTAAGGGATAAATAGGTAATATGAAAATAAAAAAGGCAGAAAGGGACAAATTAATATAGCTAATGTCTCAGAACATTGTCTTTCTCTTGGATATGGAGGCAAGTCATCTGAATTTAAGAGGTGAGAGTTTAAACCAAATATAAAGTTAGGAATGACTATCATTAGGAATAAAAATGGGAATGTACATATTTAATCACAGTTTTTAAAGCAAGCTGAAGGTATTCATCAGCATTTTGAATCATAGCAACTTAATGGACTCAAGGCAGCCTTGGTAACCCAGGAACTGTGGTAGTAGATGGTTGTTTATAGATACAAAGATAATCAATTAAATGGAGGAGGAGAAAAGAGTATGTGCATATTTAAGTATTAATTAGTTATGAGCTAGAAGAATAGAATTATTTTGTGTGTTTTTGTATTATTATTTTTGTATTGTTTTGTGTCACACACAGTTATACATAGGGCTTGTTCTTGGTGATGCTTGGGGGACCAGAGTGCTGGGGATCAAACCCAGGTCTCCTGCTTTCATAGCATGTGCTTAGCCATTTGAACTGGAAAGCTAGCACCTAGGATACAAATTTTACTTCAGTTGGGACTTAATACATTGGGAATTAATAATTTTAGTAAAGTTTTAATATTACCAATAGCACTCTTGCTGTTTTTACATTTTGAGACTTATTGAATGCACCATTTAACTAATAAAGCATACTAAGTAAAAAATCATGAGTATCAAATTTACAATAGATTTAATCTTGCTTGTTTATAGGTTTAGTGCTTTTTTAATAGAGTTATCTTTTTTTCTATTTAAATATTGTTATATGTTAAAAGGGACAACTCAAAGTGTTTTCTCTCTTACAGAATTTTTAATGATCAAACAAGTAGTATATATCTAGATTAAAACTCATTGTTTAGTACATTTAACATTCTCCATGGATATTCACTGTTGCCAGATAATAATGGGTAAAGGATCCCCACCAAACCCATTGTCACACCAAGGCAAATTTCAGTTTTTTTCACTCACAAGGACTCTGCTTTAGGCTATGTTTCAGTTCCAGACTCTAAGGCAGTTTAGGTTTGCTCATCATTCCTCCTTCTGAGGGTCTGTTTAAATGAACCCTGAGTATTAGGATGCTTAGATATTGATGTATGTGTTCAAGTGTAAGCCAGATTACAAAAGCACATTTATAACTGCAAACTTCTTGAATATTTACGTTCCACACATCAAAGCAAGTTACAGGACTGAGCAGATGCATAACAGAGAAGGAAATACATTTCAGGGAAGAGTGGGGATATGTTAATTTCTGATTGGAAACATCAGCTTTAGAATTAAAGAGGTAGTAGAGCAAGTAGAATACTTGCTCACAAATGGCTCATCTGGGTTTGCTCCCCAACATCCCAAATGGCCTTTCAGACACAGCCAGGAGTGATCCCTGAGCAGAGAGCTAGCAGTATGCCCTGAGACAAGCTGAATGTGGCCCAAAACAACAACCAAAAAAAAAATCAAACAAGTAACACACCTCATATCTTGGTTAATTATGACTTCTCAATACTATTTTATAATTAGCAAGAAAAGATAGCACCTAGATGAAACAATCTAATAATTTTAAGCTTAAATTTCACAGATCGGACTTAAGAGAAATAATAGTTCTAAAACTGAATGAAAATGACTGAAACATTTTCAGTTTCTATCTGTTAACATAATTTCAGAATCTCTGTTGTCTTGTATATTAACTCAGTAGTGTTCAACCACTGATCCATTGACCAGCGTCACTCTGCAGGCATAAAAAGGATGGAAACCATTGAACTTCTCCTCTGATCCAAATTGCTCACCCATAGACTACTATTACAAGGCAGATGCTGTCCTGCAGGTATAAAAAGGTTGAAGAATTTGAAGAATGCTTCATGAACTCAATCAACATATGCGACTTAGTATCTAAATTTCTAATCTTATTTTACTATAATATTTTAATATTTACCTTTTATTGCTCTTTAAATTTTATTAATATTCAATTTAAATAAAATCTTTTCTACCTTAAAGGTTCAGTTAGTTGAATTTGATAAAGTGCCTACTGAGATACGCAGAACTATAATAGTGATATACAACATTTACAATCATTCCCCCAGAGTTTCCATTCCTGTTTTGGACTAGTTCCACCCCTACATGACCACTGTTTTATTTTCTATAGCAATGTTTTTTCCTGTGAAATTCATCTAAATAGAGCTGTGTAGTATAAAAATAAAAATATGAAAATATCCACAAGTTGAGTGAGGCTGCCCCAGGGACTGTGTTTCTAACCCTTCAAGTAGATGGGTCTGATGAAACAGGGTTGCAGAGGTGAAATAATACACCAAGTCAGTGAGTTAAAGTTTTACTGGATTCTCCTTTTTGCCTCATGGCCTTTCTCTGCCATATGCAGCACTGCCATGTGCCCATTCTCCCGAGTTCAAAGCCAGACTCTTTCCTTATTGTCCAGAACCCCACCCATTATGGTGGGGGAAGGTTCAGTAATCCAAGTGGGCTATTACATACCAAAAAAGAGTTTAGGGAAAATGGAATTTGGTAGTAAGGTTCACTTTACAGAGTTTTAAATTTTCTACCTGGATTTTCTCATATATACAAATTAATTGCTTTTTATTACCAGGTAGAATTCAATTGTATAGATATACTACAATATGTTATCAATTTCTCTTCGAATGACATGCAAGTTCTTTCCAGGTTTTGGCTATCGTTAATAAAGTTATAAATATATTGCTTTTAAGTCTTTGTTTTTTTATTTATCTTTTGGGAGTGATAAACATGTAAGAGAAGATTATTGCATCTCATGCTATATGGATATTGAACTTTACTTCCAAAATGAACTTTAAATATTTCTTTTATACCAGTATAATATTAATATTCAGTTGGTCTGTACACTTGCCTTGTAATAGTATATCAAATTTCTTTAATGATAACCATTCTAGAAAAGTATATTGTTATATTTTGTTTGAAGTATTTTGGTGGGCCACAACCAGCAGTGCTTGGCGATTATGCCTGACTCATTACTCAGGGATTACTCCTGGTGGTGCTTTGGGGTCCATAAGAGGGTGCCAAGGATTGAATCCATGTCAGCTGCATGCAAGGCAAGTACCCTACCTGTTGTATTGTCTCTTCTGCTCATTTCATTATTTCATTTGCATTTATCTGAATTCATATTGAGCCTCATAGAATTTGTTCGTCATTTGAATTCCTTCAATGATTAAATATCTTTCAAATTTTGCCATTTTTAAATTGTTTATAGTCTCAACATTGAGCTCTTATATAATCTTGAAAATAGGTTCTTTAATAGATTGATAATTAAAATACTCCATCCTAGGCTTAGTCCTAGGATCTGAGAAAAACCCAAGACCACTAATTACAGATGGAACAGAACTTATAGAAGTGTAAAGAAACTCTATCAAAGGCTGTGTCCTATGACCTGTGCAAATACCAAGATTGCTAGTTACAGAGGCCTGATTTTATTATTCACAACTGAGCAAAAGTTTCTGGCACCATAAAAAGACTTTGTGGTGTGAAAATGAGCGTGCATGGAGCCTGTAGTTGTTCCCATGGCATTATGCTTCAAGGGTGGAGAAATCTGTATCTCTTAGGTCAAGGGAATTCCCTTTCTAATTTCCACAATACTTTTTCATACCTAATAATCTGGAAACCTCTTAGTTTTATACATTGGCATATGATTATTTCAAATTATTTTGTGAGGAAGAGTTCAGTTTATATTTACCCCTTATCTATAGCTAGACACTGTGTTATTTTTTAAACAAGACCTAGTTTCCTTAATGAATTCACTTCCCAGTCTTATTAACAATTTGACCAGTGGTATTTTTGGCATTACTTCATGAAATACTCAGTGGGCCTATTTCCAAGAAAAACTGGTGAAAATCATTTAAAAAAAACAAAACAAAACAAAAACACAACTTACCCTTACTGACTCTGAAATGGTCTTAAGGACTTGCAGGAAATGAAAAAAAATTCAAGCACGGTTTTTATTTTGTAGGAACAAAATGACTATTTTGTTCTGAACTTTGACTCCTTCCCTCATCCAAACTCATTGATTTAGAAACACCAATCCAGACTGGTTCAGCCTTACTGTTTTGTTCCCCAAATGCTCCCAATTTAGAGAATTGTTTTTAGCATTTCTTATTTATTTACAGCTACTTGTTGCTGAGGCCACTTCTGAATAATTGTGGACAAATAGTGGGATATCCTTATTCTGTCTAGTCCAACTTGTGAACTGAAGTGACTAACTTGGGTATAGTATTTCTCAGAATACTGAACCTTGATTACTATTGTCTTGCTTTGTAAGGTGACAGTTATACTCCTAGCATCATCAAAAATATTAGAGAGGGATCAGAGCAGTGGCGCAGCAGTAGGGCATTTGCTTTGCACCTGGCTGACCTAGGAAAGGACTGCAGTTAGATCCTGTAGCGACCCATATGTCCCCCAAGCCGAGGAGCTATTTCTGAGTGCATAGCCAGGAGTGACCCCTGAGCGTTACCAGAGTGTGCTCAAAACACCAATATATATATATATATATATATATATATATATATATATATATATAGTATATATATATATATATATATATATATATATATAGATTATTGCAAGGGGACAGTCTACTCTTTTCTCTTCCTGTTTCCCATCTGAGGACTCTGTTCCGAAAATAAAATGTCACTCAAAAATAAATGTGCTTTTACATCCATTAAACAACTCCATATTTTGGGGGGGCACACATGGTGGTGTTGAGGATTTATTCCTCAGGAATTAGTGCTGTCAGGCTTGAGGGAATTAATGGGATGTTGGGGATCAAATCTGGGCCAGTTGCATGCAAGGGAAATGCCCTTGCAGTACTACTACTGTACTAATGTACTACTACTCGTCCCAAACTCCACTTTTTAATTCAGGATATTTTGTTTGGAAAGAGAAACAGAGCATGAAAATAGTATAATTTTAAATTCAGAGAGGGGTTAGAACAAACTTCAGACATTGGCTTTGGGGAACTCTACCTTCCACAAAGCTTGAATTTAGTTGTCTTTAGAGAAATTTAAGTCCCAGGGCACTGTTGAAAGCATATGGGCATGATCATACAGTTAGAGTCAAAGAGATTCCTACCTACAACACTTTTATACACAAATGCAAAACTTCTCTACTTTGAGGAGCAGCATCAGATGCTTACACTGCAGGAAGTAAATAAACTTCAATGATATTCAAAACAAATAAACCTTGAGATCAAGCCTCAGAATAGAAGTTGGGGATTATATAGATATCCAAAATGTCTATCTAGTTTTACATTTCAAGGCATATAAAGAAATGGAAAAGACAGCCTAGCTATTGTAAATAAAGTCAGCAAAGGATACTGCCTGTGAGAATGACGTGGCTATAGTAACTGTGTTTAAGGAATGAAAGAAAACTCTTACTAAAGAATTTTAAAGGAAGCTATGGTGACTAGTTAACATCAAAAGAGAATATAAATGATGAGAGAGAAATAATGACATAATAGAAATCCTGGAGTTAAAAAATGAATAGACTGCTATGAGAAAACTCACCAGAGATAGGAGACAGAAGATTTAAATGATCAGAAGACAAATCTAGCAAACCTGAAAATAGAGATTATGCAGTATAAAAAGCAAAGAGAAAAAGTATGAAGAGGGAGGAACAGAAAAGATGAAAAAAAAACACCTGAAAACAGTGGCTGAAACTCTCCAAAAGTACTGAAAAATAATCCACACATCCACAAAGTTCTACACTGCAAGTAGGATAAACATAAAAATCCACAAGGCAAATAATGGTCAATTTTTTATTTTATTCCTTTTTTATACGACAAAATAATATCATTTAATTCATCATTAATATGCAATGTTTTTTCCTATTCTTGAGAATGTACTATATTTACTGTCTTATATTTGATTTTTTTTGAAAGGGGGGTAAAGTTTCCTGTCACTTTTCATTCAGTCCAGTTCTTCCAACTCCTTACTTTAGGTGTTACCTATTTTTCTGTGCGGTGTGTGTGTGTGTGTGTGTGTGTGTGTGTGTGTGTGTGAGAGAGAGAGAGAGAGAGAGAGAGAGAGAGAGAGAGAGAGAGAGAGAGAGAGAGAGAGAGAGAGAGAGAGAGAGAGAGACAGCATGAGGTGTTAAAGACCCTTCCCACTACTGGGGCCTGAGTGATGGTGCCCAACGGCAGGGCGTTTGCTTGCACACGGCTGATCCAGGATGGGCCGCGGTTTGATCCCCAGCATCCCATATGGTTCCCCAAGCCAGGAGTGATTTCTGAGGGCATAGCCAGGAGTAACCCCTGAGCATCATCTGGTGTGGCCCCAAAATCAAAAAACGAAAAAAAAAAAGACCCTTCCTACTACCGTTGATGTTCCCCTCCCAGGTCAGTAAGATTAGTAATTCTTTGTATATTTTGGTGTCCCTTCATTTAGTACATCAATGTTTGAGTGACCTCTTGATTTCTTCATTATTCCATAATCATTACACAATTCCCAACCCTGCATTTTACCACCTTATTTAATTTGAAATCTACTTTGTCAAATATAAATATAGCCATGCCAGCCTTTTAAGGCTTTCATTACTTATAGAATGCTTTCCATTATTTTCTCTTTGAACTTATAGTTATCAAAGTGTAGTGGATTTCCTGGTTTTTTATATTTTCTTGTTCATCTTGACACTCTTTGCTGTTTGATTGGCTAGTCAGTTTAGGACATGAATGCTTAGTGAAATTAATCATATAGAATACCATAGTACCATTTTTTTTTTGTTTTGGCCCCTGCAATCTCAGGGCCTGGCTCTGCTCTCAGTGATCACTCCTGGTTGGTTCAGGGCACCATTTGGGGTTCTGGGGGTCAGGTCTACATAAGCGTGTGCAAAGCAGAGCCTTATCCACTGTGCTATCTCCTTGGTAGCCTTTTTTTGGTATGGATTCTGTGTGTTTTAAAATTTTTTAATTTTTAAAAATTGTGTATTTCCTTCTGTTCCATCACATTTTATTTGCTTCTTATTTTTCTCCTTTTACTTTGTTTTGAAGTTACCAAAAACTTTTAATCTAGAGTTCTAAGATTATATACCATTTTAAATTTAAAACAAATAAATCTCAAGTTTATTCTAAGAGACTCCAATATTATTCTGTTCCCATGTATGTTTTGATTAAAAATATCTATTACTTCTGAGTGCAGTTTATTTGCTTTTTATAAAAGACCATTCAGTCTTTTTCACAATGTATTTAACCTGTTATTTTTCTTGAAAGCTTTTTGAGTAAACCCATGGAATCTGAGGATAAGGCTGGATATAATATTTTTGATTGGAGGCCTTTCCCATTAAAACTATTTATAAAAGGTAATTCCCTTCTGGCCTTTAGAGTTTTAATTCTGAAATCTGCTGAGTCTTGTAGAGGGTGAGTTTCCTTATTTTGGTTGTTTTTCTTCTGTGGCCTTTTAACATTCTTCATTATTGGCGTTTGCCAGTTTAATTATAGTGTATCCATGGTGTGAAACTTTTTTGGCTTATTTTGTTTGGAACTATTTGATCTTCCTGAATCTGGATATCTCAATCTTCTTTCTTAGTTTGAGGACATTTTTAGTGATAATTTTATCAAATATGACAGTTTTTTAAAAATAAATTTTAAGAAATTCAAAGATTTCTGCCTCTTTTGTTATCCACTGGAATACTTATAAATGTTTTTACTCTTGATGCTGTCCCATACATCTAACATTTTCTTCATTAAATTCTTTAGATGTTTTTCTCTACCTTATCTTAAAGTTCACTGAACTGATCTTTAATTTCTGACATTTTACTATTGAGTTTCTGTTACATTTTTAGTTCATCTACTGAATTTCAATTTCTCTTTGGACTTCTCTTACACTTTGCTCTGGTTGAATTTACCTTACACTTATTTCCTAGTTTTAATGAACAGTATTATTGTTGTTTTGAAATATTTATCAGTGAGTTCAGAAATATCTGATATATTTGGGATTTTTCTCAGGCTTTTGTCTTCATCCATAAGAGCTGGTGAATTCCTCTCTGTTTATTATTTAACGCATATTGGGAGTAAAAGTCTGTGTTCCAGCTATCTGAATCCATGAAAAATTTTTGAAGAAAACATAGACAAAAGATTCTATATTTACTTCCATGATGTATTCAGTAATTCAACTCCAAGAGCAAGGAAACAAAATCTAAAATAAAGAATAGAATAATAAACAATGAAGCATTTGCAGTGTGAAATAAGCTTTCACTAATAACAATAAGTCATCCTACCAAATGGAGAAAATATTTGCATAGAATAAACCTCACAAAGATTAAATATTTTAGATATATTAAGGATTTCGCAAAATTCAACAACAAAAATCCACAAACAATTCCATCAAAAATAAAGAGAGGAGGAGGAGGAAAAAAATAAAGAGAGGAGCACCCAGTCATATGGACATTGAGTGGAAATAAAACGTGATCAGACTTAAGCACCAAATCCAAAATCAATAACACCAGAATAGATACTCAATCTACAACAAGCTATATACAAAGGAAACCTCTGATACCAGCAGTCCATGGGCAAAGAGGGGAGGTATGAGATGCATCCTGGTAACAGGGGTGGAGGGAGGACAACACTCGTGGTGGAAATGGCTCTAATTCATTGTCACTATGTATCTTAAATATTACTGTGAAAGACTTGTAATTCACTTTGATCACAATAAAAATTATTAAAAAATAAGGAGAGGAGTTGACACTAATTAAAAAACATAGACATGACCCACAGTTACATTTAAAAAAGCTCATTGTGACTTATTATCATAAAAATTCAAATTAAAACAATAATTTAATATCACCTCACACCATGAAATGCTCAGAGATACCAAATATTGATGGGATGTAAGAGAAAATTCTCATTAATTATTGATGGGTATATGAAGAATAAGTTACAAGGAGGAAAAAGACCTCAGGAGGGTTAGAAAGAAAAAACTAGAGACTAGACATTGTCCAATAAAGCAAACTTTTAGATCATGACCAAAGAACTGAGGTGTTGTTCAAGAGGGTTCAGTGGGTATGAATATGCTGAAAAGATCCAATGAATTTGGATGGAAAAGAGTTGGCAGTTGGCAGTGGACATTGCATGGGAATGTCCCTAAAGCATTATTATTTTTACTCCTAAAGCATTTATTTCACAATTGTAAGTTGGCATTACTAATAAAATACTTAATAAAAAGTTACAGTTGGAATTATGTGCATTGATACCATAATTAATAGGACTCTTTAAAAATGTTTCAGAAGGCACCATGATTAACAATGTTATTCAAGGCATGCAAGGTCCCAACACCAATTTCCCCAATAATGTCAGCTTCCCTCTACCATTGGTCCTCTCTGCCTTCCTCTTTCACAGGCACATATTTAAATTTATTTGGGTTTTATGCTTTTAGTGGTGTTGGTTCTGTGGATACATAAGAAATTTCATACCTTTATACTGCCATTGTATTTGAGTCTCCTGACTCCTGACTCTATTACCTACCATCCACATATTCTTAGTTTTCCCCTTGATTTTTTTCCTTCCCTGTCTTCCTTATTTCTATAATATAGGGATCAGGGTAATTTAGGTATTCCTTCTTTGATACTTTGCATTCCCATTTTCTGTTATATATATATATATATATATATATATATATATACATACATATATGTATATATACATATACCATATAAAAGTGAAATCTTTCTTTTGATTTATTTTGCTTAAATTGCTATCCTCTATTCCAAGTTGCAGAAAATTGTATGATTTAAATCTTCCTTGCAGCTGCATAATTCCATTTTGTATATGTCACACCTTAATTATCCATTCTTTATCATTGGAGAACTAAGATGATTCCATATCTTAACTATTGAGCTCAGAACATCAATAGTGTTCTTGACAAAAATAAATTTGTCCATTTAAATGAATGTTTTTGTGTGTTGGGGAAGAGATAACAAGAAGTAGAATTGCTGAATAATATGGCAGCACTATTTTTACTTTTCTGAAGTGTTGTGTTAAATAATGAAGGATGGGGCTGGATGGCGATGGATGGAGGTGGATTTCTCTGTCTGCCATCCCAGGCCACGTGGCTCAGCAACCCCCATGCAGCCGGCGAGTCCCAGGCCCAGGTGAAATCACTCACTCACAGTCAGGCGTCAGGAAGCAACTTTATTCAAGCCTTAGCCACCACGTGTGTGTGGCCTATTCATAACCTTTCAAGCACAGCAATATTTTGCTAGCCCTGCATCTTATTTCCTGTTAGCCATCTTTCCTTTGGGCTCCATGCTGGTCAAAGACCAGAACACAGAAACCCAGAAGCCAGAACGCACAGCAGCGCAAAAAGGGCAAAGAGCCAAAAAGGCAAAAAGCCAAAAGGGCCGAATTCCCTTGGTCCAAGCCTTATCTAACATTTCCCAGACCCCTCCCAGGAATGGAAGGGTTTTGCAGGTAAGGTTACACCTACTATCCGGTTCCCAAGACCCCTCCCAGAAATGGGTGGGTCTCAGGGTTTAAAATAGGTACACCCACACTGAAGAATCTCTATAATATTTTGCATAGGAGTTGAACCAGACAAAGTTTCTACCATTAGTGGCAAATGCTTTTGAAGTCTAAATCCTTAAGTTAAAAATTTCTATGCACATTTGCTAAATTTACCTTTAAAATCTTTAGGGGCTGGAGCAGTGGCACAAGCAGTAGGGCATCTGCCTTGTACACTCTAATCTAGGACAGACCCGATGGCGTCCCATGTGGTTCCCCAAGCCAGAAGCGATTTCTGAGCGCATAGCCAAGAGTAATCCCTGAGCGACACCAAGTGTGGCCCCCAAACCAAAAACAACAACAACAAAAACAACAACTAAACAATTGCTCTTTAAAAATATACAGATGTAAGCACCCGGCTAGCTCAGTCAGTAGAGCATGAAAATATACATATGTAGGAGCTGGAGAGATAGCAAGGAGGCAGGGCATTTGCCTTGCATGCAGAAGGACAGTGGTTCGAATACCAGCATCCCACATAATCCCCCAAGCCTGCCAGGAGTAACCCCAGAGTGCTGCCGGGTGTGACCCAAAAACCAAAAACAAACAGACAAAAAGATATACAGATGTAGAGTCTGGAGCATTAGTCCAGCAAATAGGGCTCTTGTGCTGGATGAGGCAAATCCCAGATATGATCCACCCTACCACATATAGTCACCTGAGCCCAGCCTGGAGTGATCCTTGAGTGCAGAGCCAAAGGGCACTATGTGTGCCCCCAAACAAATGGAGATGCAAGTTTTTTTTTTTTTCAGCCACACACTGTGATGCTCAGGGGTTATTCCTGGCTATGCACTCAGAAATCACTCCTGGCTTGGGGGACCATCTGGGATGCCCAGGGATTGAACTGGTCCATCCTAGGCTAGCACACACAAGGCAGATATCTTACCACTTATGCCACTGCTCCAGCCCCGAGGACATGCAAGTTTTTAAATAATCTTATATTATGTCTCTATTTTTTACAGCTTGTATTTTATTTTAAGGAAATGAATAAATATTTTTGAAGTAACTATAAAATAATATTAACATGGTGTATTCCATTCATAAGATTATTCCATTATAATTGCCTTAGCTCTCCTCCTCCTCTTCTCCTCCTCCTCCTCCTCCTCCTTCTCCTTCTTCTTCTTCTTCTTCTTCTTCTTCTTCTTCTTCTTCTTCTTCTTCTTCTTCTTCTTCTTCTTCTTCTTCTTCTTCTTCTTCTTCTTCTTCTTCTTCTTCTTCTTCTTCTTCTTCTTCTTCTGTTTTTGGATCACACCTGGCAGCGCTCAGGGGTTACTCCTAGCTCTACGCTCAGAATTCGATTACTCCTGGCAGGCTTGGGGGACCGTATGGGATGCTGGGATTCGAACCACCATCCTTCTTCATGCAAGGCAAACGCCCTACTTCCATACTTTCTCTTGGGCCCCTGGCCTTATCTCTTTTCTAAATTATTTTATTATTACTTTATTTTCATAAACACTCATGGTTAGGAGCTTAAGGTACACTCTTTGGTTTTATTATAGTTAAAACCTAACCAGATTTGGGGAGACAAAGAGGATGTTGGGGATAGAGTATGTTGTACTAATTGGTTGTACAACTGAAAGAGAGATTTTTGTATTTTGTGTCCTGATTAAGATTTTTCTATTTAAAGAGGCCTTGTGTAGGTCTAAATAATTAAAGAGTTATTAAATTAATTAAATAATTAAATAAACTAGATTACAATAAAATGAGGTAGAATGGTTATTAATAAGTTTATGGCATGTATATTTAACATTTTGTTGGTTGCATTGCACCCCATTGAGATCTAGGTGTGGCATTATTTCAATTTGTTCTTCAATTTAAATGTATGCATAGCAAACAAATACAAATGAGAGTTGTAGGCATCTTTTTCTTCTGAGAGTCAAGTTAGTAGCATCCTCACATTTATGAAAATATGCTCTATCACCAATATGCTTTCTTAGATCTTGGTAAACAATTCCTCTGACTTTTTTTGTGTTTCAATTGCTAATATAGACTTAATATATCAGAGATTCACTGTTCTTCATGAAGTTGCTGATAACTTTTGCTATTAGAAAAAAGAAAAATAGGCTCTCAGTTCTTTCCAAAGCATGCCTCAAATAACCCGGTACCCAACAAAACACACAAATACAAAGATTTAAGATCTGTTAAGACTTTGGCCATATTAGTCACCAAGTCTGTTTCTTTTGTTCAATAAAGTTTAATTAAGTAGAATTAAATTAAAATAGCCATTGTTTTGTTTCTGGAGAGGTTGGGACTTCAAGCTTTGGTTTCAGTAAGGGATTATCTACACTTTGACAGTTTATCTTCAAATTGATTCCAATTAGTGAGTTGCAGATATTTGATCTTTGATAATAAACAATGTTCTGAAGTCATGGCCATTAGGTAAAATAAAGTTATAAGGCCTTATCTTCCTATGGAGAATAAAATGTGTTCTCATTGTGGTAATGATATGGTAATTTCTGTTGAATGAACTATTTGAGGGTCATCTCTATAGGTGTCTAGTTGAAGTAGTTTCAGAAAGTGGAATCTGTATTAGAGGAAATGTATAACCCTCCCACTATAAAAAATCATGCAGCTAAGCAAAGTTTAATCAAAGATATAAGGCTACAATGAAGATGAGGTGACAAATTAAATGTGATTATAGAACTCATTCACTTTGTAGAAATAATACTGCAGCTTTTCTGTACCTAGGTAAAAAAGGGAGGGTAAGAATATTGAAAGAGGAACCCAGAATCTAGAAACATTATTTTTATACCATGGTGTTTTGTGATGTCACCATTACAAAAGGTTTAACATTATTAGCCTCAACTGTTGTTAGATTATAGTATTTCTTATTTATTTTTTATTTAGATGTCATGTTTACTAAATTATTTATAATTGAGTTTCAGGAATACAATGTTGCAGTATCACAAAACCAATCACACCACCAGTACCAACTTCCCTCCTCCAATGTCCCCAGCCTGTCTCCTTAATAGGCACCTTATTGTGTTCATCTATTGTGAACTCTGTGGTTCACAATATTGTTAAGGACAGGGTTTCACATGTAACACAGTCTAGCACTACTGCCGCTAAGTGTAAAAACATATTCTTTTTTGGGGTGTGTGTGCACACCCAGTACTCTTACTTACTGGTTAAGTAAGTACCCCTGGTTCTGCACTGATTTCTCTTTGCTGGTATCATATGGGGTGCCAGGGATTGGATAGAGGACTACTGCATGCAAAAAAAAAGTGTTCTACCTGCTGTACTATCTCTCTAGCCCTATGCATGTTATTTTTTAAGTTCCTATGTAATCCAATTTGGAGGGCAAATATTAGGGTTACTCTTCTAAAAGGAAGTCTTTCCTTTTTCTTAAAAGTTTCTTTTCTTAGCTTAATTCTTTTACAACTTCTGTTACTCTAGGATGAGAATTTCAGATTTTGATAAGTGTAGAATTTGAGTTTTAGCTAACCATGTGACAGCTGGCAAACTTTGAAAAGTCACATAATGGGCCCGGAGAGATAGCACAGCGGCGTTTGCCTTGCAAGCAGCCGATCCAGGACCAAAAGGTGGTTGGTTCGAATCCCGGTGTCCCATATGGTCCCCCGTGCCTGCCAGGAGCTATTTCTGAGCAGACAGCCAGGAGTAAGCCCTGAGCACTGCCGGGTGTGGCCCAAAAACCAAAAAAAAAAAAAAAAAAAAAAAAAGAAAAGTCACATAATTCTTTCTTTGTGGTATTTTCTTCCCATTTGAATACCTATATAATCTGTGATAATGAACCATACTTAAATTAACTTTAAAATTTGTTAACCTTGGTGATTTGTGGAGCAGAGTAGTCATTTAATAAAAGTTAGTTTTTGCTCCTCTTCATATCCTACACACAGTGCCACCCTTAGGTATCAGAGCACTGTTGCAGTATGTGCCCAATGTATTTAGATTTGAAATTACGTGGTGCTCAATGATGAACATTTCAGCATCGGCAGTTATTATCATCACAACAATCATTCCCTACATACAACTTAGTTACCATGAAATTCCTTCAAATATTTTCCTCTAAGATTCTTTGATTCAATCTCTTAACCCACCCTTTTGTCTAAACCTTTTTTCCTAAACTGTAGTACGGATGAACTCTCCCGGATAGTATTGACCCATCAAATGTTCTTTTGCTGAGTTGTTTTTGTCCCCCAATTCACAATATAGACCAGGCAAAGGGCCTGGTTGAGTTGTATATGGGGTGCATTTACTGTACCTCTCTTTCTATACAGTCAGTGTAAAGAACACAGCCTGTGATAAGAATTGGGAGGCCTTATCTTTTCTTTTTTGATCTTTAATATATATATGTATATGTATGTATGTATGTATATATATATATATATATATATATGCAACATTCCCATGACCAATATCCCATGTGTCCTTCCTTTCCACCCCAATTCAGAAAGAATGAAAGAATGAGAACAAGCAGTGCTGGCAGGGATGTGGAGAGAAAGGAACTCTTACTCACTGCTAGTGGGAATGACATCTGGTCCAATCTTTGTGGAAAGCGATATGGAGATTTCTCCAAAAGCTGGAAGTTGAGCTCTCATACAATCCAGCTATACCACTCCTAAAGACATATCCTAGGAACACAAAAATACAATACAAAAATCCCTTTCTCACACCTGTATTCATTGCAGCATTGTTTACATTGTTTACATTGCAGCCAGACTCTGGAAACAGCCTAGATGCCCCTCAATAGATGAATGGCTAAAGAAACTATGGTACATATACATAATGGAATATTATGCAGCCATCAGACGAGATGAAGTCATGAAATTTTCTTATACATGAATGTATATGGAATCTATTATGCTGAGTGAAATAAGTCAGAGGGAGAGAGATAAACACAGAATGGTCTCACTCATCTATGGGTTTTGAGAAAAATGAAAAACATTTGTATAATGATTCTCAGACACAAAATAGAGGAGGACTGGAGGGTCCATCTCCTGACATGAAGCTCACCACAGGGATCGTTTAGTGCAGTCACAGAAATAATAACACTGAGAACTATCATAACAAAATGTGACTGAATGAGGGAAGTGGAAAGCCTGTCTAGAGTACAGGCCTATTTGGGGTGGAGAGTTTTTATATTGTTTTTTAATTTATTTTTAATTAATATCTTTATTTTACACATTAATTACAAATATGATTGTAGTTGGGTTTTGGTCATGTAAAGAACACCCCACTTCCCCAATGGAACATTCCCATTACCAATGTCCCAAATCTCCCTCCTCCAAATCCAACCCCCGCCTATATACTGGAGAGGCTTTCTATTTTCCTCATTTATTCACAAGCTTATGATAGTTCTCAATGTAGTTATTTCTATAACTGCACTCATCACTCTCTGTGGTAAACTTCATGTCGTGAGCTGGACCTTCCAGCATTCTCCTCTTTTGTCTCTGAGAATTATTGCAAAAATGTCTTTTTTTCTTAAAACCCATAGATGAGTGAGACTATTCTCTGTTTATCTCTCTCCCTCTGACTAATTTTACTCAGCATAACAGATTCCATGTACATTCATGTATAGGAAAATTTTATGACTTCATCTCTCCTGACGACTGCATAATATTACACCATGGCTTCTTTAGCCATTCAGTTGTTGAAGGGCATCTTGGTTGTTTCCTGAGTCTGGCTATTGTAAATAACACTTCAATGAATATAGGTATGAGGAAGGGATTTTTGAATTGGGTTTTAGTGTTCTTAGGGTATATCCCTAAAAGTAGTATAGCTGGCTTGTATGAGAGCTCAATTTCCAGTTTTTGGAGGAATCACTATATCGCTTGGTGGAATAGACAGCATTCCCACCAGCAGTGAATAAGAGTTTCTTTCTCTCCACATCCCTGCCAGCACTGATTGTTCTCATTCTTTGTGATGTGCGCCAATCTCTGTGGCGTGAGATGGTACATCATGGCTGTTTTGATTTGCATCTCCCTGATGATTAGTGATGTGGAGTATTTTTATGGGCCTTTTGGCCATTTGTATTTCTATTTTGACAAAGTGTCTGTTTATTTCTTCTCTCCATTTTTTTGATGGGATTAGATGTCTTTTTCTTGTAAAGTTCTATCAGTGTCGTGTATATTTTGGATATCAGCCCCTTATCTGATGGGTATTGGGTGAATAGTTTCTCCCACTCTGTGGGTGGCTCTTGTATCCTGGGCACTATTTCCTTTGAGTTGCAGAAGCTTCTCAGCTTAATATATTCCAATCTGTTAACCTCTGCTTTCACTTGTTTGGAGAGTGCTGTTTCTTCCTTGAAGATGCCTTTAGTCTCAGTGTCATGGAGTGTTTTACCTACGTGTTGTTCTATATACCTGATCGTTTCAGGTTTGATATCAAGGTCTTTAATCCATTTGGATTTTACCTTCATACATGGTGTTAGCTGGGGGTCTTAGTTCACTTTCCTGCAAGTGGTTAATCAGTGCCAACATCACTTGTTGAAGAGGCTTTCCTTGCTTCATTTAGATTTATTGCTCGTTTATCAAAAATTATGTGACTGTATATCTGGGAAACAGAAAAATTCTCTGAATATTCAAGCCCATTCCACTGATATGGGAATCTGTCTTTATTCTAATACCATGCTGTTTTAATATCTATTGCTTTGTAATACAATTTAAAGTTGGGGAGGTAATGCCTCCCATATTCCTTTCCCCAAGGATTGCTTTAGATATTCAAGGGAGTTTTTTGTTCCAAATGAATATCAGAAGTGTTTGATCCACTTCTTTGAAGAATGTCATGAGTATCTTTAGAGGGATTTCATTAAATCTGTACAATGCTTTGGACTATTGCCATTTTAATGATGTTAATCCTGCATGTTAATCCATGAGCAGGATATGTGTTTTTATTTTCTAGTGTCCTCTATTATTTCTTGGACCAGGGTATTACAGTTTTCTTTGTATATGTCCTTCATGTCTTTAGTCAAGTTGACTCCAAGATATTTGAGTTTGTGTGGCACTAAGGTGAATGAGGTTGTGTTCTTTATGTCCATTTCTTCCCTATTATTATTGGTGTATAAAAAGGCCATTGATTTCTGTGTTTTAGTTTTGTAGCCTGCCACATTGCTATAATAAACCTATAGTTTATAGAAATTTTTGGGTAGTGTCTTAGGGTTTTCTAAATAGAGTATCATGTCACCTGCAAACAGTTGAGTTACCATGATTTTTAGATCTGTTGTTTCAGTTTGAAATTTTCTGATTTCTATTTTTGTGTTCTGTTCAGCTAGTGCTATGTTTTCTTTGATTTCCATGAGGATCCTCCATATTTCTGTTCTATACTTCTTTTTTGTTTTTGTTTTTGTTTTTGGGCCACACCCAGTGACGCTCAGGGGTTACTCCTGGCTATGCGCTCAGAAGTCGCTCCTGGCTTGGGGGACCATATGGGATGTCGGGGGATCGAACCGCAGTCCGTCCTAGGCTAGCGCAGGTAAGGCAGGCACCTTACCTCTAGCGCCACCGCCCGGCCCCTCTATACTTCTTATCTGAGAGATTTATCTGATGGTTGGAAATTTTTTTTGGTCATTAGAGCTATTATCTTCTTTGATGTGCATGAGTTTTGCTTGAGAGTTTTCCACATTGTCGCACTTGTAGTATGATTTTTTTCTGCGTGTTATTGTGGGGTCATTAAAAAGAGTACATAGCTGTGAAGCGAAATGGAGTGACTGTTCTTCTGGAGCCTCTAGGAGACAGTTTTTTCTGCCCCCTTCCTGGCCCTCTCAGATCAGCTTCAGGAGACAGAAGTGTAGAGAGACACAGCTGACAGATCCCCTCTGTCTCTCCCAGTTGTGAATCTCACAGCAGGGCAGACCCCTCCCACATTCACAGACAAAGGAGTCACCTCTCTTGCTGGGCGCGTTTGATAGCCAGTTTTTACTCACTGAGTCTTTCTTGGCCTTTTGGCCTGGGAGCCTCACTAGGAGACAGTTTTTGCTGGGCCCTTTCTGGCCCCCTCATGAGAGCTTCAGGAGACAGAAGAGCAGAGAAACAAACAAAGCTGTCAGGTCCTCTCCATCTTTCCCAGTTGTGAATCTCACAGCAGGGGCAGACCCCTCCCACATTCACAGACAAAGAAGTCACCCCTGCTGGCACTTCTGATAGCTGGTTTTTTACTCACTCATCTTTTTTGGTCTTTAGGCCTTGGCGCCTCTCTAGGAGACAGTGTTTTGCTGGGCCCTTCCTGGCCCTCTCAGGATAGCTTCAGGAGACAGAAATGTTCATATTGTTCTAATGAGAGTAATGAATCATAAAACTTCCAGAATAAAAAGTTTAGTTTATTTTATTCCAGAATAAAGAGTTTAGGAGCAAAAATAATATTTGTTACAAAATAATATTTATGCATTTAAGTATAGTATCACATAAATATCCCTCATTATTATGTTAGGTCATTTATGAGACAGGACCCATGGTAGATTGAATAGAAAACTTCATAGCATCCAGGTTTAATTCCTAGATGCTTTGATTGTGACTATATATGTATGGCAAGAGTGTATTGCAAATATCATTTAAATAAGGTTATTAAGACCAGGTTATCTGGATGAAACCTCCATGTTATAATAGCTGTCTTTATAAGAAAGAGCCAAGTGGGTAAGGCACTTATTTGCCTTTAATGCAGTGAAACAGTTCAATTTGTGGTACTTTATATAGTCTTCTGATCACTGCTAGGAGTAATCCTTGAGCACAGAGCTAGGAGTAAGCCCTGAGGATGACTCAAAATATCCCTCAAAAATTAGTAGGAGAAGAAGGCAGAGGAAGAATAGAGTATAGTAGGAAAAAAGGCAGCAAGTAAAAATGCTACAATTCAGGATTTGACAGTGAAAAAAGGTGCTATGAACTAGTGTCCAAAGAATGTCTTCAGCTTCTAGAAGGTGGGCCAGGCAAAGGACTGTTTTTTTTTTGTTTTTGTTTTTGTTTTTTTTTTTACCTTTGATCCTCCCATGGAAATCTTATTAACACCAGACTTTAGACTAGTGAAGCTACCTTTTGATATATGGTCTCCAGAAATGTAGGAAATGAATGTAATAGGATACATTTCTGATAAGTTGTTATAGAAGCTACATCAAAAAATGTGAGGGATAAGAGGTACCTATTGAGAAGAATGGAATCCTGTGTTACCTTTCAGTGCAATGCTAAAAGAATATGTGTTTAGTAGTTGCCCTATATGTTTTATTTATGACAGAAGGTTATGGAAGAGACTTATGTACCAATATGCTCTGTCATTTCCAAACTCCTGTCAACCACTTTAATACATCACCGTCTAGATAGCAAGACTGCCATTAGTGAACCTGAGATTTTTCTTCTAAGTCCCACTCAATTGAATCTACCTTGCCAGCAATATTTCATGATGGTGATAGCTTTTATCATTGTGACAGCTGTTAAAACTTGGTGCTAACATATTCAGTCTCCATGCTAACCTTTACATCATATAGGCAAGTTCTGATGCATGATAGTCTGTCTCAGCGATTGCCCAATTCACTTCATTGTTCTTCAGGTGAATGATTCACAGCTGTAGATGAAATTTCTTTTGAAAAGTTTCCCCACATACTACTCACAATGTCTAAGTCAGTTTGAGAAGGGCATCTAAAAAACAAGTTCAGTTTTCTGGAACAATGTGGTTATGATAACTCTAAACTAAGAAAATCCACAGAGCTGGTAGGTGGAGACTTAAATGGCTACTTCTTCCTACCTAGCTGTCACATCGCTTTTATTTTGCTTCAGTAATTCTAGTTCCCTGCTGCCCTTTCTTCTTGTAAAATAATGGATGATCTGTAAGTTTTAGCATTTTTCTACCTACACATTACCTTTTAATTCTAGCTTAAAAGCAACAAAGATTTTCTTTCCATTTACCCAGAGACCAGGGATTTGTTAAATATTTAATGTGTTATAATCAGAATATATACTTTTCAGATGGTCAGACAATTCCTCTTTATCATTAATTCTATTAAACAGAAGATTCTGATTTTTATATTACTTCTTATGGCCATTTCCTATGAAATATGGGTGTGACTATTATATTTTATCCTTTGTGTGACATTTGATTAGTACAACTGGAAATAGTAATTTGTTTTCATTCATTTGTATCGGAAGATTCTTTCATGACATTATGATGATTGGATGATGTATCACATAATGAAGTCAACTGAGATATTTGCTGATCTTTAGCTGGAGCACTGTTAACTCTTGAAGCCCTCAGCAGCTTTCATACCTGGTTTTATACCTCTATGACAAGAAACAACATTATCTATTAATACCCAAGAGTTGGTGAGGTGCCAGAGTCATGGTCTCTTCTGGTTATATCCTGTATAATTCCTCATTAATAATACCATAGATACAGTGAATTAAGGTAAAAAATGTATTATATCATGTTCCTCTGTCTTAGAAATCCAAATGTGGTTTGGAGGTCTAGCTAATGTTTCCTTTTCCCAAGATTGTAATAAAAGAATAAACTAGGCCTGGCGTCTCACTTGTGACTTGACCAGGAAAAAGTGAATTTCCTAGTTCACCTGTTTTTTTCTTTGTTTTGTTTTGTGGGCTATATTCTGTGGAGCTCCTGGTTCTGTGATCAGGAATAACTTCTGGTGGTGCCTGAAGGGACAATATATAGTGTGAAGGATTGTATCTGGTCAGCTACATGCAAGGCTAGTAACTTATCTGTTGTACTCTCTACTACACAAGTTTATCTGTTCATTGGCAATACTCAATTCCTTGTGGTTAATCAGCCAAGGGTCTTAGTTCCCTGATCATATGCAAATAATATGCAGCCCCTTGACTGAAGGACTTGGTTTGCAATCTTCCTTTAATTTCTTGCCACATGGATTTCTCCATAGGGCAGCTGATCTTTATCAAAGAGATAAAAAAAAAACCCCAAAAAACAAAGGGAGATCCAATAGGAAAATTTGCCAGTAAAATAGAAGTTACAGTATTGTGTAACAAAGAATAGAAATGACATTCAGGAACCGGAGTGGTGGTGCAAGTGGTAGGGCATTTGTCTTGCACGTGCTATCCTATGATGAACTGAGGTTTGATCCCCTGGCATCCCATATGGTCCCCTGAGCCAGGAGTGATTTTTGAGCACATAGCCAGGAGTTACCCCTGAGTGTCACTGGGTGTGGCCCAAAAGCAAAACAAAACGAAACAAAAAAAGAATAGAAGTGACATTTGATTACCTTTGTCATCTTCTATTGACCAGAATAAATCATAGACAGGTCTTTAAGTAGAGAATAGATTAATAGAAAGGAGACCATTAATAACATGAGGTAGAGGTAATATCTATAAAATACATTTATTTTGCCTTCATTCTTTGAGTGGTAGTTTGATTAAGTGTACAATTTCTAGAGGTAAAAATATATTTACTTGAGAACTGTAAAACAAATTGTCTTCTAAGTATCACTGGTCCCTGTGAACTTCGCTTTAGGGATAATTCAGCTGGATTATTTTGTTGGGTTCACTTAGTGCATGAGCACTGTTTTTTTATAGATCTAGTCATTATCTCTACAACAGTGATTTTCAACAATTTTTGTACCAATGGCCCAGCATGGACATGCAGACCAGGTGGAAGAGCACTGGCCTAGAACATCATTCTTGAAGCATATCTTGGGAAGTTTTGAATTTTTTTTTGTTTGTTTGGTTTTTGGGCCACACCCGGCGGTGCTCAGAGGTTACTCCTGGCTGTCTGCTCAGAAATAGCTCCTGGCAGGCATGGGGGCCATATGGGACACCGAGATTCGAACCAACCACCTTTGGTCCTGGATTGGCTGCTTGCAAGGCAAACACCGCTGTGATATCTCTCCGAGCCCAGTTTTGAAATTTTTAAGGAAAGAGTTCAGGTAGATCAGTACTTGTGGGATTATATTTTCTCAGTTACTTTCATTTTAGTTTGATACTTTACTTTAAGTTGCAACTAGTTTAGAGAATTATTTTTCCTCTTCCTGAAGAGTAACTGATCTTGCATGATTTGCATGATTTGGGAATGAATGCCCCTCAAGATGTATAGAGTGTGGGGAACATTTGAGAACCTGCTATTGAAATACATCTTTAGAATAGTGCTGTTTCTGTTTTCTTATTCTTCACCTTTGCATGGAGACATATCTATCTGGCACAAAATCCATGAGGATGAGGATCTATGTATCATTTGGTTGATTTTAAGTTTTCCCTGTGACATGTTTTAGATTATTTCTTTGAGTTCATTAAGTCATTTGTCCTGTATTTACTTTTATTAACTCCAGAATTTTGTTACTATGGTTTCTTCTTTTATTATGATTACTTTCCTATAGTTACACCTTTACACATACCATTCTATTGGTGCAATAGGCTTCTGGAAATAAGGAAATGTAAGTGGCTCAGGAGTCAGGTGGGGGTACTAGGATTGAACCTAGGTTAGCCCTTAAAAAAATGTACCCTTCCTGCTGCATTACTTCTCCATTCCTCAATCTGTTTTGTTAAATATGAGTCAATTACTATACTTGTTCCACATCTCAAACATCTCTTTGCATTCTCAGAAACTATACAGTGGAAAACTTCCTCCATCTGTTTGTGTAGAAAGAAAGGCAAATTAGCCCATAGAGGACTTTCCTTACTGTGCTAGGCATCCCAACCTCCACCACACCTATTCAAGAGAAGAACTCATTATGTCCATACTTTTTCTTTTTATTTACACAACGACTTTGATATTGCTATTTCTATTTAGGAACAAGTTATAAACTTGGAGCCACAAAGTCAAGTTTGAAATAAATTTCTTTAAAGGTCCACATCATATTGCTGCATTTAACAGCAACCTTTGTCTTTTTTTTTTGTGGTTTTTGGGTCACACCCGGCAGTGCTCAGGGGTTATTCCTGGCTCCAGGCTCAGAAATTGCTCCTGTCAGGCACGGGGGACCATATGGGACGCCGGGATTCGAACCGATGACCTTCTGCATGAAAGGCAAACGCATTACCTCCATGCTATCTCTCCGGCCCCAACCTTTGTCATTTAAATGTCAACAATATGTAGCAAATTTAATAGCTAATATTCAAAAAATGACATAGAAATAATAGTATATCAGTCATGCCCCCAACCAGATATTCCTATTTTTAACTCTTTTGTTTTAGTTATTGGATTTTGTGCTACACCTGTCTGTGCTCAAGGCTTACTACTGGCTCTGTGCTCAGGGTTCATTTCTAGTGGTGTTAAAAAGACCATATATGATAACTGGGACTCAAAAACATGTCGGGTTTTATACAAGGCACGTATATTAACCCTTCACTATCCCTCCACACCCTTGGTTTAGAATTCTTATTGAATTTATCAGATTTTTGGGGGGTCATACCCAGCATTGTTCAGGTTTACTCCTTTGTATATACTGAGGAATCACTTCTGACAGCTTGTGGGACCACTTGGGATGCTGGTGATCAAACTCAGGTTGACTACATGCAAGGCAAGTGCCCTACCTAGTTATTCAACTATCTCTGACCTCCCAGTTTAGCAGAATTTTATTTACTGTTTGAAAGACATTGTTTGTAAAGCTCTGGTCTCGTGACCTTCTTGGAATAGTGAGGAGACTCTTTAATAAGAAATTATTATGATATGTTTAAAACCTACATGGTGCACAAAATAGGGAATCTCCTTAGGGAATAAAACTTCTAGGCTTTAGAGTGACTCATAAAACTAAGCTAAGTTTAAATAAATAGAAGGATTATGACATATGAGTCAGAAGGAAGGATAAGTATATCTCTATAAAAGACATGTCAGGAAACGAGTGTAAAGGGAGATACCCATAACACATGGTAGATACCAATCCAAATAGAGAAACATATTAAGACCAACAATGAAAGGAATCAAACTAATTCAGTTTCTCTTTAATGTCTAATCTCTCTGAATACATTTATGAAATTTTTTGGTTAGCATTACAAAGTCCAACTATTAAAGTATGACTCAAAATGTGCTATCTTTCATTGTGTATGCTCTTGAACTTTGTGGCATAATACAACCATATTAAGACATTGCATCTGTAGTGTATCTGAGTAGGCTGAAATTGGTAGGTAGTTATCTTGGTTTTGGACTGGTTTAATTGGTTTTAGCAGCATTTTTGTGATGGTATTCAATGGGACTGTCCTTTTAATGATGGCCTCAGCTCAGTAGCTGGGATATCTAAGGCTACTTTCAACTGGTCTCAGGCCCACTAGGAGGGATACAAGGAATAGACCTAGTCCTGGAGTCAGCACAGTGTTTCTTTCATCACTCTTTATCTAAAGGTCAGTCCATGTTAGAAACTGAGAAATGGAACTGTCCTCTCATAGAGAGTACCTGCAGAGTACGATACACACATCTATAAATTACTAAATTTGTGTGCATCTATGGCCTTTATGGATAGTCATTTCAACTTCTTTTTACCCTCCTTACCACTTTCTTATGAAAGAAACATCAACTTCCATGTACTTAGGAGGACAATATTCTGCCAACTTTCTGATCAGGTTTGAACCTTGAACACCTAGTATTTATGAAAATCTCTTAGTACTAAGTAAATAAGAACACTTGGTCATCTTGTTCTTTGTAAAACAACAATGGAATATTTTTTAAACTTGATTTAAAGCACTATGCTTTACAATACTGTTAATGACAGGGTTTGATGCATAACACAATTCCTCTAAATGTCCATTTTCCACTACTATTATTTGAGTGTCTCCTCACCCAAATCCTGCTCTTTTCCCTGTGGTAGGTTTCTGTGCTATACCTGGTAGTGCTTAGAGTGTACTTGTATCCTTAAACTCATATATTGCTCTTCCTAGGCTTACAGAACCATATTGGCACTGGAGATTAAATCTAGGTTAGCTGCATACAACAAGGCAAGAGTCCTACCTACTCTGGCCCCAATAATAGAATATTTTAGATTTGCCTTATCTGGGTAGTTTTCTGGGACACAACTTTCAGAGCTTAAACCTGGTCAGTTAGTTGGTGAGAATATTGTCCTTATAAAGACAGGTCTAGATGGTACTGTTTCTGTTTATAAGGAAGCAGGAAATAGGGTAATAAGTTCCAATGATTATCCAGATAAAGGCCATAGACTGACCTAATTAAGCTAGGCTCAGTAAGAATTATTTAAAAGAAACTTAAAAATGGAACCAAGAAGAATTTATGTTCTTTTCTGATACCTGAAGGAAATTTGAAGTACTAACCTTAGAAGTTTAGTTTTTAATTTTTTTACTATAGAAAAGGAAAGCAAACAACAAAATTAAATCCAGGGGCTGCTGGAATGGTAGTATAGTGGGTAGGGCATCTGCCTGGTCTAAGGCCAACCTGGGTTTATCCCTGGTACCGTATATGTTTACTGAAAATGATCCCTGATCACATAGTCAGGAGTAGTAATCTCTGAGCACCACTGCATAAGCCCAAAACCCAAACCAAAAATAAATCCAAAATGAAAATAAAAGAAGCATTTATAAAATGAATGCTTATCTTAATCCTATAGTATTTATTGATGCTTACCTGAATTTTATAAATAATCTGAATTCTGTAATTTTCAGATTCTGAGAGAAAGGTTTTGGTTTGTGTTTAAACTGGTTTGAGTTAGATTTTTTTAATATAATTTTTATTTATTTTTACAAGTCTTTCACAGTTGCATTTTAGTAACATAATGACAGTGAATTAGGTCCATTCCCACCACCAGTATTGACCTCCCTCCATGCTAGTTCCAGGCATGCATCCCATATATCACCCTTAACCCCATAGACTGTAATTGTAACAGGTCCATTTTGGGTTTAGCTTGTTTAGGCTCTGGATGGACATGTTAGTTGTCAAACTTCAAGGTCTTTCTTTATGTTCCCAGAAAAAGTTCTGTTCAGTCATGGTCTTCACAGTCAATCTTCTGTAATTAGATATCTTGATTTTGCACAGATTCTCTGCTGGATGGTCTTCTGATTTCATGTCACCATTTGGTGGGTAGGTAAGAGAAACCTGCTCTTAGATTGAGTTGTTGCTGTTTCCTCTTCAAAGGGTATCATGTTCCCTTGTTGACTCCTTGTCATTCTTGGTTTGTATTTTTTCTTAAAATTTCTATGCACTCTTCCAAAAGTGTTATTTTGCTAGCATGGTTTGCTACCATGCTTTTTTTTTTAATTTCCCTTAATTCCATTTGAATGGATTCTCTCATCTTCTGTAAAAGTTCGAGTTGGTTGAGTTGTTCATCTATAGATTTCTTGATTTTGTAGGCTAGTGATTCCTTGTTTCTATTGCTAAGACATTCATTGCCACTTTTAGGTCCTCATCTGCTGGGCTCCTGCATTTTGGTGGACTTGAAAACTTGTGAGGATATTTCCCCAATTTCAAGCTACTAGTGTCTTCCTTAATTAACCCATTTTTCTTTGCAGTTAGTGGCTTATAATGTTGAAATTTTAGGTTGTTTAATAAAGTGTTCAGCTTTACTAGCCTGTGGTTGGTCTGGTGCCTAAATAGTTCCCGTGATCTGGAATAGGGGTGCAGATATACCGGCCCATCTTCCTGGTGCTGGGCTGGAAGTTCAGGAGTTCCCAAGGTCGAGGGTGGGGGTGGGGCACTGATGCACCTGGATGGTCATTCCTGTTGCCAGGCAGAGAGATTCCACAGTCTGGGGTAGGAGGTGGGGTGATTAAAATGGTGTTTACACAAACACTGATAAACTTATAAGTATTTTGAAAAACTACTTGTGAATTATTTAGTTAGAACATTTAATATTCTATATTAACATCTTAATTCATATATCGTAATATATAATTATACATAATATTATAACAAAATATACAATTATATAAAATACACAGATATATTTATATATAAATTTTACATATAATATAATATATTATATAAGTATATTATACTATAATATAATCTTTTTTTTACAATTATTTTTTTATTTAAACAACTTTATTACATACATGATTGTGTTTGGGTTTCAGTCATGTAAGAAACACTACCCATCACCAGTGCAACATTCCCATCACCAATGTCCCAAATTTCCCTCCTCCCTACCCAACCCCCCCCCCCTGTACTCTAGACAGGCTTTCTATTTCCCTCATACATTCTCATTATTAGGATAGTTCAAAACGTAATTATTTCTCTAACTAAACTCACCCCTCTTTGTGGTGAGCTTCATGAGATGAGCTGTTACTTCCAGCTCTTTTCCTTTCGTGTCTGAAAGTTGTTATTGCAAGAATGTCTTTCATTTTTCTTAAAATCTATAGATGAGTGAAAACATTCTGCGTCTTTCTCTCTCTCTCTGACTTATTTCACTCACATAATAATTACATGTACATCATGTATAGGAAAATTTCATGACTTCATCTCTCCTGACAGCTGCGTAATATTCCATTGTGTATATGTATCACAGTTTCTTTAGTCATTCATCTGTTGAAGGGTATCTTGGCTGTTTCCAGAGACTTGCTATGGTAAATAGTGCTGCAAGTGAATATAGGTGTAAGGAAGGGATTTTTGTATTGTATTTTTGTGTTCCTAGGGAATATTCCTAGGAGTGGTATAGCTGGATCGTATGGGAGCTCGATTTCCAGTTTTTGAAGGAATCTCCATATTGCTTTCCATAAAGGTTGAACTAGACGGCATTCCCACCAGCAGTGGATAAGAATTCCTTTCTCTCCACATCCCCACCAACACTGCTTGTTCTCATTCTTTGTGATGTGTGCCATTCTCTGGGGTGTGAGGTGGTACCTCATAGTTGTTTTGATTTGCATCTCCCTGATGATTAGTGATGTGGAGCATTTTTTCATGTGTCTTTTGGCCATTTGTATTTCTTCTTTGTCAAAGTGTCTGTCCATTTCTTCTCCCCATTTTTTGATGGGATTAGATGTTTTTTCTTGTAAATTTCTGTCAGTTCCTTGTATATTTTGGAGATTAGCCCCTTGTATGATGGGTATTGGGTGAATAGTTTCTCCCACTTAGTGCAGGGCTCCTGTAACATGGGCGCTATTTCTTTTGAGGTGCAGAAGCTTCTCACTTTAATATATTCCCATCTGTTAATCTCTGCTTTCACTTGCTTGGAGAGTGCAGTTTTCTCTTTGAAGATGCCTTTAGTCTCAATGTCCTCGAGTGTTTTACCTATGTGTTGATCTATGTATCTTATGGTTTCGGGTCTGATATCAAGGTCTTTCATCCATTTGGATTTAACCTTCATACATGATGTTACATGGGGATCTAAGTTCAATATCTTGCAAGTAGCTAGCCAGTTGTGGCAACACCACTTGTTGAAGAGGCTTTCTTTGCTCCATTTAGGATTTCTTGCTCCTTTATCAAACATTAGGTGATTGTATGTCTGGGGAACATTCTCTGAGTATTCAAGCCTAATCCACTGATCTGAAGGCCTGTTTTTATTCCAATACCATGCTGTTTTGATAACTATTGATTTGTAGTACAGTTTAAAATTGGGGAGAGTAATTTCTCCCATATTCTTTTCCCCAATGATTGCTTTAGCTATTCCAGGGTGTTTATTGTTCCAAATGAATTTCAAAAGTGCCTTATCCACTTCTTTGAAGAATGTCATGGGTATCTTTAGAGGGATCACATTAAATCTGTACAATGCTTTGGGGAGTATTGCCATTTCAATGATGTTAATTCTGCCAATCCATGAGCAGGGCATCTGTTTCCATTTCCGCGTGTCCTCTCTTATTTCTTGGAGCAGAGTTTTATAGTTTTCTTTGTATAGGTCCTTCAGATTTTTAATCAAGTTGATTCCAAGATATTTGAGTTTGTGTAGCACTATTGTGAATGGGGTTGTTTTCTTAATGTTCATTTCTTCCTTATTACTATTGGTGTATAGAAAGGCCATTGATTTTTGTGTGTTAATTTTGTAGCCTGCGACCGTGCTATATGAGTCTATTGTTTCTAGAAGCTTTTTCATAGAGACGAGGGTTTTCTAGGTAGGGTATCATGTCATCTGCAAACAGTGAGAGCTTGAATTCTTCCTTTCCTATCTGGATTCCCATGATATCTTTTCTTGCCTAATCTCTATAGTAAGTACTTCCAGTGCTATGTTGAAAAGGAGTGGTGAGAGAGGACAGCCTTGCCTTGTGCCAGAATTTAGAGGAAAGGCTTTCAGTTTTTCTCCATTGAGGAAAATATTTGCCACTGGCTTGTGGTAGATGGCCTTAACTATATTGAGAAAGGTTCCTTCCATTCCCATCTTGCTGAGAGCTTTGATCAAAAATAGGTGTTGGACCTTATCAAATGCTTTCTCTGCGTCTATTGATATGATCATGTGATTTCTATTTTTCTTGTAGTTGATGTTGTGTATTAAGTTGATCAATTTATGGATGTTAAACCATCCTTGCATTCCTGGGATGAAACCTACTTGATCGTAGTGGATGATCTTCTTAGTGAGGCATTGAATCCTATTTGCAAGGATTTTGTTGAGGATCTTTGCATCTGTATTCATCAGCAATATTGGTCTGTAATTTTCTTTTTTGGTAGCATCTCTGTCTGGCTTAGGTATCAAGGTAATGTTGCCTTCTTCAAAGCTATTTGGAAGTGTTCCTGTTTTTTCGATTTCATGAAAGAGTCTTGCCAGGATTGGTATAACTTCCTCTTGAAAGGTTTAAAAGTATTCATTAGTAAATCCATCTGGGTCTGGACTTTTGTTTTTGGGCAGACATTTGATTACTGTCTTAATTTCTTCAATAGTGATGAGTGTCTTTTGGAGGCCATGGATGAGCTCCCAGAGTGCCACACAGGTGAATGGTGGCCGCAGAGTCAAGTCCAGCCTTTGAGGAGTAGCAAAGGTGACTTAAGTGACTTAAACTTCATGCCTGCACCATGCACCTGACACTCACCCACCCTAACCTACTAACACTGCACTTAGCCACTCATGGGAGCACCAACAACCCCATTGGCCCAGACTAATACCACCTGTTTACCCATTGCAGGGTATGATCTGCCCCCCCCCCATTTCTGTGCTGTTGGAGGTGGCCCCTAAAAAGCCAGTCCAGCCTTTGCAGACTGAAGCCTACAACCTGCTCTTCTGAGATCAAATCTCCTAACAAGGTCATGGTCACAGGACCTTGGGGACAGGGACAAGGAGTGCTTGTCAGCTGGTGTTTTGCCTCCTCATGTGATGGAGGTGGTGATGGTGGTGTGTGGGGGTGGGGGTGGTAGAGACTGCCATGAAGTCCTAATTTTTTGTTGTTTTGGGGCCACATTGGACGGTGCTCGAGGGTTACTCCTGGCTCTTCATTCAGGGATCATTCCTTGTAAACTCATGGGACCATATGGGATGTGGAGGATCAAACCCAGTTGGCCACGGGTGAGGTAAGTGCCATACCCAATGTATTATCACTCCGGCCCGAACCCCCAACTTTTGAACTGCTTTAAAAAAAAAGGTTATGGGGCCAGAGTAATAGCACAGTGTTAGGACATTTGCCTTGCATGAGATCAACTCAGGACAGTGTCCGACACCCCATATGGTCCCCCAACCAAGTCAGGAGAAATTTTTGAGCACAGAAGCAGGAGTAACCTCTGAATGCCACTGGATTAACCAGAAACAAAACGAAACAAAACACCAAAAAAAAAAAAAAAAAGAAAAGAAAATAGCTCAGCAATGAATAAAGGTGTGAGGAAGGAATTTTTGTATTGGATTTTTGAGTTCATAGGGTATATTCCTAAGAGTGGTATAGCTGGATAATATGGGATCTCAATTTCAAGGTTTTGGAGGAATCTTTATATTGTTTTCCATAAAGGTTGGACTAGATGGCATTCCCACCAGCAGTGAATAAGAGTTCCTTTCTCTCCACATCCCTGCCAACAATGCTCGTTCTTTGTGATATGCACCAATCTCTGTAGCATGAGATTGTACCTCATAATTGTTTTGGTTTGCATCTCCCTGATGATTAGTGATCTGGAGCATTTTTTCATGTGCCTTTTGGCCATTTGTATTTCTTCTTTGGCAAAGTGTCTGTTCATTTCTTCTCCCCATTTTTTGATGGGACTAGATTTTTTTTAATGTAAAGTTCTGTCAGTGCCTTGTATATTTTGGATATGAGCCCCTTTTCTGATGAGTATTAGGTGAATAGTTTTTCCCACTCAGTGGGTGCCTCTTGTATCGTGGGTAATATTTCCTTTGAGGTGCAGAAGCTTCTCAGCTTAATATATCTCCATCTGTTTATCATTGCTTCAACTTGTTTGGAGAGTGCTATTTCTTCTGTAAAGATGCCTTTAGTCTCAATGTCATGGAGTATTTTACTTACATGATGTTCTATATACCTTATGATTTCAGGTCTGATATCAAGGTCTTTAATCTATTTGGATTTTAGCTTCATACATGGTTATCTGGGGATCTGAGTTTGCTTTTTTTGCAAGTTGCTAACCAGTTGTGCCAACACCACCTGTTGAAGAGGCTTTCTTTGCTCCATTTAGGATTTCTTGCTCTTTATCAAAAATTAGGTGATTTTATGTCTGCAGAACATTCTCTGAGTGCTCCAGCCTAATCCACAGTTTTGAGGGTCTCTCTTTATTCCAATACCATACAGTTTTAATAACTAATGCTTTGTAGTACAATTTAACATTGGGGAAAGTAATGCCTCCCATATTTCTTTTTCCAAGGAGTGCTTTAGCTATTCAAAGGTGTTTATTGTTCCAAATGAATTTCAGAAATGTTTGATCTGCTTCTTTGAAGAATGTCATGGGTATCTTTAGACAATATTCCTTAAATCTGTACAATACTTTGGGGAATATTGCCATCTGAATGACGCTGATCCTGCCATTCCATGAGCAGGGTATGTGGTAACATTTCCTAGTGTCCTCTCTTATTTCATGAAGCAGTGTTCTATAGTATTTTTGTATAGGTCCCTCACGTCTTCAGTCAAGTTAAGTCCAAGATATTTGAGTTTGTGTGGCACTAATGTGAATGGGGTTGTGTTATTTATGTCCATTTCTTCCCAATCATTATTAGTGTATAAAAAGGCCATTGATTTTTGTGTGTTAATTTTGCAGCCTGCCACATTGCTATATAAATATATTGTTTCTAGAAGCTATTGGTAGAGTCTAAGTTTTTCTAAGTAGAGTATTATGTCATCTGTCAACAGTGAGAGCTTGACTTCTTTCTTTAATATCTGGATTTATTGATATCTTTTTCTTGCCTAATCGATATAGCAAGTACTTCCAGCACTATGTTGAATAGCAGTGATGAGAGAAGACAGCCCTGACTTGTACCAGAATTTAGAGTAAAGGCTTTTAGTTTTTCTCCATTGAGGATGACATTTGCCATTGGCTTGTAGTAGATGGCCTTAACTATACTGAGAAATGTTCCTTTCTTTCCGATCTTGCTGAGAGGTTTTTTTTTTTATTAAGAATACATGTTGGATTTTATCAAATGCTTTCTCTGCATCTATTGATAGGATCATGTGATTTTTATTTTTCTTATTGTTGATGTTGTGTATTTTGTTGATATATTTATGGATGTTAAACCATCCTTGCATTCCGGGATAAAATGTACTTGATTATAGTGAATGATCTTCTTGATGAGGCATTAGATCCTATTTGCTATTATATTGTTGAGGTTCTTTGCATCTGTGTTCAACAGGGATATTGGTCTGTAATTTATTTGGCTGCATCTCTGTCTTGTTTTGATATCAAGTTGATGTTGGCTTCATAAAATCTATTTGGAAGTGTACCCGGTTTTTTTCAATTTCATGAAAGAGCTTGGCCAGAATTGGTAGTAGTTTCTCTTGACAGGTTTGAAAGAACTCATTTGTGAATCCATCTGGGCCTGGACTTTTCTTTTTGGGCAGATATTTAATTACCATTTTAATTAACTTTTAGTTTTTCTCCATTGAGGATAATATTTGCCACTAGCTTGTGGTAGATGGCCTTAACTATATTGAGAAAGGTTCCTTCCATTCCCATCTTGCTGAGAGTTTTGATCAAGAATGGGTGTTGGACCTTATCAAATGCTTTCTCTGCATCTATTGATATGATCATGTGGTTTTTATTTTTCTTGTTGTTGATGTTGTGTATTAAGTTGATTTATGGATGTTAAACCATCCTTGCATTCCTGGGATGAAACCTACTTGATCATAGTGGATGATCTTAATGAGGCATTGAATCCTATTTGCCAGGTTTTTGTTGAGGATCTTTGCATCCGCATTCATCAGCGATATTGGTCTGTAATTTTCCTTTTTGGTAGCATCTCTGTCTGGTTTAGGTATCTGTTGGCTTCATAAAAGCTATTTGGAAGTGTTTCTGTTTGTTCAATTTCATGAAAGAGTCTTGCCAGGATTGGTAGTAGTTCCTCTTGGAAAGTTTGAAAGAATTCATTAGTGAATCCATCTGGACCTGGGCTTTTGTTTTTGGGCAGACATTTGATTACCGATTAAATTTCATCAATGGTGATGGGAGTGTTTAGATATGCTACATCCTCTTCCTTCAACCGTGGAAGATTATAAGAGTCCAAGAATTTATCCATTTCTTCCAGGTTCTCATTTTTAGTGGTGTAGAGTTTCTCAAAGTAGTTTCTGATTACCCTTTAAATCTCTGTCATATCAGTAGTGATCTCTCCTTTTTTATTCCTAATACAAGTTATCAAGTTTCTCTCTATTTGTTCGTTTTGCCAGTGGTCTATTAATATTGTTTATTTTTTCAAAGAACCAACTTCTGCTTTCATTGATCTTTCAGATTGTTTTTTGGGTTTCCACTTCATTGATTTCTGCTCTCAGCTTTGTTATTTTCTTTTGTGTCCCTATTTTTGGGTCCTTTTGTTGAGCACTATCTAGTTCTATTAGCTGTGTCATTAAGCTACTCAGGTAAGCTCCTTCTTCCTTCCTGATGTGTGCTTGCAAAGCTATAAATTTTCCTCTCAGTACTGCTTTTGCTATGTCCCATAAGTTCTGATAGTTTGTGTCTATTGTCATTTGTTTCCAGGAACCTTTTGATTTCCTCCTTGATTTCATCTCGGATCCACTGGTTATTCAGTTTGAGGCTGTTTAACTTCCAGGTGTTAAAGTTTTTCTTCTGAGTTTCTTTAGAATTCACAAATAATTTCAGAGCCTTGTGGTCAGCGAAGGTAGTCTGCAAAATTTCTATCCTCTTGATCTTATGGAGGTATGTTTTATGTGCCAGCATGTAGTCTATCCTGGAGAATGTCCCATGTACATTGGAGAAGAATGTGTATTCAGGTTTCTGGGGATGGAGTGTCCTATATATATCCACTAGGCCTCTTTCTTCCATTTCTATCCTCAGGTCTAGTATATTCTTGTTGGGTTTCACTCTGGTTGACCTATTCAGTGTTGAAAAAGCTGTGTTGAGGTCCCCCACAATTATTGTAATGTCTTTGATATTACTTTCCAGATTTGTCAACAGTTGTATTAAATATTTTGCTGGCCCCTCATTCGGTGCATATATGTTTAGGAGAGTTATTTCTTCCTGCTCTACATACCCCTTGATTAATATAAAATGTCCATCTTTATCCTTTACAAACTTCCTGAGTATAAAGTTTGCATTATCTGATATTAGTATGGCCACTCAATCTTTTTTATGAGTGTTGTTTGCTTGGATAATTTTTCTCCAGCCTTTTATTTTGAGTCTATGTTTGTTCTGACTATTCAGGTGCATTTCTTGTAGGCAGCAGAAGGTTGGATTGAGTTTTTTGATCCATTTAGCCACTCTGTGTCTCTTAACTGGTGCATTTAGTCCATTGATGTTGAGAGAAAGAATTGTCCTGGGATTTAATGCCATCTTTATTATGAATTTTGGTGTGTCTTTTGGTTAGTCTTGTCTTAAATTAGGTCTTTCAGTTTTTCTCTTAACACTGGTTTTGAGTCTGTAAAGTTTCTGAGCTGTTTTTTGTCTGTGAAACCATGTATTCTTCGGTCAAACCGGAAAGTGGGTTTTGCTGGGTACAGTGTTCTAGGTGAAGCATTCATTTCATTGTCTTGTCACAATATCCCACCACTGCTTTCTGGCATTGAGTGTTTCTGGTGACAGGTCTGCTGTAAATCTCAAGGATGCTTGCTTGAATGTAATTTCCCCTTTTGATCTTGCTGTTTTTAGAATTCTGTCTCTATGTGTGGGATTTGTCATTGTGACTAGAATGAGTCTTGGGGTAGTTTTCTGGGGTCTCTTTTGGTTGGTACTCTTCGAGCATGCAGGATTTGATCACATATATTCTTTAGCTCTGGAAGTTTCTCTTTAATGATGTTCTTGACCGTTGATTCTTCCTGGAAATTTTCTTCCTGGGTCTCTGGGACTCCAATGATTCTTAAGTTGTTTCTGTTGATCTTATCATAGACTTCTATTTTTATCTGTTCCCATTCTTTGACTAATTTTTCCACTCTCTGTTCATTTGCTTTAAGTTTTTTTTCCAATCTCTCCTGCTGTATGGAATTGTTGTGTATCTCATCTTCTACAGCACCAAGTATATTCTCAGCATCTGTTACCCTGTCCCAGAGCTTATCCATTTTGTCATTCACTTCATTTACTGACTTTTTCAGACCTCTTAGTTGACATGTTATTTCAGTTTGGAGTTTTGTGATTTCTGTCTTCATATTTTCTTGGTTCTTATTAGTGTTCTGTTCAACTTGATCCATGGTTTCTTTGAGTTTGTTGAGCATCTTTCATATTGCTAGTCTAAAGTCCTTATCTTAGAGGTTGATTAGTTGGTTGGTCATTATCTGGTCATCAGAGTTGTCATCTTCATTCTCATCTTTATTCTCTATGTCTGATGCTGGCCTGCGTTGTTTCCCCATTGTCACACTTGTATTGTGAGTTTTTCTACGTGTTGTGCTGGTATTCATTGGCTAAATAATGCAGGCAGCACACTCCTCTGGCTCCACCCTTTCTAGATGGGTCAACTTGCCTCCAAGGGAGGGGAGTCCTCCGTGAATGAAGCCTCACACAGGATCAAACATTAGGCCCGAGCACGCAGCAGAGAAGACATTCCGGAGAGAAATGCTGGGCTTCAGTGATCCAGCACAGTTCTTAGTGTGATTTTTTATTCTTGTTGCGATGGTTCACTACGCGGCCGTGCTCTACTGAAGCCTCTTTTTGGCCCACTCCCAAGAGGTTCACGCAATAGGATATTAGACAGACACACAGAGGCAGCACTCACAATTTTTCACAGTCAGGCCCCACTGGGCAGGCGTAGTTCCATGGATTTTCCCAGCCTGATGTCACTGCATATACTTTTTATTGTTGGTTTGGACCACACCAAACCAGAATGTGCTCAGAATTTATTTCTGTTTCTGTTCTTAGAGATTTCTCCTCTTGCTGTTTAGAGGCCCATGTAAGATTTTGGAGATCAAATACAGGCCAGTCACATGTAAATTAAACACCCTGCCTGCTGTACTATCTCTGATCCCTTGCATATGCTTTTGTGTGTTCTTATCTTAATATACACACAAATATAAGGGGTTAATATTTATAACATACTATTCTGTGACTTATTCTTTTAGTTTAAATTTTTATTGCTTTATCACTAGTTTAATATTAGTCTTGTGAATTTTCAGAAATATAGCTTTATAACTTTGTATTTGTGTAATTGTCACCATTATCATCATCATAATTCCAATAATTTCATGCCACCAAAATGACTCTTCCTCATACCACTTCTTCTCTCTTTCCCTGGTAACTATTATAGATTTCATTGAATCAGGGAGTTAGTTTTATTATTCTTGCTAGTTTGTTTGTACTTAGTTCGCCATATATGAGAAAACCATCTCTACATTCATTTCTCTACTTGTTTTACTTTGTATAATCCCCTCAAGTTCTTTCTGTTTTGTCCCAAAGGGCATTATTTCATTTTCTTTGAATGGCAGTGTTGTATTCCATTGAATAGTATGGATATACACACACATATATATCAATGTTACTTTAACCAGTCATCTATCTGTCAGTGGACATTTGGGTTTATTCCATATTTTGGTTATTGTAAGTAATGATTATGAACATACTTGTGCAAATAGCCTTTTGAGTTTGTTTTTTTCATATTTTTGGATAATATTTTATGGATTTTGATAAAAGCATAATTTTATTAGCCTATTATAGTACCATACAGAATAATATCACTGCTTTGAGGATTGCTTCTATCTCTTCTATCTAAACTTAGCATTCAGTGATTATTTTATTATCTCTATAGTTTTGTCTTTTCCTGAAAGCTGATAAGGTGAATCAATATTTGTAACCTTTTCATGCTAAACTTTTTATACTAGCCTTTTCATACTAACTTTTTTACTTAGTGAAATTTGTTTAAGGTTACTTCATATATTTTAATAAATTGATCATTTTTCAATACTAATATACTGTATAATGGGATATACAATAGTTTATTTATTCACCTATTGAAGAATGTCATTGGTGCTTTCAAGTTTTGACAACTGTTAACAGAGCTGCTATAAACATTCAGTGAAGGTTTTTTTGTGAATATGTTTTTCATTCATTTGAGTAAATATCAATGACTGCAATTGCTGCATCAAATGGTAAAACTATACTTAGCTTTGGAACTTACAAACTGTCTTCCAATATGACAGTCCATTCTTATTGGCAGTGAGTGAGAGTTCCTGTTCTAAATATCCTTGCCAACATTTGGTGTTGTCAGCATTCTGAATTTTGGTCATTCAAATAGATGTGTTTTGCTATATCACTGTTGTTTCTATTTGTAATTTTCTAATGCCACGGTATTAGCACCTCTCATATGCCATCTGTATGTCTTTGATAAAGTATCTGTTGATGATTTTTGCTCATTTAAAAATTGACTTGTGTTATAGGAGTTTTTTGGTATGTCATCTATGTTCAGGGCCATGTTAATATTTTATATATCATTCCAGTGTTAGTATATGCTGCTGAAGCAAGCACTAGAAGTTTTTTAAAATATATTTTATGTGCCATCCCCTTTATCACATACAAATTATGAAAAATATTTCACCAGGTTATACCTCATCTTTTAATTATTATAATTTATGTTTTACATGATGGTTTATAACTTTACCAAGATCTATCATACTTTTTTTCTTGCATAGAATAATCTAATGAATAATCTAAATTATACTTTTTTTCTTGGTGTTGTATCTAAACTACAAGGTCACCAAACCTTCCCTCCATTGTCTTCTAAAAGTTTTCTAGTTTTACATTTAGATTCTAGTCTGAGTTAATATGTTAACTGCATGTAACTTTATATTTTTTCATATGACTTTACATTTGTTCCAATATCATTATTTGAAAAGTTATCTCTTTTATTGATTGCTTTTCTTTTTTGTCAAATATCCAGTTGCTATATTTATGATAGTAAAGTTCTAAGCTCTGTATTCTGTTCTATTGGTTTCTTAGGTAGTCTTTCACCAATATTACCTTGTTTTGATTGTTGTAGCTTTATAGTGTCTTAAAATTGAATTGGCATAAAATATTTTTCAATTAATATATCACAAAATAATTTCACACCAATTTATATGGGAATTCTCTCCATGTAATTTAAAAGATTATTTTAGTGATTTAATTCATGATAAACAGTGAATTATATATTCATTAATCCATAAACAATGAAATTTATGAAACTTCAAAATGTGATCCTTATTGAATCTAGAGAAAACTTTTTATAACTAGAGAACTACCACCTATAATTTACATCACAATTTATGTGGGTCTCAATATAAGTTAATATTTAATGAATTCTTTTGGTCACAGTCTCACAAAACTGAATTTAAGACGTTGGCAATGATTTAACTTTGATGTTGTTTTGCAAACTCAGGTGTTGTTGGCAGGATTCATTTATTTGTTTTTAAAATTCTGATGTCTTATTTCGTTGTTGCTCTTAATTTCTAGAGGCTGGTTTTAAATTCTAGACACATCTTGATATATTTTTCTATATGGAACTTGCTTTTAAAAAGCAAGTGAACCAGTCTGGTCAGAGTTAACTGTACTCATTTATTTGATTAGCTTGATCCAAGGTAGTTTTCCTTTTAGTTAAATCAGTCAATTGATTAAAGATTATATATATAATTGATTAAATTATAGATATAAAGTTTCTTTACTCATATAAAATATTACAATTAGATCTCCCATCATACACATTTGTCCTATTTGTGTCTGAGGAAGATTATACAGGATGTGTTAAACAGGGGAAAATCTTTCAAGTCCTATTAGAATTCTGCCTAAAATTCATACTAAGTGTATTCTTTTTATCTTCTTGTATAATGTATCCCTCTGCCATTTTCTTAATCTCCTCATGTTGACAGTAATTGTTACATAATCATTGTTTCATCAAAGGCTAGTAATTGCTCCAGGAATTACCTTCTCACTGTTAAGAACTTAAAAAGGAGAACAAAAATAAAAAGCAGCTTTATTTATTAGATATTAGATAGCAAAGTGTGATTTCTAAAGAAATGAGAAACAAATGAGGTGAACTTTACAATTAGCCAGCTTTCTGTCTGGAGGTACTATATAGGCAACTGAGCAAGGAAAAGAGACTGAAAGAGTTTAGATTTCAAGGTTCATAGGATTTTTAGGACAGAGGACTAGAGAGGTAAAATGTGCATTTTAGATGGAATAAATATCTGTGAATAGGTTCAATTAATTCTGTTGGTTGATAGGTAAAACAATTGTCAAGAAGTTAGAAAAGAAATGGAAAACATGGTGTGAGATATGGGATGCAAAGTGGGAACAGGAGTAGAGGGAGGACAACACTGGTGGTGGGAATGGCCCAAATCACTGTCACTATGCACCTTAAATATAACTGTGAAAGACTTGTTATTCACAATAAAAATTATTTATAATTTTTTATAAAAATTATTTATAGTTTTTTATAAAATTATTGATAAAAATGGAAAATAGTTTTATGAGAAATTTTAGATGGACACACAAAAGTAAAACATTTTTACTAACTGGAAGAAGAAACTTAATATAAAAGACATAGTATTAAATCAAGTATTCAGAGGAGCCTCACATAGTAACGATTATACTATAATGTTAGTACAAAATTATTGTGGAACTAACCAAACAAAATTGAAAAGAAATAGTATATATAATAGAATGATATTCAAGTAAATAAATTATGAATCAGTAAAAGTAATATAAAAATACAATATTGGACAAAATAAAATTCACAAAACACTGTGAAATTACTATTAAGAAAAGTAAAATGATAATCAAAAGTCTGCCCAAGAACAAAAGTCCAGTGCTAGATGGATCCATTAATGAATTCTTTCAAACCTTTCAAGAGGTATACTACCAATTTTTGCCAGGCTATTTCATGAAATTGAAAAAAAAATAGGAACACTTTTAAATAGTTTTTATGAAGCCAACATTACCTTCATACCAAAACCAAAAAAGAAAATCACAGACCAATATTCCAGATGAACACAGATGCAAAGTTCATCAACAAAATCCTGGCAAATAGAATCCAATGAATCATCAAGAAGATTATTCATTATAATCAAGTAGGTTTCATCCCAGGAATGAAAGGATGGTTTAATATCTGTAAGTCTATCAACATAATACACAACATCAACAGCAAGAAAAATAAAAATCATATGATCCTATAATAGATGCAGAGAAAGCATTTGATAAGGTCCAACACCAGTTCTTGATAAAAATTCTCAGCAAGATGGGAATGAAAGAAACATTTCTCAATATAGTTAAGGCCATCCACCACAAACCAATGGCAAATATTATCTTCAATGGAGATAAAAAAAACCTTTTTTTCTAAATCTGGTACAAGATTTTACCGCTCTTATTCAAAATAGTACTGAAAGTACTCGCTATAGCAATTAGTCAAGAAAAAGATATCAGGGGAATCCAGATAGGAAAGGAAGATCGTTGTTTGCTGATGACATGATACTCTACTTAGAAATCCCTAAAGACACTACCAAAAAGCCTCTAGAAACAATAGATTCATATAGCAGTGGCAGGCTACAAAATTAACACATACAAAAAAATCAATGGTCTTTTTATATACCAATAATGATAGGGAAGAAATGGACATTAAGAAAACAACCCAATTTACATTAGTGTCACACAAACTCAAATATCTTGGAGTCAACTGGACTAAAGAAGTGAAGGACCTATACAAAGAAAACTATAAAACCCTGCTTCAAGAAATACGAGAGAAGATGAGAAAATTGAAATACATACCATGCTCCTGGATTAACATGCAGGATTAACATAATTAAAATGAAAATACTTCCTAAAGCATTGTACAAATTTAATGCACTGCCACTAAGGATACCCATGACATTCTTCAAAGAAGTGGATCATTTGAAATTCATTTGGAACAATAAACACCCTCGAATAGCTAAAGAAATCCTTGGGGAAAGGAATATGAGAGGCATTACTCCCCCCAATTTTAAACTGTATTACAAAGCAATAGTTATTAAAACAGCATGGTATTGGAATAAAGACAGACCCTCAGATCAGTGGAATAGGCTCGAGTACTCAGAGAATGTTTCCCAGACATACAATCACTTAATTTTTTATAAAGGAGCAAGAAATCCTAAATGAAGCAAGAAAAGCCTCTTGAACAGGTAGTGCTGGCACAGCTGGTTAGCCACTTGCAAAAATGCAAACTCAGACCCCCAGCTAACACATGTACGAAGGTAAAATCCAAATGGATTAAAGACCTTGATATCAGACTGAAACCATAAGGTATATAGAACAGCATGTAAGTAAAACACTCCATGATATTGAGACTAAAGATATCTTCAAGGAGGAAATGGCACTTTCTAAACAAGTGGACGCAACGATAAACAGATGGGAATATATTAAGTTGAGAAGCTTCTGCACCTCAAAGAAAATAGTGCCCAGAATATAAGAGCCACCCACTGAGTGGGAGAAGTTATTTACCCAATAACCATCAGATAAGGGGCGAATATCTAAAATATACAAGTCACTGATAGAACTTTACAAGAAAAAAACATCTAATTTCATCAAAAAATGGAGAGAAGAAATGAACAGACACTTTGTCAAAGAAGAAATACAAATGGGCAAAAGGCACATGAAAAATGCTCCACATCACTAATCATCAGGGAGATGCAAAACAAAACAACGATGAGGTACCATCTCATGCCACAGAGATTGGTGCACATCACCAATAATTACAAGCAGTGCTGGCAGGGATGTGGAGAGAAGGAAACGCTTATTCACTGCTGTTCGGAATACTGTCTAGTTCAACCTTTATTGAGCTCTCATATCCAGCTATACCACTCCTAGAGATATTCCCTAGGAACACTAAAATCCAATTCAAAAATCCCTTCCTCACACCTATATTCATTACAGCACTATTTACAATAGCCAGATTCTAGAAACAACCGTGATGCCCTTCAACAGATGAATGGCTAAAGAAACTGTGGTATATATACACAATGGAATATTATGCAGCCATCTGGTGAGATGAAGTCATGAAATTTTCCTATACATGGATGCATATGGAATCTATTATGCTGAGTGAAATTTGTCAGAGGGAGAGAGATAGACACAGAATTGTCTCACTCATCTATGTGTTTTAAGAAAAATTAAGGACATTGTTGAAATAATTTTCAGAGAGAAAAGAGATGAGGCCTGGAAGGTATAGCTCACTTCATGAAGCTCACCACAAAGATTGGTGAGTGCAGTTAGAGAAATAATTGCACTGCGAACTATCTTAAAAAATGTGAGAAATAACTACATTTTGAACTGTCCTAATAATGAGAATGTATGAGGGAAATGGAAAGCCTGTTTAGAGTACAGGCGGGGGTCGGGTGGGGAGGAGGGAGATTTGGGACATTGGTGATGGGAATGTTGCACTGGTGATGGGTGGTGTTCTTTACATGACTGAAACCCAAACACAATCATGTATGTAATCAAGGTGTTTAAATAAAATATAAAAAAATGTGAATGAATGAGGAAAGTAGAAAGTCTGTTTCGAATATGGGCTGGGGTGGGGTGGGGAGGAGGGAGATTTGGGACATTTGTGATGGGAATGTTGCACTGGTGAAGGGGGGGAGTTCATTACATGACTGAAACCCAATTACAATTATATTTGTAATCAAGGCTTTTAAATAAAGATGTTAATAGAAAAAAGAAAAAGAAAAGACATTTTTGCAGTAATTCTCAGAGATAAAAGAAATGAGGGCTGGAAGGTCCAGCTCGTGATATGAAGATTACCACAAAGAGTGGTGAGTGTAGTTAGAGAAATAACTACATTGACAATTATCATAACAATCTGAATGAATAAGGGAAGTAGAAAACCTATCTCAAATACCAGCCAGCAGGTGGGGAGTTGGAACATTGGTGATGGAATGTGAACTGAAACTAGTGTGCTTTAAAATTTGCACATAGCACTAATATAGGACATTTTAATTTTGAAAGGTGTTATATGCACGTATACATATGCACTATTGAGTTTACTTATATTCATTTGGTATTAATAGGAAGAAGACACATTTACATTCTTCCTATGTATTCAATTAGATTTCACAACAACCTTCTCCCTATACTCCCTTTTTAGAATCACAGTGTATCTTTTTATAATCTAATATTTATAGAACAATAATCCTACAGCTCTTTAGCACTACTTGCCAAAAGTAAGATGTACATTTTTCTGACTGATTTCAGAGTTTGCCTGCAGAGTAACTGCATGGTTCTTTGAAATGGAAAAATATTTTGGAGTCATGTTATTTTGATATTTCTGGAAAAATATTAAATATTTAGAGGTCATGTTATTCTAACATTTTTTTAAATAGAAATGGGAATCAAAAGTACATTTTAGCTGAAGGGAAATAGCACAAAGAGCTGGAGTATATGATTTGTCTTTTGAGCCCCAGGTTCTGTTCCCTGAGCTCAGTAGGGAATGGCACTCTGAGTCTGGAACTAAGAATAAGGCCCAACCAGCTGTAGATATGGGACAAAAACCAAAAACCAAAAAGAAAAAAAGGTATATTTTAGCTCATGTTATAAAATACCATAATTTAAATTTTTGCTTCTTTTTTTCCTCACCCAAGATCTGAATTTATGTGATTTTATTTATTTATTTATTTATTTATTTTGGGTTTTGGTCCACACCCGGTGATGATCAGGGGTTACTCCTGGCTATGCATTTCTGTAGAGTGTAAAGGGAGAGATAAGATTTATTTTACACATTTAAATTTATTTTTAACATCATTCATTGAATAATCTGTTTATTTGCTATAGATCCTTTCTGTGTATTTTTGAGCATACCTGGTAGTACTCAGGGTTATTCTTGGTTCAGTGTTTAGGTGGATCTCCATGGTTCTTGCTGTGTCACATGGTACCAGGGATTGAGTCTGGGTCTCCTTCACAAGAATCATCCTTCTTGAACCAGAGAAATATGCCTCTTGAATCCTCTCCCCAGCATCATGTTTTCTTTTTCTGTACTAAGTATTTGCATAATAAATATTATATACTAAATTCTCATATAAGAATATTTCTTTCATCAATCTTGCTCAAGTTCTAATATTTTAATTTTAAAGTATTTTCATTTCTATACTATATTCACTTTTTTTTAAACTAGTGGCCACATGTAACAGAATTGGAGTGGGGTCACTGGACTAACCCTGGTGATGCTCATGGCTCATTTGGGGCCAGGGATTGAACTCAGGACCTTGCACATGCTAGCCATGTGGTTTAGCCCTTATGATCTTATTTTATTTATATTTTCTGGTGGAATATAGAGGTTATCAAGTTACTGCTTTACTCATTCATCAAAAAACATTATTTAACTGTAATTTGTTATATAAGTTTTCATGTAATGCAATTATATACAAAAGTATTGCAACGTTCTAACTTATAGCCAACAAAACTAATAGTTTTTCTTACTTTTTCTTTTTTTCTTTGGGTTACACCTTGATGTGCTCAGAGTTTACTCCATATGGGAATCAAACCAGGTACAGCTACATGAAAATCATGTACATTAATCATTGTAGCACTCCAAAAGAGAGAGTTGATTGTAATTATAACAGCATATTTTTATTTGAGAGTGACTTATCATTTTTGGAACATCCAGTTTTCTCAACCAAGATAATGGTAGTTTTCTACATAAACTTCGTTGTTTTGGCATCTATTTTTATGTTTTACACAGTTCCTATTTTTATCACCTATCCCCTCATATTTTTCATTAAGATATTGTAAGCTGGAACTCAGATGCCAGCATCCTTATCTGCCTGTCTTATGTGTTGTGCTGCATTTTCAGCCTAATTTCATCGGCGTGTGGATCATCTGCTGACGACTAGCCTTCCCTGGAGGTGAGTTTACACACCCAGAAAGGGAGGAGCCAGAGGAGCAGGCTGCTCTACTTTGCTATGCGACCACACATCATTTAGCCAATGAATACAACCACAACATATAGAAAAACCCACAATACAAGTGTGACAATGGAGAAATAACGCAGGCCAACGCCAGACATAAAGAATGAAGATGGCAACTAGATGACAAGAATATGGCCAACCGACTAGTCAGTCTCTCAGATAAGGAGGTTAGAGTCGAGATATGGAAGATGTTCAAAGAACTCAAAGAAAGTATAAAAGAAAACACTAATAAAAACCAAGAGAATATGAAGATAGAAATGAGAAAACTCCAAACTGAAATTTCTGGTCAAATAACAGGTCTGAAAAACTCAGTAGATGAATTGAAGAAAAACATGGTTGAGCTTTCCCACGGGTTAACAGCAGCTGAGGATAGAATTAGTACACTGAAAGATGAGATAAATAACAACTTTATACAGTAGAAGAGACTGGAAAAAAGCCTTAAAGCAAATGATCAAACAATGGAAAATTACTCAAAGAATGGGAACAGATGAAAATAGAAGTCTATGATAAGCTCAACAGAAAAAACGTAAGAATCATTGGAGTCCCAAGACCCAGGAAGAAAATCTCCAGGAAGAATCAACTATCAAGAACATCATTAAGAGAAACTACCAGAGCTAAAGAATAAATGAGATCAAATCCTGCATGCCCAAAGAGTACCAACTAAAAGAGACTCCAGAAAAACACCCCAAGACACATCCTAGTAAAAATAATTGTGGGAGACCTCAACACAGCATTGTCAACACTTGAATGGTCAACCAGACCAAAACCCAACAAGAATGTATTAGACCTGAAAAGAGAAATGGAAGAAAGAGGCCTAGTAGATATATATAGGACACTCCACCCCTAGAAACCTGGATACACATTCTTCTCTAATTTACATGGGACATTCTCCAGGATAGATTACATGCTAGCACATAAAACATACCTCTATAATATCAAGAGGATAGAAATTTTGCAGGCTACCTTTGCTGACCAAAGGAACACAGAAGAAAAACTTTAATACCTGAAAGTTAAACAGCCTAATACTGAATAACCAGTGGGTCCGAAATGAAATCAAAGAGGAAATCAAAACCTTTCTGGAAACAAATGACAATAGAAACACAAACTATCAAAACTTATGGTTCACTGCGGTACTGAGAGGAAAATGTATAGCTTTGCAAGCACACATCAAGAAAGAAGAAGGAGCATACCTGAATAGCTTAATAGCAACTCATTGAATTTGAAAGTGCTCAACAAAGAGAACCAAAAATAGGGAGACAGAAGGAAATAACAAAGCTGAGAGCAGAAATCAATGAAGTGAAAAACCAAAAAAACAATCCGAAAAATCAACGAAAGCAGAAGTTGGTTCTTTGAAAAAAAGTAAACAAGATTGATAGATCACTGGAAAAACTAACAAAGAAAGAGAGAGAAACTTGACAACTCATATTAGGAATGAATAAGGAGATATCACTACTTATATGGCAGAGATTTAAAGGGTAATCAGAAACTTCTTTGAGAAACTCTATGCCACTAAAAATGAGAACCTGAAAGAAATGAATAAATTCTTGGACTCTTATAATCTTCCACGGTTGAATGAAGAGGATGTAGCATATCTAAACACACCCATCACTACTGAGGAAATTAAGACAATAACCAAATGTCTGCCCAAAAACAAAATCCCAGGCCCAGATGGATTCACTAATGAATTCTTTCAAACACTTCAAGAGGAACTACTACCAATCCTGGCAACACTCATAAAATCAAAGAAACAGGAACACTTCCAAATAGCTTTTATAAAGCCAACATCACCTTGATACCTAAACCAGACAGAGATACTACCAAAAAATAAAATTACAGACCAATATCGCTGATGAACACAGATGCAAAAACCGTCAATAAAATCCTGGCAAATAGAATTCAATACCTCATTAAGAAGGTCATCCACTATGACCAAGTAGGTTTCATCCCAGGAATGCAAGGATGGTTTAACATCGGTAAATCTATCAACATAATACACAACATCAACACTGAAAAAAAATCACATGATCATATCAATAGATGCAGAGAAAGTATTTGATAAGGTCCAAAACACATTCTTGATCAAAACTCTCAGCAAGATGGGAATGAAAGGAACCTTTCTGAATATAGTTAAGGCCATCTACGACAAGCCAGTGGCAAATATTATTCTCAATGGAGAAAAACTAAAAGCTTTCCCTCTAAATTCTGGGACAAGACAAGGCTGTCCTCTCTCACCACTCCTATTCAACATAGCACTCGAAGTACTTGCTATAGTGATTAGGCAAGAAAAGATATCAAGGAAAAACAGATAGGAAAGGAATAAGTCAAGCTTTTGCTGTTTGCAGATGACATGATACTCTACCTAGAAAACCTTAAAGTCTCTAAGAAAAAGCTTCTAGAAACAATAGACTCATAGCAAGGTGGCAGGCTACAAAATTAACATACAAAAATCAATGGCCTTTCTATACTCCAATAGTAATAAGGAAGAAATGGACATTAAGAAAACAACCCCATTCACAATAGTGCCACAGAAACTCAAATATCTTGGAATCAACTTGACTAAAAATGTGAAGGAAGAAAATGTGAAGGAAGAAAGAAAACTATAAAACTCTGCTCCAAGAAATAAGAGAGGATATGTGGAAATGGAAACACAAACCCTGCTCATGGATTGGCAGGATTAACATAATTAAAATGGCAACAATCCCCAAAGCATTGTACATATTTAATACAATTTCTCTAAAGATACCTGTGACATTCTTCAACAAAGTAGATCAGGCACTTTTGAAATTCATCAGAAACAATAAACACCCTAGAATAGCTAAAGCAATCATTGGGAAAAAAATATAGGAAGAATTACTTTCCTCAACTTTATACTTTACTACAAAGCAATAGTTATCAAAACAGCATGGTATTGGAATAAGGACAGGCCCTCAGATCAGTGGAATAGGCTTGAATACTCTGAGAATGTTCCACAGACATACAATCACCTAATTTTTGATAAAAGAGCAAGAACTCCTAAATGGAGCAAAGAAAGCCTCTTCAACAAGTGGTGTTGGCATAACTGGCTAGCCACTTGCAAAAAATTGAACTTATACCCCTAGTTAACCTCATGTACTAAGGTAAAATCCAAATGGATTAAAGACCTAGATAACAGACCCGAAACCATAAGATATAGAGAACAACAGGTAGGCAAAACACTCCAGGACATTGAGACTACAGTCATCTTCAAGGAAAAAACTACTCTCCAAGCAAGTGAAAGCAGAGATTAACAGATGGGAATTCATTAAGCTGAGAAGCTTCTGCTCCTCAAAAAAAAATAGCGCCCAGGAATCAAGAGCCACCCACTGAGTGGGAGAAACTATTCACCCAATACCCATCAGATAAGAGGCTAATCTCCAAAATATACAAGGCACTGACAGAACTTTACAAGAAAAAAACATCTAATCACATCAAAAATTGGGGAGAAGAAATGAACAGACACTTTGACAAAGAAGAAATACAAATGGCCAAAAGACACATGAAAAAATGTTCCACATCACTAATCATCAGGGAGATGCAAATTAAAACAACTATGAGGTACCATCTCACACCACAGAGATTGGCGCACATCACAAAGGATAAGAATAAGTAGTGTTGGCGGGGATGTGGAGAGAAAGAAACTCTTATCCACTGCTGGTGGGATTGCCGCCTAGTTCAACCTTTATGGAACGCGATATGGAGATTCCTCCAAAAACTGGAAATCGAGCTCCCATACGATCCAGCTATACCACTCCTAGGAATATACCCTAGGAACACAAAAATACAATACAAAAACCCCTTCCTTACACCTATATTCATTGCAGCACTATTTACCATAGCAAGACTCTGGTAACAACCAAGATACCCTTCAACAGACGAATAGCTAAAGAAACTGTGGTACATATACACAATGGAATATTATGCAGCTGTCAGGAGAGATGAAGTCATGAAAATTTTCTATACATGGATGTACATAGAATCTATTATGCTGAGTTAAATAAGTCAGAGAGAGAGAGAGAAAAGTAGAATGGTCTCACTCATCTATGGGTTTTAAGAAAAATGAAGACATTCTTGCAATAATAATTTTCAGACACAAAAGAGAGAAGGGCTGGAAGTTACAGCTCACCTCATGAAGCTCACTACAAACAGGGATGAGTTTTGTTATAGAAGTACTACATTTCGAACTATCCTAATAATGAGAATGTATGAAGGAAATAGAAAGCCTGTCTAGAGTACAGGCGGAGGTTGGGTGGGGAGGAGGGAGACTTGGGACATTGGTGATGGGAATGTTGCACTGGTGATGAGTGGTGTTCTTTACATGAGTGAAACCCAAACAACACAATCATGTATGTAATCAAGGTGTTTAAATAAAAATACATTAAAAAAGATATTGTAAGCTATTTTAATTATGATTTTTTATTTATTAATATCTTGTGATTTGTAATACTGTTAACATTACTTTTTTATTACATAATTCCAACACCACACTGATTGTTTCATTTTAAAGTTTTTGAATCATATAATTTTTTTATTTCTTATTCTGCTAGATATTTCCTTATATGGACTGTTATATTTGTTTTATAACCAGTTGCTTAGTTTACTATCTTAAATTACAATTTTCAACTTTTACTGAATTTTATAAGTACATATTTATTTTATCTGAAATAATTATAAGGTGGTACATTTTATAATAAGCATATATTGTGCAGGATATGATTAACTTTTCATGATTTATATTGACTAATACTTTATGAAATTAATAATTGTGGTGATAGATACTGTTTTCTCACTAATGTATTGTATTTTATATGTTTTTATGAGTATCCTTTACTTAGTTTAATAGATGTTTTTATGAAGATAGTCTTATTTCAGTTTTATTAGATGCTTATTTGATATTTGTTGAGAAAGTTAGCATGTTTTGCTTAACTGATATTTTTATATTAAAGTTCAAATATGATACTGTATGTTAATGATATCATTATATGTAGTTTTTTTTAAATATAAAACTAATCTTACTCTTTTTTAGTTTGAATAAAAAGGTGAGCTAAAGCAAACTTACAGTGGGTAGGGGTTTTTTTTGCATCTGTCTGATATGAGTTTGATTCCCTGCACCTTCTATGGCCTGCTGAGTCCTCCCAGGATTGATTCTTAAGGTTAGCACCAGGATAACGTCTTGAGCACTGCCAGGTATGGCTTCCAACCCTCCTCCCCCCAAAAAAACAAAGGTGCTTTATTAAATATAAAATTTATTATTAAATATTTCTTAAGCAGTTTATTATAGATTTTAACTTACCACTTCTAATTTTCAGTCTTCAGGTAATATTTAATTATTGTTTAATTTATACCTCTTTTTTGTTTAAAACTTTTTAACAGTATTTATCAGAATGTTTTTATATATGGTATGTTTTATGTTTAATTTTATGTTTAATTTATTGTTCTTTGTTGTATTATAATGAGAGAAACTTACGATGCATAATCTTAATGAAATAGCATATAGTATATGGTAAAGTCTTAGGAGCATTTTGCAGTTAAACATATAAATGTGATATTTTGTGTATATAATTGTTTTTAATACTACTGTCATTATTGTTTGTTTTTAGAGTCTCACCAGAGATCTTAATCATATCTACACTCAGAAATCACTTCTGATGAGATGGGTGACCAAATATGAAATAGGGAAATGAACTGGGTTGACTGCATGCAAGGCTAGTGCCTCACCTAAATTATCTCTCTAACCCCTTCATTTTTTTAACCCCTTAATTTTTATTATAAATTTTAGTATAGTTATTATATTTTATTTTGTTATCTTTCCTAGATTGACATGAGTGTAGAATAGTCTATTATTTCTCTGTCATATATTTATATATCACAATATTGCATAATATGTATAAAAATTATGTATATATGTATTTTTGGTTTATAGGGGTCACGCTTGGCATTACTAAAATTTACTCTCGACTCAGGACGCAGAAATCACTTCTTATGTGCATTAATTGAGAATGACTTATCATCTTTGGATCATTCACAACCAAACTAAAATCAAACATCTAAAAAAACCTCCCTTAACTCTTTAGTTATCAGGTTTAAGAGCAAACAATAAATTTGACTCTATTAAGAAGGTTAGCATTTTTTAATTCACCTATTTGCCTTCCTATGTTGTAATAATTGAATCTGATATTATAATCCTTTCATATAAAATTAATTAAATTTTATAATCCTTTTTTGGGACATTTACCTTCAATTCTAGTCATATTAATAGACATTATACTTAGCCATTTGTTTTTAATTTATTTAAAGAGTCACTGTATTATAAATTACATACTGCACATTCTTAATCCCTTAATTTGTCTCTTGGTAGAATAGAATTCTCAGAAAAATCAAAAAAAAATCTTAAAATTTCCAAAATTATTTGCTTTTAAACATAGCCAGATTGGGGGATACAAAATCCCAATCGAATAAACATAACCAGTAAATTTTCTGAGTTAGAATTTTTCACTTTTAATAACCTTTCAGCAGTTTTAATCATCTGATGCTTTAAATATTGCAAATATTATAAGTATATAAAGCTAACATCATACTTTCTTTTAGTAGATCTGATAAACATTTCTTTTTTGAACTTTCTATTTTGATTTAGAATATTAAAACTCATGTTGATAAATCTCTCTACTTTTTCTAAATTATTAAATTATGTCATTGGTGTCTGAGCAGAGCTGATACTTTAGGGTTGTCATTGATTTTGAAGGTCACCAATAATTTATTTTCTAATTCACTTAACCTTTACTGTTACTTGAATTCCGGTATTCTGACTCATAGATCATGACTCTGGAAGTTTGAGAAGCTAATTCTTTTTGTTTAAATAAAAATATTTTTGCCTCAAGGTAGCTAGATATTATACCTTTCTGTTAGTTTATATAGGTATTATCTGTTGATCTAATATTTTTTGATTCTGGAAGGTTATTAAAAAAAACTCTGTGATTATTTCCTCTGTACTCACTTTCTCTGACTGATTCTCTGGGATTATCTGTTCTTAGAAAAGACCAGTAGTTTTATGAATTCATTTTATTTACCAAACTTTCTGATATAATATTTTCCCCTGTGGGTTAGTTCCACCTTCTTTAACTTTGCCATTAAAACAGTAAATGTCTTTATCAATGGCTGAAACCCAACTACAAACATGCTTGTAATCATGCTGCTTAAGTAAAGATTTATTTTATAAAAAGCAAACTAAAAACAGTAAATGTAATGTATGTCAGTTTGGCTCTTAGAGATTTCAAAAATGAAGTTAAATTTTATAGACTATTCTTTTGTTTGTATCTTTAAATCAGCTTTTTCTTCTTTCTTCATCTTACTGTGTTTTCTATGTCTAAATGTTGAAAGTCTCATCAACCACATCCAGGGTGAACGATTCACAGAGGAGTCATAGGCTTCAGCCAACAGTTATATTCAGAGTTTTGATGTATTACAGAGCAAGAATATAAAGCAGCATCAAACAATAAGAAAGTACACTAAAGGTGGAACTGGAGGAGAGCAGGAAAATCTTCAAAGTTCCTTCTGGAATTTTACAAGCAAGGAGTTATGACTTCCTACTAGGGAAGTTCACGAAAGAAGTCAGATATTTTATTGGGGGTAGTCAGGGAGATGGCCTCTACCTTACATACAGTTACACAAATTTCAAATTTCTAGAAGAAAATCGGATGCTGTAAGGCAAGCGTTAGCCTAGGACGGACTAACATTAGATCCCCTGGCGTCACATATGGTCCCCAAACCAGGAGCTATTTCTGAGCGCATAGCCAGGAGTAACTCCTGAGCGTCAACGGGTGTGGTCCCACAACAAAAACAAAAAGCAAGCAAACAAACAAAAACACTGTGCCAGGAAACACTTCTCCATTCTTTCACTTCAGTATCTTTTAAAAGTTGCTCCTCTCATCTGAAAACTTTTTGTTTGCTCTTTCTTCAATGAAGTGTTTCCAATATCTCCCATGTTCTTAATCACATTTTACTTTTATGTTTATTAGGTTGATACCCAAACTCAAAACTTTAGAGATTGGCCACAAAAATGTTTAATTTATGATTTTTAGCAAACATCTATTTTAAAAGAGATTTTTTTTTTAGAATGAAATTTGACCTCTTTCTTTGACTTGTGTTCTACCTAGGGAATTAAGGACCATTTTCTGTTTCTTGAAAATTGTTCTACTGTGAATAATGTATCTCTTGGTTTAAGAACTTCAGGCTTGTCAGTGTTTTTTTTAAAGCTAATTGAGAATTGAGAGCTTCACAATTCAGTACTATTCATTACTTTCTGCTTTCAGCTGTGGTGAATACAGAAAATTATTAATAAACAATATTGTTTGGTCTGGGACTTGTTAGGAAATAAATGTGACATAGTAATTCAAACAGGAAAATATTTAATATTCCTTCTGTGTTAAGAATATTAAAATATGATTGGAGAGTAACTAAAATATATAAAGTGAAACTAAAGAGTATTCTGTGGCTGAGGGAGTTAAGGATTATTATTTATTCCATATATTAAGTTATGATTCAAATTTCACTGGAGATGGTGGAACTACTGCTTACTGAATGGTCCCTCTCTGATGCAGCATCACAGCAAGGACTGAAGCTGGCATGGCCTTTCAGAGTGATGTTGGCATGATGGGAGTAGCAGAACTTCATGGGCCAATTGCTAGAGGCAGGATGCCCCTTCCCCAAGTCTTGCTTTCATGACAAGGACAATATTCTCTGGTGACCTAAGTGACAACTTTAATTGTATGGAATCAGGTCTGTTTTTTGGAGAAGGTCTGTATGAGATCATTGAAATGGTTTTCGAGTGGATAGAAATTAATAGCTGAGAAACAGATACATTTCTCTTCTTCTAATTGTAATGAGTTCATTATTAAGAAGATGACCAAGGTCTGGGGAATGACTCAACAGCAGCATCTGTTAAATCAGAATTTTCTGATGTTTGTGACTGACCTGTGTAGCTTCCCCTTTATTATTTCAGACAGATGACTTATCCTGCATGGGTTTAATGCCTAGGTTACACAGGATGTGGCTCCAGCATTCCAATTCAGGCATTTGATCTTGGATCTGGGAGATTTCATTAAATGCTGACAGATGGTGAGAATATTGCACAGGCTGAAAGAGATTGCCATGTTTTTGAATTTGTCCCAGTGCATGTGAAAAGTTCTTTCCACTTAAAAATTATTTGAAGAAAGAGAATTTAAAATATATTCATAATTGTTGATTAGATTATTAATTAAATATAATTTTGGTGGTGGTGGCAGAAAATTAATTTTGGTTTCCTTTGCTACTATAAATTTTCTGAAACATTTTTAAAAAACACTCATTTGTTGCTTGCTCTAGAGTAAGCAAAAGAAGCAGATTCAGTTCAATATACAAATACCAACTCTGTGATAATATTACTTTAGCTACTGGGATTAAAAATGTAACTAAGGTATAAATCTTCTCTTTTACCAATTGTTATTCCAAAACATATTTTATTTTATATTTGTTGTTTATTTACTTTACATTTTAAAATTATTTGTTTTTAATTAATAACCATGAGTTATGAAGTTATGAATTTATTTATGATTGGTATTTAGGTGTACAATATTCCAACACCATTCCTTTACCAGTACCCATTTCCCTCTTCCAATGTAAACAATTTCCATCCCAACCCCAGATTGCATCTATAGTAGATACATTTTTTTATTTTGTAAATAAATAATTAGAAAAATAATCGTTTTAAATCTAAAAAACTTGAAAATTGTTGATGCAGTAGAATAGTTTGAATATTATATTTTAAATTAATTTGCTGCTAAATTTTATCTTTCAGTACTTTTTTACTGTAATTTTTTTAATTTTAAAATTAAGTCACCATAAAATTACTGTTTTGATTTAGTTTTAGGCATATAATGTTTCAATATCAACCCTTTCACCAGTATATACTTTTTCCACTAATGCCCCCCACAACCTCCTTTAGCTCCCCACTTATCAGTCTGCATCTATGAGAGGTGATTTGTAGTATATTATATATTTCCCCTGTGGCTTGCAGTACTGTTCTGACAGGGTTTAATACATAACACATTACCACCTGCCAGCTCCACATCCTTTTCCCAATTGAATGCTTCCCTATCATAATGACTCCTCCCTGATTTATCCCTTAACCCTCTCAAGCAGTAGTTTTTCTATTGAATACCTGTTTTCATGTTATTTCCATTGTCTTTTGGTATTCATTATCCTACCATTATGCTTCTTTATATCCCTCATAATAGAGATTATTCTGTGTTGGTCTCTCTTCCTCTGATTGGCTTTACTCAGCCTGACACTCTCTAGGCCCCTCCATGTAGTAGCAAAATTTTATGATTTTTATCTTTTCTTGTGGCCAAGTAATGTACTATTGTGTATATCTACCATAGTTTCTTACTTTCTTTTTCTTTTTTTCTTTTTTTGACACTTGATTTGTTTCTTTATTTTGGCTGTTCTGGGTAGTGCTTCAAAGAACAAAGAAATAAAAATGCCTATTTTATTTTGGGCCAATAAGTGGAGATGCTGGGTCAAATGAAAGCTCAATTCCTAGATTTTATTTTAGGAATGTCCACATTGTTTTCCAGAAAGGTTGGACTAGACTACATTCCTACCAGCAGTGAATGAGAGTCTCTCTTTCATTCATTTGCAAAGCACTTGTTCTTATTCTTTTGATTCGTGTCCATCTCTGAAGTGTGGGATGGTAGCATATTTGTCAAACAAATTAATCATCTCCCTGATAAATAGTGATGCAAAACACTGTTTTATTTTCCTTTGGTCATTTGTAATTTTTCTTTGAGGGAGATTCTGTTCATATGTTCTCTACATTTTTTAATGACATTGGATATTTTTTCTTGTAAAGTGCTACAAGTGCTTTATCTTTGATATTAACCCCTTATCAGATTATAGTGGGTAAATAACTTCTCCCAATCTGTGTACTATTTTTGTTTTGTTTTGTTTTTGGGTCACACCTGGCAGTGCTCAGGGGTTACTCCTGGCACTGCGCTCAGAAATCGCTCCTGGCAGGCTCGGGGGACCATATGGGATACCAGGTTTCGAACCACTGACCTTCTGCATGCAAGGCAAAAACCTTACCTCCATGCTATCTCTCTAGCCCCGACTTTCTTGTATCCTGGTCATCACTTCCTTTGAGATGTGGAAGATTTAATGCTGACCAATTTGTTTATCTTTGCTTTCACTTGCTTGGTTAGTGTTTTTCCATCCTTGAAGATGACTTTAGCTTCAATATCATTAAGAGTCCTGCCTGTTTTCCTTTATGTACCTTTTGAATTCAGTCTGGTATCAAGTCATTAATTCATTTTGGTTTGACATTTGTGCATGGTGTTAGAAAGAGGTCTGAGTTCTGTAGCTGATCAGTTTTCCGAACACTACTTGTTGAAGAGGCATTTCTTGATTTACTTCAGAGTTTTTGCTTCTTCATAGCATGATCATATGCCTGAAGTTCTATTTTCGGATATTCAACTCTATTTCATTGTCCTGAGGATCTGACTTTATTCAAGTACCATACTATTTTAATTACTGCTTCTTTGTAGTATAGTTTAAAGATGCTTCCCATCTTCTTTTACCTGTTAACTTTTATTTTTTTTAAACTTGAGTTTTAGTTTTTCTTACATCTGTTAGCTCAGCACACCTGTTCCACTCTGTGGTCTAGCATATTATTTCTTCAATAAACTTGGGGAAATGGCATTTTATTTATTTTCTTGAAGAAGGCTTGAAATTTGCTTTAATTTTAATATAACTTAATTTAAATTTCAAGAGAATTTTTTCAATTATATGTTCTAATTGTAGCATTACTATACTGCTATTGCAACTTGTTTAAAAAGAAAATTTGAGGGTTTTAATGTGGTAGACTAAACGTTGTCATAGATCAGGTTCTGCATTTGATTCCCAGATCCTACACTCCTCAAAATCAGCATAAATAGGACTTTCTCTTTTGTTATTGTTGAATTTCAGTTTTCATAGTTCTTTATGTAAATTCCTACATTTGATTTAAAGATTTGAAGGTATTTTATTGAATTCTAAAATATAAGAATAACATCAATTCATTATTGTTAACACAGGTCTCATTAAGGGTATTTATGACTTTATGTCATTATGCTAAGAAATATTTACTAATAGTGAACGTGTCTGCAATAATAGGCATTGATTGTTTTCTTAGTCGGGACATTTGAAAGATTACTAGTAGCTCTTTTAACCACTTTGTTTTCCTTTGATATGTTATCCAGGCTTTTTAAAATAATTTTATTTATTTACTTTATCTGTTCTTTAGAGTTTGTTTTGGTCCTGCAATCAAATTTGGAAATACTAATATGTTTAATACCTATTGAATTTTCAGTAAGGATGGAGGCTGGGTCACACTCGGTGGTGCTCAGGTTTACTTCTGGTTTTGTGCTCAGGATACTCTTAGTATGACTGGGAGATAGGAGTGGGATGGGGTGGGAATATGTAGTATCAGGAATTGAACTGGCTTTGGCTGTATGCAAGGCAAGCATCTTTACCTCTGTACTTTCTCTCACCACTGAATATTTGTTGCAATCTTTATTTGTTTCATATTTTTGTTTGTTTGTTTTCAAGTGACCCAATGGTACTCAGGATATTCTTCAGGCTCTGAACCAAAGGATCACTGCTGGTAGGACTCCAGGGGTCTTATGGGATTCTGAAGATCAAACAAGAGCTGGCCTATCTTCCCATTTTTATTGAATTCTTAAAACAGAATTTATATTTTAAGCTTAATAATTGTGTTTATTTTTCTGTTTTTCTTGGACATGGACCTAAGATGGCTTTTTTGTCCTTTAGTTGTTCTGATCTTCTTTGAAATGGTATAGTTAAATATTCTCTGTGAGTTTGTAACAATATATTTTATTTTAAGAAATGGAAAGTTTTTATATTAAAATATTCTCTTACAGGTTTATAGTATGATTTTATTTTACATTTAAAATATTGAGCACAGGGGTTGAAGTGATAGCACAGTGATAGGGTGGTTGCCTTGCACACTGCCAACCTGGGGCAGTTAGATCCAGGTTCAATCCCCAGCATCCCATATGGTACCCTGAGCCTGCCAGGAGCTATTTCTGAGTTCAGAGCCAGGAATAACCCCTGATCGCCACCAGGTGTGGCCTGAAAATAAAAAAAAAAAAGTTGAGCACAATTTCTTATTGTATTTTTCAACGAATAATGTGAATCATGGAAGTCACCCAAAAGCATGAAATAATTAGTCTAAACCATCTGTCCCACTTCTCTTAGCACTGCTATGTCCTTAACCTACCCTTGGCTGTACTGATATTAACAAACTGTGCAAAACCCTCAATTTCTATTCCCATTTATTTATTCGACTTTGATTTAGTGTCATTAAGACCTAGAGTTAATCAGTTTTATGCTAATCTACCAGACTTAGTATCTAATTTATATTCATTTGCTTTTCAATATAGAATGTAAATTTTCTTAGTTTATGATGGTTTGGTTAATATACATTTCAATCACATTCTTTGCTTTTATAAAACTTTGCTTTCACACAACAGAACATGTTTCCTTAATTAGTTTTATTTAAACAAGAAAACTATTTCAGAAATAGAGTGTTTCTATAAAACAATCTATCATAAAGGATAATTAGCTTCTCAAAAATTACACATCTTGTTTTGTTGATTAAATCTTGCCCTCAACACCTCAAAACTAAGCTTGTGCAAACGTTTTAAGTTTATCTATTTTGAAACCATCTGTTTCTGTGTATAAACCTAACATCAATCTAGAATTTTCTTTCTAACTTTGCAGTGGAAAATAGCAATAATTAAGCCAAAGTCAGATAAATGAAACCAAAGCTTTAAGAGGTAATAAGTCATGAAAACTGCTAGTATTAAAGTAGAACAGAAATAACATTTTTCAATGTGTTCTACATAGATGTTAATAATGTAATCAGGTAGCATTGGGTGACAATATTATCTGAAATGTATACCCTACAAATTATTTAATATAATAATTATATAATAATGTTAAAATATATGATTTTATATCATTTATATTTTCTTACATTTTTCATAAGAAAAGTCCACTTCTTCATTGTTAAACTATTGTAATTCTTGAAATATTTTTCTTCCATCTAAAATTGTTTTTCTATGGTATTTATTTTTATGATTTATATCCTTTGTAAAACTTTAGAGCTGTTTCAATTATTTCTTCTACATAGTTAGATATATTAACTAAAAGGACATAATAAATTTTGTGAAGAATTTCCTGACATCTGAAGTGTTAAAAACACAGAGGGATTTCTAGTGTACATCTTCATGGCTATAAATAATTGAAAATTATAATTTAGTTTGATAAAATCTTTCCCAGACATTTTTTTGTTTTTTGTTTTTGGGACGCACCCGGTAATGCTCAGGGGTTACTCCTGGCTATGGGCTCAGAAATCGCTCCTGGCTTGGAGGACCATATGGGACGCGGGGGGTGGGGATAGAACTGCGGTCCCTCCTAGGTCAACCACATGCAAGACAAATGCCCTACAGCTGCTCCACCGCTCCGGCCCCTCCCAGACATTTTTAATTATAAATCAGTGCAGTGGAAAATTATTATTTTACATAACTAATTTGTATACTGTCTTTAGAGGGCAGTACTAACCCACTGATAAATTGTATTATTTCTGATAATGCTGCTGATTATGATTAATATAAAATAAAATAACTATAATAAAATTTGTGCTACAAAAATATATCCTGTAATATTTATAAAAATTTCTAGGAAATATACTGAAAAAAAGAATATAACATTTATATTATATTCTTATTTAATAATTCAGAAAATAATTATTAAATTTTGTTGTTTATCAGCACATTATAAGAGACAAGAAAATAAATGGGACAACACTTATACCTAATTAGGATAAGTAAAATCTCTGGTAGAGTGTATGTGGACACATGTTCAAGCATGCATGGATTCTCTAAGAGTATATATAACTCTTTCTGGATAGATGTAATGTATTTATATATCATTGTCTTATCAAGTAGGATAAGGAAACTTTGCAGATAAGGAAACAGACTTAATAAGGATTAGAGGTTTGCTGAGCTAGGAAGTTGAAAGTATCAGAGCCAGGATGTAAATGTGTTAATTTGATTTTTAAAACTAGTGCCCTTTGTCATTATGCCATCTATCATCTCAAGGTGTACATAAAATGTCACATTATACAAACTCACACAAGACCTTTAGAAATTCAGAAGAGAAATAATTTCTGTTTACAAGAAGTAAAAATAAATATGGAAGAGATGCAATCTCAGTGTTTTGAGGAATCATCTGAATTCTATGAGAGTTTAATATAGTAGTCAACATATTTGTTAAAACTTTAAAACTTTAATTAATATGTTTCAGAAAATTTAAATGTTTATTTACCAAAACAGAATTCTGAAGGTGCCCTATTATATTATTACTATTTGTAACCACTTCATTAAAAAGTAACCACTTCATTGAAAGCAAGATCTGATAAAACCACACAAGTAAGGAAGCTAATCCAAAGTTGAGGTTTAACTTGAATTCAGGACTAATTTTTTATCATATAAGGGGTAAAGGGGAGTTTTGGCCATACCTAGCCATTTTAAGGGGTTACTCTTGGCTCTGCATTCAGGAAACACTCCTGATGAGGTTCAGGGAACCATATGTGGTGCTAAGGATTAAACCCATGTCAGCCATGTGCAAAGCAAATACCCTGCCTGCTGTAGTATTTTTCTGGTTCAAATTTTAACTAATTTTTATTTACTAAATTTGTTGAGGATGGAGGGGACTAATCTTGACTAATCATAACTAATCTTGAAAGATATGTAAGCCAAACCACTGAAATTCACACATACACTGGTCTTTGGGCTGAAAACTTTAGGAGACCCCAAGGAGGTGCTAAGATAAATTGAGTTCCTGCCCTAGAGATGTCCTAGCAGCTGCACCCACATCCCACCACAACTACCATTCAAATGACCGAACTTCGCTGCATTATGACTAATTTCTGCGGAGAGAACAAGATTTTTTGCAGAGATGCCAAAATTTTAACAGAATTTTTAGGTACATTTTTTGTCTGTAAACTCTGGGATCTTCTTGAAGTGGAGGCCCACAGCCTCCCACTTCCACCCCCACTCTTTCCTTTACTGCCAGAAGCCCGAGTAGCCAACTCACTTTCATGTTTGCAAAGGTCCAGTTTCACAGATTTATGACTAGTCTCAGAAGCAATGCAAGCCAAACGACTGAAACTCAAGGGTAGAAGGGTCTTCAGGCTGAAACCTATGGGACCCTCTCAAAAGTGATGCAGGTAGAGAATCAACCCAATTCTTTCCATAGATCCTAAGTTCTTTGAATGCTTGGATGCCATTGTGCCTCCAAATTTCACAATACTGACAGCCCAGTAGGAGCACACCAAATTAGACGGTAAAGCAGCATAGCAGTCAGCTAAGCTTAGTAAATAAAAATAACACAGAAGGCTCAACTAGCAACAAACAGCTCAATAACTTCTCAGACAATGACTTTAATTGTTCCATTGTGAGATAAAATTTTTCACAAATTTACTTTTCAACGATTTCATTAGCCCTCTTGTAACAAAAAACATAAAATATCATTATTTTTTAAATAATTTTATTGTAACCAAAAAGTAAGTAACAAATCTTTCTCAGTAATATTTAAAGTATATAGTGACAATGAATCAGGGCCATTCCCACCACCAGGGTTGTCCTCCCTCCACTCCTTTTCCCAGCTGTGTCCCATATCTCCCTCCTTTACCCCTCCCCCTGAGTGCTAGTGTAACTATAGCTCGTTGTAGATAGGGTATTGATTCTGTCGTGGCTTTAGGTTTGGTGCTTAAGTCTGAACATTTTTTAATTCCACTCAATGTTCATATGTCTGTTTGGTCCTGGTACCATTCATTTTTATTATCCCCCTCAATTCATGAGGCAGATCAAGATCATTCAAGTTTTGTGGTTCTTCTTAAAGAAGACCAAAAAAAAAAAAAAAAAAAAAAAGAAGAGAAAAGAAAAAAAGAAAAAAAAACCCCAAACCAAAAGCAAACTAAAACAAAACAAAATAAAGAAAAAACCCAAACAAACCAAAAAAATAAAACAACAGTTTTTTAAAAAGAAAAATGACAGTAACTATCAAAAAGTAAAAAGCACCCAGCAGCAAAAAATACCACCAATATCCCCAAGAGTGAAAAAGAAAGGGGGAAAATGGAGGAAAAAGGAGAAAAAGTTAAAAATAAAAAAGGAGTGCTGATGTGGCAAGGTTTTGTGCTACCCTCCCCCCCCCTTTTTTTCTTGCATAGACACAGTAACTATTGGGGAAGTAAGAATTCCCTTGGTCTAAGAAATCTAGGGTTTCTCCGCTCTTATGGTAAAATAGCATTATTTTGTGCCTTCTCAAGGGGCAGGTATGGGGCGAGGATGGGGGGACTGGAGACAATGGTAGAGGGAGGTTGGAGGTAGAGGTAGGTTGGAGGTAGAGGTTGTTGGAGCATTGAATGCCCCAAACGATAGTATTAAGAACAGCTTTGTGAAACAGTCTTTAAATAAAGTTTATTTTTTTTCCAGAATGTAGTATTTTCTTTTTGTCCCTTTATTTAAACATCTTGATTACATATATGATTGTTATTAGGTTCCAGTCATGTAAAGAACACCCCCTTCACCAGTGCAACATTCCCACCAGCAATGTCCCAAATCTCCCTCCATCCCACCCCACCCCCACTTTTACTACAGACAGGCTTTCCAGTTCCCTCATTTATTCACTCACATAATTATGGTAGTTCTCTGTGTAGTTATTTCTATAATTGCACTCACCACTCTTTGTAGTGAGCTTCATGAAGTGAGCTGGAAGTTCCAGCTCTCCTCTCATTGTTTCTGAGGATTGTTGCAAAAATGACTTTTATTTTTCTTAAAACCCATAGATGAGTGAGACTATTCTGCATCTCTCTCCCTCTGACATATTTCACTCAGCATGATAGATTCTATGTACATCCATGTATAGGAAAATTTCATGACTTCATCTCTCCTGACGGCTGCATAATATTCCATTGTGTATATGTAGCACAGTTTCTTTAGCCATTCCTCTGTTGAAGGGCATCTTGGCTGTTTCCAGAACCTGGCTATTGTGAATAGTGCTACAATAAATATAGGTGTGACATCTAATCTCATCAAAATTGGGGAGAAGAAATGAACAGACGCTTTGATAAAAAAGAAATACAAATGGCCAAAAGGCACATGAAAAATGCTCCTCGTCACTAAACATCAGGGAGATGCAAATCAAAACAATGATGAGATACCACCTCACACCACAGAGATTGGCATACATCATAAAGAATGAGAACAATCAGTGCTGGTGGGTATGTGGAGAGAAAGGAACTCTTATCCACTGCTGGTGGGAATGCCATCTAGTCCAACCTCTATGGAAAGCAATATGGAGATTCCTCCAAAATCTGGAAATTGAGCTCCCATTCTACCCAGCTATTCCACTCCTAGGGATATACCCTAAGAACACCAGAATACAATATAAAGTTTATTTTTTAAAGAAAATATGTAAGAACAGGATATATAAAATTGTACAGCTACTTTGGAAAACAATTGGGAAGTTTATTACAAAAAATCAAACATAAAGTTGTCATGTTTCCCAGCAACTTTTCTTCTAGGTATATACAAGTATATAGGTGGATTGGGACACTCCTGTCTCTCTGCTTGGGAATTGCTCCTTGTGAAGTTAGGGAGGCCATATGCGTCACTAGTAATTGAGCCTAGCCTCTCACATACAAAACATGCACTCAGCTTCTCATGATAACCAGCACAATATCTGGAAAATTAAGATGGAAGACTTGAAGAGAATCATGGAGAATGATTTTGAAAGGGTAGAGTTCCTCTTGGTTTTAGTCCAATGCGAATATAGCAGATTGAAAAACAGGGCTGAAAGATTATTTATATATGATACCTTGATGATTATAGAAAATGGATATTATTTTCTGTGATAAACTGTTGGAGATTTATGAATAGGGGGATAACATAAATAGAAATTATCCTTGGATGAGAAAGTTCCTTGCTCTCAGCAAGTTGTAGCTTGGAAGAAATGATTGTAGTACTATTAAATTATAATAGCAAATCAATCAATAAAGCTCTTAGCTTAGTGTATAATAATTTATAATACTATGTTATGTCAACACTTAATGTCAAGCTAGTTATTGATTATGAGCTGGTAAAAAATGCCTACTTAATCGAATTCTACTGATTCTACTCATTGGTCAACAATGATGCTCTTGCTATTAAAGTTAAAAAGATTTGTTTTTACCCAGATTATTTGTAGGAACAAAAATGCCTACAATTACAACAAAGTGACCACTTTTGACAAGAACTGAGTGCTGAAAGGTGGTAAAGCATGATACACTTTTAGTATCGATATTATTGCAAATCACACACAAACATAGAGAGAGAGGAAGAGAGAGAAAGACAGAGATCTGCCATAGCAGCAGGGAATGGGGTATAGGAGGAAAACTGAGAATTCAGTGTTGGGAAATTCTGGTTGGAGCATTGTATAAAACTCAACCACCAATGTACTGTGTATCTCATTCAATTAAAAATTAAAAAAATAAAATATTATATTATTTATGATAATCACCTTCTATTAATGCTTCTATTGATGAGATATATGTGTTTATAAAAGTATGAGTTGCTATTTATCGAATTACAGAAATTACTGGTGTCATAGGCAGACAATTACTCATAGAGATGTCTTGAATTAAAAATATATTAATAATCTTTTGATTTGAATTTCATTTTGTTGTTGTTGTTTTTTTTTGGGGGGGGTCACACCTGACTGCGCTCAGGGGTTACTCCTGGCTTTAAGCTCAGAAATAGCTCCTGGAAGGCTCAGGGGACAATATGGTATTCTGGGATTCAAACCACCAACCTTCTGCATGCAAGGCAAATGCCTTACCTCCATGCTATCTCTCCGGCCCCTTTTCATTTGAATTTCAATTGAAATAACTTGGTTTGTCAGAACATTGTTTTTTATAGTATTGTGAGTAAAACTGTATTTAGTGCTTTTATAGGATAGTGTGTTGTGATAGGCCATGTAACACCATGATTAAAGGAGTAAGCTTTAGAGAAAATCTGGGTTAGAGAATTTTTTTCTGCTGTTATCAGCTTTGTCACCTTGCATTTTATCTGTTCTCTTTCTGTGCTTAGTATTTGCTTCAAAGGTGGTGTAGTAAATTAAAATAATGAAGTACTCAACAGGCTATAGGCATTATTGCTGCTGTTTTTTATACTCAGGTACATTTATACTGAGGTACATTATGAGACCAATTTTTTAGTTATTAAGATTAACAAAATGAAATTTAGGTTTTGAGTGTGATAATAGAAAAATATTTCATATTTATAAGTAACACTTTTGAGTGACATAGCAGGTGCTATTTAAAATTCAATATGTAATCATTATCTCTGAGTTGTACTGGATGTTTTGTTCTAAATAATAAATGTTTAGATATATGTATATCTTTTAAATTTAGTCTGTTGGGGAGTTGCAGTGATTCAGCAGAGTGGTACAGTTGGAGTGGTACAGTGGATAGGACACTTGTCTTGCATGTGGTCAATCTGGTTTCAATCCTTGGCACCACAAATGCTCCCTAAAGTCTTCCAGGAGTGCAGCCTGAGCACTATTGCAGGTGTGACCCCAAACCAAAATTATATAAATAAAATTTAAATTTTTATTCTGCTAAATGGAGCAAGGAAAGCCTCTTCAACAAAAGGTCTTGGGACAACTGGTCAACTACCTGCAGAAAAATGAACTCACCTCCAGCTAATACCATGCACCAAGGTATAATGCAAATGGATTAAAGACCTTGATATCAGACCTGAAACTATAAGGTATATAGAACAGCATGTAGGTAAAACACTCCATGGCATTGAGACTAAAGGCATCTTCAAGAAGGAAACTCAAGGCATTTTTAAGGAAGAAATAGCACTCTCCAAACAAGTCAAAGTAGTGATACAAAAATGGGACTATATTAAGCTGAGAAGCTTCTGCACCTCAAAGGAAATAATGCCTAGCATACAAAAGTTACCCACAGAATGGGAGAAGCTGTTCACCCAATATCCATCAGATAAGGGGCTAATATCTAAGATATACAAGATACTGACAGAACTTAACAAGAAAAAAATCTAACCCCATCAAAAAATGGAGAGAAGATATAAATAGACACTTTGTCAAAGAAGAAATACAAATGGTCAAAAGGCACATGAAAAATGCTTCACATCACTAATCATCAGGGAGATGCAAATCAAAACAACAATGAGGTTCCATCTCACACCACAGAGACTGACACACATCACAAAGAACCAGAACAATCAATGCTGGTGGGGATCTGGGGAGAAAGTAATTCTCATTTACTGCTGGTGGGAATGCCGTCTAGTCCACCTTTATTGGAAAACAATATGGAGATTCCTCAAAATAACTGAATTTGTGCTCCCATTTGACCCAGTTATACCACTCCTAGGGACACAAAAATACAATACAAAAATTCCTTCCTCACACATATTTCATTGCAGCACTTTTTACAATAGCCAGACTCTGGAAACAACCAAGATGTCCTTCAACATATGATTGGCTAAAGAAGCGGTTGTACATATACACAATGGAATATTATGCAGCTGTCAGGAGAGATGAAGTCATAAAATGTTCCTATGTATGAATGTACATGGAAACTATTATGCTGAGTTAAATTAGTCAGAGGGAGAGAGAGACACAGAATAGTCTCACTCATCTATGGGTTTTAAGAAAAATTGAAGATATTGAAATAATTCCTAGAGATGAGGGCCAGAAGGACCAGCTCAATATATGAAGTTCACCACGAAAGTGAAGAGTGCAGTTAGAAAAATAACTACGCTGAGAACTATCATAACAATGTCAGTGAGTGAGGGATGTAGAAAGCCTGTCTTGAATACAGGCGGGGGGTGGGAGGGAAGAGATGGGGCTTTAGTGATGGGAAGGTTGCGCGGTGAAGGGGGTTTTCTTGTTATGACTGAAACTCAACTATAATTATCTTTGTAATCACAGTGTTTGAATAAAGAAATTATAAAAAAAGAAAAAAAATTTATTCTGCTGAATATTCAGTAGCATTCTGTGAAAACATTTTCTCTATTGGTTAGAATACTTTATACAACCATTTTTCCTGTGGTTTGTGTGTGTGTGTGTGTGTGTGTGTGTGTGTGTGTGTGTGTGTGTTAAAAGGTCCCCTCGCTTAAATGGTATTTCTTGAATTCTTGTTCTTAATTAAAAAACAATTTAGAGCTGTTCATGAGATGAGTTTCTTGAGAGGTGGGTTTTATAATGGGGGCCAAGGAAGGGTTAAGGGGTTAACCCCTTCATCACATTCTGAGGTTTTCACAGATTTTGGGGGGATGTCATTTTCTGCTAATAAGTTTTGTTTTGTTTTAATCTTTTTTTCCCTTTCTTCTTTTGAATTGATATTTTTAACCTCTAGAAAAAATCCTCCCAGTAATTTTTCTCTTCTTTTTCAAACAGAACCACATAACTTGAATCACTTTTTCTTACTTAGAAATTGAGGGGGGAAAATGGATGGTATCAGGACCAGTCATATGAACATTGAGTAGAAATTAAAAAAATCAGACTTTAACACCAAACCCAAAGTCAATGACAAAAGAATCGATACCTAATGTACAACAAGCTATACATAGAGGGGACCAGTTACACTAGTAGTCCAGGGGGGGTGGGTAATGGAGGAAGATATGGGATGTGTGCTGAGAACAGGAGTGGAGGGAGGACAACACTGGTGGTGGGAATGGCCCTAATTCATTGTCACTATGGAACTTATGAAAACTTATGAAACTGTGAAAGTTTCGTAATTCACTTTTTCACAATACAAATAAAAAAAAGGTATGAGAATCAGGGTACTGATTTGTTTCTAGGACTGAAAAATAAAGATAAAGATTAATGTTAGAGCAAAAAGAAAAAGTATATATTCTAGGCTTTTATTTGAGAAATATAATCTAACTGCCCTATTCTTTGAGGCAAAAATTATTTTGCCTCAATGTTCTTGAGTAAATTGACTCTTCCTTTGCTACCATTACTTAAATCCTTTGTTCCCAAGATTTATCCTTCTGCTTATAGTGAATAGATTTTCAGAATTCATAATAGATTTTTATTAAGTTTATCTCCAAAACAAACCTCTAATTTCTTGAATGGGTCAGAAAATGGAGGGGAGGGTCAACCTTCTAACAAAATTTCTATCTAGTTTCAGCCCACTCTGAACCTATACCTTCACTGGTAGTCTTATAAATACCTACATCTTCACAGTCTCAAAAATTTCCTGAAATATAAAAACCTTCTAAGAGTGTTGAGTCATGAATAGGTTTACTGCTTCTTCTTTTCTTTTGCATTTTTTTCTGAGTTTGGTAAACAATATAATATTAATATATTTGCTATTTTCCAAAAGTTCTCTGGACATTGCTTATCTGATTACATCTGTCCCGATGCCTTGTTGTTATGGTTTAGACATTTTTTATAAGTAGACTGTGTAGTTATTTTAATAACATTTTTGTCATTATAAAAAGGAACTATATATGTTCAAATAAAGGTTATAAGTATTGTCTCCAGATTACGGCCATACCACCCTGAACGCGCCTGATTTTGTCTGATCTCAGAAGCTAAGCAGGGTCGGGCCTGGTTAGTACTTGATGGTAGAGTGCCTGGGAATACCGGGTGCTGTAGGTTTAAGAATTTTTACTGAACTTTATTTAAAATATTGTCTACAGTCCATGTAACGATACAATTTTATAAAGTTCATATTTTCATAAAAAAAATAACATTTTTGGGGCAGGCGAGGTGGCGCTAGAGGTAATGTGTCTGCCTTGCAAGCGCTAGCCAAGGAAGGACATGGTTCTGTCCCTGGGAGTCCCATATGGTCCCCCAAGCCAGGGGCAATTTCTGAGTGCTTAGCCAGAAATAACCCGTGAGAATCAAACGGGTGTGGCCCGAAAAAAATAACATTTTTGTGAGTTTGTTTTTGTTTCTGGACTATTCATGGCAATGCTTAGGAGATCATGCAGTGCCAGAGATAGAATGTGGAGGTACCCAGGCTACACATACACTCTGTGCTTTGGGTTGTATCCCCACTCAGTCCAGAGATAACCTCTTGGTTGACAATTTGAAACATTGCCAACTATTTCTATTTCAATTAAGTATTTTCATTTTATTCTTATTTAATTTTTCTAAATTCATGCCTTAACTTAAAATTAAGGATTTATTTAAATTGTTTCTTGAGTCATATTTAGGTCTTAGATTTCATCACAAATTTTGCATCATATCAGACTCTCTAAATCAATTTTTACTTTAAACAGAGATTGAATACTATGTTTTCTTGATGACACAGCCAAATAACTAAGAATAGAATCTAGGTTAACTTTTGCTAAAAGATGCACTGCATGCTATTTATGTCATTTAATTAATATGTCAAAAACATTGATATAATACATTGGTGCAATATAAATTTGATTTCAGAGAACTTCATCTACAATAAATTTGTCACCAGGAGAAGTGGAAGAAGAAGATGATGAAAACTCTTGTGGGCCTTCAGGACTCTGGGAAGCCTTAACTCCTTGTAATGGATGTAGAAACCTGGGTTTTCCCATTCTTGCACAGGTAATGGTTTGCTTTTTAAAGGTACAACCTTACATGATCATTTTGATATTGATAACCAAAAGTCACTATATATAATAACTTTATTTTGTAAAAAATGTAAACTTACTTCACTGGTTTTATGTGCTAAATGTGACCAACAGGAGTGGACGTAGGTTTTAAATTAAGTAATACTTTTGTTTGAAAATAAGTTTGTACTGATTGACTGACAATCAAAGGCCTGATTAATTAATTAGTTTTAATGCCATTAGCTACTAGAATTAAAGTTTTTAGATTTTGGGGACAAGTCCCCTTTTTCCAAATAAAGTACTAAAATTTGGTAAAAATTTGAGGGCATCGTTTGAAGGTGAATTGCACCTCAACTAAATTAAGACCAGTGCTGACAGGTGGTATATGCCAGCTATTAAATTAATATTTAAAACTTATATTAACGCTCAAAGATGGAAATGATGAAAATTGCCCTTATTTATAAAAATAATATTAATATAGGTAATTAAATGCTAGATGCATAATAAAGACAATTAAAATTAGTTTTTTAGACCTTCCATTATTTAGGATAACAATAAAGAATTATTACAATTAGATAGCATTTCTAATATTATTCTGACCAATGATAATATGACACTTAAAGAAAGTTATCATGGCCAAGATTAAATTTAAAACTGTTAATAAAATTAAGTTGTTAAAAATGTCATGCATACACAAAATTAGCAATATTATCTAAAAAAGGTTAAACATAATTAACTGCAACATTATTTAAACAATTCTGACTTCTTAAAAACTTTAATAAAAAGTTAGAGAAATTTGGAAACTTAAAAAAACCCAGACCTTATTTTGTTAAACAATGGGCTCCCTGGGGAGATCCCTTCCCCCTCAGGGAATTGAGCAAAACCTAGAAGAAGCTTGGATTCAAAGGGCAAACACAATTTTTTTCTTTGCTTTTCTCTGAGGCCAGGTTTGACCTAGGAAAAGCTGTTGAGCAAAGTTTACACATCTGTAATATACTTAGTCATAGTAAAAAGCACCACTGTTTTAACACACGATTTCAAACATACAATTTCAATGCACACTCAAGCAAACTTTTAGATTCACACAGCACATAAATTGACAAACAATATAAAGATGAGTTACAGGTGAAATATATGAGAGATGAGAAAAATTGTGGGAAATTTTTGGACGTCTCCAAACTTTCCCGCGAGATCTTTGCTGGCTATTTTATCAGAAAAAAATTTTCAGGAAAAGAAGGCCTTTTTAGAAGAGTAAGAAGAGCCGGCTCTAGTTAAAAAATAGTTTTTGAAGAGGAATGGAAGAAATTAAGTGCATTTGATTATTTCTTTAGATTCTTAGTTGGTAAATTTCATTTTTGTTGCATCAGATATGATATGAATTTTTCTATAGGTATTCATGTTTATTATTTTTAAAGAACATTGAGCAGAAACATAGTAAAATTTTACTCATTATTAGATATGTAAGATGTTAGTAATCATGATATTTAGACACATTTTTTAGTATATCTCTTCCCCATAAGGTATATGGTGAGTGAGGTAGAATATAGGGCTGGAAAGTTCCTTTGCTTACACCATCATCCCCAGTTAAAATAATTGCGCTTTTAGCAACATTATTAGCCAATCTTATGCCCAGCAAAGGAGATGAAACATGTTCAACAGCCCATGAGTAGGGCCAGTCTTTTCCAGCAATACAGGAAAAGTCTGCACCGGTATTCAAGAGACCTAGTATATTCTTATCCTGAATCTTTATAGATATTAAAGGCTGTTTACTTTCTAGTTTTTTCTTTTTGTAAGGCAAAGGTTGCCCCGAGGTGTTCTTATATTTCTCAAACATTACAGGAGAACAAGACTCAGCAACATTAGCAGATGCAGTATATAGACTGGTTAGTTCTATAAAATTTTTAATTCTTTGCACAGGAGAAGCAGCAGCCAAGGCCAATATAGGTTTATTTTTAAAGGCTTTTTTCTCTGGTTCTAAGTCTAATTCATAATTCAACCAATTTTTAGATCCTTTTACAGAATTTATAATCTCAGAAGGCCCCTGATTTTCTAATTTTGCGTTTTGAGCCATAGGTTTTAATTCGGGTCTATTACCTGTAAGATTACCAATTTGTGTCCATATAGAAGAGATTTCCAGATGGGCGTTTTCCGTATCTATTTGTTCATGAGACTCCAGAATGTCCTGGTCCATCCTGTTACCTAAAGAACCAGGGACTAACTTTATGTATAGCAACCTGAATAAATTATTGTAATTGTTGTTAAATTAATGTACTACCTTAAAAAAGTAGGAAAATTCTGTTTACCTTCTCGTCTTAAACCTGGTGCTGCCAGGGAGTCCTAGATACTCTGACGAGGTTTCTACTTCATGCACCTAAAAATGAAAAAGAAAGAGGAAAAAAAGAGATAGAAAAGGGGAGAGACAGCTTGCCTTTTTCCGATAGCCCCACGTTGGGCGCCATTCTGCTGCGGACAGCCTGCGTAGCTAAGCAAAACCTTCATAGGGTCTGAGAACCTTTACGGGAAGAAAGCGAGAACACTAAGCAGACAAATATAAAATATTAAAATGAAATAAAGGAAACCACACAAAATGCATTGTATGGGGACCCACATCCATGGGACGAGAAACAAATTTTACTGTTCAGCTGATGACATTTCAAGCACAAAACTCTGGTATGCATGGTGTTTTTAGGGAAAACAAAGAGTAGGAGATCTTCCGGAGGAACAGTACAATGGGGACAAGGCTCTAGAATCTACATATCAAATGACTAGTTATAGGTGAGAAAGAGCTCTGCTAGAGCGCTGGGTGAAAAAGTGAGGTGAAGGTGTTTTTGGGTAAACAGAAAACAGGTTTTGCAAGAAACCAGGAGGAGAGGGACAGGTTTTGTGAGAGATTTTTATGATGTTTATGTAGTTGCCAGAAAATAGATTTTTGGGGGGGATGGAAATAATTGTTTACCATTATAGAGCTAGACTCAGAAAAAAACAAGCTGCTGGTGCCAGGTTATACTAGAAGTAAGAGTCACAAATAAACTAGCCAGCGGGGAGCTTTTGGCGGGCTTTGGTACCGAAATTCCTTTGTGAGTGTAGAAAAGCTAAGGCCGAATTTCTGTAGTAGAAAAGGAGACAAAAATCAAATAAAAGGAAAAAAGAGAAAATGTAATGTCACAGCCGTGTCAGAATTATAGCCAGTAATCCACACAAAGGGTCAATGATTGACTTCTCTAAATGGGTCTTCTGACAGATAATTCTTGGGAGGAAAATTAGGCACTGCACCAGGAAAGCCAAAAGCCACGTCTGGTGCGTGCTTCCTAAATAAATGGAGACATACCTTTGTGGGTAGTGACAGTATTCTCTTTTAAACCCCATCAACTTTATATTTTATGTTTTGTTTTTATTTTGGGGGCCACATCTGGTAGTGTATAGATTTACTCTTGCCTTTGTGCTCAGAGTTTACTCTGAAGTGGGCTTGGGGAGTATGAGGTGCTGGATATTGAACCTGCATTGGCTATGTGCAAGGTAGGCACCCAACCTAATTTACTATTACTTCAGCACTTTTATGTATTTTCTAAAGTTAAATTTGAAAGCAATATAGGGCTCTTATAATACCTGATCATACTATTCACAAGAAATCTATTAGTTAATCCAGGAATGTATAGGTAAATTAAAGATTGAGAGCATCCACTGCATTTGCCAAGCCCTGAATTCCATTCCTGGCACTCTAAAACAAAACAAAACATCTTTCTGGCTCCAAAATTTCTTTAAACACATTTCAAGTATACCTATGTATTTGTTGTTCACAATGTGTCCTGCAACTTTGCTCTGAACAATTTCATTCCCCTTTGCTTTCATCTTGTTTGGTTTGGATGTTCTTCTGAAAGTATTTTATATTTAAAAACAACATTATTGAGGACAGAGAGATATTATAGTGATAAGGTGCTTTCCTTGTTCATGGATGACCCCATTTACATCTCTGGCACCACATAAGTCCCCAAGCCCTGCCAAGTGATCCTTGAGCATACAGCCAGGAATAAGCTTTTCAAAATTTTATGGAATTTTTTTCTTTCAGATAACTAGATTATTTAAAGGATTTCTCCCAAACTAACAAAAGTTTAAGATTCTTAATAAAATAATGGCTTTAAATTTAACTTTTACTTTTATATTATATATTGGGATTTTAATTTAATATAAAAGATTGGAAGCAAAACAAGAGTGATAAAATTGGGGAAAAAAGTTTTCCCAGAAAGTCTTAAGTAAACTCATGTTATTTCTTAATATCTGCTAAGAATAGTAGGAATTGCAATTCATTTGCAAAGTGACTATGGTATGCCAGATATTTAACATGTATATGCTAATTTTCGAAGATATCATTTAAAAAATGTATCTTATTGGGGCCAGAGTGGTGGCACAAGAGTTGGGCATTTGTCATGCACTTGGCTGACCTAGAAGAGATCATGGTTTGATCCCCTGGCATCCCATATGGTCCCCCAAGCCAGGAGCAATTTCTGAGTGCATAGCCAGGAGTAGTAACCCCTGAGCATCACTGGGTGTGGCCCAACTCCCAAAATAAATTAATAAAAATGTATTTGATTCAAGGTCAATTTGTATTAGTGCCCTGATTCAAACTTGAAAAATACAAGAACTGTGGTGTTAGATTTCCTGATTTTCTATCTACTTTCCTAATTCTCTTTTCTTGTTATATACTTTGGAACTCTTCAAAGAATTTTCTTGCCTAATAAATATGGCTCAAATATAGATGATAATCTCTGAGAGTAATGTCTTAGCATTTTATTCTATCACATCTTCATTTAAAAACTAAAGAATAGATAAAAATTGCTTAGAAACTGTAAATTTATGTTTTATTGTTACCCCTTCCTGGTAATAGAGTACATGTTACAAGAGCAGAGAATCTGAGTTAATCCTATTATTGTGAATGATATTACTCCTCCACAGTCTTAGAAGACAGGCCTACTTGTGCATAATGTTCAATTCAGGGCTTTTCGTCAGTCCTGTTGAATTATCTTCAAATATCTAATTAAAGATAGACTATAAAAGTAGACTTAAACTCTAAGGTTAAATCTAAGATTGAGCCTTTAAGTCTTTTGATAACAAGCTTGTCAATCGTTGCTACTTGCTGTATTCATTCTGCCACTTGAGCAGAAGCCAACAACAATTACTGCTTTTCTGGAAATACCCTTTGAGGACAATTATGGGGGGGGGGCGATAGAATTTGCTGACATTATTATATGCTGATGATACCCATTATGGCCCTGCTGGCTCTGGTCCCCTGACTCAGTGGAGAATGATCTCCTTCATGCTGATTTTTTTCTGAGTCTGCTTGCTTCCACAATGTGATTGCTTCCACTTCCAATTCCCTGTGGAGGTATCTTGTCACCACTGCTCCTGCCATCACCTTTGCCCCTTCCTCAGGCTTGTGACTGCAGAAATCTGTGAAATCCTGAATTCTGATTGTTTGGGAGACAGGTTATATTCATTCCTCTCTCGAAGAGTCATGATGGGTGTCCTCAAACATTTCACTGTTCATGTGAAGGCATCTGATGCTTACTTGATCTTGTTCCTTTCTATAGAAGTGAAAAGTACTCTCCTGTGGGGAAACCAAAAGAGAACATAGAATGAGACCAGTGAGCCTCTGCTCCCTTTTATTCATATAGCTCAATAAGTGCTTATATGAAATGTGAACTTTTAAATCCAATCCTTTATTTGGTGTTGGAATCCTTCCCATAGAATGCACAGTGACATTACTATGTTGCTGAAACCTTCCAGTGCCAAGAGGCACTCTATAATTCACCAGCAAATAATTCATATGCTTTTTATAATGATACTTTTGTTAACATTTTCTGCTGGTCAAGTGATAGGCACTTAAAGAGTTTGATTTGATAACAGAAAATTGTGGTCATGCATATAAACCCTGCACGTAGCCACTTGGAATATATCCCTTTATCTGTACTGAACAGGCATGGGGAGACTACATCCTATTATACATATGCAATCTGTGTTGGGACAGTTTTGGACTAGAAATGAGACAGATAGCTATTGGACACTAGTATTGACTAGAACCAAGACCTAATGATGGCTAAAGTGATTTTTGAAATATATCCTTTAAGAACTTTGGAAAAATGCTCTAGGAACCTCCCCAGTGTGGCATAATCTCTTACTTCTACTACTTTTCCAAGTAAGCATAGCATCAAAGGCTCTGTAGGGCTTCTATGTGCCCCTGACATGCATACTTACCCCTGGGCTATTATTGTCTTCCTCCAACCCAGGAATCAAGTATCGATTCCCAGCTGGGAGGGCCTCTGTGCCGCTGTATGCTTCCACTGGTGGTTTCAGGATGTAAACAAGGTTTTCCCAGTGAATGAAAAGGTCCTTGATCTCTGAGGAGGGACACAGCTGAAGGTAGAAAGAGCGGCCAGTGACAAGCTTCAGGCGGAGCTGTTGTTTCAAGCCATTATGGATAGTAATCTTGACCAACTTCAAGGGGAACAGCCGGGTTAGCTCTAAGATCTGTGTGGGCTTTGTATTCCTTTCCTGGGCATCAGTACTCTGATAGTCGTTGATGGTAGCAGGGCGGGCTAACAGCATGACATCAGGGACAGTCAGGTGGGGGCTGGTGCGCACGATGCCCACGGTCACCATCCGTGCCCGATTGTGCACATCCATCACTTCACCCCTTTTGCTGACCTGGATGAAGTCACTTTCAAACATGGGTGCATACTTGAATATGCTGTACTCTCCTTTATACAGCTGTTGCTGAAGCTTGCCCATGGAGCTACTAAACATGCCCATTGCGGGACTACTTTTTGCTGTGTAATATGGTAGCTCATCTTGGTAGCTCATGGCTATCTGCTCTCAAGACCACACCTGAGCGTCTGGTTTCCCGGATTTTCTAGAAGATGGATTGGTGTTTGGATGGAGTGGAGGGAGGGGATGGTGGAAGTGCTGATTTACTGACCACCCAGTGCCAGAGACATTGGCGTCATTTGAACTAATGTTCTGCCCTGTGTACCTCTGGGGTTTGTAAATGTGGAGGCAAGTGGAGGTGTCTTGGCATGTGCTGATGTCAAGGGCGCAGAGGTAGAGCCCCAGCCGTATTGGAGACACACAGATGAAGGCAGCAGAGGTAGAGCCTGGAGTAGATGTTGAGGTTGCACAGATGTGGAAGATGCAGAAGCAGAGCCCTAGTCTGTATAGAAGGGTACACAGGTGTGGAAGGTAATGAGGTGGACACACAGTTGTTATTGGGGGTGCAGAGATGTGGAAGGTGTGGAGGTGGAACCCCAGCAGATGTCAACATGTGGAGATGGGCAGAGACAGGGTACCAGTATAAAGCCGGTGAGGGGGGCAGAGGTTGGCCCCGGAAGTAGTCAGGATGCTCACGTGTGGAGGTGGGCACAAATCAAGACTTGAGTTGATGTCCGTGTGTGAAGGGATTAGTGTTCACTCTGGACACCCGAATTCTGCTCCCATAGGCACCTTTGCTCTTGGATGGCGCTACATCAACTTCCTATCTGAATCACACTGCTCCTCCCTTTGGGAACTGAAGTCCCGGCCTAGGACTTTTAGCACCTGAGAGACAGCCTTTATCCTTCCCCTGCCTATTGTGACCTGGACCTTTGTTGCTGCTGCCTACCAGCCCCTCCCCTCAAGCTAGTGCTCATTTCTCCAACCACAGCTCTGCAATGTGCACTAGCTAACCTCTTCCTAAAGACCAGTCCAAGGAACTGAATTCAAATGGGCAAATAATTGCATCTGAAACAGGTTAGGCAAACCTTTTCTGTTAGGTGTAAGTTTAAATCCTGTAGAATTTTAGACAATACAGCTTTAAGAGAGTTGGCTTTTGTGAAACAAGACAGCACAGGATGTTTATCAGAGTTTATTGTAGCAAAAGATGTCAGAGGAGATTAATGTCTTACAATAGGGTGAGGGTTAAATAAATTGTGGAGCGTTTTCTGATAGCATATCCCGGAGTTGTAAAAATTATTTAGTAGTTTTCTAGTTAATGACATCATTTTTCTCCATAAAGAAAAAGAATATAGCAGTGGTTTGTGTGTGGAGGGGATTGAGATTATGTGCATGCCAACATTGGTTAAACCCTTTCTGGATGTTGTCATTTCAGTTTTACTATGCATTTTCCATTTTCATTAATGTAATTGTTTTTTTTTCTAGTAGCAGGAAAAAATAAGGCTGTTTTATTAACAGATTTCTTTTTACAACACTGATATATTTCGTCTTGCTAGTGAGATGTTTCAGTTTAGTGAGATGTTTCATTTTTTCCTAAATATCTTTCTTCTAATAATATAGAGGAAAAAACCTCCAAAATTATTTTTATTCTGTCAAGACTTTACCCACTCTAAAATTGTATCAGAAATATATGAAAAATTTTGCCAAGTAATAAAAATATTATCAATTTATCAAAATGTAAATATATTTATTAGAAAAATACTGAAAACACAGTTTATAATTTCTGGAACTTTAGGAACAGTTTTTCTATTCATACTGAAATATAGTTACATCTGTTAATGTACATATTTTTCCTTTATTAATATTTATATAACCAAAGTCCTTAATTCTTAATTTTCACTTGTTCATATTCTTGTCTTTTAATTATCCAAAGCAATAAGCCAAATGTGCATTTATAAATTAATCACACATTTAAAGTTCTCCAAGTGGTTCTGGTGAATATTTTTAAGGCATTCATTATTTAAAGATGGATTTTTAGAAATTAATAAGGTTTATCACTGTATTCTTCTTTTTGTTTTGTTCTGTTTTTTTTGTTTTGTTTTGTTTTTTGGGTCAAAACCGGTGACACTCAGAGGTTACTCCTGGCTATGTGCTCAGAAATCGCTTGGGGGACCATATGGGACATCAGGGGATTGAGCCCTGGCCCGTCCTAAGCTAGCGTGCTCTAGGCAGACGCTTTATACCCTGTGCCACTGCTCTGGCCCCATATCCTTATATTCTTAAAAACTCTTATGAATTCACATATAAGATATTTATCTCAAGATTCCATTAGATGCTGAGTAAATTGCCTGATCTGTAGGATAACCAGAAGATAGACTGATTTAGGGATTGTGGACTTTTTTGTTGTTGTTGTTCTTTTTGGGTCACACCCAACAGTGCTCAAGGGTTACTCCTGGCTCTACACTTAGAAATCGCACCTGGCAAGCTTGGGGAACCATATGGGATGCCAGGATTCCAGTCACTGTCCTCCTGCATGACAAGCAAACACTCTGGCTCCATGCTATCTCTCCGGCCTGTACTTTCTTAATTATTTTCTAGACCAATAATTAAATCCACAATAGAGTCAACTAACATTCTTACAAATATGTATCTACTTTCATGAAGCTGATGACATTTTATTTTTATTTTAATTATATTGAAAATTCAGGCTCATATTTTCTTCAATGGTTATAAAACTCAAATGGTTAAAAACATACCTGAATTTGAGATTAGAAAATTATTTTTATGTAAATGTAGCAATATTTTGTATTGTTGTTCTTTGAGATGATTTACAAATAGTAGTGACTGTATACACACATGTATTTTGAGGGGCACTGCCAACCATATTTAGAATTTACTTTTGGTTCTGTGCTTACAGATCACTCCTGAAGATGCTCAGATTAAATTTGGATTGGCCACATGCAATTGAAGTGACTTGACTCTTGTATTCTCTCTTCAAATCCATGATTAGATGTGAGAAAATAAGTTTATGCTTCCCCTCTTCTACACTAGAGTTTGTGTGGTGTAAATCACTTGATTTATTTGGGTCATATTTTTCATATCTTTAAAATGGAGATGGTACTTAGATATCTTTCATTTCCACAAGAATTATAATCCTGTGATAAACATTCAACTCTTTTTTCCATCTGTAATAAGATTTAAAATAAAGACTCCAAACAACAATGATGAAGGAAAGAAATATTTATATAACTCTGAGTATTAGATTCAACAAGCAGCTCAATTTTATAGTTGAAGTTCTCAGTACACTCAGAATTGAGCTTCCATATGACCCAGAAATTCCAGTTTTGTATCTCTCCCCAGGACAGAAAAACATTCATTCAAAAGGACATATTCACACCACTATTTAATGCTGCACTCAGTACAATATGTCTAATAGATGCCCAATAACAGATGAGTGGGTCATGAATATGTGGTATATGTATATATATATCACATATATATGTTATATATATAACAAAATACTGCATAGCTGTAAGGAATGATCCAATAATGTAATTATCTACAATATGAATGAAACTGGAAGATATCATGTCAAATGTAGTAAGCCTGAGAAGGATAAATGCAGATTGATATCACTTACATGTGGAATTTAAAATTAATGCACAAAGAAATGAATGCAATGGTTTAAATGCATGTCTAGAATACTTTCAGCTCCAGAGTATACCAAAGAGAAGACACAAATTTCAGTAGAGGAATAGAAGGACAGATGTGAAATAATAGGGGACAGGGGCCAAAGAAACTCAGAGCATGTTAAGAGCATGTTAAGAAAGAACAGTACTAACTATCCAAACCATGAAGACAACAACAATCAAATCATGAGCCCCAAAGATTAACAACAATTTTATAAAGAAACATAAGATCATAACATAAAGATCAAAACATAAGATCAAAAACATAACATACATAAGATCAAGAACATTTTTGTTATGAGATTTTATCAGGTGCAGTCACGATGCATTTGGTCTCAGCTACGGGCTCTGACGTCATCTGCTTTCAGGTGGTTTCCCATAGTTACAGCTATCAGTGGGAGTTTCAGAATGGTCTGCATTGTGCCTTGGGGTCTGAGTCAGCTGAATCTGCCCAGAGACCTATCTCTCTTGATCCAGGTGACAAGGCGGTTTCTGCATTTTATATCTGCAAACCTGCAAACTTGACTAGCTGTTAGTATAAAGAGGACAATAACATTATTGCTTTCTCTTAACTGGGGTCCAAGGGAAATGCCTCTAGACCTGTATTAATTCTTATACCCTAAACATTTCCAGGGGAGGCTTACAAGCTTCCCTTCTAGTTTTATATTCCCTGAAAGCTTTCTATCACCTTAGAAATCTTACAAGGGAATTAGGGCCCGGTGAGGTGGTGCTAGAGGTAAGGTATCTGCCTTGCAAGCGCTAGCCAAGGAAGGACAGCAGTTCGATCCCCCAGTGTCCCATATGGTCCCCCCAAGCCAGGGGCAATTTCTGAGCGTTTAGCCAGGAGTAACTCCTGAGCATCAAATGGGTGTGGCCGGAAAAAAATGAATCTTTGGGGTCGGAGAGATAGCACAGCGGCATTTGCCTTGCAAGCAGCTAATCCAGGACCTAAGGTGGTTGGTTCGAATCCCAGCATCCCATATGGTCCCCTGGGCCTGCAAGGAGCTATTTCTGAGCAGGTAGCCAGGAGTAACCCCCGAGCACAGCCGGGTGTGACCCAAAAAAATTAAAAAAAAAATCTTAAAGGGGAGTGTGGGCAAAAGATCCATCCTCTGTCTTCAGGTTGGCAAAGGACTGTATTTCCTACCTATAAGAAGGGATGAAACCGTATGCTACCTTGAATCTAAATGATGAAATTGACTGGTTTGGTTGTGCAGTTTTAACTTCTGAAAAATCAGATCAATTAGACAGTGGATTATTACTTGAACTGATCAGGCTCTAAAGCAGTAAATAGTCCTCTCTCTTTGGGAGGACAGAGCTCTCTCTGAAATGATAACACAGAAGTTAAGTCAAAGCATCATAGCATTATATAGTTCAAAATTGTTATGAAGCAAGGTAAATTTCTTTTGTGTGTGTATTTTTTATTATTACCAATGTGATTACAAGTCTTCCACGGTTATATTTAAGGTACATAATGACAGTAAATTAGGGCCATTGCTACCATTAGTGTTATCTTCCCTCAACCCCTGTTTTCAACATGTATCCCATACCTCCCCACATTGCCCTCTGGACTTTTACTGTAACAAATCCCCTCTGTCTATAACTTGTTGTAGATTCTGTTGTCATTGACTGTGGGTTTGGTATTTAGGCCTGATCATTATTTATTTCCACTAAATTTTCATATAACTGTTTGCTCCTGGTACCATCCACTTTCCCCCCTAAACGCAGAACAAGATGATTCAAATTCTGAGGTTCTGTTGGGGGGAAAAAGCTGGAGGTGTCCATATAGGAGCTATCAATATCAATTTAAAATAAAAAAAGGGGGGGGGAAAGAAGAAGCAATGACAAAGTACACAACAGCCACAATAAACAACTGCTAAACAATAAGAACAAAAAAGAAAATAAAAAAAGGGAAGGAGGGCTGGTGTAGCAAAGTTTTGTGCCTTTTTTTTTCATAGGCACAGCAAGTATTGGGGGAAATTAGAAAGGGAATTCCCTTGGCCTAAGAGATACAGGGTTTCTCCACCCTTAAGCATACTGTCACGGAAACAACTACAGGCTCCAGACTTGCTTGTTATTGAACCCCAAGGTCTTTGTATGGTGCCAGGAAACATTTTGCTGACAAAGTTAGTCCTCTTTAATTAGAGATCTTGGTATTTGCACAGGTCATAGGACAAAGTCTAGGATAGAATCTTTCTTTATGGTTCTAGAAGTCTGCTCTGTCACAGTTGTTGTAGTCAGTCTTCTGTAAGTAGTGACCTTGGTTTTTGCACAGATTCTAGGATATAAAGCCTAAGATATAATCTTTTCTTATGGTTCCAGAAGTTCTTCTCAGTCATAGCTGTCAAAGTCAGACCTCTGAAATTAGAGATTTTGGGTTTTGTTCTAATCCTAGGCTAACGCCTTGGCTAGGGTCTTTCTTATTGGACCCAGGAAAAGTTTTGCCTGTTGTCAAAGTTGTTGCAGTTGTCAAAGTTAGTCTTCTGTTATTAGTGATCTTGGTTTTTATGCATATCAAGGACAGAGTGTCTTCTGATTTCATCTTAACATTAGGTGATGAGGTAGGGCAATCTGCTCTTAGATTAAGTTGTTGCTGTTTTCTCATCATCATAATGCCATATCAACCTGGTGCAAGTTGGTGCCAGAGCAGTTTTAGGAACTTTCCTGGGGGAGTTTGGTTTCTGGTGCTATTGCAGGGAACTATGTGGGTTCTACAGTTGAGATCTGGGGTTCAGGGTTGGATGGTCATTGTCTGATCACATGAATCTAAGTCGAGTCCCCATGACACATATTCAGTGTGGGAGGTGCCCCTGTTTTATAAAATTTATGAGTTCCTGACCCTAGTAGTAAGAGTTTGTTTCTATACATAAGATTTCTCCTTTTTTAGTATTCCTGTGCAAAAGGGAATGATGCCATATTATATTGCTGGTACATTTGGGAGTAAGAATGACAGGCTACACAATCCCTTTGCCCTGGTTTTGACCTGAGCTTTTATCCCATTTAAGACATTTTCTTCTAGAATTTCACACTAAGCAGAACCGAAACAAGTGAAATTAAAAATTATAGAGAAATTTTAAAAAATGAAAAAATTAAAAAATTTTTAAAATTTAAGAAAAAAGAAAGGAAAAAAGAGATGGAGGAGATTACTTTTACATTTGGAAATAAACTCACTAAGAGGCATAACTATTGAGGTATTAAACATACAAAGAAAATATAGATATCCCCATTGAGTCTTTTGAGATTTTTTTTGGAGTGGTGAGATTCAGTGCCAATTTCCATCCCACACCATGGTCTGAAGTAAGGTAAATTTCTTATAGTCACAATATGTTCAAATGTATTTATCAATAAGTAACCAATACAGGAGTGGTAGGTATATAGTCATTTTTGAGACATAGAAATATAAGGAAAATATTCGAAGCAACATTTTGCCATATTTTGCAAGTTTTACAGTCTTCATGAAATTTAACTTTTTATAAAATTATAAAGTAATTATTTTATATTTAAAAAATTAAAAATAATTTTGACCATAACCAGTGATGCTCAGGAGTTACACCTGGCTGTGCTCAGAAATCACTTAAGGGACCATATGGGAGATCAGGGGATCGAACCACAGTCCATCCTAGGTTAGTGCATGTAAGGCAAAGGCCTTACTGCTTGCACCACTGGTATGGCCCCATATTTAAAAAAAATTTTAAGGAAAATGCATAATGTAGTTGACATAACTGATTATAATACATTTGATTCAAGATAAGTGAAAGCAGAGCTATTGAAAAGAAATAGAAAATAGAAAGAAAAACTAAAAATGGGAGAATAAAAGAAAAGAAGTTCAGTACCAAGTATATTTGTGAAAAGTATTGATTATTCTATACTTTTAATGAAATTATTTATTTAAAAGGATAACTTTTTATTGACATCTAAAAGATAATTAATTGGAAGAGAAAATATAAAGAAAAGTTTCAGCACTATTAGGCAAGTTCAGATAATTTGTTGATTGGTTAGTTGTACTGTAAATTTCTCTAAAGCACACTTCTTATTAAAATGAATCAGAATTTACTAATAAAAATTATAAAAAAAAATCTCAAAAATCTTTGAGAAAGGCACACAAGGTCTGACATTGGTTTTTTTTTTTTTTTTTTGGTTTTTTTTTACTAATTGAGAGAAGTTCCCATTAGTACACAGTTTTGTGAATAGAGAACAAAAGATTATGCCAATTTTCTGAGCAGTTAGATATTTGTCTGAAGACACTGCCAGTCTTTCTCAGGAAAAGCTCTTTAATGCTATACAGGTGTTGCTATACAGGGAGAAAACACAGCTGAGTTAATTTTACTTCTCCCTTTATTTCAGGGTAAATTTTTCCTGGTAAAATTCAAGCTAGATTAGTGATTGCATTTACAGCTTTCAGTTCCCTACGACCAGTCTTTACAATTAATAATTTCCATATAGGTTACCCAAGAGGATTGGGCTTTAAGTCGTATAACATGCCTTTAATTTAATAAACTATAGAAAATTAATTGCTCTTTTCACCTTAAATCTTGCCAGATAGCTGCATAATGTTATCTTATGTTCTTTAGCATACATTTAGAAAGATTGGAGATATCTCCATTTGGGGCACCCATTAAGGGCTTTGGGGTAACCTAGCTGACTATTAAAATTCCCTGTCTGCATGAGGAATAGTCCTCACTATAGAGAGAACTTCCTGCCTGTATATATGCAAACTAACAAGTGTCATTGAGCATAAAAAATACTGAAGGTGCCAAAAAAGCAAATCTTTCTCAAATTTACACAACACATAGAGCAAGCATTAGAAATATAAATTTTAAATTCCATTTTGAAAATCTAGATTTTTTTAATAATTTCTATAGATCCAATTTTCTATGAGCACTGTAACTTAGAGCTTCTAAGTTCCTATTTAATAGAATTCTCTATATAAAACATTAGATCACCTCTAATTTTAAAAAATGATTAATAACCCAGTTTAATCATGCAGTATCATAAATACACTATCTTTTTGCATAAATCATACATTCATATTTTTTCTAACCTTTCTTTTTGATCCTTCACTGATTACTAAGGTCACCATATATGGACAATTTATCTTTAGTAAATCATGTAAACCAACTCCACTGGTCCTACTTGTCAAATGTAACCTGTAGGAGTGGAGGTAGTTTTGTTAAATTTAAAAGTAGCCTTGGGGGATGGAGTGATAGCTGCAGCAGTAGGGCATTTGCCTTGCACTTGACTGACCCAGGATGGATCACGGTTCAATCCCCTAACCCCCCCAGCGACCCATTGGTCTCCCAAGCCAGGAGCGATTTCTGTGCACATAGCCAGGAGTAACCCCTGAGTGTCACCGGGCGTGGCCCAAAAAACAAAACAAAAAAAAATAAATAAAAAAGTAGTCATTGCTGCAAATAATTTTGCACTGATTAGCTAATTATTAATGGCCTGATCAGCCATCTTATGCCTTCTTAGCTATAAGAGTTAAAGTCCTTAGGGGCTAGAACGGTGGCACAAGCAGTAGGGCATTTGCCTTGCACTTGCTAACCTAAGTTCGATCCCCTGGCGTCCCATATGGCCCCCCAAGCCAGGAACAATTTCTGAGCGCATAGCCAGGAGTAACCCCTGAGCCTCATCGGGGGTGGCCCCAAAACCAAAAAAAAAAAAAATCCTTAGAGTTTGTTGACAGGTCTCCTTTACTAAATAAAGTACTTAATTACGTTAAAATTTGAAAGCTTCCTACTGAAGTGAAATTACACCTGAAGTTTCTGATGGTAAAGGATTGCAGACCTTAGTCTGAGTCAGCAGGAGTAGTATAATTACTGTTTTAGACCAGATCAAAGCCAGTGCTGACATGTGGTCATGAACCCCCAGCTCAGAGCTCTGGATGAGTGTGCTAGGTGCTTAAATCTGTTCTAAGGGCACACCAGCTTCTCAAGTTAGCATCCTATCTAGGAGGGAAATATGAAAATTGTTTCTTTTTTTAGAAAACTAAATGCTAGAGGTGCTTATTAAAGACATTTAAAATCAATTTTATAGACTTCCCTTTTTTAGGATGACAATAAAGTACTATTATGTTCAGGTAGCATTTCTAATATTATCCTGACCCATTGATATTATCACACTTCATAAAGTTGTCTTATGACTAACATTAAATTTAAAATGTGTCAATGAAATTAAGTTCTTAACAATATCACGCTAATATCATGTCAATTCTGTTAACAATATTAATTTATTAATTGTTAATCCATAATCCTAATCCACAATGCTTTGGATTATGCCTTTAAATCTTAATCTAGCTGGAGAAAGTTCTCTTGATTAAAATAATTTTCATCAATTTTTGATAACTATATCCCACCATTCTCTTCTGGCTTGAAGAATATTATATCAGCTCTGTATCTTTTGGGCTTTCCCTTTTAAGTAAGTTTCTTTTTATCTTGGTGCTTTCAATACTCAGTCATTGACTGTTGTCATTTTCTGTATAATGTGTCTTGGAGGTTTTCTATTTGTGTCCATTTTGTCTGGGACTCTATTTCTCTTGAATTTTGGTACCTGTATTCATCAACTTTGGAGAAGTCTTACACGACATTTTTGTTTGTTTGGGGCACACATTCTGTGATGCTTGGGAGTCATTCTTGCTTTGCACTCAGTACTCACTCCTGGTAGTGCTCTGAGGACCTCATAGAGTACTACTGGAAATCAAAATTGAGTCAGCATCATGTAAGGCAAGTGCTCTATCTGCTATGTTTTATCTTCTGTCCCCTATGATTTTTTAAATCATAAATTATCATAAATCATAAAGTAATGGTTCTTCATTAAATTGCCTTCCTGTTCTTAAAGGATTACAGTAATTGTTTTATTGTTACATTTGACCTTATCCTTTAGTTATTCAATCTATTATTTATTTATATTCTTACTTGTTTACATTTTCTGTTGTTTCCTTTAGGGTTCCTGCCTCTGTCTCATCTTAGAGTGCCTCAGTCTTTTCCTCAGTGTTGTTATTTTGTTGTTCTGACCTTTTATTTTATGTTTTTAAAAAAAATCACCTACCGTATCATTCATTTCTGTCACTTATGCTTGTAGTTTTTTCATTTCAGCTCTCATTTTCACATTAAGCTTTCAGTTTTTGTGATTTGCTGACTACCCATGCCATTGTTTCTTTAAAATCATAAAACTTTCTTCAACCTGGTGTCACTGGAATCATTCTGAGAGTTTGAAAAGCTATTAGTGCTATTTGAGCCTTTTCTCTTATTATTTTCAGTCATTGAACTTGGTGGAATTCTATGTGTCTGCCCTATAGTTTTTCTGGCTTTCTATTGTGCTGAGAGTAAATCTTTGAGTTAAAACTCTGTGGAAGTCTTTGAGGAGCTTCTGGGAGGCTGGGAACTACTCTCTTCTTTCCTTATCCATTTTTACCCAGTGACATGAGAATTATGAGCAATGTGAGATTTGAGGAAAAGAACTGTGGAGCAAGGCCTATTGATATGATGGAGATCAGTCTTGGAGGCTCTTCATACCTATGCAAAAAAATAGAAATCCACTTTTGTTTTAAAAAGATGCTAGTTGGGAGATTAGTCTCAGCTAAAGAATTGGGGAGCAAGCAGAGTTTATGATTATTTCTTTATATTCTTTGTTGTTTGTTTTTGGGTCATAGAAAGTTCAGTGAGATAGAATAGAGGCTAAGGCATACACTTTGCATGCAATCAACTCCCAATTTAATATCCAGTAACACATTTCTTTAAGCACCTCAAGTGTTGCCTTGAAGCCTTCCAGTACAGCCAGAGTGGCCTAGGCAATCCCTGACACAACAGAGCCTAGGGAGTACCATATCTTAGATCACCATATTAAACCCTAAGTATTTCACTGAGTGATTTTAGGAGTGATTCTTAGGTAGCCTGAACAAAATATGGAAACTCCCTATTCTGTAGAAATATCTACTTAAAGAAAGCAAAGAGTGAGAAACCTTGAGTGAACTGGATTAAAAACAAGACAGAAATGTATTTCCCTCTCATATCCTTCTATGACTGGAGTAAATGCTTCCTTGTTGAGGGAAAAGATTGCATCCTATTGCAGTGTTGAATTTAGTGCCACTCCAGATAATAAAGACTCTTGCATTATAAAATATGAAAGTGATCAATTGATTTATGAGTGTTGATAATTGTATCTAAATTTTCTGGAAAATTTGAGGAAGGAAAATTGCTTGCTAGAGAATATCTTAACTCTTGCAAATATCTTTATTTTGGACATGGATGCCTTGACTTTGATCCAGAAGGAGATCAATTTATTCTTAGGTTTCAAGGTTTTAAGAACAAAATAACACTATTTGCTTGGGGGGCAGTTTACAAGCTTCAAATTAAAATGTGTACAGGGAGAAACCAAATGTTTGCTCAGGCATTCAATTAGTACACTACTGGTATGCTTCTGGAGTAATAAGTAGTCACTCTTAGATTTATTATTGCTCAAGAAGTAGCTTGGAATAAGTCAGACTTCCAGGTATTTTTCCTAATTTATCTCCCTGAATTAAACCAGAAAAAAAGACTAGTGTGTTTTTTAAGGCTTTGTTCATATTATTTATAACATCATTTGAATAGGAAAAATGATGTTCCCAAGGGCTAATCTCTTGGGCATTTCTTTAAGTTTTTAAGTTTTAAGATTTTAAGTTCTCATGTCAAATAGAATTTCTCTTTGTTTTAATGATAGTTTCTTATACTCTGCAAATATTGGTAATATTTAAATATTTTTAATTAAATATCTTGATTCAAAAATTATTCACAGTTGAGGTTTAGAAATACAATTTTCTACCATCAGTTTTACCACCAATGTTAACTTCCTTTTAACAGATTCCTTTCCATATAAAACCCCTTGTCTGTCTGCCATTTAGACAGGCACTTTTTAAAATTTTCTTTTTAAAGTTTGGATCTCATAATTCAGTGTTGTTGACTCCATAGTTTGGATATTCAATTTTGTCCTTAACACCATAAATAGCACTAAAAAATGATGCAAGATGCAATTCACTGGAACATGGATGGAATTGGGAAGGTATTATGTCAAATGAAGTAAGCCAGAAGAAGAAAGATAAATACAGGATGATGTCATTTATATGTGGTATTTATAATAACTGCATGAAGGAATGCAAAGGGGGGCTGGCAAGATCACTCTTGGCCCCCAGGGTTAATCAGAAGAGGGAAATATAATTAAGGGAGGATAAAGACAGAGGGGAAAAGAAGATACGGAATACTATTTTTTAATTTTATAATTGCCCCAATATTCAGTGAAATTGAATCATTGTCTTTACTTTGCCTTGAATCAACTAAAATTTTGTTCATTATTGATCTGGTACTAGTTTCATTTTTTTTTTTTTGCTAATCATAGTAACTTTATAGTATGGTTTAAAGTTAGGGAACACAGTGCTTCTCATCTTCCCTCAGGATTATTTTGGCTTTTTGGGAAATTTTTGTCTTACAATAAATACTAGTAATATTTGTCTTACATTCTAACAAACCCCTAATTTTAGTAAAGAGTCTATTATATCTATATAATACTTTGGGTAGGATTGTCATCTAAAATATTTAGCCATATTCATCATTTATGATAAATTCTCCACAGGTGCTAGGGATTTGACTCAGCATTGTAGAACTGTTTTGAGATATATTCTTAGCACTTGTTGAATTGGATTATAACAGATAGTTAAAATACTTAACAGTTTAAGTTTTACAATCCATTAACTCGAATTTTTCCCTGCTAATGTGTAATATATTATTTTAAAAAAGATTTTTATTGGGGAGTCTAGCAGGAGGAGGTTTGGCAGGCCCCCGCCATGCCGGAGGCCTGCTTGGCCAGGCCTAGGGGGGGTGCGGGACTTGGGTAACCCCAGCACCCCTCTGCCGCCTTGCTCCAGATCTCCAGGGCTTCCCCGGGCCACACGCCTGGGCAAGCCAGTGAGTTGGGTCCCTTGGTGGAGCTTGAAGGTACCCTAGGCCTTCCCCCACTCTCCATGCGGCTCCTTAGGGAGGGTCTGGGTGGGGCTCTGAGCTTCTGGTCTCCCAGCTTCTTGAAGGATCTCTCCTTCCTGGGAGCCGGGAGTCTAGCAGGAGGAGGTTTGGCTGGCACTGGTAATCTCTGTCCAGTCTACATTTTCAAAATCACGCTGGGGCTATACCCCCCGCGCACACAAGAAACATTAATAGTACTCTCACAAGAAACTGTAATAGTACTCTCATAAGAAACTTTAATAGTACTCTCACAAGAAACTTTAATAGTACTCACTATCATTGAATTATGTTTTTATGTATGCAGAATGTCCATTTTGTACTCTGCCCTTTTGCATACCCCTTCATAAGTTCATATTTCTCTTTAACTTCTTTAACTCCTATCATCATTACTCCTTTTATACCCTTTCTAACTTAAGTACTGTTGAGTCCTAAGTCACAGACCAAAGTGGTGCCCTAGAGTTAACACCCACCCAACTATTTTAAAAGGCATAAAAAGGACACATATCTTTTCAACATTTTATGGGTGTTTTCTTTGACGGCTATAACTTTTGCTAAATACTTTCTTATACAGTGATGATTCCCCCCCCCCATGTTTTTTATCTTCTCTTTGTGAACTGCTCAATATGGAATTTGGTGTGAAAGAATCCCTCAGTTTAATACTTATGTTTGAACCAAGTCATGGGTCTTGTTGGAAATGTTCTTATGCCCCCATATATCTGATAGCACCACGTGGCTTTATATCTTGTTTGCGTAGGCCCACTAACATGGAAAAATACTATACATACCAATAAGTTCTTATCTAATAAAAATGGGAACACACAAATCTTGTAGTGCAATGAGACCTTACACCCTGAACATTGACATAAAGACCTGGCACAGGCCTCAGAAGAATGGGCATTCTCCATTCACCCCTTGATCTACAGAAGACATTTACAAAACATCCAAGGTTGTATATAACATCACCTGGTGGCATTCCTGTACCAGGAAAGACCCTACAGCTGCTCTGACATCTACTCAAAAGAAACACCCCTTAACACTGAGAAGACAACAAGAACAAAGACCTGCTTACTGGACAGGGCTTGCTGTATTGCCCCTTAATTGTGAGGTTTGTCTATAACATCACCTGGAAGCAATCCTCTACCATGGAAGACCATACCACTGCTCAGACATCGTCCTGCTCAAAAGAGACTTCCCTTAACACTGAGAAGACTTAACAACAACAACCTGCTTATAGGAAAGGGCTTCCTGCATTGCCCTTTCATGGTGAGGTGAAACGAGAAGGCACTCCACATCATGACTTCAATGTAGGACATGCAGATTCCAGAATCTTTAATACAGAAACATGAGACCAACAACAGAGACTGTGTGAAAAGTGTGTTGGCACTACAGACAATGTTTTGGATCGAACGATAACTTTCCTGAGGCCTAGAGCTGGTCTTATGCCAGGAAACTTCAGGGGTAGGATCTCTTTGTATTTAGGCCAAGGTTATTCCTTTCCATGCCTCTCATATTTTGGTGGGCCTATGCAAACAACAATTGCCACTCTAACACCGTTTTTACTGTGCTCCTTTGACTCTAATCCTTAAAACGCACCCACTTAAAATTTGAGGTTAACTTAAGCTAATATGCATGTACATGGAAATGTAAAAAATACTATGCCTCTAATGTTTAAGGAGTTACGTAAGTTTGATGGCTTTAGATTGCCTTGTGTGCTGTTAAGAAATATTATAATGTGCTACAATCTGGGGACTTGAGGGACAAAGTAATTGCACATGGATTCTGTTTTATTTATCTTAACTTTCTTTGGTGAAAGTTCAAAGTTAAGATATCAGCAAGGGGACTTCTTCTGATAATTATGTTATGGGTGATTGTCCTTCCACTGTAACTTTACCTTATCCTCTTTCTTTGCATCTTTTGTTCTCATAATTCAAAATAAAAAATTATAAAAAAAAAGATTTTTATTTTTTTTGTTTCTGGTGGTAGTGGGCCACACCCAATTGTACACAGACCTCCTTCTTGACTGTACTCAGAAATCATTCTTGCTTAGGCTAGGGGGAACATATATAGTGCAGGAATCAGCTACATACAAGGAAATAATCTTAAGAATGTTAGTATATCTCTGGTACCCAAGCCTTTATTTGGGGAGTTTATTTAGTGTTTACAGAAATAATAACTCATTTAAAAAATAGTTTTTTGTATTTTATGTTGATTCTTAAGGGAGAAGAGCATGCAACATTGGATTTTCCTCGAGTAAGATATGTAACTTCTACAAATTTTTTATTCTATAAAATATTTATTTAAGCATCATAATTGCAAGCATGATTGTAGTTGGGTTTCAGTCATAAATAGAACTCTCCCCTTCACCAGTGCAAAATTCCCATCACCAATGCCCCCACCCACCCATACCTGTATTTGAGTCAGGCATTCTACTTATATCACTCATTAACACTGTCATGTTATTTGTTAGTGTAGTAGTTATTTTTCTAACTGCACTTACTATTTTTTTTTGTGGTGAGTTACATTCCAAGACATTGAGAATAAAGGCTTCTTCAAAATTTAAACAGCACTCTTTGAACAAGTGAAAGCAGAGATACTACAAAATTTGTAGCAGAGAAAAGATAATATTTAAATTTACACAACAGAATACTATGCAACTCTCAAGAAAAATTAAGTCATAAAATTTACTTATACATAGATAGGCATGGAAAATATTATGCTAAGTAAAATTCACCAGAGGGAGAGGGGTTGCCATATAATAGTCTTACTCATATTCAGGATATTATAGTAATAAATGATATTTATATAAATTAAAATTATAAATGGCAATATTATGCAGAGACAATAGAGTTGAATTGCAGGAGGACCAGATCATGACATGAAGCTTGCCACAAAGAAGTGAGTGCAGCTAGAGCTTTAATCACAATGACAACAACCATGACAATGATATGGAGAGAGGTAGAATATCTGTCTGAGAGACAGGTAGGGGATTAGGGTAATGGAGGGAAATGGGGGGCATTGGTGGTAGGAAGATTGCACTGGTGAAGGGTGATATACATTCTATAACTGAACTCAGTATAACAATTTTTTGTAAACACAGTGATTAGATTTAAAAAAATAAAAGTTGCTGAGGGATGGTTGATCCAGGTGGACCTGTTGTCTCCCTGGTGGGTGGAGGGGCAGTTGATCCAGGCCGAACTGTGGAGCTCAGTCACTCCAATCCAAACCACCAAATGCACAGAAATATGGGCAACTAACAACTGCAGATATGGAGAGAAATCCTAGCAAGTTACCAAGTCCACCAAAATGCATGGGCCCAATAGATGAGGACCTAAGAGCTATGTTGCAAGCCATGGCAAAAGAAATCAGGGAATCACTAGCCAGAGAGTTCAAGAAATACATAGATGAACAAATCAACAAACTCAAAGAAGAACTTTTACAGAATATGAGAGAATCCATACAAATGGAATTAAAAAAAAATGTCTTAGCAAGCCACAGTAGCAGAATTACACAGTTGGAGAATCACAGAAAAGAAATTTAAGAAAAACTACAAACAAAAAATGACAAAAAAGCCAATAAGGAAATAAAAGGTAAAGCACTGGAAGAAAAAGTTAGGAATTTAATGAACAAAGACAAAAGAAATAATCTATAGATTGTGAGAATATCAGAAGGGTAGGAAATTGGGAACAGGGGAGAACAAGTGGTTAGGTAAATAATAGAAAACTTTCCCACCCTCTGGAAAGAGGATTTGGTGAAAATCCAGGAGGTGAAAAAAGTCCCTAATAAAATAGACCCCAATAAACCAACACCAAAGCATATAGTAAACCAAATGGCAAAAATCAAAAAGAAGGATGTTCTCCTTAATGCAAAAGGGAGAAAAAAACCTCAAGTACAAAGAAAGAAATAAAAGAATCAAACTAGATCTCCCATTTGAAATAAGTCAAGCAAGAAGACAGTGGAATGACATATTTAAACAACTGAATGAGAGAAACTTTCAACCTAGAGTCCAGTTCCCAGCAAAACTCTCATTCATATGGGAGGAAAGACTAAAAACATTCTCAGACTAAAAAGAACTTGCATTATTTGTGCAAACAAAATCAATTCTAAAAGATATACTCAGAGATGAATCACACAATCCAAACCCCTGATTGTAACAACAACCACCCTACACAATACAACTACACAACAGCCCTCCCTAGCAATAATCTCCTTAAATGTCAATGGACTAAACTTTCATTAAAAGACACATAGTAGAGACTTGAATCTAAACAAAACAAAACAAAACAAAACAAAACAAAAAAACGGATTTCTGCTGCCAGTAAGAAACACACCAACAAGTACAGGAGAGACAGAGGCTCACAGAATAAAAGGATGGAAATGAATTATTCAAGCCAATGGAAACAGAAAAATGCTAGACAACCATTCTTATATCAGATCAAATTGCATTCAACCTCAATAAAGTGATCAGAGACAAAGGGGGTCACTACTTACTGAACAGGGGACACTAGATGAAAAAGTACTAACTCTGGTCAATATTTATGCACCAAATGTAAAGACAGCAAAATATGTAAGGCATTTGCTCACAAACCTAGAAAAACATATGGAAGGTAATGTGATAGTAGTAGATTTCAATACTCCACTATCACCACTGGACAGATCCACCAGACAGAAAACCAGCAAAGAAATACGAGCCCAAAATGAGAAATTAGAAGAACTAGGGCTAATAGACTTATATAAGCCCTCCACACACAGAAAGCAGAATACACATTCTTCTCAAGCCCACATCAAACCATCTCTAGAATAGACCATGTCTTAGGATACAAATCTAACTTGTATAAAACCACAAATGTAAGGATTGTTAGAGGCACCCTATCAGATCACTATGCAACAGAGATCAAGATTGACTGTAAAAAGAAGCTATGGAGAAAAATCAACATCTGGAGATTAAACAACAGGGTTTTCAACAACAGCTGGATCAAAGAGGAACTCAAGAAAGAAAAAAGATTTCTTGAGACAAACAATAATAAAGAGACAAATTGTCAAAATCTATGGGACACAGCAAAAGTAGTAATTAGGGGGAAACTCATAGCAATACAGGCCTATCTCAGCAAAGAAGAGAAGGACAAAATTAATAATTTAAAGGGACATCTTAATGAGCTGGAAAAACAGCAGCAAAGAAGCCCAAACAGAATACAAGAAATAATAAAAAAAAAACCATGCAGAAATAAACAACAATGAAACTAAGAAAACAATACAAAAAAATCAATGAGACCAAGAGTTGGTTTTTTGAAAGAATAAACAAGATTGACAAATGACTGGCAAGACTCACAAAAAAGAAGGAAAACACCCAAATAAATAGTAACACAAGTGAAAGGGGGCGAGATTACAACAGAATGCCAAGAAATCCAACACAACATGAGGGCTTATTATGAACAACTTTACTCAGTCAGGTTAGAAAAACCAGAAGAAACTGATAGATTTTTGGGAAAATATCATCTTCCAATACTGGATAAGGAAGATGCAGAAAGGCTAAACAGGACAATCATATCTGAGGAAATTGAATAAGTAATTTAGGAACTCCCCAAGAACAAAAGTCCTGGTCCAAATGGTTTAGAATTACTACCACTGATCCACAGACTCAAAACATTGAAAAGATATGAATCTTTCCTAATTCCTTTTATGAGGCTAATATCAGACTCTATCCCAAAGATGGCAAAGACACTACCAAGAAAGAAAACAACAGGCCAATTTCACTAATGAACATAGATGCAAAAATACTCAACAAAATATTAGCAAACCGAATCCAGCACTACATCAAAAAGATTATACATCAGGACCAAGTGGGATTATACCAGGGATGTAAGGATGGTTCAACATACAAATCAATCAACATCATACACCACATAAACAACAAGAAAGACAAAAATCACACAATTATATCAATTGATGCAGAGAAGGCATTTGAAAAAAATCCAACACCCTTTCATGATGAAAACACTCAGCAAAATTGGGCTGGAAGGAACCTTCATCAAGATCATTATAGCTATCTATGAAAAACCCACAGCTAACATCCTTAATGGTAAAAAAACTGAAAGCATTTATACTAAGGTCAGGAACTAGGCAATATTGTTACTCTCTCCTCTTTTATTCAATATACCATATTTTCCATATGGGCATATAAGATGACCCCCTAATTTTACAGTTAAAACATAGGTTTAGGCCTATATTTGCTGATATAGGACAGAATGTTCCTATTCTGCAACTGTATCTTCCACAGTGAACCAAACACAACAAGCAAAGGTCCAAAGGTTATACTGTAATAGACGTCCTCTCTGACTCTGGCCAATCTGAGCAGGCTTTTTTACAGTGTAGATTCAGGTACAGAACACTGTATAATTTGCATGCATAAAAAGCCTGCTTTGATTGGCTGAGTTAGAGAGGTGGTCCGAGCAGCCTGGCAGTGATTGGTGAAGGATCGAGTTGGAAAATTCATTTTGTGGCAATATTGAGACGATTTTTGTTTAGCAGCATATTGAAACATTTTTCGGGATGTACTCGGCGTATAAGATGACCCTGATTTCCGGTTGACTTTTTTTTTTGTTTCAAAAGCCGTCTTATATGCTGGAAAATACGGTAGTTTTAGAAGTCCTAGCAATAGCAATCAGACAAGAGAAGAGAATCAAAGGAATCCATATCAGGAAAGAGGAACTCAAACTATCTCTTTTTGCAGATGATATGATGATATACATCAAAAACCCTAAAGAGTCCACAGTAAAACTCCTAGCAACAATTAACCAATACAACAAAGTGGCCAGCTACAAAGTCAATACACAAAAGACAGTAGCATCCCTCTATACAAATAACAAAGTAGAGGAGAAAGAGATTAAGGAGACAATTTTATTTAAAATAGTATTAAAAAATATGAAGTACCTAGGTATCAACCTAGAAGTGAAGAACCTATACCATGAAAACTTCAAAATATTCCAGAAAGAAATTAAAGAGGACCTAAGGAAATGAAAGAACATCCCATGCTCATGGGTAAGTAGAATTAACATAGTCAATTAAGATATCATTTTTTAAGTATTTAGAGCAATCAATTATAAAATTCATCTGGAACCACAAAAGACCCAGAGGTAGCCAAGTACATACTGAAAAACCAGAAGCTGGGTGCCATCTCTTTATCTAATTTGAAACTTTACTATAAAGTCATAGTGACCAAAACAGCATGGTACTGGAACAAAGACAGAGTCTCAGATCAGTGGGTTAGAACAGAATATCCAGAGATAAACCCCCAAATATACAGTCAACTAATATTTGACAAAAAACTTGAAATGGAACAAAGACAGTCTCTTAAACAAATGGTGTTAGAACTGGATAACCACTTGTAAGAAATTAAAAATTGATCCATACCTTACACCTCACATAAAAGTCAACTCAAAATGGATTAAAAACCTTGAAATCAGACCCAAATCAATAAAGATTATTGAAGAAAAATAGGCAGAACACTTGAAGATCTATATAACAAAAAAGTCCTTGAAGACAGAATTTCAATGGCAAGAACTGTAGCATCAAACCTAAGTAAATGGGACTACATCAAATGAAAAAGTTTCTGTATGCAAGAAACCCTACTTAATACTAGAAGACAGCTAATGGAATGGGAAAAAATTTGCACTCAACACGTAAGATAAAGGGCTGATATCTAGGATATGCAAAGCACTCAGAAAACTGAGCTCCAAAAATCTAATAAATGGGGAGAAGAAATGAATAGACACTTCTCTGAGGAAGAACAAAAGATGGCCAATAGACACATAAAAACATGCTCACTTTCACTCATCATTAGGGAAATCCAAATCAAGACAATAATGAGGTACCATCTTACACAAGTGAGGATGGCTCACATCAAAAATAATGGAAACAATCTCTGTTGGTGGGAATGTGGCAAGAAAGGAACTCTCATCCACTGCTGGTGAGAATGCTGACTGGTCCAACTCCTATGGAAAACAGTGTGGAGAGTGCTTCAGTACTCAGTAAACTGTATTCAGTAAACTCAGAATTGTGTTGCCATATGACACAGCAATTGCTCTCCTGGGTATTTATTCCCAAATTGGAAGAACATTCATCCCAAAGTATGTGTGCACTCCATTTATCACCGCATTTAGCATAATGTCCAAGATTTAGAACCATACTCGATGTCCAACAACAGATGAGTGGATCATGAAGATGTGGTATTTATACACAATGGAATACTACATAGCAGTTAGAAATTATACAATCATAGACTTTGCAGCAACGTGGATGAATCTACAAAATATTATGTTAAATAAAGTAAGCCAGAAAATGAAGGATAAACACAGAATGATAGCAGTTTTCTGAGGTACTTAGAATAAACACCATATATACATGTAATACTAAAGGAACAAATACAATGGTCTAATAGGGTAAAAACCAAGTGAGCGAGCAGGTATTTAATTGACCTTTTACTGCAAAGGCCTATAATACTGCCATAGGGATCCTATAAAGGGTTACATGTGACAAATATGATTGGAAGCCAGAGACTCCAGCTTTTCATAACAATACGTTTTAATGTCTTAATATTACTAGATTTAAAATAACCTCTCAGCTGCTCTGTCCACAGGGGTTCTTGGATACAAAGTGTGGATACCCTAATTTGATACATTGGTGCTCAGTCACACTAGATAACATAGTCAGTTTGCATTATGAAAATGTCTAGGTAAAACACTCCAAAATACCCCTTTCCTCTGGTGTATAGCCTCTATTAGGACTTAAAGCATGCGACCACCCACCCAGACCACTGAAACAATCAACTGCGAACCAAAGACTTATATTACAAGACCTACTACTACTCATCAAACATGTTTGGTCAAACTAACATTTCCTTTCTCCTTCTTTCTTCTCACTACTTCTTTCTCCCCTTTCTTCTTCTACCTCTTCTTCCTCATCATCATCTTGATTTATTAATTTTTAACCTTATTTATTCTTTACCTATTTTTCTGTTTTCCTCTTATCTTTTGCTGTTCCTTCTTTTTCTTAAGCTATACCCAAGCTAATTATTTATCTTTATTCAACCAGTCCTTAAGAGCTCAGACACATCCTATTAGGGTCAGACCTCTAGTAACAGATTAAGAACAGATCAGTATTGTATATTTTTATGTGGGCATGAGTACACAGAGGACTTCTCTATGAGAGCCAAACCTAAATTGTAAACAATCCATACCTATAATGTATATAGTCCTTCCTATATACTATCCCTTCTCCCCACCTTCAGAAATTCTACTATCCCTTCACCCCACACTTCCAATTTGATATTTCACCTTATTAACACTTTTTACCCTCAGTTCTTAGCCCATTAGGTATCAAGACCAATCTCCTGCCCCAATAAGCCATCACCCAGCTCCCAAGTGAATGGACACCCACCCAGCCCCACATCTCGTCCTCCAACACCACTGCTGACTCATGCTCAGTGGCCCTCCTTCTCACCCACACAAATGTGGACTGTTTTTTGATACCGAACTTGGCTCCAGAAGGTTACCTAGTGCAAGAACTCTACCCGAGCTCTTTCTGCCGAATATCGTTTCTCAATCTCAACAAGACCAGGTTGTGTTCTGGATTCCACCCCCCACAAGAAAATCTCAAAATACAATGAGGAAGCCTATATTTCCTATATTTCTATATTTCCTTTATAAGTCTAAGACCTATATAATACAATCTCTTTTTTTTTATAATTTTATATAGGATCTCTGACCTTTATTTTAAATTTTTTAACATAATTTTTATTTTGATCATAGTGGCTTACATATTGTTGACAATAATATTTTACGTACATATTTACATAAAATCAGGGGGGATTCCCATCACCGGTTTGTCTTCCCTACTCCTCCGTTTTTGCCCTACCTCCCATATCCTCTTCCCTCACCCCCAGGGCTGTTAGAATATGTGGTCCCCTCTGTACCTATCCTATTACTTCGTAGTCTTACACCTGTTTGGTCCTGATGCCTCCCTTATTTCCCCCTCTAATTGAGAGGCAGGAGTAGGTAGTTCAAGTTATGTGGTTTTGTTTGATGAGGAGAAAACTAATAAACTGGGGTAAAAGTCTAATACGCCGAAAATAAGCAGAATTCTTCTAGAGGCTCTCGTCATCGGTTTGAGAGACGAAGGAGAAAAAGAAGGTAAAACACTCCACCACTACGAAAAGAAGTGTCAAATATCTATTAAGGATTCCAACAATAACGCTAAGCACCACAAAAACAAAACAAACAAACAAACAACCAAAAAAAAACGCAGTGGTCTTGAGATAGGCACCATGGCAGAGCACATAAAGAGGGAAAAGAAGGGGCCAGAGAGATAACATGGGGGCAAGGCGTCTGCCTTTCATGCAGGAGGTCATCAGCTCGAATCTCGGTGCCCCACATGGTCCCTCGTGCCCGCCAGGAGCAATCTCTGAGCCCGGAGCCAGGCATAATCCCTGACTTCATCATAAGTCCCACCCCTGTAACTGTGCAGATACTGAGATCTCTAGATACAGAGGACTCACTGTATCACCCAGGATGGAGCAGAGTCCTCCCAAACACCACAAATGCACCACCGGGAGAATAAAGGATCATGAACAGAGTCTATAGTTGATCCCATGACAATATACTCCAAGGGCGGAGAAACCCCATATCTCTTAGGCCATGTGAATCTCTTTTCGAATGACCCCAATATTTACTGTGCCTGGGCAGGAGGGAAAAAAACAAAAACAAAAAACATTGTTTATTTTACATATATTACTTTTTATCTTCATGTACTACTACTATTATTATTTTTTATTTACCTATCTATTTTTGGTTGATTTCTTTGTTTTGATGTGGTTATTGAAGTTGTTGCCCCCACTTATCTTCTTTTCTCCTCTTTTTTTTTTTTTTTCAGGTTTTTGGGTAGCATCCGGCAGTGCTCAGGGATAATACAATCTCTTAACCTGTTTATCCCCAAATGTAATGTAGGCTCCTGCATCAATTTGTTCCCTTAATATTTTTATACTTATTTTTATTTATTTTTTTATTTATATATATGTGAGTATATACAGATATATTGTCTCATTTCTGTTTTCTCTTCTTCCTTAACTCCACCTGTTTTGGTTCTGTTTGATACAAAACCTACAAGAAAAAGTCTTGCCGAGGATAATAGCTCAGGTCAAAAACAGGGCACAGAGATGATGGTGCCCGACACCCCTAAATGAACCAGCAACAAAATATACCACCATGTCTTCTTGCAAAGGCATACTAAAAGGAGAAATTTTACGTGTCTAAATAAGCTCTTATCTACTATGGATAGGAACTCATATACTTTACAATATAGGGGTACTTCCCACCTTGAACATATGTCATGTGGTTCTAATTTAGACTCCATGTGATTAGACAGTGACTGTCCAACCCTGAACCCTAGATCTCAGACATAGAACTGACACAGTTCTCCGCAACAGCTCCATGAACCAAACTTCCTCTGGGACATTCTTAATTCTGCTCTGACACCAACATGCACCGGTTTTGATATGTCATCCTCATAATGAGGAAATGGCAACAACTTGGACTAAGAGCGAGTTATCTTACCTCACCTCCTAATGATAAGATGAATTCAGAAGATATGTCATTCTTTGATTGGTACAAAAGCCAACTTCAATATCTACAGAAGACTGACTGTGATCATCATGAATGTGCAGAACTTATCCTGGGACCAATAAAAAAAGACCCTAGTCTAGGCGTTGGCCTAAGATATGTATAATAACCAAGATCTCTAACTCCAGAGGTCTGAATGAGACAAGTGCAACTGAGTAGATCTTCTGGAAGCATAAGGAAAGAGACTATCCTATGATTCATCCTTGGATCGGGGCAAAAACCAAGACCACCAACTAGAGAAGACTGATTAAAACAACAACGATGGGGAAAAAAACTCTTAGAACCATAAAGAAATACTTCATCCTAGGCTCCATTCTTTGACCTGTAAAATACAAAGATCTCTAGCTACAAAGGCAGAATTTTATCATCCACGATGGAGCAGAAAGTTTACAGACACCACCAAAAGACCAAGCAGTGAGTAAAAGGACATATTTGGAGCCTGTAGTTATTCCCATAACAGTATATATACTTCAAGGGTGGAGAAACCCTGTATCTCTTAGGCCAAGGAAATTCTCTTTATAATTTCCCCAATATTTACTGTACCTATGCAAGAAAGAGAGAAAGAGAGAGAAGCACAAATTAATTTTTTTTTGGTTTTGCTATTGTTGTTTGTTGCTTTTTCTCCCTGTGGTTTTTTTTGTGTGTCTTTTTTGTATTTTTTTATTTCAGGACCATGTTTATTGTGTAGTTGGTGTCTTTATTGCTGCGGTGCTTTTCAAGTTTTTTGTTTGACTTTTTTTTTTAGTATTATTGTCATGTTTCTCTCTTTTTTTCTTTCTATCTTAAACTGATATTTATAGCCTCTAAAAGGACTCCTCCCATTTTTCTTTGTTTGATTTTTGCTCCATTTTATTATTTTTTTCTTCAAACAGAACCACATAATTTGAACCATCTTATTTTGCCTCACAAATTGACGGGGAAATAATGGAGAGTACCAAGACCAGACAGTCGTATGAACTTTAAGTAGAAATTTAAAAATGATCAGACTTAAACACAAAATCCAAAGCCAACAACTACAGAATCAACACCCGATCTACAACATGCTAGATACAGAGGGGACCATTTATACTAGAACCCTGGGTGGTAAAGAAGGGGAATATGGGATGCATGCTGGGAACAGGGTTGGAGGGAGGACAACATTGGTGGTGGGAATGCTCCTGATTCAATGTTACTATGTATGTAAAAATTTACCGTGAAAGATTTATAATTTACTTTGGTCAAAATAAAAATTAAAAATAAATAAAAGTTAGAGTCTACTGATTTGTTCCTTGTTCTTTTTTCAGTCTTCTACTATTTTTCTGCCTCTTAAAATTATTTATTGTTTTAAATGTATAGGTATTTCTTATTCTTTGTTTAATTAATTTATAGGTAATTCATTGTTTTTCTAGTATAATTGCTATAACTTAGGCTCACGTTTATATTGAATAATACTGGTGAGAGTTAAAAATAATGTCATAGACTTTACATAAATGGAAAGCCTTTAAGTTTTTACATTATTGGACATGATGATAGCTAAGTTTTTGTTGTATATAGCCTCTGTTATGTGTAGGTATGTTTATATTATTATTTTTAGATAATTGGCTGGGGGTGATTGTGATATTTTTAGTGCTCATACTATCTGGTTGATATGTCCAGAGGTTAAATAGATAGCAGTGTTTTTGTACCATTGAGATGCTAAGTTTCTCTTCAGATTAATATTAGTTATTTAATACATTTTAATCTAGAATATCTACATATGTTAAGGACATTATGCCTCAATTTATTTGTCCTTAATCATGTAGGATCTACTTCTACATCTTATTAATTTTTAAGTTTAAAATCTATTTTTCTGATATAAAGATGGCCGTTCTTCCCTTTTCAAACTACCATTAATCAATGTGGTTGTCCACACAATTTCTATACTCTTGATTTTATAGAGGTATGTTATATGGACCAGCATGTGGTTTATCCTGGAGAATGACCCATGTACATTGAATAAGAATGTGTATCTGAATTACTGGGGATGTAGTGCCATATATATATATATATATATATATATATGTGTGTGTGTGTGTGTGTGTATACATATATATACACATATATATACATACATACACACGTATATATAGGCCTTTTTTCTATTTATCTTTTCAGGGCTAGTATATTTATTGGGTTTCTTCCCAAGAATGCAAGGATGGTTTAACATGTATAAATCTATCAACATAATACACAATATCAACATCAAAAAAATAAAAACCATATGATTATATCAATAGATCCAGGGAAAACATTTGATACGTTACAACACCCATTCTTGATAAAACTCTCATCCAGATGGGAATGAAAGGAACTTTTCTCAATATAGTCAAGGTCATCTACCACAAGCAAATGTCAACCATTATCCTCAATGGAGAAACAGAAAAAGCCTTTTCTCTAAAATCTGGTACAAGAAAAGGATGCCATCTCTCACCACTTCTATTCAACATAACACTGGAAGTACTTCCTATAGAGATTAGGCAAGAAAAAGATGTCAAGGGCATCTAGATAGGAAAGGAAGAAGTCAAACTCTCACTCTTTTTAGATGACATGATACTATATTTAGAAAAACCCTAAAGAATCTACCACAAAGCTTCTAGAAACAATAGATTCATATAGAATAGAAAAGTGCCAGGCTACAAAATTAACAAGCAAAAATCAACAGCCTCCTTATACATGAGTAATGATAGAGATGAAATAGACATTAAAAAAGAAAACAATCCTATTCACATTAGTAACACACAAACTGAAATATCTTAGAGTAAACTTAACTAAAGAGGTGAAGAGGTGAAGACCTACACAAAGAAAACTACAAAAAACTGCTTCAAGAAATTAAACAGGACACAAGTAAATAGAAATACAAAACCTGCTCATGGATTGGCAGGATTAACATCAATAAAATTGCAATACTCCCCAAAGCATTGTACAAATTTAATGCAATCCCTTTAAAGATACCCATGACATTCTACAAAGAAGTGGACCAAACACTCCTGAAATTTAATTGGAACAATAAACACCCACAAATCGCTAAAGCAATCCTTGGGAAAGGAATATGGGAGGCATTACTTTCCCCAATTTTAAATTGTACTACAAAGCAATAGTTATAAAATAATATGGTATTTGAATAAAGACAGATCAGCAGATCAGTGGAATAGATTTGTGTATTGAGAGAATGTTCCCCAATCAATCAATCAATTAATTTTTGATAAAGGGGGAAAAAATTCAAAGAGGAGCTTTCCTTGCTCTTCAACAAGTGATGTTGTCACACTGGTAAGCCACTTGCAAAAAAGCGAACTCACAACTCCAGATAACACCATGCACAAAAAATAAATTCCAAATGGATCAAAGACCTTGATATTAAGTCTGAAACCATAAGGTATATAGAACATCACATAGGTAAAACATTCCATGACAATGAGACTGAAGGCATTTTTGAGTAAACAGAACTCTCCAAACAAGTAGAAGCAGAGATCAACAAATGGGAGTATATTAAACTGAGAAGCTTCTGCACTTCAAAGAAAATAGTGTCTAGGCTACAAGAGCCACCAACTAAATGGGAGAAACTATCGATCCGATACCCATCAGTAAGGGGCTAATATCCAAAATATACAAGGCACTTACAGAAATTTACAAGAAAAAAAAAACAATTAACCCCATCAAAAATGAGGAGAAAAATGAACAGACACTTCCTCAAAGAAGAAACACAAATGGCCAGAAGGTACATGAAAAAATGCTCCATATCACTTAATCATCGGGGCGATGCAAAGTAAAACAACTTTGAGGTACCATCTCATGCCAAAGAGACTGCCACACATCACAAAAAACAAGAACAACCAATGCTGGTGCGGATGTGGAGAGAAAGAAACTCCTATTTACTGCTTATGAGAATGCTCTCTAGTCCAGGCTTTATGAAAAACAATATGACTGTTCATCAAAAAACTGGAAATTGAACTCCCATATGATCCAGGTATACCACTCCTACGGATAAACCCTAGGAACACAAAAACAAACCAAGAATCCCTTCCTCACACCTATAATCATTGCAGCACTATTTACAATGACCAGACTCTGGAAATAACCAAGATGCTCTTCAACAAATGAATGACTAAAGAAACTGTGGCACATATAAACAATGGAATATTATGCAGCTGTCAAGAGGAAGTCATGAAATTTTTCTATACATGGATGTATATGGAATCTATTATGCTGAGTGAAATAAGTCAGAGGGAGAAAGATTGACACAGAATAGTCTCTCATATATGGGCTTAATCAAATCAATAACATTATTGTAATAAGGCCAGAGACAATAGAGTTTAAGGGTTAGAAGGACTGGCTCACAATATGAAGCTCACCACAAAGAGTGGCAAATGCTGTTAGGAAAATAACTACAATGACAAATATCATGACAATGTTTAATGAGTGAGAGAAGTAGAATGTCTCTCTCGTATACAGGCAGGGAGGGGGGAGGAGGGAGGATGGACATGGTTGATGGAAGGTTGCACTGGGTAAGGGGGGTGTTTTGTTAATGACTGAAATCCAACTACAATCAGCCTTGTAATTATAGTGCTTAAATAAAGTTTTATATAAAAATCTATGTTTTACAACCTTTTCCTTTGAGCCTGTATTTATCACTGATGTTCAAGTAAATTTTATACTAACAGAAGGTTGTGCTTTTTACTTTTACTGGTCCATCTGGCCACTCAGTATTTTTGATTGATGAGTTCATGCCATTGAAGTTCAGTGAAGCTATTTATATAAAATAAATACATGACATTTTTCTAGATGAATTATGTATTTTGACAGTTTCTTCCTGTTCCTTTATTCTTATTTTCCCTATTCAGAACTTAATATCTGTATGCCTTTTTGTGTAATGATAAGGTCTTGTTTGCCTCTTTTTATTTGTTTTAGTATTTTGTTTTGAGGTTTTCATGAAGTTTGCATAGGAAGTTGTAAGCTTATATCTACTTTAAATTTAAATCAAATAAGACTTGCATTCACTCTAAGAAGTATCATTTTGTTCTCTGCACTTTGCCACAATTAATTTGTTCAAGATTCTAATTACTTAAAATAAGGTAATTTTTGCCTTTTATTAAAGACTAGTTAATATATATCAGTGCTTGTTTAGTAGCTATGAATTTCCTTAAAGTGTTATTAGTCTGAAACTTTTGGATAGAAAGTTTTCAGAGTAATAACCTAGGTGGATATTTATAGATAAATGTCTGAATTCTTCAGTCATATCATTCTATTAGCTTCAGACCTAAAAAGCTTAAATAATAAAATTTCTGTAGAAATTACGAGAAGATTCTTTATTTGTTTTTTGTTGTTGTTGTTGCATTTAATTTTCTTTCTCTATCATTGACTTTTGGAATTTCAATCACGATGTGTCTTGGTGTGTATTTATTTGGGTTTATTTTATTTAGAAATCTTTGAGTTTCCTGGGTCTGGACATGCCTCCTCTAGATAGGCATCTCATCTATTATTTCTTCAAATAAAAATTCTGTTCTCTTTTCCTCTCCTTTGATGAAAATTAAAAAATATAAGAGATAAAAAGTAGAACCCTCAAAAGTTAACAACAGTATATGTTTAATAAAGCTAGACTTTGGAGTGCCAACAATCATTTTACATTTGTCATTTGTAGTGAATGATTGTAATTTTTTAATTGTGATCGACATTGAGAGTAGCAAGAAGAGGCTCCTCCAAGAGCTGCTGGCTGGAGTGCAGTGATTAATGGGATAGCCAGAGGGAGACAGAGAGCCTCCTCAGTGTCCCATAAAAGCTAAACAGAGGACTGAGCACCGGAAAGCCGCATACCCGGTGGCTGGAAGAGATGTGGTGCTTGATAAATCAGCTCCTCTGTGTGCCCTGAAAGACGAATCAAGACAAGCAGAGGACTGAACACCAGAAAGCCGTATACCAGCGAGGATACCTGGCAGCTGGATGGGATGCAGTGCTTGGTAACTCAGCTCCTCTGTGTGCCTTGAAAAATTAATCACGACAAGCAGAGCACTGAGTGGTGATGCCTGACAGCTGGATGGGATGCAGTGGAAAGAGGGGGGCGGATCACTTATCCCTGGAGCTGAAGTAAGTTTCAGCATGCTGTATACTGGTGTATAAGATGACGCCTGACTTCTAAGAAGTTTTTCATGGGTTAAAAAGTCATCTTAGGGGCCGGGCGGTGGCGCTAAAGGTAAGGTGCCTGCCTTGCCTGCGCTAGCCTTGGATGGACGGCGGTTCGATCCCCCGGTGTCCCATATGGTCCCCCAAGCCAGGAGCAACTTCTGAGAACATAGCCAGGAGTAACCCTTGAGCGTTACCGGGTGTGCCCCCCCCCCAAAAAAAAAGTCATCTTATACACCAGAAAATACGGTAATTGGGAAAATTTCAAGTCACAAATATTTAAAATCATGTACAAAGAAAAAGAAATATATAGAGAAGAGAAAAATGCAAGAATTCTCAAATTAATTCTTATGTAAAAAGGTCCCAAGGTACCAGTCTTTAAACTTTCAGGCTTAAAGCTCAATTTCACAGATATTATCATAGAGTTTAATCTAAGTACATATCGTTGGAGCTGGAGACTACTCTATTTTTAGAAATTAGTTTGTGAATTATATTTATACCCTCTGGTGATATGAGCACTTCTACCGAATATAAGTGAGCAAATAGCTCTTGCTAAACTATTAATTCTAAAGACTTTATGGCCTAAATTTATATATTGCTTCATTCTTAAAGTTTTAGTGAATTCTTCTCTGCCAACAGCAATCTCCTTTTCCTTAATATTCAAATAATTTTTACATCTATGAACTTTCCTTACTTAAGGTAGTTATTTATAGTTATATTGTCTGTGTTTTTTAGATTGTAGGATACTTATGAGCAGTATCTGTGTCTGACAATATTGATGTTCTTTAGCGTACTCTGCTCTGTAAATTCTGTGCAGTGGACACTTGGGCTATATATATTGAATTCTGAAATTTCTTCCCCTTTGGTATCTTTGAAGGAAGATTAGTAAAAGGGTATAAAATACATTCTTTTGGCAACCTGGGTTCTAATTGTGACGTGATTATTTGCTAACAATGTACTTCACTTTTCTATTTCAGTTCTCAGTTCCTTATTTGTGATTTTAAAATAATTTTATGAAATAATTGCTTTTATTATGTCAAATATAAATTTCTGAAATGACTTATTAATAAACTATTAAATATAAACAATGTAAAATACAAACAATATCTCCATTTAGTGTGAATTACAAATAAAAATGAATTTATAAATTAGCATTATATGACTGTGGCAATCATTTTATCCATTGTACCTTTAATAGTTATCATAATAAAGAAAGGTATATTTAAGTTAGTCGACACTAGAAAAAAATCTTATTTCTTGTTTTAATTATATGGCTAAAGAGATTTGGATCTACTTATTAAGCTTTTTTATCTATTTATTTGTTTATTGTGGCAAGAGGAAATAATTTTAAAGAGATGAGGGCATCACTAGTTTTCTCTTCCCTTTATTTCTAGCATGTATATCTACATTGTTATGGTAAGTAACATGTCCTTGGAAACTCAAATTCAGTGTTGTCTCTATTGGATCACTCATCTTTAATTTTACTCTATATTGCTTTTCCTCCTTACTGAAGTTCAGTTTCTGATGGTGGCTTTGTATTTGCTCTAACACATGCCAGCAAGGACTTATAGCCATATAAGGACTTAGAGCAAATAGTTGAACAAAATAGTGAGTTAAAAATTCCTTCTTGGGCCCGGAGAGATAGCACAGCGGTGTTTGCCTTGCAAGCAGCCGATCCAGAACCAAAGGTGGTTGGTTCGAATCCCGGTGTCCCATATGGTCCCCCGTGCCTGCCAGGAGCTATTTCTGAGCAGGAAGCCAGGAGTAACCCCTGAGCACCGCCGGGTGTGGCCCAAAAGCCAAAAAAAAAATTCCTTCTTATTAGATACAAGGTAAAGATGTTGAAGTGGTCAAGAAGGGAACATAGCTTTAAAGAGAGGACAGTTTAATTTTAAAGAAGAGGGATGTATATGTGAGTAGTTAATGAGAAGAAAATGGTAGGAAAGATGGAGGATAAAGATAAAAAGCAAGAAGGTGCATTGCAATTTTAACCCTTAGCCACAAGTGGTATATTGATTTTTCAAACACGTCGAATTATAGGACTATAGAGTGGAAACTTGAGCAATTTGTCAATGTCACCTGAGTGTGGAAAAGAAATTACAGAAGGTTATGCACCTATGATTAATCATATTTTTCATTACAAGTAGACAGCTGGCTACCTAATTTCTTCAGAAAGAAACAGAAGAGGACCTAAGGAAAAGGAAGAATATCCCCTGCTCATAAGTAGGAAGAAACAAGATGATCAAAATGTCTATCTTACTTAAATTACTATATAGATTCAATGCAATCCCTATCTAAATTCAGACATAATTTTTAAGGAACTAGAACAATCAATTATAAAGTTCATCTGGAAACACAAAAGATCTAGGTTAGCCAAATCCATACTAAAAAAAAAAGAATAAAAGAAGAAAGTGGGTGGCATTTCTTTACCTAACCTGACACTTTATTATAAAGACATAGGCATCAAAGCATCATGGTACTGAAACAAAGACAGAGTATCAGACCTGTGGGTTAGAACAAAATATTCAGAATTATATCCCCAAATATATGGTCAACTAATATTTTAGAAAGGATCCAAGAACCTGAAATGAAACAAAGATAGTCTCTTCAACAAATGTTGTTGGAACAACTGGATAACCAAGTGTAAGAAACTAAAGTCTGATACATACCTCACACCTTAAACAAAAACAACTCAAATGGATTAAAGACCTTGAAATCTATAAAGTTCATCGAGAAAAAAAAAGGCAGAACACTTCAAGATATATACCCCCCCCCAAAAGTCTTTGATGGTGGAATGCCAATGGCAAGAGTAATAGCATCAAACCTATATAAATGGGATAATATCAAACTAAATTTTTCTCCATGGCAAGATAAACACAGGCTATAACCAGAAGACAGCTAACAATAGGAAAAAATCTTCACACTCAACACATCAGATAAAAGGGCTGATAGCTAGAATATAGAAAAGAGAAAGGTGAGCTCCACAAAACCTACTGAAGCCATAGAAAGATGGGGAATGGAAATGGATAGACACTTTTCCAAGGAAGAGCAAAAGATGGCCATGAGACACATAAAAACATGTTCACCATCACTCACCATTAGGAAAATCCAAATCAAGATAACAATGAGGTATCTTACCTACACCAGTGAGGATGGCTCACATCAAAGTAACGGGACTAATATTTGTTGATGAGAATGTGATAAGAAAGGAGCTCTCTGTTGGTAGGAATGTTGCCTGGTCCAACCCCTATGGAAAACAGTATTGAGGATGCTTAGAAAATTCATAATTGAGCTGCTATATGACATCCATATGCAGTTGCACTGCTGGATATCTACCCCCAAGATGGAAGAATATTCATATCACAATATGTATGTACTCCACTATTTATTGCAGTACTCAGCACAATAGCCAAGATTTGGAACCAACCTTGAGGCCCAACAACAGATGAGTGGATCATGAAGATGTGGTACTTATACGCAATGGAATACTACATAGCAGTTAAAGTTACACAATCATGGATTTTGCAGCAACATGGATGGACCTCGAAAATATTGAAAATATGAGCCCGGAGAGATAGTACAGTGGTGTTTGCTTTGCAAGCATCCGATCCAACATTAAAGGTAGTTGGTTCGAATCCCGGTGTCCCATATGGTGCCCTGTGCCTGCCCGGAGCTATTTCTGAGCAGACAGCCAGGAGTAACACCTGAGCACTGCGAATGTGGCCCAAAAACCAAAAAAATAAAATTAAAAATATTATGTTAAACTAAATAATCTAGAAGAAAGATAAATACAGAATGATAGCACTTCTTTGAGGTATCTAAAATATATACCACATTTACATTTAATAGTTCAGCAACAAATACAAGAGCCAAAAGGGCAGAAACTCCAAACACTGTAGATGCCACCATATAATGAGAAGTGTTCAAATGAAGTAAAAGAGGGGCATCACAAATACGTGAATATCCATTATTACCTAAAGAAACCAACAAAGAAGGAAATGGCAGTTTAGAGAAATCAGGTATATAGTCAACCTATAACTACAAAGGTTCATAGCAATGTCCTAATGTATTTATTTACAGAACCAGATGCAGAATATGGTTGGAAGCCCGATCTCCTACTGTAGTGATTACTAACAATATGTTTTAATGTCTTAATTTTACCCAGTATAAAATGACCCTGCAGCTTCTTTGTCCACAGGAGGCTTAGAATACAAAGGATAAACACTCTAATTTGAAACCTCAGTGCTCAATCAGACTAGATACCATATACAGTGCTCCTAAATACAATGTTTTGATACAATACTCTAATTTAACCACTCTATTTTGTTTATGCCTTCTATTAGGACCCAAAGCATAGGATCAGCCAGAACACTGGAACAATCAATGGTAAACCACAGTCTTATGTTACAAATACCACTCATCAAACAGGTTTTTGCAAATTTTTACTTCCCTCTTTTTCAATTTTTTCTTCATTTTTCTCCCTTGCCTCGGCAAGAACTTACAACCATCACTCCTGCTAACTCAGGCTTTGTGACCCTTTGTCCATCCTCCCAATTGTGGACTGTTGCATGCTATTGATTCAGAACCAGAGGGACCTCCAGCCCAAGGATGCTACCTACTCTCTTATGGATACAAATCATTTCTCAAACTCAACAAGACACAGTGTGTGATGAAAATGTATCCTAGATTTCACCCCCACACAAGAATATCTCAAAAGACTTATTTTCTTTATATGTTTAATACCTCCATAATAGTACCCTATAGTCTGTTTATTTCCAAATGTAAGTTAGCCTCCTTTTTTGTTATGTTTTGTATTTTTTGTTTGTTTGTATTTTGTTTCTTTTGGGTCACACCTAGCAGTGCTTGGGGATTACTCTTGGCTCTGTGCTTGGAGGTTGCTCCTGACAGGCTCTGGTGGGAGGGGAGCATTTGGGATGCTGGGATTCGAACCACTGCCCATCCTGGATCAGCTGCTTGAAGGGCAAATGCCCTGTCATTGTGCTATATTTCTGGCCCCATAAGTTAGCCTCTTAAACAACTTTTTTTCTTTAATTCCCTTTTTAAATCTATTTTATTTATTTCTTCTATTATATAAAAATATATAGATGTCTTTCTTTACCCTTTTTAACTTCAACTGTTTTAATACTGCTTGGTATGAAAGCCTACTAGAAAAAGTTTGGCCTGGGATAAAAGCTCAGGTAAGAAACAAGGCACAGAGAAAGTGTAGCCTGCCATTCTTACCCCCAAATGCACCAGCAATATAACTTGGCACCATCCCCTTTTGCATAGGCACTCTAAATAAAGGGAAATATTATGAACAGAAACAAGGTATTATCTACTAGGGATAAGAGACTTTACATTTATAATACAGAAATGTCTCCCTCCCTGAGCATGTGTCATGTGACCCAACTTGGACTCCAAGTGATTGGACAGTGACCATCTAACCCAGAACCCCAGACCCCAGTTGCAGAAACAACACAGGTTCTAACAACAGCATCAGGAAACAAATTCATCCCTGGGAAACACCTAATATCACCCTGGCACCAATCAGCTCCAGTTATGATATGGAATTCTGACATGAGGAGACAGCAACAACTTGATCTAAAATATGAATACAATATCTCATCACCTAACAGTACGATTAAACCAGAAGACATGTCAGCCTTTGCTCTGTGTGAAAACCAAAAATCGCCAACCACAGGAAATTGACTTAGATAAATAAGGTCTGGCCAGAACCTATTGTGAGACCAATTAGAAAGATCCTATCTTAGGCCTAGATCTCAGATTCACACAAAATCCAAGATCTCTAATGCCAGAGGCCTGACTTTGACAACTGCAACTGAGCAAAACTTCTAGAACTGCTCTGAAAGACTCTGTCCAAGGCTCTGTCCAAGGATCTGAGCAAAAACCATTAATTGCAGAAGATCAATTATAACAATAATAATGGAATGGAACCTATAGAATCATAAAGAAAATCTCTCTCCTAGACTTTATCCTATGACCTATGGAAATTCCAAGATCTCTAGCTACAGAGGCCTGATGTTATTATCCACAACTGAGCAGAAAGTTTCCTGGCACCAAAAAAGAATTAGAGAAATAAAAATGAATGTGTATCTCTTAGGCCGAGGAAATTTCTTCTCCAATTTCTCCATTACTTACTGTGCCTATGCAAAAGTGTGTGTGTGTGTGTTTGTGTGTGTGTTTGTGTGTGTGTGTGAGAGAGAGAGAGGGAGAGAGAGAGTGAGTGAGAGAGAGAGAAAGAGAGAGAAAAGAAAAAACACTAACTTTTTTAAGTAGTTGCTGGTTTGGCTCTTTTTGTTCTTTTTCTTTTTTGTATGTATGGGTGTTTGTGTTTTTTTGTCCTTTTGTCTTTTTTTGCTTGTCTTTCATAGTTGCTGGTTTTGGTTTTTGTTCTTCTTTGCTAATTTTTTGTATTTTGTTGTTATGGCTCCATTGGTTTTCCTTCTCTTTTTTCTCTTTTTATTTTGTGCTGTTTTGTTACCATTCCCAATTCTTCCCTTTTCTTATAATAAATTCATATTTATAACACCTAGGCAATTCCTTGTTGGTTTTATTTCTTCTTCCCCTTTTCATTTCTTATACTTCCAACAGAACCACATTACTAAAATCATCTTTCTCAGCCTCATAATTTGAAGGGGAAAAATGGACAGTACTGGGACTAGTCCTATGAAGATTTAGTGGAAATAAAAAATTTTCAGATGTGAATGCCAAACTCAAATTTAACAAAAACAGAATCATTATCCAATTTACAACAAGCTGTACAAGTTACACTAACATCCTGGGGGTAAAGGTGGAAGAAATGAGACACATGCTGGGAAAAGGAGGGATATAACACTGGTGGTTGGAATTCCCCTTATTTCTTATCATTCTGTACTTTAAATATTACTCTGAAATAATTGTAACTTACTTTGGCAACAATAAAAATTAAAAAGTTTTTAGAAAAACCTATGAAAGACTAATAAAACAATATTTTCCTAATATGTAAATACAACAGTGAAATGCTTTAAATAAAATGTTTCAATAATGCTTCTGTCTCCTGAAACTATCTTGAGAGGGCCAAGAAGGGCCCAGCCAAAAATGTCTCTTAGTGGCACCCAAGCAGAAAGGCCAAGAAAGAAAGAGTGAGTGAGTGAGTGAGTGAGTGAAAACCAGCTCCTAGATTTGCCCTGGCAGAAAGGTAGATCCTTTTTTGTCGGTGAAGGCAGAGAGGAGGGGTTTGCCCCCGCTGTGAGATTACCAACTGGGAGAGACTGAGGGAATATGTTGCCTTTGCTTGTTTTGCTACTCTTATGTCTCCTGAAATTCTCCTGAGAGGGCAAAAAAGGACCCAGAAAACACTGGCTCAAAGAGGCTTCAGAAGAGCATGACCCTTCTACTTCGCTCTGCAGTCCCACATACTTTCTAACTAATGAAACCTATCATAAAATGCAGAAAAAAATCACACTACAAGTGTGAAAATGGGAAAACCTCGCAGGAAAACAGCATACAAAGAGGATGAAGATGATAACTCTGATAACCCAAAAATATCAACAATATGATTAATCTCTCATGAAGAGTTTGAAATAGAAATATGAATGATCCTCATGGAAATCAAATGAAACATACTCTGCTGAACAGAACACAAAGATATATATATCAAAAAAATTCAAACTGAAATAACAGATCTGAAAATCATGGTAGCTGAATTGAAAATCTCAATGGAAAGTCTCTCCAACAGGGTAACAACAGCTGAAGACAAAATTAAAGAAGTAGAAGATGAAATGCAGAACAACTTCAGCAGAGGAAATTGGAAAAGAACCTTAAGGCAAATGATCAGGCAATGAAAAGTGTATTCAAAGAATGTGAACAGATGAAATAGAAGTCTTTGATATACTCAACAAAAACAACATAGAATCATTGTAGGAGGGCGCACACTGACAGAGGCCAGGAGCAGAGTCCTGACTCTTGGAGCGGCCACTGGCACACAGAAGAGCCAAATTAAAATTGTAAAGAGCCCCTGCTGTGCTTCTTCTGAGGAAACTGAGGACCTGAAGGAAGCCCTGTCCTGTGCTTCTCTGTCTTTCCTGAATTCTTGAAGCTCTTCTCAGAGCCCTGGGAAGCAAACCCCCCAAAACTGTCAACTAGAGGCTCCAGAAGAGCGTGGCTAGTCTGCTTCACTACATGGCCATGCACTCTTTCTAACCAATAAACCCCACCACAACATGTAGGAAAAACCACACCACTAGCGTAACAATGGGGAAAACTCGCAGGCAAACAGCATGCACAGGGAATGAAGATGATAGCTTGGATAACCTAAAAAACACCAACCATCTGATTAAAATTTCAGATAAGGAACTTAAAATAGAAATATGAGATGTTTGTAGAACTCAAAGAAAGCATAGATCGATCTGAACAGAACACAAAGACAGAAATCAGAAAACTCCAAACTGAAATAGCAGATCTGAAAAACACGGAAACTCAACTGAAAAACTCAGTGGATGGCCTCGAAAGCAGGGTAACAGCAGCTGAGGAGAGAACCAAAAGATGAGATGAGATGCAGAAAACTTAACACAGCAGAAGAAACTGGAAAAGAACCTTAGGACAAACGATCAGGCAATGGAAAAAGTACTCAGGGAATGCAAAAAGATGCAAATAGAAGTCTTTGATAAACTCAACAGAAACAACATAAAAATCATCGGAGTCCCAGAGACCCAGATAGGAGTCTCCAGGAAGAATCAACTGTCAAAGATATAATCAAAGAGATACTCCCAGAGTTAAAGACTACAAGCAATCAAATCCTGCATGCCTGAAGAGTACCAGCTAAAAGAGACCCAAAGAAAAACACCCCAAGACACATCCTTGTTACAATGACAAATCCCACAGATAGAGATAGAATACTGAAAGCATCAAGACCAAAAAGGGAAATTACATTCAAAGGAACATCCCTAAGACTTACAGCAGACATGTCACAAAAATTCTCAAGGCCAGAAGACAGTGGTGGGATATTGTGACAAGATTGAATGAAATGAATGCCTCACTGAGAATACTGCACCCAGCCTGACTCATGTTCAGGCTTGAGGAAGGATACATAGCTTTATGGATAAACAACAGCTCAGAAATTTCACAGATGGAAAACCAACCTTAAAGAAAAAATTGACAGGTCTACTTTAAGACAAGAGAGATCAACAAACACAGAAAACTTACCTACAAAGATGACATTAAATTCTATGACAATCATCTCCCTCAATGTCAATGGACTAAATTCACCAATTAGAAGACACTGAGTGGCAAAATGTGTCAAAAACATGAATCCAACCTTCTCCTGCCTACAAGAAACAGACCTGAATAGTCAAAACAAACATAGACTCAAAATCAAAGGCTGGAGGAAAATTATCCAAGCAAACAACACCCTTAAAAAGCTCGGGTGGCCATATTAATATCTGATGACACCAATACTATACTCAGAAAAGTGTTAAGGGACAAAGATGAATACTATGTACTAATCAAGGGATATGTGCAATAGGAAGAAATCAGACTATTAAACACATATGCATCCAATGATAGACCAGCAAATTATCTAATAAAGTTACTGACAAATCTGAAAGAAGACATCAAAAATAACACAATAATTGTGGGAGACCTCAACACGGCCCTATCAACACTTGATAGGTCAACCAGACTGAAACCCAACAAAAACATACTAGCCCTGAAAAGAGTAATGAAAGAAAGAGGACTAGAATATATATACAACACTCCACCCCAAAAAACCTGGATACACATTCTTCTCCAACGTATATGGGTCATTCTTCAGGATAGACTACATGCTGACACATAAACATACCTCCATAAAATCAAGAGGATAGAAATCTTGCAGTCTACCTTTGCTGACCACAAGGCTCTGAAATTAGATGTGAACTACAAAGGCACAGAAAAGAAAAACTTTAAGAATTAAAAATTAAACACCCTGCTACTGAACAACCAGTGGATCTAAGATAAAATTAAAGAGGAAATCAAAACTTTCCTGAAAACAAATGACAATGAAGACACAAATTGCCAGAATATATGGGACACAGCAAAAGCGGTCCTGAGAGGAAAATTTATAGCTTTACAAGCACACATCAGGAAGGAAGAAGGGGCATACCTGAATAACTTAATGACACAGCTTATAAAATTAGAAAATGACCAACAAAAGGAATAAAAAATAGGGAGACAGAAAGATATAACAAAGTTGAAAGCAGAAATCAATGAAGGGGAAACCTAAAAAACAATCCAAAAGATCAACAAAAGCAGAAGTTGGTTCTTTGAAAAAATAAACAAAATTGATAGACCATTAGAAAACTTACAAAGAAAGAGAGAGCAAGAAACCTGATAACCTGTATTAGAAATGAAAATGGGGAGATCACGACAGATATTGCAGAGATCCAAAGGGTAATCAGAGACTACTTTGAGAAACTTTATGCTACTAAAGATGAGAACCTAAAAAAAATGGAAAAATTCTTGGACACTTATACCTTCCACATTTAAGTAAGGAGTATGTAGCATATCTAAACACCCCATTCACTACTGAGGAAATTGAAACTGTAATCAAACATCTGCCCCAAAAAGAAAATCCCAGGCCCAGATGGATTTCCTAATGAATTCTTTCAAATCTTGCAAGAGGAATTACTACCAATCCTAACCAAGCTCTTCCATGAAATTAAAAAAAAAAACAGGAACACTCCCAAACAGCTTTTATGAAGCCCATATCACCTTGATATTAAAGCGAGACAGAGATGCTCCCAAAAATGAAAATTACAGAACAATATCTCTGATGAATGCAGATGCAAAGATCTTCAACAAAATCATGGGAAATAGGATCTAATGCATCATCAAGAAGATCATACACTACGACCTGCAGCCCACCAGAGACCCCGACCTGCGGGAGAGGCTGGAGACCACAACATCTATTCACGAGTCACGAAGAGGATTCCGGCCTAAAAGAGAAGGGCTGGGAAACAAAGAGACTCAAGACAAAAGGTTCAGATCAAGAGTCTGTTTATTATAGGGGAAGGGTAGATCTTATATAGTCAGGCCAAACAAAGAGAAAGGGGGCAAGGCATTCTTGGAATAACTGTAACTTTCCATAGGCACATCTTGTTTTTTCAAAATTAACAAGGTTATACATCATGAGGCTGGCATTCATCAGTCATGAGGCCCACATTGTGTTTGAGCAACAAAGTATAAGATCTAATCTCTGCTTAGGCCCATTAGCCCCTATCTTTACGAGAACATCTTGGTGCCTGTGGTCGACTCCCCTTTCTTTAAGTCCAAGGGCAAAGGCCACATCTGCTAGCTGCTCAGGCTGGCAGTTCATGCTAATTGTCATGTAGGCATTTTGACTCAGACTTTCAGAGACTCCATTTTGATTTTAGTAAAAAGGGGCTTTTAGTCATGCCAAACAGTCTCCAACAACGACCAAGTAGGTTTCCTCCCAAGAATGCAAGGATGGCTTAACATCCATAAATCTATCAACATCATACACAATATCAACAACAAGAAAAATGAAAGCACATAATCATATCAACAGATGCAGAGAAAGCATTTGAGAAGGTCCAACACCCATTCTTGATCAAAACTCCCAGCAAGATAGGAATGGAAGGAACATTTCTCAATATAGTTGAAGCCATCTACCACATGCCAATGGCAAATATTATCCTCGATGGAGAAAATCTAAAAGCATATCCTCTAAATTCTGGTACAAGACAAGACTGTCTGCTCTCACCACTCCTCTTCAACATAGTACTGGAAGTTCTTGCTATAGCAATCAGACAAGAAAAGGATGAGAAAGGAATCCAGATAGAAAAGGAAGAAGTCAAGCTCTCATTGTTTGCAGATAATATGATACTCTACTTAGAAAACCCCAAAGACTCTACCAAAAAGCTTCTGGAAACAATAGACTCATATAGCAAGGTGGCAGGCTACACAGTTAACACACAGAAATCAGTGGCCTTTTTATACACCAATAATGATAGGGAAGAGATGGACATCAAGAAGGCAATCCAATTCACATTATTGCCACACAAACTCAAATATCTTGGAGTCAACTTTACCAAAGAAGTGAAGGGCCTATACAAAGAAAACTATGAAGAAATAAGAAATACGAAATAAGAGAGGACACAAGGAAATGGAAACACATACCCTGCTCATGGATTGGCAGGATTAACATCATTAAAATGGCAATACTCCCCAAAGCATTATACAGATTTAATGTGATCCCCTTAAAAATACCCATGACATTCTTCAAAGAAGTGGATCAAACACTTATGAAGTTTATCTGGAACAATAAACACCCTAGAATAGCTAAAGCACTCCTAAGGAAAAGGTAAATGGGAGGCATTACTTTCCCCAACTTTAAACTGTACTACAAAGCAATAGTTATCAAAACAGCATGGTATTGGAATAAAGACAGACCCTCAGATCAGTGGAATAGGCTTGAGTTTTCAGACAATGTTCCCCAAACATACAATCACCTAATTTTTGACAAAGGAGCAATAAATCCTAAGTGGAGCAGGCAAAACCTCTTCAACAAGTGGTGCTGGCAGAAATGGTTAGCCACTTGCAAAAAAGCGAATGTAGACTCCCAGTTAACATCATGTATGAAGGTAAAATCCAAATGGATTAAAGACCTTGATATCAGACCTGATACCTTAAGGTATATAGAACAACATGTCGGTAAAACACTCCATGACATTGAGACTAAAGTCATCTTCAAGGAGGAAACTGCACTTTCCAAACAAGTGAAAGCAGAGATCAACACCTGGGAATATATTAAGCTGAGGAGCTTCTGCACCTCAAAAGAAATAGTGCCCAGGATACAAGAGCCACCCTCTGAGTGGGAGTAATTATTCACCTAACACCCATCAGATAAGGGGCCAATATCCAAAATATACAGGGCACTGACAGAACTTTACAAGAAAAAAACATCTAATCCATCAAAAAATGGGGAGAAGAAATGAATAGACAGTTTGATAAAAAAGAAATACAAATGGCCAAAAGGCACATGAAAAAATGCTCCTCATCACTAATCATCAGGGAAATGCAAATCAAAACAATGATGAGATACAATCTCACACCACAGAGATTGGCACACATCACAAAGAATGAGAACTATCAGTGCTGGCAGGGATGTGGAGAGAAAGATACTCTTATCCACTGCTGGTGGGAATGCCGTCTAGTCCAACCTCATGGAGAGCAATATGGAGATTCCTCCAAGATCTGAAAATTGAGCTCCCAGTCGACCCAGCTATTTCACTCCTAGGAATATACCCTAAGAACACAAGAATAAAACACAAAAACCCCCTCCTCACACCTATATTTATTGCAGCACTATTCACAATAGACAAGGTCTGGAAACAACCAAGATGCCCTTCAACAGATGAATGACTAAAGAAACTGTGGTACATATACACAATGGTATATTGTACAGCTGTCAGGAGAGATGAAGTCATGAAATTGTCCTATACATGGATGTACATGGAATTTATCATGCTGAATGAAATATGTCAGAGGGAGAGAGAGAGACGCAGAATAGTCTCATTCATCTATGGGTTTTAAGAAAAATAAATGCCATTTTTGTAACAGTCCTCAGAGACAATGAGAGGAGGGCTTGAACTTCCAGCTCACTTCATGAATCTCACCACAAAGTGTGGTGAGTGCAGTTATAGGAATAACTACACAGTGAACTACCAGAATAATGTGAATGAATGAGGGAACTGGAAAGCTTGTCTGGAGTACAGGTGGGGGTGGGGTGGGGTGGAGGGAGATTTGGGACATTCGTGTTGGGAATGTTGCACTGGTGAAGGGGGGTGTTCTTTACATGACTGAAACCTAATCACAATCATATTTGTAATCAAGATGTTTAAATAAAATAAAAATCAGAAAAAAATGGTAAAGAGCCACATGTGGCTTGCAAGCCGCAGGTTGCTGACCACTGATCTAGGGTACTGGGAATCAATCTCAGGCTGGTATGGAGAAGGCAAGTGCCTGCCCACTATACTATCTTTTCAGGCCTCTTGCAAGCATCTTAAATGATGTGCTGGAAAGAGAGTACAGAGGGTATGGTGCTTACCTTGTATACCACAAACCAGGGTTCAATCTCTGGTGTCTCATTTTTCTCAGAGCCAGACAGGAGTGATTCCTTAATGCAGAGCTAGAAATAATTCCTCAGCACTATGGGTGTGGCCCCCAAACCAAACTTAACAAACAAGCAAACCCAATATCTTACATGAAAGCTGAACATGAACATAATTTCTCTTCTCCAATCAGCTGCTTTAGTACTTACACCTATTCAGCAAAAATTCAGCCCCATGTTCATAAATAGGAGTGTACATTTATTAAAATCTTTTGATAGGGCAATTGACAAGAAGAAATACATATTTGGCTTGAAACTTCATTTCTGCCACAGAGAATAAATTTCCAAAGTGCTGATAGGAAACAAGAACTTTTTTTCTGCTTATCAGGTGCCTGGGAAAATAAACAGAGATGGAAAGTGTTGACAGGATTGCATCCAATGTGGTTAGGTTAAAAGTTTTCCAGGCAGTATGGTCCAGCCTAATACCTTTGTGGCATTTTCAGAAAACAAGACACAGATTATCTTCTTCTTCTTCTTCTTCTTCTTCTTCTTCTTCTTCTTCTTCTTCTTCTTCTTCTTCTTCTTCTTCTTCTTCTTCTTCTTCTTCTTCTTCTTCTTCTTCTGCTTCTTCTTCTGCTTCTTCTTCTCCTTCTTTTGGTTTTTGGGTCACACCTGTCAGCGCTCAGGGGTTACTCCTGGCTCTATGCTCAGAAATTACCCCTGGCAGGCACAGGGGACCATATGGCATGACGGGATTCAAACCACAGTCCTTCTGCATGAAAGGCAAACACCTTACCTCCATGCTATTTCTCCGGTCCCAGATTATCTATCTTCATGCACTACAACAGCCCTGCACCACCCCCATATACACTAGTGTATGGGAAAGTTACCTAGTAATCTGCCCAACTCAGTGAACCAACAGCAACACAGAAGGCTCAATTATCACCATCCACAGCTCAGTAAATCTTTAAACACTAACTTTAGTAATTCTATGGAGAGATATAACAATGATTTCAAATTGACTCTTGTTAATCTCAATTTTGATCATTCCATTTGCCTTTGTATTGTAACAAAATATATGAAGTAAATTTGTGCCTAGAGGAGGGCAGGTTAGTGTGGTAGGTGGGATATAGAGGACACTGGTGAAGGGAAGATTACATTGGTGGTGAGTTTAATATTTGAACACAATGCCTGAAAAATGACTGTATTGGGAACAATTTGGTAAATCACAATGTTATAATAAAAATTTAGAAAAAAACCTATAAACTTGGAATAAAAAAAGTTTTATAGGTGACCACTGAAAAAAAAAGAATCATTTGAGTTCCAGAGGCCAAGAAAGGGGATGTTAAGGAAGAAACAACTCAAAGACATCACACAGAAACTCCCAGAGCTAAAGACTGCATGCAATCTAATCCTGCATGCCAGAAGAGTACCAGTCAAAAGAGACCCCCCCAAAAAAAATCCCAAGATACATCTCAGTCACAATGATAAATTCTACAGATAGAAATAAAATACTGAAAGCAGCAAGATCAAAAAAGGAAATTACATACAAAGGAGCATCCTGAAGAGTTACAGCATACATGTCACAAGAAACTCTCAAGGCTAGAAGACAGTAGTGGAATATTGTGACAAGACTGAATGAAATGGATGTTCCACCTAAAATACTGCACCCAGCCTGACTCACATTCAGGTTTGAAAAAAGGATACATAGCCTCACGAATAAGCAACAGCTCAGAAACTTTAAAGATGCAAAACCAACCTTAAGGAAAAAACTGAACGGTCTACTTTAAGACAAGACATACCAACAGATACACCGAACTTATACACAAAGATGGTATTAAATCACATGAGCATCATCTCTCTTAATATCAATGGTCAAAGTGCATCAATTATGAGAGACACAGAGTGGCTAAATGAATAAAGAACATGAATCCAACCGTCTGTTTCCTACAAGAAAAATACCTGAATAGTCAGAACAAACAGACTCTAAATCTAAGGCTGGAGAAAAATCATCCAAGCAAACAGCACCCTTAAAAAAGCTGGGGTGGCAATATTAATATCAGACAACACAAACTTTAGGCTTAGAAAAGTTGTAAGGGACATAGAGACTTTGTACTAATCAAGAGATATGATATGTGCAACAGGAGGAAATCGAACTACTAAACATATACACATCCAATGAAAGACCAGCAAATTACCTAATAAAATTATTGATTAATTGTTGTATGAAAGCCCTTTGAATAGGTTTTGATGGTGGTGGATGGTGAATTGAGGGGCCTTTCTCTGCCATCCAGGCCACGTGGCTCCAACCTCCTCCAGCCAGTGGGTATCTGGGTTCAGGAGAGCGGGCGGGTAGAAAACTCACAAGAAGGCTTCAGGGTATATCATCTTTATTCCAGGCCCTGGCCAACAAGTGTGACCTATATCATAACCATTTACACATGCTATCTTCAGCTTTCCCTGCGTTTTAGCTTCTCTCAGCCATCTTTCCTCCTGCCGTTTCTCTCTAGTAGCCTCTTCCCAATTTCTCCTTAATCCTAATCCCCTTTCCCTTCCGGGCAAAGCCTTTTGTTATCTACCAAAGACCCCTCCAAGAAATAGGAGGTCTGTTAGCAGACAAGGTTACAAGAAGAATGAGGGGTGGGGTTACCAGTATTTGAAAGAGGATATTTAGAATAACAAAATAATTGTGGGAGACCTCAACACAGCCCTGTCAACACTTGATAGGTCACCCAGACTGAAACTCAACAAAAATATACTAGCCCTAAAAAAGAAATGGAAGAAAAAGGCCTAGTAGATAGGACACTCCATCTCCAGAAACCTGGATATACATTCATCTCCAATGTACATGGGTCATTCTCCAAAACAGTCCACATGCTGGCACATAAAACATACCTCCATAAAATCATGACAATTAAAATTTGGCAGGCTACCTTCACTATCCAGAAGGCTCTGAAATTAGATGTGAACTAAAAAGGGACACAGAAAAAGAACTTTAACAACTGGAAATTAAACAGCCTGCTACTGAACAACCAGTGGGTCCGAGATGAAATTAAAGAGAAAATCAAAACTTTTCTGGAAAAAAATGACAATGAAGACACAAACTATCAGAATCTATGTAACACAGCAAAAGCAGTACTGAGAGGAAATTTTAAAGCTTTGCAAGAATACACTCAGGACGGTAGAAGGGACATACCTGAATAGCTTAATGACACAGCTTATAAAATGAGAAAATGGTCAACAAAAGAACCAAAAATAGAGAGACAGAAGGAAATAATTAAGCTTAGAGCAGAAACCAATGAAGTGGAAACCCAAAACACAATCCAAAAGTTCAAGCAGAAGTTAGTTCTTTGAAAAAATAAACAGGACTGATATACCACTGGAAAATTTCGCAAAGAAAGAGAGAAACTTGATAACCCATATTAGAAATGAAAAGGGAGAGATCACTACAAATATTGGAGAAATTCAAAGGGTAATCATAGACTACTTTGAGTAACTCTATGCCACCAAACATGAGAACCTGGAAGAGATGGATACATTTTTGGACTTGTATAACCTTCCATGGTTGAATAAGGAGGATGTAGCATATCTAAACATCTCATCACTATTGAGGAAATTAAAATGATAATCAAATGTCTGCCCCAAAACAAAATCTCAGGCCCAGATGAATTCACTAATTAATTCTTTCAAACCTTTCAAGAGAAACTACTACCAATCCTGGCAAGACTCTTTCATGAAATTAAAAAAACGGCAACACTTCCAAATAGCTTTTATGAAGCCAACATCACCTTGATACCAAAACCAGACAGAGATCCTGCCAAAAAAGAAAATTACACCAATATACCTGATGAACACAAGTGCAAAGATCCTCAACAAAATCCTGGCAAATAGAATCTAATACGTCATCAAGAAGATCATTCACTACAATTGAGTAGATTTCATCCCAAGAATACAAGTATGGTTTAACATCCATAAATAGATCAACATAATACACAACACCAACAACAAGAAAAATAAAAATCACATGATCATATCAATAGATGCAGAGAAACCATTTGATAAGGTCTAACACCCATTCTTGATAAAAACTTTCAGCAATAAGGGAATGAAAGGAACCTTTCTCAATCTAGTTAAGGCCAATGGCATATATTATCCTCAATGGAGATAAACTAAAAGCCTTTCTCTTAAATTCCGGTTAAAGACAAGGCTGTCCTCTCTCACCACTCCTATTTAACATAGTTCTGGAATTACTATAACGATTAGGCAAGAAAAAGATATCAAAAGAATTCAGATATGAAAGGAAGAAGTCAAGCTCTCACTGTTTGCATATGACATGATACTATACTTAGAAAATCCTAAAGACTCTACCGATAAACTTCCAGAAACAGTAGATTCATGTAGCAATGTAGCAGGCTACAATATTACCACATTAAATCAATGGCATTTTATACACCAATATTGATAGGGAAGAAATGGGCATCAAGAAAACAACCCAATTCACATTAGTGTCACACAAACTCAAATATCTTGGAGTCAACTTAACTAAAGATGTGAAGGACCTATATAAATAAAAGTATAAAACCTGCTTCAAGAAATAAGAGAGGACACACGGACATGGAAACACATACCCTGCTCATGGATTGGCAGCATTAACATCATTAAAATGGCAATATTCCCCAAAGCATTGTGCAGATTTAATGCGATCCCTCTAATAATACCCATGAAATTCTTTAAATAAGTGAATAAAACAATCCTGAAATTCATTTGGAACAATAAACACCCTCAAATAGCAAAAACAATCCTTGGGAAAAAGAATATAGGAGGCATTATTTTCCCCAATTTTAAACTGTATTACAAAGCAATAGTTATCAAAACAGCATGGTATTGGAATAAAGACTGACCCTCAGAACAGTGGAATAGGCTTAAGTACTCAGAGAATGATTCCCAGAAATACAATCACTTAATTTTTGTTAAAGTGGCAAGAAATTCTAAAGGGAACAAGGAAAGCCTCTTCAACAAGTGGTGTTGGCACAACTGGTTAGCCACTTGCAAAAAAGCAAACTCAGACCACTGCTAACACCCTTTAAGAAGGTTAAATCCAAATGGATTAAAGACCTTGAATCAGACCTGAAACAATAGGTATATAGAACAACACATACGTAAAACACTCCATTAAAGGTATCTTTAAAGATTAAAGGTATCTTTAAGAAGGAAACAGCATGGTCCCCAAGCGATTGCCAGGAGCAAAGAGCCAGGAGTAATCCCTGAGCATGGCTGGGTGTGACCCAAAAACCCAAAAACCAAAAAAAAAAAAAAAAAAAGGAAACAGCATTCTCCAAACAAGTGGAAGCAGAGATAAACATATTGTAATATATTAAGCTGAGAAGCTTCTTCACCTTAAAAGAAATAGTGCCCAGGATACAAGATCCACCCACTGAGTGGGAGATACTATTCACCCTATACCCATCAGAAAATGGGCTGATGGAACTTTACAAGAAAAAAAAACATCTAATCCCATCAAAAAATGGAGAGAAGAAATGGACATTTTGTCAAAGAAGAAATACAAATGGTCAAAAGAAACATGAAAAAATGCTCCACATTATCAATAATCAGGGAAATGAAAATCAAAACAACTATGAGGTACCATCTCATGCCAAAAAGATTGGCCCATATCAGAAAGAATGAGAAAAATCAGTGCTGGTGGGGATGTGGAGATAAAGGAACTTTTATTCAGTGCTGGTGGGAATGCCATCCAGGCCAACCATTATGGAAAGCGATATGGAAATTCCTTCAAAAACATGAAATTGAGTTCCCATATGATCCAGCTTTACCATTTCTAGGATAATACCTTAGGAACACAAAAATACAATACAAAAATCCCTTCCTCACACCTATATTCATTGCAGCACTATACAATAGCCAGACTCTGGAAATAACCATGATGCCCTTCAACAGATGAATGGTTAAAGAAGCTGTGGTACATATACACCATGAAATATTATGCAGCCATCAGGAGAGATGAAGTCATGAAATTTTTCTATACATAGATGTACAGGGAATCTATTATGCTGAGTGAAATAAGTCAAAGGGAGAGAGATCTACCCAGAATAGTGAGTTATAAGAAAAATAAAAGACATTTTTGAATGACTCTCAGAGACAAAAGAGAAGAGGGCTGGAACGTCCAGCTCAGGACATTAAGATTACCACAAAGAGTGGTGAGTGCAGTTAGAGAAATATCTACATTGAGAGCTATCATAACAATATGAGTGAATTTGGAATTTAAAAGCCTGTTTCTTGTACAGACAGGGGTGGATGGGGAGGAGGGAGATTGGGGACATTGGTGATAGGAATATTGCACTGGTGAAGGGGGTGTTCTTTACATGACTGAAACCCAACTACAATCATATTTGTAATCAAGGTGTTTAAATAAAATTATAATAAAAAAAGCTTCAATAGTACCCATCTTGTTTGGATGCAAACTAACCACAACCAATCTGGTTTTTTAGTTTGGGGACCATACTTAGCATTGCTCAGGGCTTTTTCTGTGTGGGCTTGCAGGACCATATGAACTCAACCCTGGTCAGCCATATGCTAGGCCAGCACCTATATACTGTACTAGCATTCCATTTTTTTCTCCTATTTTTCCCTTTCTTTATTTGCCTCATCTCTCAAACTCTCCAAATATCCATCAGCTTGTATGGCCTTATACTTATTGTGGTATATTAAAATTTTATCCTCATAGCTATTGTGTCCAAACTCCTTTGAACTGTAAATATTAAGTTATTTCTACAAAGGGATCTTTGAAATAAGATCATAAGGGCTCGGCTCTGTATACTTGAACTGAATCAGGTCATATTAATTGTTATAAGAATCTTTAAAGCTGAAGCTTAATAGCAGCAATATACATATTTAAAATAATTCTCAGTTTCTCTCTTTTACTAAAGCCTAATAGTTTTATCATGATTCTCCTCAGTTTTAAGCAGTCTTAAGAACAAAAGAAAAAGTCATAATAACTTCACGGGCTTAAGTTGAATTCTACCATTATTTAAGAATAGAAGTCAAGTTCTGATAGATCAGGAAACTGGGCACATGGACTTACATGCACTTTCAGTTGCTGGCACTATGTGACCCACCACTGCCAGGTATAGCTTGATGGCCCCTTGATTAAGACAGTCGTTGTACTTCACATCTAAAACAAATAAAAAAAAATGTCCCCTGATTAACCAGAATTGCTTGAATTGGTTCCCCCTTTAGACCCTTGACCTAGCACTTTCTGGGATACTCTGCAAAAGGTCAATACAAAATAATTTTATTTGAATCAATGAACTTCCAATATTTTCTTTAAATCTTTTGTCAGTTTGGTTAAATGGATAATTAAGTATTGTTTAATTATAATAAAAAAAACAGGTAAAAAATAAAACCCAAATTGACTTTTGTGGATGTTATTGAGTTAAGGCTCTGGAGAGGGGAATATTATATCTAAGTTGATCTGGTTGTGCCATGAACACAATAACATATTTGTTTGAGGGAAGTCTAACAGATAGACATTGTATGATTTAAGCCTTAAGAAGTGGAGTGATTTATCCACAAGCCAAGTTATTCTGGCAATGACCAAGAGCTAGAAAGGGCTAGAAACTACTTTTCCCTAGAGCAAGAGCATCTGCAGAGTGTGTGCCATCACCTTAAATTCCCCCCCCCCAATTATATTGATTTTACATTTATATTCTGCTGATCGGTTTCAAAGTAACTTTTTTTTTTTTTTTTTTTTGGATTTTGGGTCACACCCGGCAGCGCTCAGGGGTTATTCCTGGCTCCAGGCTCAGAAATTGCTCCTAGCAGGCACAGGGGACCATATGGGGCGCCGGGATTCGAACCGATGACCTCCTGCATGAAAGGCAAACGCCTTACCTCCATGCTATCTCTCCGGCCCCTCAAAGTAACGTTTTGAGTTTCTAAGTCACAATGTTTATGATAACTTGTTTGAGTAGCCACGGAAAGGAATACAATGAGTATCCTGTAATTTCCTTGAACAATTACTGTTCTTATACATCGTTTATCCTCAATCTGGAATGATTCACTATCCTCTCTGTGCCTGAAATTTTTCTTTTTAATTTCAAAGCATATTTTGTGAATGAGAAGCCTTGATCTGATTTTCGATGGCAAGTCAGAGTGCAGGTCTTCTGTGCCTACTTTTTGCTTGCTCATTATTTGGCATCTCTACATTTATAGCAATAATAAAAGCCATGATGATGATTAGGAGTACAAGCCACTTAATTAGAACTTGGTTCAAGTAAATTTGTATAGTCTCTCTACATTTTGTTTCCTTCTCTATAACATGAGAATAATAATGTTACTGGTTTATATATTTGTTGGGAGGATTATTGAGATAATCTATGTGAATATGATATCTAATCAATAATCTTTCTTCATTAAATGGTAGCTTTTCTTAAAGAACTGTTGTCACACCTGTCTTTTAACTGAACCATAAACTTTTTTTATTTGCTTTTAGTTTTATTGTTTTGGTTCATACCTAGCTGTTATCAACCTAGCAGTTATCATGAGCTACTCCTGGAATTTCCTGGTGACATTAAAGGCTCATATGTGGTGATGGGGATCAAACCTGTAATTATAGCATACTCTCTAGCTCATTAAGCTATTACCACAGCCTACTGGATTATAAATTATTTTAAAAGAAAGGAGAGTTATGTTTATATCCAATACCTTACCAATGTTGTGCTGATTAGTAATAGATGAATAAAGAAAAAAACACATGTGTCATAGATATGATTTTAAATTTACTATTTTCAGGGCTGGAGAGGTGGTGCAATTGGTAGATATTTGCCTTGAACACGACTAACCTAGGACTGACCACAGATTGATCCCCGGCATCCTATATGGTCCCCCAAGCCAGGAGTGATATTTGAGCGCATAGCCAAGAGTAACCCCTGAGCGTCACAGGGTGTGATCTATAAACCAAATAAAATAAAATAATTATTTTCTTATCTGGAGATCTCAAAAAAATATCTAATCTTGTTTGCCTTCATTTTCAAAATAAGTCAGCTCTTTTATGGAATATGGCATTATTTAGCTGTAATTTTTAAATAATGAATTCTATGGATTCAGAGCTCAGATATTAATTTCCTACTTTTTGATTTGGCTCTTAAGCATATATACATATATATATATAATTTTTTCTGAGTCAGAGATATGGCAGAAGTAGAGTATATGCTCTTATTTTTAAGGCCCTGGGACTTGGAACCATAAACATTATTCTGGGACCATTGAGCACCTCACTGGCTGGTGTGTCCATAGTAAATTTGCCCCACATCTTCCAATCACTGGGTGTGGCTTTTACAACAATTCACCTACACAATCTTCAACTGTTTGCATAAATCAAGGAAACCTCATTTTCTTGCCTGTACTTCACATACTAGGTTCAGAAGTAAGCTGTTTTACATAAAAGAAAAAAAAAGGATATCTAAAACTTCCCTATGAATAACTTTGTAAATTATGGTGACTCAACAAAAACAATAAAAATAAATAAAGAAGGATGTAATAGTTCAAGAAAAGTTTTCCACATGTACAGATTATTTGTATGACTTTGCAGTCAAAGCGGCTAGTAAGTTTAGAACTATTCTTTTTATTTAAGAGGACATTTTAGGATTGCTGATTGCTAAAGATTCTATTCTCTATTTCAATCTCCATTTCATTGGACCTCTCCTCTACCTCAATCTCCATTTTATAGGACTTCGTTGACATTTTTAAAGGTCTAGCAAACATTATTGATATCTTTTACTAGATAAATCTATTGTTACAATTATTTTTGTAGGAATTCTCTTAAAATAATAATGGTCATTTCTGTCCAAGGAATGTTGTTACTTTGTACTCCATACTATTGCAAATGTTTTCAAAGAAAAGGAATTAGTTGAATGTCTTAAATTATTTCTCTTTATCATATTTATTATATATGATTTTATTTTTATCTTTTTTATCTTTATCACATAGAAGTATACGAGAGCAATATTTTGGCCAACTGATGTTTTGAAGCTAATCTTAGGTTTTATATAGAGGAGTCTCATCAAAACATAGTTCATAATAGAATAACTTCCAGTTTTTAAATCATTAGTGAAATATATGCCATACCGATAGAAGTTTATTTAATTTACTATTATAAATATGGGTTTTCTTTTTGCCAATCCTTTTTCTGATTCTCTTCCTCTAATATTAAATGTGTTTAGGAGTAGGGATTGTGTGTAATTTGCATTTTTAGACCTTTGCCTAAAAGATTGGTCAGATCATAATTAGTAATTAGGTGAATGCAATTAAAAAAGACATTTCTGAGTTGAAAAGGATGTGAGAAAATTGGAATCCTTATGCATTGTGAACAGTAATACAAAGTTGCACTATAAATTTAATTGAAATATTTTGTGGTTTTAAAAGCTAAAGATAAAATTATTATTTGTCTCAGAAAAATCTATTCCTGGGTATACCCAAGAGGATGATGATTCCATTTTGTGTTCATCACTGACCTCTTGGCCTTCATCTTTGTTCCTATTTCCAATCCTAATAATAGTAGATATTATTAATTCTTTTCTTCTTTTTTCTTTTTTTTGGGGGGGTCACACTAGGCAGGAGTTACTCCTGGCTATGTGCTCAGAAATCACTCCTGGCAAACTGGGGGACTATATATATATATAGGATGCAGGGATTGAACGTGGGTCCATCCCAGTTGGGAAGCATGCAAGACAGAAGACCTACCACTGTGCTATCACTCCAGTCCCATATTTTATTTTCTTGTCATAATCTGACATCAAAGTAATCTGATTAAATGAGCTAAACAAAGGAAAAATCCAAAAGTAGGAGAGTGTAGTGGCAGTTTTATATATCAAAATAACTTATTTGATAAACATTTTATTCATAAGAAAACAAATAATGCAGTTTGATTTGAAGAGATGTTTTGTATATTATTTGTAGAATGAGAGACTTTTATAACCAATCCTAATGAAATATAGAATTACATAAAATATGTATACTATAAATCTTTTATAGAGGGGGTTGAATAGTACCCTTATATCCAATTTGTAGCCTCTATACACTTCAGAATGTAAATTATATATTTATATACTCTCAGGAGAGTGATATATGCCAGATATTGTGCACAAATCATAACTATTTTATTTTACATTTTATTGAAAGGGTGATAAAAGTTGTTATAAAACATTTAAAAAATTTTCTTTTTCTGTGAGTTAATGTTTGATTCCACATGGTTAAAGGAACTGTTTTGTGTTTTGGAATGCTTAGCCAGGATATAGCACTGCTGATTTGCTCAATTAAACCCAATTGGTCTTATATTTTCTAAATTGAGGAGCTGTCTAATAATATCAGTAGGTTTTCTTATTTTATAGAAAATTATTCAGTTAAAATAGTTGTCTAAGAAAGCCAAATGTTACAAACATAAAAATTTATACTTTACAAGGATTTTCCATTTATATCTCATTTATATCTTTATATCTAGGTATCAATGTCTTTTTCTAAGTTAAATAATGCTAAAAAATTAACTATCATTATGAGTTTTCTATAAGTAGTGAACCTATTATATGAGTATAAATCTGGAAAAAAGAATATAAAGATGCATTTTTAAGAATAATATAGTGCTTTGTCTAATTTTATTAAACTTTGGGATTATTTAAAAATGCTGAACTTCATATAAAATTAGATTAGAATTCAGTTTCTCCAGTGCTAATTGTGTAGCACTGGGCCAGTTCTTTAATAACATGATTATCATAACTAACTGTAGTATGAATGTACAAATTTCTGCTTGGAATTATTTATTTTATTTTAATAATAAGTCTCTAAGGCATAAAAAAGGCCATATATGAAATCATATATGAAAATCATATTTTTAAACAAGGTAAATAACTTGACTAGAGTCACAAACTACTCAAAGACAGGACCTGGACTATAGCTTTATGAAGACTGTGGTCTTTGAGCTGCTTCTTTGTCAAGACAGAGTTAAATAACACATTATGCAGGCAGATTATTATTATAAAGACTCATGTGTCTATATAGGCATTTTTTAAAAATTGAAAAGTCTAAAGAAAGATAGTTAAAAAATAAGGAATTTTTTTTTTTTGGTTTTTGGGCTATACCCTCCAGATCTCAGAGGTTATTCCTGGATCTGTACCCAGAAATAACTCTTAATAGGTTCAGAGGACCATACGGGATGCCAAGGTCAAACAGGGTCATTCACATGCAAGGTAAGTGTTTTACCCAACAGTAGTCGGCAACCTGCGGCTCGAGAGCCACTTGTGGTTCTTTACACTTTTTTTTTAAATTTATTTAAACACCTTAATTACATACATGATTGTGTTTGGGTTTCAGTCATGTAAAGAACACCACCCATCACCAGTGCAACATTCCCATCACCAATGTCCCAATTCTCCCTTCTCCCCACCCGACCCCCGCCTGTACTCTAGACAGGCTCTCCATTTTCCTCATACATTCTCGTTATTAGGACAGTTCAAAATGTAGTTATTTCCCTAACTAAACTCATCACTCTTTGTGGTGAGCTTCCTGAGGTGAGTTGGAACTTCCAGCTCTTTTCTCTTTTGTGTCTGAAAATTATTATTACAAGGGTGTCTTTCATTTTTCTTAAAACCCATAGATGAGTGAGACCATTCTGCGTTTTTCTCTCTCTCTCTGACTTATTTCACTCAGCATAATAGATTCCGTGTACATCCATGTATAGGAAAATTTCATGACTTCATCTCTCCTGACAGCTGCATAATATTCCATTGTGTATATGTACCACAGTTTCTTTAGCCATTCGTCTGTTGAAGGGCATCTTGGTTGTTTCCAGAGTCTTGCTATGGTAAATAGTGCTGCAATGAATATAGGTGTAAGGAAGGGGTTTTTGTATTGTATTTTTGTGTTCCTAGGGTATATTTCTAGGAGTGGTATAGCTGGATCGTATGGGAGCTCGATTTCCAGTTTTTGGAGGAATCTCCATATCGCTTTCCATAAAGGTTGAACTAGACTGTGGGTGACCGTGCACCACACTAGACGGCATTCCCACCAGCAGTGGATAAAAGTTCCTTTCTCTCCACATCCCCGCCAACACTGTTTATTCTCATTCTTTGTGATGTGTGCCATTCTCTGGGGTGTGAGGTGGTATCTCATCATTGTTTTGATTTGCATCTTCCTGATGATTAGTGATGTGGAACATTTTTTCATGTGTCTTTTGGCCATGTGTATTTCTTCTTTGTCAAAGTGTCTGTTCATTTCTTCTCCCCATTTTTTGATGGGGTTAGATGTTTTTTTTCTTGTAAAGTTCTGTCAGTGCCTTGTATATTTTGGAGATTAGCCCCTTATCTGATGGGTATTGGGTGAATAGTTTCTACCACTCAGTGGGTGGCTCTTGTATCCTGGGCACTATTTCCTTTGAGGTGCAGAAGCTTTTCAGCTTAATATATTCCCATCTGTAAATCTCTGCTTTCACTTGCTTGGAGAGTGCAGTTTCCTCCTTGAAGATGCCTGTAATGTCCTGGAGTGTTTTGCTATGTGCTGTTCTATATATCTTATGGTTTTGGGGCTGATATCGAGGTCTTTAATCCATTTGGATTTTACCTTCGTACATGATGTTAGCTGGGGTCTAAGTTCAATTTTTTGCAAGTGGCTATCCAATTGTGCCAACACCACTTGCAGAAGAGGCTTTCCCTGCTTCATTTAGGATTTCCTGCTCCTTTTTCAAAAATTAGGTGGTTGTATGTCTGGGGAACATTTTCTGAGTATTCAAGCCTATTCCACTGATCTGAGGACCTGTCCTTATTCCAATACCATGCTGTTTTGATAACTATTGCTTTGTAGTACAGTTTAAAGTTGGGGAAAGTTATTCCTCCCATATTTTTTCCCAATGACTGCTTTAGCTATTCGAGGGTGTTTATTGTTCCAAATGAATTTCAAAAGTGCCCGATCCACTTCTTTGAAGAATGTCATGGGTATCTTTAGAGGGATGGCATTATATCTGTATAATGCCTTGGGGAGTATTGCCATATTGATGATGTTAATCCTGCCAATCCATGAGCAGGGTATGCATTTCCATTTCCATGTGTCCTCTCTTATTTCTTGGAGCAGAGTTTTATAGTTTTCCTTGTATAGGTCCTTCACATATTTAGTCAAGTTGATTCCAAGATATTTGAGTTTGTGTGGCACTATTGTGAATGGGGTTGTTTTCTTAATGTCCATTTCATCCTTATTACTATTGGTGTATAGAAAGGCCATTGATTTTTGTGTGTTAATTTTGTAGCCTGCCACCTTGCTATATGAGTCTATTGTTTCTAGAAGCTTTTTGATAGAGTCTTTAGGGTTTTCTAAGTAGAGTATCATGTCATCTGCAAACAGTGAGAGCTTGACTTCTTCCTTTCCTATCTGGATTCTCTTGATATCCTTTTCTTGCCTAATCGCTATAGCAAGTACTACCAGTGCTATGTTGAATAGGAGTGGTGAGAGAGGACAGCCTTGTCTTGTGCCAGAATTTAGAGGGAAGGCTTTTAGTTTTTCTCCGTTGAGGATAATATTTGCCACTGGCTTGTGGTAGATGGCCTTCACTATATTGAGAAAGGTTCCCTCCATTCCCATCTTGCTGAGAGTTTTGATCAAGAATGGGTGTTGGACCTTATCAAATGCTTTCTCTGCATCTATTAATATGATCATGTGGTTTTTATTTTTCTTGTTATTGATGTTGTGTATTATGTTGATAGATTTACAGATGTTAAACCAGCCTTGCATTCCTGGGATGAAACCTACTTGATCCTAGTGGATGATCTTTTTAACGAGGCATTAAATCCTATTTGCCAGGATTTTGTTGAGGATCTTTGCATCTGCATTCATCAGTGATATTGGTCTGTAATTTTCTTTTTTGGTAGCATCTCTGTCTGGTTTAGGTATCAAGGTGATGTTGGCTTCATAAAAGCTATTTGGAAGTGTTTCTGTTTGTTCAATTTCATGAAAGAGTCTTGCCAAGATTGGCAGTAGTTCCTCTTGGAAAGTTTGATAGAATTCATTAGTGAATCCATCTGGACCTGGGCTTTTGTTTTTCGGCAGACATTTGATTACTGTTTTAATTTCATCAATGGTGATGGGGGTGTTTAGATATGCTACATCCTCTTCCTTCAACCGTGGAAGATTATAAGAGTCCAAGAATTTATCCATTTCTTCCAGGTTCTCATTTTTAGTGGCGTAGAGTTTTTTAAAATAGTTTCTGATTACCCTTTGAATCTCTGTCATATCAGTAGTGATCTCTCCTTTTTCATTCCTGATACGAGTTATCAAGTTTCTCTCTCTCTTTTTGTTAGGTTTGCCAGTGGTCTATCAATCTTGTTTAATTTTTCAAAGAACCAACTTCTGCTTTCATTGATCTTTCGGATTGTTTTTTGAGTTTCCACTTCGTTGATTTCTGCTCTCAGCTTTGTTATTTCCTTCTGCCTTCCTATTCTTCGGTCCTTTTGTTGAGCATTTTCTTGTTCTATTAGCTGTGTTATTAAGCTACTCAGGTAAGCTCCTTCTTCCTTCCTGATGTGTGCTTGCAAAGCAATAAATTTTCCTCTCAGTACTGCTTTTGCTGTGTCCCATGAGTTCTGATAGTTTGTGTCTTTATTGTCATTTGTTTCCAGGAACCTTTTTATTTCCTCCTTGATTTCATCTCGGACCCACTGGTTATTGAGCATGAGGCTGTTTAACTTCCAGGTGTTAAAGTGTTTCTTCTGAGTCCCTTTGGAGTTCACAAATAATTTCAGAGCCTTGTGGTCAGCGAAGGTAGTCTGCAAAATTTCTATCCTCTTGATCTTATGGAGGTATGTTTTATGTGCCAGCATGTAGTCTATCCTGGAGAATGTCCCATGTATATTGGAGAAGAATGTGTATCCAGGTTTCTGGGGATGGAGTGTCCTATATATATATCCACTAGGCCTCTTTCTTCCATTTCTCTCCTCAGGTCTAGTATATTCTTGTTGGGTTTCAGTCTGGTTGACCTGTCCAGTGTTGACAAAGCCGTGTTAAGGTCCCCCACAATTATTGTGTTGTTGTTGATATTATTTTTCAGGTTTGTCAACAGTTGTATTAAATATTTTGTTGGCCCCTCATTCGGTGCATATATGTTTAGGAGAGTGAATTCTTCCTGCTCTACGTACCCCTTGATTAATATAAAATGTCCATCTTTGTCCCTTACAACCTTCCTGAGTATAAAGTTTGCATTATCTGATATTAGTATGGCCACTCCAGCTTTTTTATGGGTGTTGTTTGCTTGGATAACTTTTCTCCAGCCTTTTATTTTGAGTCTATGTTTGTTCTGACTATTCAGGTGCGTTTCTTGTAGGCAGCAGAAGGTTGGATTGAGTTTTTTGATCCATTTAGCCACTCTGTGTCTCTTAACTGGTGCATTTAGTCCATTGACGTTGAGAGAAAGAATTGTCCTTGGATTTAATGCCATCTTTATTTCAAAATTTGGTGTGTCTTTTGGGTAGTCTTGTATTAGATTAGGTCTTTCAGTTTTTCTCTTAAGACTGGTTTTGTGTCTGTGAAGTTTCTGAGCTGTTTTGTGTCTGTGAAGCCATGTATTCTTCCGTCAAACTGGAAAGTGAGTTTTGCTGGGTATAGTATTCTGGGTGAAGCATTCATTTCATTCAGTCTTGTCACAATATCCCACCACTGCTTTCTGTCATTGAGTGTTTCTGGTGACAGGTCTGCTGTAAATCTCAGGGAAGCTTGCTTGAACAGGATTTCCCCTTTTGATCTTGCTGTTTTCAGAATTCTGTCTCTATCTGTGGGATTTGTCATTGTGACTAGGATGTGTCTTGGGGTGGTTTTTCTGGAGTCTCTTTTGGTTGGTACTCTTCGGGCATGCAGGATTTGATCACATATATTCTTTAGCTCTGGAAGTTTCTCTTTAATGATGTTCTTGACCATTGATTCTTCCTGGAAATTTTCTTCCTGGGTCTCTGGGACTCCAATGATTCTTAAGTTGTTTTTGTTGATCTTATCATAGACTTCTATTTTCATCTGTTCCCATTCTTTGACTAATTTTTCCATTGTCTGCTCATTTGCTTTAAGTTTTTTGTCCAATCTCTCCTGCTGTATGGAATTGTTATGTATCTCATCTTCCACAGCACCAAGTCTATTCTCAGCTTCTGATACCCTGTCCCAGAGCTTATCCATTTTGTCATTCACTTCGTTTACTGACTTTTTCAGGCCTGTTAGTTGACATGTTATTTCAGTTTGGAGTTTTGTGATTTCTGTCTTCATATTTTCTTGGTTCTTATCAGTGTTCTGTTCAACTCGATCCATGGTTTCTTGGAGATCTTTGAGCATCTTTCATATTGCTTGTCTAAAGTCCTTATCTGAGAGGTTGATTAGTTGGTTGGTCATTATCTGGTCCTCAGAATTGTCATCTTCATTCTCTATGTGTGATTATGGCCTGCGTTGTTTCCCCATTGTCACACTTGTTTTGTGTGTTTTTCTACGTGTTGTGGTGGTATTCATTGTCTATATGATGCAGGCAGCACACTCCTCTGGCTCCTCCCTTTCTGGATGGGCTGACTTGCCTCTAAGGGACGGGAGTCCTCCATGGATGAAGCCTCACACTGTGTCAAATCTTAGGCCCGAGCATGCAACAGAGAAGACAGTCCGGAGAGAAATGTTTGCTTCTGTGATATAGAGCCGTTCTTAGTGTGATTTTTTCCTTCTTGTTGCAATGGTGTTCTTTCCTTAGAAAGAGTGCACGGCTGATCCGCTTCGCTACGCGGCCATGCTCCGCTGGAGCCTCTTTTTGCCCCACTCGCAAGAGTTTCACGCAAGAGGACAGTAGACAAACATAGACAGGTAACACTCACAGTTTTTCACAGTTGGGCCCCACTGGGCCGGTGTACTTTCGCGGATTTTCCCCACCTGATGTCACACACAGGGAGCCGGCTTTTGCAAAGCCTTGCTGGTTTTCATGCTATGTAGTCCCTCCCTGAAAATGGCATCTGGGCGAGCGAGGTTTCTGGAGCCTCTTTTTGCCCCACTCGCAAGAGTTTCACACAAGAGGACAGTACATAGACATAGACAGGTCACACTCACAGTTTTTTACAGTTGGGCCCCACTTGTCCGGTGTACTTTCGCGAATTTTCCCCGCCTTGTGTCACACACAGGGAGCCGGCTTTTGCAGAGCCTTGCCGGTTTTCATGCTCTGTAGTCCCTCTGGTTCTTTACACTTTTTTTTTTTTTTTGGTTTTTGGGCCACACCCTGTGACGCTCATGGGTTACTCCTGGCTATGCGCTCAGAAGTTGCTCCTGGCTTCTTGGGGGACCATATGGGATGCCGGGGGATTGAACCGAGGTCCGTCCTAGGCTAGCACCGGCAAGGCAGGCACCTTACCTCCAGCGCCACCGCCCGGCCCCCTTTACACTTTTTTTTTTTTTTTTGGTTTTTGGGCCACACCCTGTGACGCTCAGGGGTTACTCCTGGCTATGCGCTCAGAAGTTGCTCCTGGCTTCTTGGGGGACCATATGGGATGCCGGGGGATCAAACCGCGGTCCATCCTAGGCTAGCGCATTCAAGGCAGGCACCTTACCTCCAGCGCCACCGCCCGGCCCCCCCTTTACACTTTTAATTTGGCTCTTCTGTGTGCCGGGAGACCGCTCCAGGAGTCAGGACTCTGCTCCTAGCCTCTGTCAGTGCGCGCCCTTTGTGGCTCTCAAAATCAATTTCAATCACGGTTTTGGCGAGATTTGGCTCAGTTGAAAAAAAAGGTTGCCGATCACTGCACTATACTATCTTTCTGGCCCCTGATTGCTTTTAAAAAATCCTTAAAATTTAAGAAATTTTTCAAAAGCTATGTCTAAATAATAGGTAGACGGCTTCCTTCTATTTATGTAATGAAATTAAATGCTTTTATGATATAGATGAATTCTGCTGATAATATTTTTTGAAGAATATACACATTTTGCTTCATAAGATCTGAATTTTTAACGAGCATATTTATGAGTCTTGATTGCTTGAACTAAGGATTAAATTTATTTGTGTTTTATAAATATTAGCGTTTGTAGGAGAATAATTCTAATTATTATATGAAGAAGTTATTTGCTATAACATATTTATTAGAGAGAATATTTGTTATTTATATAAAATGATGTCATTAGTGAAATGACCCCTAGGTATTTTTCATAAATTATCTTCATTGGACTTGTAAATTTTAAACATTTTTTACTAAGACACTAAAATTCTAACTGGTAAAATTCTCGGCATGTATTTGGTCTTTAAAAACCAGAGCAAGCATTATGTTTTCTTTCCTTATAAAATTGTAGGGTGGAGGAGTGGGGCAGCTCCAGCCGAGGGTGGGGCCTCCAATAGCCCCAAACAAAATTTTAAAAACAAACAACAACAACAAAAAGAAATTGTCATTTCATTCCATGTGGTTGTCTACAGTCTACCTTTCTTTTCATCATTGTCTTCAGTTTCTTCTATAAGCTTTTCTTTTCTCCTTTCTATCTTTCTCCATGTTCATGTAATTTTTGTTTCTATTTCTCATCAGGCAGGTTATATAAATGCCTCTGGGGTTGTAGACTAGAAGCAGACTAAAATTCTCTTGCCATCATTGAATGAGTTAGTTATCAGTTTATTCCATTTGGTGATTTGTCATAATAGGGCCATTTACTTCAAGCCATAATGTTTTTAATTCTCCATTCTGTTGATGCATTTTCTATTCACTTGTATCTTGTAATAGTAAATTCTTTATATCAGAAACCATAATGGCCCTTATTAAATAGTTTTTCTGAAAAAAGAACCCAGAAAAATAATTTTCTAAAAAATAAATCTGCTCTTCATGTCATTCCCATGACAGTCTGTTTCAAGAGTGTATCTTTTAGGCTAAGGGAATTGCCTATGCCAAAAAAAAGAAAAGAAAAGAAAAGAAAAAGCACAATTTTTTTTTCTTTTTATTTTGGGCTCACGATTATTGTTTGGTTGTTGTCTGTATTACTGTGGTGCTTTTTTTTGTCATTGTAGTTTGGAGGTTCTTCTTGTTTGCCTGTTTTAATTTATTCATTTATTTTTGTCTTTTTTTGTCTTTTTATGTTCTTCCTTGTCCCTTTAGTCTCTTAAATTAATATTTATAATGTCTAGATGGACTCCCCCACCCCGTTTTTTTTCTTTTTTTCTCTTTTTTTCCCCTTAAAACAGAACCACATAACTTAAATCATCTTGTTTTGCCACAGAAATTTAGGGGGAAAAATGGATGGTGCCAAAACCACATAGTCATATGAATATTGAGTAAAAATAAAAAAATTATCAGACTTAAACATCAAATCCAAAGCCAACGACAACAGAATCGATAACCAATCTACAACAAGCTAGACACAGAGGGGACCACTTATATTAGCAGCCCGGAGGGCAAAGGAGAAAGATATGGGATGCATGCTGGGAACAGAGGTGGAGGGAGGACAACAATAGTGTGGGAATGCCTCTGATTCATTGTCACTAATTACCTAAAATATCACTGTGAAAGATTTGTAATTTACTTTGGCCACAATAAAAATTATTAAAAAAATAAACGTGCTCTTAGTAATAAAGTACTACTGTGTTATATGAATGATCTTGCTCCTAGAAATAAAGCAAATATTATTTAATTATAGATGGTTAGTCTTAAAGGTTATTTTGTTAACATACATATTTACAGAGGCTCTATGGAAATATGAACTAATTTGTTAATATTAAATTGTTAGTTTAACAGCTATGTGTTGTATTTGCTCTACATATAAAATGACATTATAGCTGTGAAGTTTTATACTCCGTGTATGGTAGAAACAAGGCTTTGACAAGGACTGCAATATGGTTCTTTCTAAAAATCACTGCTAAATATGTGCTATTCTTCAGGTTTGGACCTGAAAGGGTAATGCCCAGATTTATTCTTTACCCTTGAAAATAGAAAAAACAATTTAGAAATGGATTGCTTTTCTTAATAGTGACCAATATATTCTGCAGATGTGATACTTTTGCTTCCTTATGAATTCTCTACACTGTGGAAAAAAATTTACTCCTAGAAGCTACATGCTGGATTGATGAGTAATTTTAAGCATTTTTTTTTAAAAAAAATGACTATAAATGGGTGGTTCACAAAAACAGATTTTATTTATAAGAATAGAATATTATTTTAACCAACACAAAATGTGTGAAATGTGTGAAAATAACACTTGTTATGTGTCTGAAAACTGTAGTCATGGTTACTTTGACCATCAGAATATTTTTTCACTCCTCTTTATACTGAAAAGAGATAAAAACAACTCTTTCTGAGATTTTAGAACAACAAATGGCATTCTTTGTGCTCTAATTCAAGTACAGAGTATGTATATAAAAAGATAAATTTTTGCAAAGATACCTAAAAGGGAAATCAATAATTCTATTTGATTTTTTATATCTGAGTTTTGCAAAGTCACTGAAATAATTACTATATTAAATAACAGAATTATAATTATGGGTTTCATAGGCTCAGTTAGAATTTAAATCCATATAAATTATCTAACCAACTTTTAAATGTATATTGAGTTCATAGATTAGTACCAGAAGGTCGAAAAATAAGGATATAAAATTATAATTGATTTGAGAGAATCTAAATTTTATGCAAAATATTTTAAAGCAGTATATTTAATATGTAGTAATTTTATTTATTAAAACAAGAAAATAAATGTGCAGTTATTATATTTGAAAAATATTTTACAACCATTTTGTTCAGCAGTTAATTTTTCTCAATAACACAAAGTGTATGTTCATTTATGAAAATTTGAAGAAAAAGTAAAACAAAAACCTGCTTATAAACTTTTACCCTAAAATAAGGTTTGTGTCCTTCTGTGAATCCAGCTCATACTTTTCAACCTATATTCATTTCTAACTGCAACAGAGTTTCTTACTCTTCACTAACTCTATTCTCCTCCTCGTCCTCTTCTTCCTCTTCTCTTCTTCCTCCTTTTCTTCCTCCTCCTCCTCCTCCCCCCTGGCAGTGCTCCAGAGCTCAGTCCTGGCTCTCTGCTCATTGGTCACTCTTGACTATATGTGGTGTTGGGGATTAATACCCAGATCAATCTTGTGCAAGGCAGGTACCTTACCCACTTATAATACTTCTCTGACCCCCTTAGTTTTTGTTTTTCTTTGGGGGATGGGGGTTGAGCCACACCCAGTGACACTCATGGGTTACTCCTGGCTATGAGCTCAGAAATAGCTCCTGGCTTAGGGGAACCACATGGGACCTCAAGAATGGAACCCAGGTCCATCCTGTGTCAGCCGCATGCAAGGCAAATGCCCTACCATTGTGCTATTACACCGGGCTCTGATCCCTTTAGTTTTATTTTAATTTATATTGTAAATGGCACTTTCTCTAAGCAGAGTCTTAAAGACTCCACAATTAATTACTTAATGTCCATGTACTAATATGCTTCTGTTTAATCTCCTGATGGCTGCATAATATTCCATTGTGTTTCTTTAGCCATTCATCTATTTGAAGGGCATCTTGGTTGTTTCCAGAGTCTGGCTATTGTAAATAGTGCTGCAATAAATATAGATGTGAGGAAGGGAATTTTGTATTGTATTTTTGTGTTCCTGGGGTATATTCCTAAGAATGGTATAGCTGGATCGTATGGGAGCTCAATTTTCAGTTTTTGAAGGAATTTCCATATTGCTTTTTATAATGGTTGGCCTGGATGACATTCCTACCAGCACTGAATAAAAGTTCCTTTCTCTCCACATCCCCATCAGCACTGATTGTTCTCATTATTTGTGATGTGCGCCAATCTCTGTGGCATGAGATGGTACCTCATAGTTGTTTTGATTCGCATCTCCCTGATAGTGATGTGCAACATTTTTCCATGTGCCTTTTGGCCATTTGTATTTTTTCTTTGACAAAGTGTCTGTTCATTTCTTCTCCCCATTTTTTATGGGATAAGATGTTTTATTTTCTTGTAAACTTTCATCAGTGCCTTGTATATTTTAGAAATTAGGCCCTTATCTAATGAGTATTAGTTGAATAGTCTTTTCAACTCAGTGGATGATTCTTGTATCCTGGGCACTATTTACTTTGAGTTGCAGAAGCTTAATATATTCCTATCTGTTTTATCTCTGCTTCCACTTGTTTGGAGTGTGATGTTTCCTCCTTAAATATGCCTTTAGTCTCAATGTCATGGAGTGTTTTACCTACGTGTTATGATTTCAAGATCTAAAATTCATTTGGATTTTACCTTCATACATGGTGTTAGCTGGAGGTCTGAGTTTTCTTTTTTGCAAGTTGCTAACCAGCTTTGCCAACACCACTTGTTAAAGATGCTTTCCTTGCACCATTTAGGATTTCTTGCTTCTTCATCAAACATTAGGTGACTATGTCTGGGGAACTCTGAGTACTCAAGTCTATTCCACTGATCTGAAGATCTGTCTTTATTTCAATACCATGATGTTTTGATAACTATTGCTTTGTAATACAGTTTAAAATTGGGGGAAGTAATGCCTCCCATATTCCTTTTTCCAAGGATTGCTTTACCTATATGAGGGTGTTTATTGTTCCAAATAAATTTTAAAACTGTTTGATCAATTTCTTTAAAGAATGTCATGGGTATCTTTAGAGGGATCACATTAAATTTATATAATGCTTTGGGGAGCATTGTCATTTTAATTATGTTAATCCTGCATGTTAAACCATGAGCAGGGTATGTGTTTCCATTTCCATGTGTCCTCTCTTATTTCTTAGAGCAGGGTTTTATAGTTTTCTTTATATTTGTACTTCACGCCGTATTGAGGTCTTCAACATTATTGTGTTATTCTTGATATCCTCTTTCAATTTTTGTCAATAATTGTATTTTATAATTTGCTAGTCTCTCATTGGGTTTGAATATGTTTAGTAATGCGATTTCTTCCCTTTGCACATATCATATACCTTGATTAGTACAATGTGTCCATCTTTGTCCCTTACAATATTTTTGAGTCTAAAGTTTGTGTCATCTGATATTAATATGGCCACCTCAGCTTTTTAAGGGTGTTTTTGCTTGGAAGATTTTACTCCAGCCTTTGATTTTGAGTCTATATTTGTTCTGACCATTGAGGTGTGTTTCCTGTAGGTAGCAGAAAGTTAGATTCATGTTTTTGATTCATTGAGCCACTTTGTGTCTCTTAATTGATGCATTTTGTCCATTAACATTGAGGGAGAATATTGTCATGTGATTTAATGCCATCTTTGTGTATAAGTTTGGTGTGTCTGTTTTTCTGTCTTGTCTTAAAGTAGACCTTTCAGTTTTTCCCTTAAGGTTGGTTTTGCATATTTAAAGCTTCTGAGCTGTTGCTTATCTGTGAAGCTAGGTATCCTTCCTTCAAACCTGAACATGAGCCAGGCTGGGTGCAGTATTCTAGGTGAAGCAGAAGCTAGGTATCCTTCCTTCAAACCTGAACGTGAGTCAGGCTGGGTGCAGTATTCTAGGTGAAGCATCCATTTCATTCAGTCTTGTTCACAATATCCCACCACTGTCTTCTGGCCTTGAGAGTTTCTTGTGAAATGTCTGCTGTAAATCATCAGGATGCTCCTTTAAATGTAATTTCCCTTTTTGACCTTGCTGCTTTTTGTATTCTATCTCTATCTTTGGGATTCGTCATTGTGACTAGGATGTTTCTTGTGATGTTTTTTTTTTTTTTTTCGGATCTCTTTTGGCTGGTACTTTTCAGACATGCAGAACTTGATTGCATGCAGTCTTTATCTCTGGGAGTTTCTCTGTGATGATATCTTTAACTATTGCTTCTTCCTGGGGATCTCCTTCCTGGGTCTCTGGGACTCCAATGATTTTTATCTTGTTTTTATTGAGCTAATTAAAGACTACTATTTTTATTTGTTCATATTCTGTGAGTACTTTTTCCATCAGCTGATCATTTACCTTAAAGTTCTTTTCCAGTCTATTCTGTTATATGGAGTTCTGCATTTTATCTTCCTGTTCACTGATTCTATCCTCGTCTGCTGTTACCCTGTTGGGGAGGCTTTTCATTGAGGTTTTCATTTCAGCTACCACGTTTTTCAGATCTTTTGTTTCAGTTTGGAGTTTTCTGATTTCTATCTTTGTGTTCTGTTCAGCTAGAGGTACGTTTTCTTTGATTTCTAGGAGGATCCTCCATATTTCTATTCTAAACTCCTCATCTGAGAGATTAATCAGATGGTTGGTATTTTTTGGGTCATCGGAGCTATCATCATTCTCTGTGCATGGTGTTTGCCTATGAGGTTTTCCCATTGTCACGTTTGTAGTTTTATTTTTTCTACGTGTTATGGTGGGGTACATTTGTTAGAAAGCGCATGCAGCAGGAAAGTGAAACGGAACAGTTGCACATCTATGGCATCTTTCTGTTTGGGTGGATCCAAGAAACCTCAGTCTGAGATTCCACGGGGTTCATTCTCCAGGCCGGCAAGTTTAGGTACTCCTCAATTGCGACTGCACTGGAGGCCTGTACTTGCCCTGCCAGGCCGGTTCAAGACCACTCAGTCTCTGAGCTTCTCACAGAGGGCACTCTCCAGGTGGGCACACCTAAGTACCCCTCAATGACGAAGTCAGTGGGGGCCTGCACTCACCCTGGTCAGGCAGATCCAAAACCCCTCAGGCTTTGAGCTTCTCACAGAGGAAACTCTTCAGGTGGGCACTATACCCCTCAATGGCAACCACTTTAGAGGCCTGTACTTGCCCTGGTCAGGTGGGTCCAAGACCCCTCAGTCTCTGAGCTTCTCACAGAGGGCACTCTCAGGCAGGCACTATACCCCTCAATGGCAACCACTGTGGAGGCCTGTACTGGCCCTGGTCAGGTGGGTCCAAGACCCCTCAGTCTCTGAGCTTCTCACAGAAAGCACTCTCCTGGTGGGCACTATACCTCTCAATAGCGACCTCAGTGGAGGCTTGCATTTATTATTTCTAAAAAGCTTTTCCTGTGTGATTTTCTATGTATGTATGTATGTTATTTATTTATTTATTGTTGGGGCCACACTTGGCTCTGAGCTCAGAAATTGCTCCTGACAGGCTTGGGGGACCATACAAGATGCCAGGGATCAAACCCTGGTCCATCAAACCCCGGTCCATCCTGGGTCGGTGGCTTTTAAGGCAAATGCTTTACCACTATGCATGTTATTTATATCATTAACAAATACTATGTCTTCTAACTCTTTTTCCATGTGGTTACCTTTTATATCTTTTCTTTATAATTGTTCTTACTAGATCACCTAGCATTCTGTGGTAAAACTGATATTTTTGTCTTGTTCCTGATTTTTTTTTTTTTGGATTTTGGGCCACACCCAGTTTGATGCTCAAGGGTTACTCCTGGCTATGTGCTCAGAAATTGCTCCTGACCATGTGGGACGCCAGGGGATTGAACTGTGGTCCTTCCTTGGCTAGCACTTGCAAGGCAGACACCTTACCTCTAGCACCACCTCTCCGGCCCCTTGTTCCTGATTTTTTGAGGAAAACATATTTACCAACATTAATTATGGAACTAACTATATCATTTGTTATGGCCTTAATTTTATTTGACTACAGTCCTTTTATGCATATATTTATTATAAGTGAATATTAAATTTCATGCATTACATCTCTATAAGGAAAATTTGAAGTGCTTCCAGATTATCTCAGAGAAAATGAATAATTTTATCCTATATTATATCTTATATTATCCTAATATGATCTGATAGTCATAAGAATATGTAGAGAAAGTAAAGGCAACATAATTTAGGGTAAATTGACAAACATTATTAAAATTTATAGAATTTTTTGTTTGTTTATAATTGGATGTAATTTTGAAAATGCTTATAATGGCACTAAATTCAAAGTGATCTTAGAGTAGAGGGAAACTGGCTGGATATAGGTTTATTCTGTTCACAGCTCTAGATAACTGCTTAGTTTAGCATGATTTACTCTATTTAGGAGAGTTCTGGAATTTCAGTGTTACCTAAAATTTCTCTGATAAAAGTACAAATTTTACCAATAGTTGGACAGAAACTTTATTTATACAATATTATTTGTTTCTCTAAATACAAATTTATATCAATCTTCTCTTTATCCTCATAAACTTTACTTCAACATTCATAAAGCATGCACATTTTTAGTGTTTGATTTGATTTAATATTATTATCAGTCAACAGTTTAGAATTTTACATTTGTCTAATTTGTCTAATTCTCATTTCTGTTTTTTTTTTGGGGGGGCACACCCATTTGATGCTCAGGGGTTACTCCTGGATAAGCCATCAGAAATTGCCCCTGGCTTGGGGGGACAATATGGGATGCCAGGGGATTGAACCATGGTTCTTCCTTGGCTAGCACTTGCAAGGCAGACACCTTACCTCTAGTGCCACCTCAATGGCCTCTAATTCTCACAGTTATAATGAATTATAGTTCTGCTATTAAATCTGTAGAAATAGTTGGTTCAAAGTCAAGTAAAAATGTAGTAGAAAGGCATTGATTTAAATTTCAAGTAGAGAAAGACTTATTTTCATAATTGCTTATAGACTCTATATCTGATAATGGTATATTGCAAGGAAAAGAAAAAAAGAGTATTTTATCTTTTTAGAATTTGAAAGAATCATATAAATCATATAAATTTATGTTGAATTATCACTTTGTTAATTTTAAGGTTTTGCAATTCTAAGCATTTTTATGCATACTATAATTTGTCTTAAAGACTTAGCCATTTCATTTTACAGACTTTTCTTCCAGAAATGAAACCTTCCAATATTTCTTTTTTGTATTAATGTTATAGTTTTATTATATTTACTTTTTCATCAAGGATTTTTACACAATAGCTAATATAGTATCTGACCCACTATATCAAGTATTTTACAATTGAAGAAGTATTTGGCTACTCTAGCAGTTATCAGTTCTTTTTCTTACCTTGTTTTATTGCATGTCTTCTCTCTTTTTTAAATATTTGTATTATGACCAATGTGAATTACAAATCTTTCACAGTAATATTTGCGATACATAGTGGCATTGAATCAGGGGTATCCCACCACCAGTATTGTCCTCCCTCCACTCCAGTTCCCAGCATTCCAGAATGCTAGGGTAACTGGTCCCTTCTGTGTACAGCTTATTGAAGATTGGCTATCAATTCTGTTGCCATTGACTTTGGGTTTTGTGTTTAAGTTTGATCCTTTTTTATTTCTACTCATTGTTCATATGACTGGTTCTGATACCATCTATTTTTCTTTCCCCTCAATTTATGAGGCAGAACAATATGATTCAAGTTATGTGGTTCTGTTTGAAAGTAAAACAACAACAACAACCAAACAATCATAACACCTGTGGAAGTCCATCTAGAGGTTATATATATCAATTTAAAAAGAAGAAAGGAAAAAAGAAGAAAAACATAACAAAAAAACACAAAAAATATATAAAACAAAAATCTACTACAAAAACAAAACAGAAAAAAACAAAAAACAAGAAGCAAAATCACATAAAAGACCAAAACTAGCAACTACAGAAAACCACCACAGCAACAAATTACAATAGCCAGACAATAACCATGAGAATGAAAGAAAAAAAAAAAGAAATGAAAAGAAAAAAGGAAAAAGGGCTGGTGTGGCAAGGTTTTATTTATTGTTTGTTTGTTTTTGCATAGGCACAGTAATTTGGGGAAATTATAAAGGGAATTATCTTGACCTAAAATATACAGGGTTACCCCGCCCTTAAAACATACTTTTCATGGGAATAACTACAGGCTCCATACATGCTACTTTTCACACCCCCAAAGACTTAGTTTGGTGCCAAGAAACTTCCCTCTGAGTTGTGAATGATAGATTTAGGCCTCTATCTTGAGAACTTAGTATTTGCACAAGTCTTAGGATGAAGCCTAGGTTAGCGTCTTTCTTTATGGTTCTAGCAGTTCTGTTCCATCACTGTTTTAGTAGGTCTTCTGTAACTGGTGGTCTTGGTTTTTTCACAGATCCTAAGACGAAGCCTAGGATAGTCGTTTATTATGTTTCCAGAATATCTGCTCTGTTGCAGTTGTCAAAGTCAGACCTCTGAAATTAGAGATCTTGGTTATTGTACAAATCCTAGGAAACAGCCTAGGCTAAGGTCTTTCTTTTTGGTCCCCAGATAAGTTTTGCCCAGTTATGACTGTCAAAGTCAGTCTTCTGTAGTTAGCGCTCTTGGTTTTTGCACAGATCAAAGGATGCCGTGTCTTCTGAATTCATCTTACCATTAGGTGGTTATATAACAACCTGCTCTTAGATGAAGTTGTTGCCGTTTCCTCGTTGTCAGGATGTCATATCAAAACTGGTACAAGTTGATGCTACAGCAGTATGAGGAGTTTCCTAGGGGTAGTTTGGTTCCTAGGCCTCTCTTTTATATTGTTTGTTTTTAAATATTGATTTTGTTTTTGTGGTCGGTGGGACATTGAGTCTTAACTACAAGTGATATGGATGCAAGTAGAGCAAGTGTCTATCTCTTTCTTATCTCTCTGGCCCTGTGTTGGCATTTACTGAAGTTCTCTTGAAATCAGATTATTTTCTGCCCAACAGGTCTCTAAATTATAGAGTCTACTTTAGACATAAGAGTATCAACAGCTCTTATCTGGATGTACCTCAAATGCAATATATTCCATCATAAGTGAAACTTTCTTCTAAAATGCTTGACACATCAGCATGTACAGTTGAAAAGCTACAAAACTTAGATTTTTTTCCCATTATTTTCTAATATTTATTTTTGAAATAGTGCTCAGGGAGAGCAGGGAACCTCCTGGCGATATTGGTTTAGCACTCGAGCCCAGTAGTGCAGAGCTGTTCTAGACATGAGATATTGGAGACCACTTGGGTCACTATGGCAGTAGTTGGTAGATCATGTGATTCTGGAGTATGAACTTGGGTCTATGTTTGCCTTTCATTCGGCCAACAAAAGATGGACTGCAGTTCTATTCCTGGCATCCCATATGGTCCCCAAACCTGCCAGGAGCAATTTCTGAGCGCATAAGTAGGATTAACCCCTTAGCGCTGTTGTGTGACCCAAGTTAAAAAAATCGTAAATATTTATAATTAATTCTAATGATACCCTTGATGTGTTAAACATTCTTTAGATTCAAACAAGATTATCATGCCATATTATCCTCACAATGATGTCATATAGCTTCATGCCCTCTTTGTGCTTTGATTGTGCTTTTATCGTTAATTGTTCTCTTCCCTCAATGCTTGACAACCTGATATCTTTTCTCTGTTTCCACATTTTTACCTTGTTTCCTATAATATTATATAGTTAGAATCATACAGAAATTACACTTTCATATTAATTTTTTCTTTAGTAATATATATATTTAACTTTCTCCATGTCTTTCATGGTCTGGTATTTTACATTTAGTACCATATAATATTTCATTATCTGAATGTGTCTGAGTTGTTCACTTCTACCGAAGGACATCTTGGTTTCTTCAAAGTTTTGAGACTTACAAATGTAGCTGTAGAAAAGCTGTTGTGTGGATTCTTGCATGGATATAAGCTTTCAATTATTTTGTAGAAACACTAAGAACCATTGACCAAAGGGTAAGAGTATGTTTAATATTTGAAGAAACTGCAAAACTGTTTTCAAAATGGCTGTACCATTTTGCATTTCCAACAGACATGACTAATAGCTCTTGTTGCTCCCAACATTCCCAGGCTTCATCCAGCCATCTGGATTTTTCCATTTTTGCAGGTGGGTTGATTATTCATATTGTTAACTTTCATAAAATCTGCTTATCAGTTATTTCTTTTATAGATTGTATATTTTAGTGTAGTTGCTTAAGAGTAACAACAACACTGAGTTTTTTTAATTGGCTAATAGATTTAGACTTTTGTATTTTATATTTGAGACTGTGATTAATTTTTAGTAACTTTTTAACATAAAATATAAAATAGTGTGTAGACTTTTCATTGTGTGCTGATTTCTTTCTGGTTCAACACCATCTGTGGAAGTGAACATCTTTGCTCATTATATTATCTTTACTTCTTTGTCAGGAATTAGCTGATTGACTTTGTGAGTGTATTTTTAGACTATGTTTCATCAATCTATTCATCTGTTCTTTTTATCAATACCGCACTAGCAGTGTGATAGTATTTTTATATAAATGTTTAAAGTCGAGGGAAGCCACTGAACTCTGCTGGAACTCAGATGCCAGCACCCCTATCTGCCTGTCTTCTGTGCTGTGCTCCATTTTCAGCATGATTTCATCCTGTGTGTGGCTCATCTGTGGACGGCTCACATTCCCTGGAGCCTTCCCTGGAGGTGAGCTTACAGGCCCAAAAAGGGGAAGGCACTGAACTCGCTGGAACTAGAATGCCAGCACCCCTATCTGCCTGTCTTTTGTGCTGTGCTCCATTTTTGGCCTGATTTTATCCTGTGTGTAGCTCATCTACGGACGGCTTGCCTTCCCTGGAGCCTTCCCTGGAGGCGAGCTTACATACCCAGAAAGGGGAAGCCGCTGAACTCTGCTGGAACTCAGATGTCAGCACCCCTATCTGCCTGTCTTCTGTGCTGTGCTCCATTTTTGGCCTGATTTTATCCTGTGTGTGGCTCTACTGTGGACAGCTCACCTTCCCTGGAGCCTTTCCTGGAGGTGAGCTTACCTGCCCAGAAAGGGGAAGCTGCTGAACTCTGCTGGAACTCAGATGCCAGCACCCCTATCTGCCTGTCTTCTGTGCTGTATCCATTTTTGGCCTGATTTCATCATGCGTGTGGCTCATCTGCTGATGGTTCGCCTTCCCTGGAGCCTTCCCTGGAGGTGAGTTTACAAGCCCAGAAAGGGTGGAGTCAAGAAACAAGGCAGAGATAAATAGATGGGACTATTTTAAAATGAGAAGCTTCTGTACCTTGAACAAAATAGTGACTAGGATACAAAAGCCACCCACAGAGAAACTATTTACCCAATATCCATCAGATAAGATGCTAATATCCAAGATATACAAGGTACTGACAGAACTTAACAAGAAAAATGCATCTAACTCATCAAAAAATGGAAAGAATAAATGAACACTTTGTCAAAGAAGAAATACAAATGGCCAAAAGGCACAATAAAAGTGCTTCACATCTCTAATCATCAGGGATATGCAAATTAAAATATCAATGAAGCATCATCTCACACCACAAAGAACAAGAAGAATCAGAGCTGGCAGGGATTTGGAGAGAAAGGAACTCTCATTCAAAGCTGGTGGGAATGCCATCTAGTCCAGACTTACAGGAAAATAATATAAATTCCTCAAAAAGCTGGAAATTGAGCTCCTGTATACCACTCCTTGAGATATACCCTAGGAATACATAAATACAACAAAGTATAATGGTACTTAGAAAGTATAGAATTCTGACAGCAAGATAATGCTTATTACCTAGTAGAATCTATTCTAGGATCAAAAAAAAGTTTATTATCAAAGCTCAAGGAGTATAATTACATATTGTACAAACAAACTGAGGCTAAATCACTAATATACAATGGATCATTTATTGCATTTATAAATTAAATTAATTTTAGTATTTACTAGGCTCTGACTTATTTTTTGGGACTTCAATAGCCTTGATTTGGTTAGAACCATCTTCTCTCTGTCAAGTTAAGAGTGACCTACTTGTTTTTCAAAGGGTTTTATCTGATCAATATCTTTATTCAAAAGGGGGTTATATAGTGCTCGCTTCGGCAGCACATATACTAAAATTGGAACGATACAGAGAAGATTAGCATGGCCCCTGCGCAAGGATGACATGCAAATTTGTGAAGCGTTCCATATTTTAAAAAAAAGGGGGGGGGTTATATAATGAATAGAAATGTTAACATATAGTGATATCATTTAATTATGTATTAAAAGTATATCATATCAGATAAACATAATTTATATTATGAATTTTATTTTATTAAAACACTAATATAAATTAAATCTTCCTAAAAGCTATTGTTGCTATTATTATTCAATATGGAAATTATAGTGAACAAAAAATAATTGCATGTAAATACAATTATATTGAAAATTTGAATTATAACCTGAGTTTTCCAGTTTACTGTTCTTACTGTATATCACCAAATATTTTAACTGTCATATAACTATCACATCCATTTTAAGTGTATTTGACATAAATTTTTAGAAAGATTCACATAGTGATCACATCACTGTTTTTTGTAAAAGACATTGGCAAAAAATTATAATGTTTTGCAGTGAAATATGGTATGTTTGTTGAACTTACCCTTAAGTAGTTTCACTGTTGAATAAGCTCACAATAAACTAAAATGTAATATTTTGTCTTTTATTTGGGGTCCACACCTGATAGTGCTCAGAGATGACTCCTGGCGGTACTTGGGGGACCCATAGTGGTGCCAGGGAAAAAACCTGGGCCAGATGATTTCAAGGACAACTCCTTACTAGCTGTTCTCTCTTTCTCTCTGTCCCCCTAAATGTAGCAATTTAAAAAATTATTCACTGTGGTATTAAGTGAAGAATTCCAAGAATTAGACACTATAACTTGAATTTAAAATTAATTCCATTGATTTAAATTACAAACTTGCATTGCACGCACTTGAACAATAATTTCTTTAGGGCCTGTTTGCATATCCATTACTGAATTACTTGGCTCAAGGTCAATCTCATATTATTTCAGTTTTTCTCTGAAGTTAGGTACAAAACTATGTTGTCTACTTTCTCTACCATTATTCTATATAGTTTTGGTAGTTCTTTCCATAATAATGAACCAAAACAAAAAAATCAAAGCCATTCAGAATAGAAAGGACAAAGTCAAGATATCATTGTTTGCAGATTATATAATCTGGCATAGATACAGTAAATATAAAAAAACATAGAAGATTCTAAAGACTCCTGCAAAACATTTAGAAATAAGTCAATACAGAAAAATAATAGGCTACAAAATCAGTACACATTAATATGTCGCATGTCTATGCTCAATAAAACAAACTAGAAGAGAGAGAACTAAAAATTAACATTCCATATGGTATCCCAAATATTGAGTACTTAGAAATCAAGTTAACCAAAGAAGCAAAAAACTTATACACCAGAAACTATAAGTTGTAATGATTGACTGGAATAAGATTTTGTATTCCTTTTGGGGCCGGAAAGAGAGCATGCAGAAGGACAGTGGTTAGAATCCAGGCATCCCATATGGTCCCCCAAGCCTTCCAGGAGCGATTTCTGAATGTAGTCAGGAGTAATCCCTGAGTGCTGCCAGGTGTGACCCAAAAACCAAAAAGAAAAAAATTTGTAGATTTTGTATTCCCTTTATTTGAATTTTGATTCACACCCAGCAATGTTCAGGGGCTATGCTTGACTCTTGTTCAGATTACTTATGATGGTGTTCAGGAACTTTATGGAATGTCAGGGATCAAATCAAGATGAGCCACATGCAAAGCAAACAACCTACCTGCTGTACTCTTTCTGACCGCACACTTGTGTTTCTGACAAATATATGTAACTGTTTGGGAACAATATTTAAATAGCACAAGTGGCACCATTTATTCAGTCATCAGATTCTTTGTGAGAGTTGAGTAAGAAGAATGAAAATGTTAGTATCTCCTGTACTTTGTTATTAAAAACACATTTTGAAATTTCTGCTTTAAAATTTAGTATTTATCATAACGTATTCATAATATATAATTCTATGAAATACATAAAATTGCTACAGTGCTTTAATATTAAAATAAACTCTTTTAAGATATGTTGACACTTTAGTTTGAAATGCTTGATATTTTTCTTAAGAAAAACTTAATAAAATACTATATGATGTCAATTTTTCTATTTTTTATTTTATATTTTTATTGAGGTAACATAGTTGAGAAGAATGTAAATGCTTATAATTTCTTTTTTAATTTAATCACTGAAATTTTAAAGTTATTTTTATTAGATTTAGTAATAAAATGTTTCAACACCAATTCCTTCATCAGTACCCTCTTCTCTCCATCAACACCCTTCACTCTCATTTGTCTCCACACACCTGTCTGCTTCTATTGAGATACTTTTCCCCCCCAAAATTAGTTTTTCCGTTGTGATTTACATTTCATTGCTACTAAGATTTCTTACATAATACTTTTACCACCTTTCAGCACCAACTTTTCTGTATGAACACTTTTCTCCACCAGAGTCATTTCCCCTTCCTTGTCCTGTCCCCTAACCCCCTTAGGTGGCTTGTTTCTTACTGAATATCAGCTCTGGTGTTTGTTTCTATTGATATTATATTTCACCATTATGTTTTCTTATATCCTGAATATGAGATATTATTCTGTGTTTGTCCCACTTTCTGTACCAAATTCACTTATCATGATATTATCCAGGTCCCTACTTGTAGCAGCAAATACATGACTATTTTTCTTATGCGTGAGTAATATTGCATTGTGTGTGCCATAGTTCGTTTACCCAGGCATTTATTCTTAGACACAGGTTGTTTCCAGACACTACTATGGTTAGTGTTTCCAGGAACATTAGAATGCAAATGACTTTTCTCCATCTATTATTTAATGTTTGAGGTATATGCCAAGTAATGGGGTTTGCTGTGTCAAATGAAGTTTGATTCCTATATATTTTATGAATGTCCATATTGTTTTCAAGAAAGGTTAGACTAGTCTACATTCCTACCAGCAGTGTATGAGGATTCCTTTCTCCATGCTTCCATGCCAGTACTGGTTGATGTATGCCAGTCTCTATGGTTGATATGATATTTTATTGTTATGATGTGCATCTCCGTGGTGATTAGTGATTTGAGCATTTTTCTTGTGCATATTTGCCATTTATTTCTTCTTTGTGGAATTTTATGATCACCTCTTCTCCCCAGTTTTTGATGAGGCTGGATTGTGTTTGTGTAATTTTCAACAGTTAATTACATATATATATCCATATATATTTATATTGACACCTTACCAGATGAATGTCAGGTAAATAGTTTACCACTCCTGTACTATCTTTGCATAATTGTTGACATTTTCCTTAAGGAAAAAAAGCTTCTTATTTTAATGTAATACCATTGTTATTTTTTTCTAGTATGTTTTATTTTTGAAGATATTTTTAGTTTCAGTGTCACAGAGAGTTCTGCCTATACTTCCCTGCGTGTACATTCTGGATTCAGATCTGATAAAAAGGTCTCTAATAATCTATTTTGGTTTTTTTTATGCATGTCATGAAAGAAATCTAAGTCAGTTGTTTTGCATATAGCTGACTAGTTCCCCCAACATCTCTTTTCTTGCTCCACTTTGTATTTCTGGACCTTTATCAAAGATTAATTGATCATATTCCTGAGTGTCTGTTTAGAACATTCAAATCTGTTTCAGTGATCTAAGGGTCTTTATTCCATAACAGGCTGTATTAATTATATTGCTTTGCAGTAGAGTTTGACATTGGGGAAAGAAAGGGGCCTCCCATTTTTTCTAAGGATATTTTAGCTATGCTTAAAGATATATTGTTCATATGAATTTCATATGTATCATCTATTTTTAAAAATGCCACAAGCATCTTTATAAGGTTTAAGTCTTTACAATACCTTGGGTACCATTGCCATTTTAATTATGTTAGTCTACCCAACATATGATGGAAGGCTGTCTTTCCATTACGTGTATCCATTTTTTTTTCTTGAAGTAGTGCTTTGTAGTTTTGTTGCATAGGTCTTTCAACTCTACAGTTAAGTTGACTCTGATATATTTAATCTTCTGAGGCACAATTGTGAATGTGATTTTAATAGTGTATTTTTAGTCCTTTACTTCTTCACCCCACCCCCTATAACCCCACATTTAACCGTTTTTACCCTCAGTTCTTGGCTCCTCAGGAAGCACATCCCAACTCAAGCCAGCTGCCAACCAGCTCCCAAAATGGTAGAATAGACTATCATCCTAAGAAGAAACCAATACTCTATTTGTATTTATCTACTCTCAGTGGCCTCCTGCCCTCCACCTTCCTTCACTGTGTAACTGTGGTTGCTACCATATTAGGTTTATGAGAAGTCACCACTCAAAGACATTTCCTGATATGGGACTGCTGGGAGTCATTTTGCAGACTCCACAAGGCCAAATCACAGACCAAATTGGTATCCTGAATTCAACACCCTTCCCTGACTATTTGTAATGACATAAAAGGGACATGCATATCTTCTTTGAATATCTTAGATGTATTCCCTTACCACTATAACTCTTATACAGTGACCTTTTTTTTTTCTTTGTGATTGGTTCAATAAGGAATTCTGGTAGAAGAGTCTTTCGCTTTAGAATTCAAGAACCAAGTTAAGTGGATTGTTGGATTTGTTCCCTCGATCCCCAGAGGCACCAATAATACCTTGTGGCATGGTTCCTCTTTTGCATAGGCACATTAAAATGGAAAAATATTACAAATGTAAACATGTTCTTATCTAATAAAGATAGGAACACATATTTTGTAATGCAGTTTGGCTTTATACCCTGAATATTGGCATAATGATGGCTCAGACCTCAGAAGAATGGGCATAGCCCACACACCCTTGAATACTAGTGTAACTGGTGCCCTTTTGTATAGCTTGCTGTGGATTAGGCATAGATTATGTTGTTGACTTTGGGTTTGATGTTCAGGTATGATCATTTTTTATTTCCACTAAATGTTCATGCAAGTGTCTGGACACAGTACCATCCATTTCCCCCCCCTCAATTTATGAGACTGAACAAGATGATTCAAGCAATGTGGTTGGAAATATAGAAAAAAAAGAAAAATAAGAAAAAAATTATGAGTCCTTCTAGGTGTTATAAATATTAATTTAGAAGAGGGGAGGGAAAAATGAATAAAAAGGTAACAGAACAAAATACAAACAAAACAACAAAGTAATAATAAGAAAAATACAAAAACCAGAAATAAACAAACCAAAAACAAACAAAAATAAAAAACAAAAATCAAAGCCAGCAGCTACAAAAAGACAAAAAACCAACAACAACAAAGTAAAAAAAACCCAACCAGCAACTACATAAAAAGGTTTTATGCTTCTTTTCTTCTTCTTCTTCTTCTTCTTCTTCTTCTTCTTCTTCTTCTTCTTCTTCGTCTTCTTCTTGTTCTTCTTCTTCTTCTTCCTCCTCCTCCTCCTTCTTGCTCTTCCTCCTCCTCCTCCTTTTTCTTGCTCTTCCTCCTCCTCCTCCTTTTTCTTGCTCTTCCTCCTCCTCCTCCTTTTTCTTGCTCTTCCTCCTCCTCTCCCTCCTCCTTCTTCTTGCTCTTCCTCCTCCTCCTTCTTCATCTTCTTGCTGTTCCTCCTCCTCCTCCTCCTTCTTCTTGCAAAGGGATAGTAAGTTATTGGGAAAGGCTTTTATTTGGTAGATCTGCTACAAATATGAATGATTCTCCTTTGCATATAATTTTTTTTCTTGGATTTGCTTCTTTCAACATTCTATGTTTTTCTGTCATTCTGATTAGAATTGGTATGTTTTTATTTGAATCTTTTTTAGTTGGTGCCCTTTGGAACTCCTAGTCTGATTGCACATGTTCTCTAGTTTTTGGAGCTTCTCAGATAAATGATGTCTTTCACTGTTGCCCTCCTCCCTTTTTTAAAATCAGGATTGCCTTCCTAGATCTCTGTAACCTTAATGATTCTTATTTTGTTTCTCCCCAATACAGCCCAGTGTCCTCTATCAGCAGTGCATTATTGTGTGGTTAAGTGCCTAGAGTTAATGTGTTCACAGCAAAATATAAAGAAGGTGAAATGATGATCTTGAGGAAGAAACAGGGCTCTGCCACTGTGATGCTTCAGCTTCTATTTCAGTTTCCTGAGACTGAACTTAATGTTTATATTTTATGGGTATAATGTTAGCATACCACACTACCACTAATGTGTCAATATTTTTGAACTTCCCTCAATAAAACCCTTTATTCCCTACCAACACTCTAATGTCAGTTGTTTTGCATCAGATTTTGGACATTGTCTATTCACTTTTGTTTTCTTACATACTCTGTATATTAGTGAGAGAATTTGACATTTGTTTTTCTTTCTTTTTTTTTTTTTTTTTTTGGTTTTTGGGCCACACCCGGTAACGCTCAGGGGTTACTCCTGGCTATGCGCTCAGAAGTTGCTCCTGGCTTGGGGGACCATATGGGACACCGGGGGATCGAACCGCGTCTGTCCAAGGCTAGCGCTGGCAAGGCAGGCACCTTACCTTTAGCGCCACCGCCCGGCCCCTTGTTTTTCTTTCTAACAAATTTTGTACAACATAAAATTCTCTAATCCCATACAGACTTTAGAAATACAATATTTCTTCTTACTGAGAAGTATTACATTGTGCTTCTATGAACATAAGAATACATATCTTTAAATTACAATTGTGTAACTCTTTGTATAAATGCCAAAATTTGGAAGTGCTCAACAATATGGTAGTTCTAATTTTAATTTTTTGGATACATATCCAAAGTCTTTTATTTTGAGGCAGAACTAGTTTACAATTCTATTAACATAAATTAAGATCTCTTTTCACCACATTTCCAGTAGTATTCTTCTCTGGACTTTCCTGATAGACCATTTTCAGACATTGGATAATATCTCAAAGTCCTTTTGATTTTATTTCTCTAATTATCAGTGATACTAAACAATGTTTTTAGAAACCTGTTTGTGCTGCAGGCGTCTTGCATCTCAGCATCTCTAGTGGGGAGCAATCCTTCACGAGAGGAAACGGGTAACACGAGCAGCCAAATATGAAATATAAAATAATGAAACCACACAGAGTATGTGGGGTCAACACATCTTCTGGCAGAGTGCGACAAGCTTAATTTTTTGAGCAGGAAAATTTATAGGGGTAAAATTAGCCAGAGGTAAAGTATAATTATAATCACAAAGCATAGTACAACAGTAACAATACCTAAGCTATGGGTGTGGCTGTAAAAATACAAAAAAGAAGGTTACAACTCAAGGTAACTTTGCAAACTCACTTTAAATGCAAAATTAGAATTAGGAGGGAGTAGAAAATATCTAGGAACTTGATCTTCCTGGGCCGGACTCTATTGTTTTAGAGGTTAAGTAAAGGGAGGAGCCAAATCCCCCAAAATGAGTTTCCCTATTTCTAAAGGAGGGTCAATAGCCAGGATCTGCATTCTGGTTACCTCCTTGATTACCAGAGAATGCAGCTGCAAGGACATATTTGAAAAAGAAAAAAATATTGTCTTTGCTTTTAGGGCTGGCTATTATCCAGAAAAAGGGTTCTCAAATAAACTTTGGTGCTGGAATTTCTGAGCCAAATTATTTGATAGAGGCCATTATTTTGCCTGATATATACAAAGGAGAGATAGTCAAATACTGGCTGAAAATGTAATGCCAGGCATATCTTTGAAAGTTCCTCAACCATTCACACAGGGGAAAAAGGCATCCACAGCGGGCTTTTCAAGGAACACCATGGGGGTTAAATTAGTTCTACCCACCAGAAAAATCTGAGGATACATCTGGTGGGCTGAGCCCCCCTAAAAGCTTAGGTATGCCCTGGCATGTTTGCCATGTTATATTGGTCTTCTTTGGAGAAATGTATGTTCAGTGTTCTTATTTCTTTTAATGAGTTTGTTTGTTGCTTAGTTGTTAAGTCTTGTGTGTACTTTACCTTAGAAATCAGCCCTTTGCCTGTCAGTATATGTATGACATAAAAAAATTCATCCCATTCTGTAAAATATATTTTAATTTTAGCCATAGTTTCTTTCACAAAATGGAAATTTTTTTTTAATATAGACTCATTTGTTTGTTTTTACTTTTGTTTTCTTTGCTCTGAACTGGAATCATTGAAGTTATCTCTGAAGCTAGTGTTTCACCTGTGTTTGATGTATTTTGTGGCTCTCAAGGACTACTTCTGGCTCTGTGCTTGAAAGCCACTCCCAACCATGTTGGGGGACAACGTAATGTCAGAGATCAAGCCCAAGCTAATGCATACTAAGTCTGTGTTCAAACTATTGAGATAGCTCTATGGCCCCTAGTCCAAAGATTGTAGTCTTTGGAGTTAACCTATGTTGATAGTGTAAGTCAGGGGTGGCGAACAAGTTCAACACAAAGAGCCAAAATTTTAAACTGTGAGAGTCAGAGAGCCACACCATACAATGACCTGCCAAAACAGACAAACACACAAAATAATATAATTTTAACAATAATATATTAAACACATATTGCATTTTGCCATTTTGAGTGAGGGTAAAAATCCTGCAGTGATGGTGAGGGTGTGCTGCGTCCTCCACACTAAGAACTAACGGCAAGATGTGACACAACATGTGACACACACACACACACACACACACACAAAACACACACACACGCTCGCTGGCCCATGCAGTTGTATCCGAGGGATGGGAGAGGGGAATGACGGAGCCTGGGGGCGGGACTACGTACTCGGAGATCTCTCCGCAGAGGTCCCTCCTCAGAAGTTGCATAACAAAATCCAAACTTGGCAAAGAGCCACAATACACAAAATAATGATTAGAGGCAAAGAACCGCATTCATTTTGGCTGGGAGCCGCATGTGGCTCGAGAGCCGCATGTTCGCCACCCCTGGTGTAAGTTATCCAATATCAAAAATAGAATTAATTTTAATGTATAGAAAAGCAATTTTATATGCTATGAAATTATTCCAAAAGTATTTAAGAGTAATTTACTTAAGAGAACAAAGTTTATATATATTAAAATTCTTTTTAAAATGATTGTATGCACAAATTCATTCTATGTACCTCTGGAGGGAGGAAAGTTGGGTCCATTCCTTGCAATGCACAGGATCTATTTTTGACTCTTTGCTCATGTATCACTCCTGGCAGCATCTGAGTAACCATATGTGATACTCTGGAACAAACTAGGTTTAACTAAATGCAAGGCAAGGACCTTACGTCCTGTACTCTGGCCCCTTTTATATGTACTTTTATAATATACATATAGTGTGTTTTTAAAAAGCAACATGATGTTCAATTTTTATTTTCAGAAAGTTGTAAAGCAGTAAAGAGAATATTAAGATGAGCTTCTATATACCAGTTATCAAATTTTATCAATGCCCAATATTTTCCCAATCTCATATCATTCCCCACCCCTATCCCAGGAGCATTATAAAGCAAATATAACACAACCGTGTTAATTATTGTTAATTAATATTATTTAGGACAAATCATACTAAGTTTTTAATGATGAAATCTGCAGCACTCCCAAGAGCTTGGATAATAAATCTTTCTTTCCCAAAGTAGAATCTGGGCAAAACATCAGAGCTTCTACTCCAAATATTTTTTAGCCAAAAATTTTAGTCCTACATTTAGTTTGTTTCCCCTAAGCATAAAGTTATGAAATGCTTTTATGTGCCAGACATCTTACATAATTATCTCTAATACTGATATCAATTCTTTAAGATAGTTACTCTTTAACAATTAAGAATCTTGAAGTTATGGAGTTTATACAGGTATGCATGGTGGTAGAAAAAAAAAGAATTGAGATTCCACTACCATATGTTCTGACTCCCCAGATCTTCCATGCAGCACAGTCAATTACTCCCCTCTGGTGTCAGTATAATTAGTTCCTTCATACAGCATATCTATTATTCCTTTACTTTTTGTTTTTCATCTAGTAGGTTAATAGTGAATGCTTTTTAAATTTTAAGTCATGTTTATTTTAAGATATTCTGCACCTATTTAAAATTCATGTGAAATGATTCAAAGTTGAATAGATTTTTCTAATTCCTAGTAGATTAGAACAAGTTCTCTGTACTTTAGAGCTTTATTGAAACCAGGAAGTTAAAAAGGAAAAATAACAGAAATGAATCAAAGGCATATTAATGTCTCCGTGATGATTCTCTTTTGGATTTGCTATGCTTTGAAGAAGAGTCTAGATAATGATTATGAATCATTGTAACCATTATTTCTAGTCTTTTAAGATACTGAAAGGGAATAGGGGAAGCTGAGTTCTATTCATAACTCTTCTAATATTCTTCCTTGAGTGATTATTGGAAAACCTTTTTACACCCTCTAAGCTTCAGTTCCTTTACTTGAAAATGATTACAAATGATACTCACCTTTCCTTTCACAAACTGGCAATTACAAAAATTGACAGCATTTTTGAGGGTTTTGAATCAACTTATTAAGACCACACTACACATAACACTTTCAGCTAACAAGTGTGTTGATTTTAATTTCTCTTAAGTTTTCAGATATTATAAAAATCCATATAAATATATTGTGAACTTTATAAGCAAACATATTAATAAATTACTGAGTATTTTCTAGGCAGCTAATGAACTTGTTAGATTATGTAAAATTTTTGAAAGGTATGGTAAGCAGAATAATGGTCTCCAAAGACATCCACATATTAGTCCACCCAAATAGTCCACATCTTAGTCCACCCAAAGGGAAGGAATCTTCCCTTTCATGACAAAATAGACTTCAAAAGTAATTAAATTAAGGGTTTTTAGGTGGAAATATTATTTTGGGTAATCTAGGTATACTTAATGTAATATATTTTATTATAAGATTGATAAGAATATGAGTCCATTAAATTTGAAGAAATCTTAAGATATATCTTAAAATACAGAAACAGGCTATGCGCCACAGAATTTGTTATTACTAAAATCTGGAAAAGGAAAGGAAGCATAATTTTTTAGAGTTACTTGAACAATGCAGTACTGGATTTTTGTCTGGTGAGTTTGGATTTACAAAGCTATAGTATAGTTATAAAGCTAGTGTGGTATTTTAAAACTAATGAATATTGGTAATATATTTTAGCAGTAGTAGGAAACTAATTAGAAAATAATTCCAGGTTTTTTTTTAAGATTCCCAACAATTTTATTTATATATGTCTTCTCTTTAACCAACACACACCAGTACACAACTCTAATTTAATACTCTTTCCTTGACAATTTATAAAACAGATATAATAAAATATACTTAAAAGGAAAGGTATCATAATTTCTATGGACTTAAGTTTAAAACAGTTTTTCACTGATATATATTAGCATTGATTTCAAAAATTTGAACTTAATATTCTGTCTTTCTATCATTGAGAGAACAGCAGTCAACTACAATAGTTAGATTTTTCTTTTAGGTTGTAGTTTTGCATTCAATAAAGTTAACATTAATAATTTTTCTAGTTTGAGAATTATTTTAGAATCATTGCATTACTAGAAAATATTTGTTTTCTTATAATTATCTTTATTTAAACACCGTGATTACAAATATGATTATAGTTGTATGATTGCAGTCATGTAAAGAACACCCCCCTTCACCAGTGCAACATTCCTACCACCAATTTCCCAGATCTCCCTCCTCCCCACCCCCCCACACCTGTACTCTAAACAGGCTTTCTACTTCCCTCATTCATTCACATTGTTATGATAGTTTTTAGTGTAGTCATATCTCCAACTGCACTCATCACTTTATGTGATGAGCTTCATGTCATGAGCTGCACCTACCAGTCCTCATCTCTCTTGTCTCTAATATCCAAAATTTACAAGGTACTGACAGAACTATACAAGAAAAAAACAACTAACCCCATCAAAAATGGGGAGAAGAAATGAAAAAACAACTTGAAAAAGAAAAAAGACAAATGGCCAAAAGGCACATGAAAAGATGCTCAGCATCACTAATCGTCAGGGAGATGCAAATCAAAACTACTATGAGGTACCACTTCACGCCACTGAGATTGGCCCACATCACAAAAACGGAAAACAAGCAGTGCTGGCGGGGATGTGGAGAGAAAGGAACTCCTTTTCACTGCTGGTGGGAATGCCGTCTAGTACAACCTTTATGGAAAGCGATATGGAAATTCCTTCACAAACTGGAAATTGAGCTTCCATCCATACGATCCAGCTTACCACTCCTAGGAATATACCCAAGGAACACAAAAATACAATACAAAAATCCCTTCCTTACTCCTATATTCATTGCAGCACTATTTACAATAGCCAGACTCTGGAAACAACCAAGATGCCCTTCAACAGATGAGTGGCTAAAGAAGCTGTGGTACATATACACAATGGAATACTATGCAGCCGTCAGGAGAGATGAAGTCATGAAATTTTCCTATACATGGATGTACATGGAATTTATTATGCTGAGTGAAATGAGTCAGAGGGAGAGAGAAAGACGCAGAATGGTTTCACTCATCTATGAGTTTTAAGAAAAATGAAAGACATTTTTTTACCAGGTTTTTTTTTTTTAATCTCTGTATATTGGTTGATACACAAGGCAGTAAGTTTTTCTTGTGGCTCATTAAGAGAACTATTTCTAGAAGATAACTAGGAAAAAGAGTATGTAAAACTCAGTCTTGCCTAGCATTGTCTGTTCTGATCCAGATCAAGTGCACTCTCCATTGATAAATTCTTTCGTACTTTTGCCTAGTTTATGCTCAAGTTAACCTGCGAGGTTATGCATTAGTTTTGATCCCCTAAGAAGTTAAAAGTTTCCTTCCTTCCTTCTTCCTTCCCTCATCCCTCCTTCTTTCTCTCCCACCCTCCTACCTTGACTTCATCCCACCTTCCCTCCCTACCTTCCTTTCTTCTTTATCCCTTCCTCCCTCCTCCTCTCCCTCTCTCTCCCTCCTCCTTCCTTCTTTTCTCCCTCCCTCCCTTCCTCCCACCACACTTCCTTCCTTCCTCCCACCACCCTTCCTTTCTTCCTCCCTTTCTTTCACCAACCATCCTTCCTTCCTCCCTCCATCTTTGCTTTCTTCATTCAGCCCCCTTTCAATTCATCCATCCTTCCATCTCCCTCCCTCCCTTCCTCCCTCCACCCTTCCTTCCTTCCTCCCTCCTTCCACCATTCATTTTTCTTTCCTTACTCCCTCCGTTCCTTCTTTCCTTCCTTCATCACTTTTTCAATTCCTCCATCCTTCCCTTTCTCCTTCCCCCCCTTCCTCCTTCCTCCCTTGATCCCTCCTCCCTCCACCCGTCCTGCCTTCCTCCATTCTTTCCCTTCTCCCTTCTTTCCTTTCTCCCTTCCTTCCTCCCTCCTTTTCTTTCTTCCTCCCTCCTTTTCTTTCTTCCTCCCTCCTTTTCTTTCTTTCATTTTCTTTCTTTCTTTCTTTTTCTCTTTCTTTCTTTATTTCTTTTTTTCTCTCCCTCTCTCTTTCATTCTTTCTTTCTTTTTCTTTCTTTCTTTCTTTCTTTGTTTCTTTTTCTTTCTTTCTTTCTTTCTTTCTTTTTCTCTCTTTTTCTTTCTTTCTTTCTCTTTCTTTCTTTCTTTCTTTCTTTCTTTCTTTCTTTCTTTCTTTCTTTCTTTCTTTCTTTCTTTCTTTCTTTCTTTCCTTTCTTTCTTTCTTTTCTTTCTTTTCTTTCTTTCTTTTCTTCTTTCTTTCTTTTCTTCTTTCTTTCTTACTTTCTTCTTTCTTCTTTCCTTCCCTTCTTCTTCCTTTTCTCAAGGCTCTGTGTTACTGAGGATACCCTGGGCCACCACACACAAATACCTCAGGCTGTTCCTGGTACTGCTTGGACCACTTAATGCCCGGGCTCAACCGGAATAGCCTACATACAAGGGGAAATTCTTGACCCCTGTACTCTTTCTTATCCACTTTATCTTATTTTTAAAGTTTTTTGTTTGTTTGTTTTTGGGCTAAACACAGTGATGCTCAGGGGTTACTCTTGGCTCTGCGATCAGAAATCTCTCCTGGCTTGGGGGACCATATGGGACATTGGGGGATCCAACCATGGTCCATCCTAGGTCAACGGTCTACCACTGAGCAACTACTCCAGCCCCCCTTTTTTAATTTATATTTAAAAATCATGGTTATAAGGTTTTTCTCTGGAAACAACCAAGATGCCTTTCAACAAATGAATGGATAAAGCAAATGTGGTACATATACACAATGGAATATTATGCAGCTATCAGGAGAGATGAAGTCATAAAATTTTCCTATACATGGATGTACATGGAATCAATTATGCTGAGTGAAATTAGTCAGAGGGAGAGAGAGACACAGAATAGTCTCACCCATCTATGTGTTTTAAGAAAAATTAAAGACATTTAAATAATTCCCAGAGTTGAGGGCCAGAAGGACCAGCTCAAGATATGAAGCTCACCACAAAGAGTGGTGAGTGCAGTTAGAGAAATAACTATGCTGACAACTATCATAACAATGTCAGTGAGTGAGGAATGTAGAAGACCTGTCTTGAATGCAGGAGGGGCTGAGGGAGGAAAGAGATTAGGGCATTGGTGATGGGAGATTGTACAGGTTGAAGGGGGGTGTTCTTGTTATGACAGATCCCAATTAATATTGTTTGTAATCACTGTGTTTAAATAAAGAAATTATTTAATTAAAAATAAATAAAAATCATTGTTACAAGGATTTTTCTTCTTTCTTTTTTGTTTTGTGAGACACACCCCGGTAGTGCTCAGGGTTAGTCCTAGCTCTACACTCATAAAATAGCTCCTAGCAGGCTCGGGGGACCATGTTGAGGATCAAACCAGGTTTATCCTGGGTCAGCCGCGTGCAAGGCAAATGCCCTACTACTGTGCTATCATCCAGCCAGGTTACAAGGTTTTCATAATAGTTCCCCACCTCACAGAAAAAGTTGCTTTTTTTACAATAATTGAGTTAGAGTCATACAATACACAACCTTCACCAAAGTGCATTTTCTGCCACCAAAGTCCCCAACGTTTTTGCAGTTTTCCCAATCCTATATTTGAAGAAGCTTTCCTTCTCCATTCTTCTTTTTTAATATTTTTTAATTGACAACAATATAAATTACAATTCTTTCAAGTTATATATAAAGGTGCATGGTGAATGTTGACCTCCCACCACCCTTGTTCCTTGAGCATGAATCTCATACCTTTACCCTTAGCCCCCTGGATTGCCTAGTATAAAGGTCCATGTTGTGTATAGCTTGTTGTTACTTTAGGTCTCTTGATTCTATTGTTGTTGACTTTGGGTTAGGTATTTAGGTCTGATGATTTTTTAAATTTCCACTTAATGTTTTACAAGTTTACATAATATTATCAGAATTTAGGAAAAATTAAGTAATACAATTTTCTTATAGATGGATGAACATGGAAACTATTTTTCTTAGTGAAATGATACCAAGGGAGAAGGATAGACATAGAATAGTCTCACTCATCTGTGGGATATAAGAAAATAAAAGACAATATAGCAGTAATATCTAGAGACAATGAGTTGAACACTGGGAGGACCAGATTATAATATAAGCTGCCACAAGAGCAGAATGTGCAGCAAGAGCACCTAACCACCAATGACAACTCCATGACAATAATAGGGAGGAAATAGAGGCAGAATGTTTATCTAAGAGACAGGCAGAGGGTTGGTGTGAGGGAGGGAAATGGTAGGATATTAGTGCTGGGAAATCGCACTGGTGAAGAAGTTGTGGTGTACATTCTTACGATGGAAACCCTTTGTATGAAAATTCGTGTAAACACGGTGATTAAATAAAAATAAAGAAAAGAAAAGATGATTTAGTTAATGCCTCTAGTTCTCATTATTTCTCCCTAATCTTCTGGTGGAACATTTTGCTGATTATATCAATACAATCCAATTCAACACTAACACAGTGATAATTTTCAATATATAATGAATTATTTAAAATGCTCTCTAATTTACATCCTTTTCGTTCATGTTAATATGCTCCTTTGCTGTTCTTGGTGTTTGGAACCAAATTTGAGTTTCTTTTTGTGGCAGCTAATACAAGCTTAGGAGTTTCCTTAGGCACAGCTGGATTTAAGATGCTCGTGTAAGACCATCTGGACATGGTTTCTCTCCTCCTCCTTTTCTCAGGCAGCTTGACTCTGTATTCTCTGTTGGTATCACTCATAGACATGCTCTTACTATCTGGTTTCTAGCTGAATTACTAGGTTTCTACTATTTTAATGTTTCTACTAGAAATTGAGTTTTTCAAAATATTCTAATAGACCCTATCCTGGCTTATATGAATGACCTTGTAGCCATGGAGCTCGATTAGAACTATCTAATTGCATGGCTAGTTATGGAGGAGAAGTGCTTTCTCAATTTAAATCTTGCTTTGTAGAATACTACTCAGTTTTGTTAACCTGTCATTGATTTTTAAAAATATTTATTGAGGTAACATTGGCCTACAAGATTATAAGTGTTTATAACATAAAAATATTATGTCCATCACCAAAATTAAAAAAAAAAGCTGTACTAAAGCACATCTCTACCCATTCAATTACATTATCTCTGTCTCATTTTCCAATACAACAGCTAAGATGAGTAATTTTAAGGAACATCATATGAATAGCAAAGTCTAAAGTATTTATTCTTTGACTCTTGATCTAATATAGGTTTTATCTAGCTGTGCTTAGGGATCAATCATGGTAGAACTTGGGACCATAGGGAGGTGCCAAAGTCTAAACCTCACAAGACTGCATGCAAGGCCCTACTTGCTTTACTATCTCCCTCATTTCTTGATACAATATTTTTTATATACCACAAAGGAATTTAAAGAGTTTAAGGAGAGTACTGGCTAATAAAACTATCAGATAATAGTGATTCCAGACTGGTAGACCCTCTTCTGCTCCTAAAAATTTAAAATATTTTGATGTTCCAATGGATATTAACTTAATTTAGACTAACACATCTTGGACAATAAGCATATATTCTCCTGAAATCTTTTCCAAATTTTTATTATATATTTTAATGACTAGTATATATATTTTGGCTATCAATTTTTAATATTTTGTGGGGTTTGATTTTATGTGGCATATTGAAGGCCTTATTTTGCATTGGGGCTACAATAAATTTATGTGTGTTTTAGTTTTATATATATTTTTTAAATTTATTTAAACACCTTAATTACATACATGATTGTGTTTCGGTTTCAGTCATGTAAAGAACACCACCCATCACCAGTGCAACATTCCCATCACCAATGTCCCAAGTATCCCTTCGCCCCACAGGACCCCCGCCTGTACTCTAGACAGGCTCTCCATTTTCCTCATACATTCTCATTATTAGGACAGTTCAAATGTAGTTATTTCCCTAACTAAACTCATCACTCTTTGTGGTGAGCTTCCTGAGGTGAGCTGGAACTTCCAGCTCTTTTCTCTTTTGTGTCTGAAAATTATTATTACAAGGGTGTCTTTCATTTTTCTTAAAACCCATAGATGAGTGAGACCATTCTGCGTTTTTCTCTCTTTCTCTCTGACTTATTTCACTCAGCATAATAGATTCCATGTACATCCATGTATAGGAAAATTTCATGACTTCATCTCTCCTGACAGCTGCATAATATTCCATTGTGTATATGTACCACAGTTTATTTAGCCATTCGTCTGTTGAAGGGCATCTTGGTTGTTTCCAGAGTCTTGCTATGGTAAATAGTGCTGCAATGAATATAGGTGTAAGGAAGGGGTTTTTGTATTGTATTTTTGTGTTTTTAGGGTATATTCCTAGGAGTGGTATAGCTGGATCTTATGGGAGCTCGATTTCCAGTTTTTGGAGAATCTCCATATCGCTTTCCATAAAGATTGAACTAGACGGCATTCCCACCAGCAGTGGATAAGAGTTCCATTCTCTCCACAACCCCGCCAACACTGTTTATTCTCATTCTTTGTGATGTGTGCAATTCTCTGTGGTGTGAGGTGGTATCTCATCATTGTTTTGATTTGCATCTCCCTGATGATTAGTGATGTGGAGCACTTTTTCATGTGTCTTTTGGCCATTTGTATTTCTTCTTTGTCAAAGTGTCTGTTCATTTCTTCTCCCCATTTTTTGATGGGTTAGATGTTTTTTTCTTGTAAAGTTCTGTCAGTGCCTTGTATATTTTGGAGATTAGCCCCTTATCTGATGGGTATTGGGTGAATAGTTTCTCCACTCAGTGGGTGGCTCTTTGTATCCTGGGCACTATTTCCTTTGAGGTGCAGAAGCTTCTCAGCTTAATATATTCCCATCTGTTAATCTCTGCTTTCACTTGCTTGGAGAGTGCAGTTTTCCTCCCTTGAAGATGCCTGTAATGTCCTGGAGTGTTTTGCCTATGTGCTGTTCTATATATCTTATGGTTGTGGGGGGCTGATATCGAGGTCTTTCATCCATTTGGATTATACCTTTGTACATGATGTTAGCTGGGGGTCCAAGTTCAATTTTTTGCAAGTGGCTATCCAATTGTGCCAAAACCACTTGCTGAAGAGGGCTTTCCCTGCTCCATTTAGGATTTCCTGCACCTTTATCAAAAAATTAGGTGGTTGTATGTCTGGGGAAACATTTTCTGAGTATTCAAGCCTATTCACTGATCTGAGGACCTATCCTTAATTCCATTACCATGCTGTATTTGATAACTGTTGCTTTGTAGTACAGTTTAAAGTTGGGGAAAGTAATTCCTCCCATATTCTTTTTCCCCAATGATTGCTTTAGCTATTCGAGGGTGTATATAGTTCCAAATGAATTTCAAAAGTGTCTGATCCACTTCTTTGAAGAATTGTCATGGGTATCTTTAGAGGGATGGCATTAAATCTGATATAATGCCTTGGGGGAGTATTGCCATTTTGATGATGTTAATCCTGCCAATCCATGAGGCAGGGTATGCGTTTCCATTTCCAGGTGTGTCCTCTCTTATTTCTTGGAGCAGAGTTTTATAGTTTTCTTTGTATAGGTCCTTCACATATTTAGTTCCAAGTTGATTCCAAGATATTTGAGTTTGTGTGGCACTATTGTGAATGGGGTTGTTTTCTTAATGTCCATTTCATCCTAATTACTATTGGTGTATAGAAAGGCCATTGATTTTTGTTGTGTTTATTTTGTAGCCTGCCACCTTGCTATATTGAGTCTATTGTTTTCTAGAAGCTTTTTGATAGAGTCTTTAGGGTTTTCTAAGTAGAGTATCATGTCATCTGCAAAACAGTGAGAGCTTGACTTCTTCCTTTTCCTATCTGGATTCTCTTGATATCCTTTTCTTGCCTAATCGCTATAGCAAGTACATCCAGTTGCTATGTTGAATAGGAGTGGTGAGAGAGGACAGCCTTGTCTTGTGCCAGAATTTAGAAGCCGAAGGCTTTCAGTTTTTCTCCATTGAGGGTAATATTTTGCCACTGGCTTTGTGGTAGATGGCCTTCACTATATTGAGAAAGGTTCCCTCCATTCCCATCTTGCTGAGAGTTTTGATCAAGAATGGGGTGTTGGACCTTATCAAAAATGCTTTCTCTGCATTCTATTGATATGATCATGTGGTTTTTATTTTTCTTGTTATTGATTTTGTGTAATTATGTGATAGATTTACGGACTTCAAACCAGCCTTGCATCCTGGGATTGAAAACCCTACTTGATCGTAGTGGATAATCTTTTTAACGAGCATTGAAATCCTATTTGCCAGGATTTGTTGAGGATCTTTGCATCTGCATTCATCAGTGATATTGGTCTGTAATTTTCTTTTTTGTAGCGCTCTCTGTCTGGTTTTAGGTATCAAGGTGATGTTGGCTTCATAAAAGCTATTTGGAAGTGTTTTCTGTTTGTTCAATTTCATGAAAGAGTCTTGCCAAGATTGCAGTAGTTCCTCTTGGAAAGTTTGATAGAATTCATTAGTGAATCCATCTGGACCTGGGCTTATGTTTTTTTCGGCAGGACATTTGATTACTGTTTTAATTTCATCAATGGTGATGGGGGTGTTTAGATATGCTACATCCTCTTCCTTCAAACAGTGGAAGATTATAAGAGTCCAAGAATTTATCCATTTTCTTCCAGGTTCTCATTTTTAGTGGCGTAGAGTTATTCAAAGTAGTTTCTGATTACCCTTTGAATCTCTGGTCATATCAGTAGTGATCTCTCCTTTTTTTATTCCTGATACGAGTTATCAAGTTTCTCTCCTCTCTCTTTCTTTGTTAGGTTTGCCAGCGGTCTATCAATCTTGTTTACTTTTTCAAAGAACCAACTTCTGCTTTCGTTGATCTTTCGGATTGTTTTTTGAGTTTCCACTTCGTGATTTCTGCTCTCAGCTTTGTTATTTCCTTCTGGTCTTTCCTATTCTTGGGTCCTTTTGTTGAGCATTTTCTAGTTCTATTAGCTGTGTCATTAAGCTACTCAGGTAAGCCTCCTTCTTCCCCTTCCTGATTGTGTGCTTGCAAAGCTATAAATTTCTCCTCTCAGTACTAGCTGCTTTTGCTGTGTCCCATAAGTTCTGAAGAGATTGTGTCTTTATTGTCATTTGTTTCCAGGAACCTTTTGATTTCCTCCTTGATTTCATCTCGGAACCTCTGGTTATTGAGCATGAGGCTGTTTAACTTCCAGGTGTTTAAAGTGTTTCTTCTGAGTCCCTTTGGAGTTCACAAATAATTTCAGGAGCCTTGTGGTCAGCGAAGGTAGTCTGCAAAATTTTATCCTCTTTGATCTTATGGAGGTATGTTTTATGTGCCAGCATGTAGTCTATCCTGGAGAATGTCCCATGTACATTGGAGAAGAATGTGTATCCAGGTTTCTGGGGATGGAGTGTCCTATATATATTCCACTAGGCCTCTTTCTTCCATTTCTCTCCTCAGGACTAGTATATTTCTTGGTTGGTTTCAGTCTGGTTGACCTATCCTGTTGTTGATAATGACGTGTTAAGGTCCCCCACAATTATTGTGTTGTTGTTGATATTATTTTTCAGATTTGTCAAACAGTGGTATTAAAATATTTTGCTGGCCCCTCATTCGGTGCATATATGTTTAGGAGAGTGAAATTCTTCCTGCTCTACGTACCCCTTGATTAATATAAAATGTCCATCTTTGTCCCTTACAACCTTCCTGAGTATAAAGTTTGCATTATCTGATATTAGTATGGCCCACTCCAGCTTTTTTATGGGTTGTTGGTTTGCTTGGATAATTTTTTCTCCAGCCTTTTATTTTGAGTCTATGTTTGTTCTGACTATTCAGTGTGCGTTTCTTGTAGGCAGCAGAAAGGTTGGATTGAGTTTTTTGATCCATTTAGCCACCTCTGTGTCTCTTAACTGGTGCATTTAGTCCATTGACGTTGAGAGAAAAGAATTGTCCTGGGAGTTAACGCCATCTTTATTTCAAAATTTGGTGTGTCTTTTGGGTAGTCTTGTATTAGATTAGGTCTTTCAGTTTTTCTCTTAAGACTGGTTTTGTGTCTGTGAAGTTTCTGAGCTGTTTTTTTGTGTCTGTGAAACCCATGTACTTCTTCCGTCAAAACCGGAAAGTGAGTTTTGCTGGGTATAGTATTCTGGTGTGAAGCATTCATTTCATTCAGTCTTGTCACAATATCCCACCACTGCTTTCTGTCATTGAGTGTTACTGGTGGACAGGCTCTGCTGTAAATCTCAGGGAAGGTTGCCTTGAACGTGATTTCCCCCTTTTGGTCTTGCTGTTTTCAGAATTCTGTCTCTATCTGTGGGATTTGTCATTGTGACTAGGATGTGTCTTGGGGTGGTTTTTCTGGGGTCCTCTTTTGGTTGGTACTCTTCGGGCAATGCCAGGATTTGATCACATATATTCTTTAGCTCTGAAGTTTCTCTTTAATGATGTTCTTGACTGTTGATTCTTCCTGGAAATTTTCTTTCTGGGTTCTCTGGGACTCCATGATTCTTAAGTTGTTTCTGTTGATCTTATCATAGACTTCTATTTTTCATCTGTTCCATTCTTTGACTAATTTTTCCATTGTCTGCTCATTTGCTTTAAGTTTTTTGTCCAATCTCTCCTGCTGTATGGAATTGTTATGTATCTCATCTTCCACAGCACCAAGTCTATTCTCAGCTTCTGATACCCTGTCCCAGAGCTTATCCATTTGTCATTCACTTTGTTTACTGACTTTTTCAGTCCTGTTAGTTGACATGTTATTTCAGTTTGGAGTTTTGTGATTTCTGTCTTCATATTTTTTTGGTTCTTATTAGTGTTCTGTTCAACTCGATCCATGGTTTTCCTGAAGGTCCGTTGGAGCATCTTCCATATTGTTAGTCTAAGTCCTTATCTGAGAGGTTGATTAGTGGTGGTCATTATCTGGTCCTCAGAATTGTCATCTTCCATTTTCTATGTTCTGATGCTGGCCTGCGTTGTTTCCCCATTGTCACACTTGTATTGTGGGTTTTTCTACGTGTTGTGGTGGTATTCATTGTCTATATGTTGCAGGCAGCACACTCCTCTGGCTCCTCCCTTTCTGGATGGGCTGACCTTGCCTCTAAGGGAGGGGAAGGTCCTCCGTGGACTGAAGCCTCACACTGGGTCAAATCTTAGGCCCGAGCATGCAACAGAGAAGAAAGTCCAGAGAGAAATGTTTGCTTCTGTGATATAGCGTGGTCCTTAGTGTGATTTTTCCTTCTTGTTGCAATGGAGTTCTTTCCTTAGAAAGATGTGCACGGCTGATCCGCTTCGCTACGCGGGCCGTCTGCTCGCTGGAGGCCTCTTTTTGCCCCAGTCGCAAGAGTTTCACACAAGAGGACAGTAGACAGACATAGGCAGGTCACACTCACCAGTTTTTCACAGTTGGGCCCCACTGGGGCCGGTGTACTTTCGCGGATTTTCTCGCCTGGTTGCCACACACAGGGAAGGCCGGCTTTTGCAAAGCTTTGCCGGTTTTCATGCTCTGTCGTCCCTCCCTGAAAATGGCGTCTGGGCGAGCGAGGTTTCTGGAGCCTCTTTTTTGCCCCACTCGCAAACGTTTCACGCAATGAGGGACAGTACATTAGACATAGACAGGTCACACTCACAGTTTTTCACAGTTGGGCCCCACTGGGCCGGTGTACTTTCGCGGATTTTTCCCGCCTGGTGTCACACAGAGGAGCCGGCTTTTGCAAAGCTTTGCTGGTTTCATGCTCTGTAGTCCTCCCTGAGAATGGCGTCTTGGGCGAGCGAGGTTTCTGGAGCCTCTTTTTGCCACCACTCGCAAGAGATTCACACAATAGGAGCGTAGACAGACATAGACAGGTCACACTCACAGTTTTTCACAGTTGGGGCCCCACTGGGCTGGTGTACTTTCACGGATTTTCCCCGCCCTGGTGTCACACAGGGAGCCGGCTTTTGCAAAGCTTTGCGGTTTTTTCATGCTCTGTTGTCCCTCCCTGAAAATGGCGTCTGGGCGAGGCGAGGTTTCTGGAGCCTATTTTTGCCCCACTCGCAAGAGTTTCACACAGGAGGACAAGTAGACAGACATAGACAGGTCACACTCACAGTTTTTCACAGTTGGGGCCCCACTGGGCCGGTGTACTTTTGCGGATTTTCCCCGCCTGGTGTCACACACAGGGAGCCGGCTTTTGCAAAGCTTTGCCAGTTTTCATGCTCTGTAGTCCCTCCCTGAAAATGTAGTTTTATATTTTTAATAATGAATGCTATAGTTCTGAGGCTTTGCTTTTGTTGTTCATATTATCAATTATATATGTGAGTTTTCTGATATTTAGTCATTGTTCTCTCTCTCTCTCTCTCTCTCTCCTCTCTCTCTCTCTCTCTCTCTCTGTGTGTGTATAGGCCACACTCATAAGTCCTATTCCTTAGAGGATCACTCTGGCAAGGCTCAGGTAACCATTCTGGGTGCTAGGGATTGAAAAGGGTGGACAACCTGATTATGGCCTCATGGATATGGTAGAGAAAGAAGTTTGCTATAAAATTTTGAGCATGTATTCCTGATAATCCTCATAGAATTATTAGCTTTCCTCCATTGTCTTATGTAAGCAATGTATGTGAATACTATAAATCCCAAAAAATACTGAAAGCAATTTCCTTCAGGAAACTTATAGGACATAATAACCTGGAATCTACTAGAAATATCTTTTATGATCAAGTAATGAATACATTTTTTATTTTACCTGAATGCTATTATTAAGTTCAACTTCTTTATCTAATCCATTGTCCGACACTCTGGTCTTGCAAACATATTGACTTGTCAAATATTATATTAGAATTTCCCCAAGCCAGGGGGTGACTTCTAAGCACATAGCCAGGAGTAATCCCTGAGCTTCACTGGGTGTGGCTGGAAACAACAACAACAACAACAACCACAACAAATCCCAAACAAACAAACAAAAAATTACATCAGAATTATCCCTAGAGATATCAGGCAGTCAATGTTGAGTAGCAGAAATATTGGAAGAAAAGTAGGAAGGGAGTAGAGAGAATGAGATGGAAGAAAAGGGATCCAAAGGAGGAAGGAAATAAATTATCTTAGCAACAATTGAGTTAGAAAATTTCATTGGTTTTTCACAAATACCTGTTTATTTACTAAGACCTCAAAATCCATCTGCTCAATTCAAAGAATTTTGGCAGGAACTGATCATAAGCTCCTACCATTTTGCCTCAATTTCTATTTTAAAAATTGAAAAAAGTGTTTTTCAGCTCTAGTCTCTGCTATCTATCTCACTCGTTTTAAATACTGCATTCTTACAGAAGATAATTTATAACTTTTGCTTTCTGTAAATTTAGTTTTGAGAAGTTCTGTACGTGGTCTGAAGACCTAATTAGAATTTATTCCTGGCTCAGTGCTCTGAGATCATTCATGGCAGAGCTTGGGAGACCATCTGGGGTGCCAGCAGTTGAACCTGGGTTGGATGCATGCATAAACAAGTGCCCTAACCACTATATTATTTCTCCAGCCCCTGTGATACCTATGTTTACTTTCAATTTCTTTATAATAAATAACATTTTATTTCCAGTTTGAAAACTATTATTAGCTCTTTAGCTAGGCTATACAGTTCATAACTAGAGTCCAAGAATGTGATATTTCTTGGACCCTGTGGTATTAGAGATCACTAATACCACCATATGGTGTGCTTCAAAGACACCTGGGCCATAATTGGAAGGTTATTTGCTTTGCTTTCTGAAGGCTATTTCCCAGCCATAATGGGACAGTTGAAAGCAAAGTCAGGTATAGCTGATTCTCATATTGTATTAATATGGAGACATATAAAAATAAAAATAAAAATACTGGGACCAGTGAGTAGCACAGAGGTAGAGTGTTTGCATGTGGCTGCCCAGGACAGATCTGGGTTTGATACTGGGCATCCCATCTGGCCCCCCAATCCAGGAGTGATTTCTGTGCACGTAGCCAGGGGAGTCACTGGGTGTGGCCAAAAACCAAAAACCAATATATATATATATATATATATATATATATATATATATATATATTGTATATATATATACAATATTTCCCCAAAGTTCACTCCTTCGTACCTAGTGTAGAACACAAAATACTAATTTGAGGGCCAGAGGTGTGGTGCAGAGCTGTAAGGCATCTGCCTTGTCAGTGCTAACCCAGGATGGACCACGGTTCGGTCCCCAGGCATCCCATATGGTCCCCCAAGCCAGGAGCGTTTTCTGAGTTCATAGCCAGGAGTAATCCCTGAAGGTCACTGGGTATGGCCCAAAACCAAAAAAAAAAAAAACAAAACAAATCAAACAAACAAACAAACAAAAACAAAACTACTTATTTGAAAACATAACTTTCACTCTATTTATCACAGCTCCATTTATAATAGCCAACTATTGGGGTAAGTAATATATATGCCAAACCTGGCACCAATTAGGGGTTATTCCTGGCTCTGCACTCAGAAATTGCTCCTGGCAAGCTCAGGGGACCATGTAGAATGCTGGGAATCAAACCTGAATCAGTTATGTACTGATACCCACTGGTCTATCACTCTGGCCCCCATATATAACATTTTTACTAAACACTTTACCCCTTCTCCCTTCACTCTTTTGATGATGGTGTGAGGATGGGACAGAATCGTTTACACATACTTGGGTATGATGCTCCCGGAGGGCTGTGATTAAAGCTGCAGTGCTTGCACTGTTGGCATTGTGCTTTCCGTGTGCTTGAACTCCTCTATTTTTCAGGCAGTCAAAAGCTGTGATGCTTGCAGAATTTTTGCTGCAGTATTTGCCTGGGCAAGTATCTTTCCAGATATAACTAGTAACATTACTAGTCACATGAGCGGGGTCAACACAGCTAATTATACCAGCTGGTATGGTCTAAGCTCCTTAGGCCTATGTTTTAGTTTTGGTTTTGTTCACACCCAGTGATGCTCTGGGTTAATTCCTGGATTGGCACTCTTGGTATTACAGAGGTTCCCTACAGCATCCCAGGGTTTAATTCCTGGTTATCTGCTTGTAAAGCAAGCACCCTACCTTCTGAACTATCCCTCCTTCCTCTAGGCCTTTGAAATAGAGAAGTAAGCATGCATCCTATTAGGGGCAGTTTTCTAGACCACTTCAATTTTTATATATATTACCATGTTCTTCCTTTTTTATTTTTAACTGAAATAGTGCTTGTGTCATCATTCTTGAGCACAAAGAAAAACAATCTGGGTAAAACCTTCTATTTCATATAAAAACATAACTAAAAGTAGAATAGTTGTAATTTTAATATATGATATAACTCTTTTTTGTTTGTTTTGGGCCACACCTGGTGATGCTCAGTGGTTACTCCTGGCTATGTGCTCAGAAATCGCTCCTGGCTTGGGGGGACCATATGGGACACCGGGGATCAAACCACGGTCCATCCTAGGCTAGCACCAGCAAGGCAGACGCCTTAACACTCCACGTCACCACTCTGGTCCCTATATATGAACTAATTTATTTTGTTTTGTTTCGTTTATTCTTTTTTGGGGGGCACGCCCGTTTGATGCTCAGGGGTTATTCCTGGCTATGCGCTCAGAAATCACTCATGGCTTGGGGGGACCATATGGGATGCTGGGGGATCGAACCGAGGTCTGTCCTACTCTAGTGCTTGCAAGGCAGACACCTTATCTCTAGCGCCACCTCTCCGGCCCCACATATGAACTAATTCTTATAAGAATTCTTTGATGTAGGTGTCTTGTCAACTTTCCTACTTGAGAAAATGTACTTGAGAGATAGGGGAGCAGTTTAAGATGAACTAAGATGAAGAATCTGTGTGTCATTCCCCTGAGATTGAAGTAAAATCTACAAAAACTGGATTAAATTCAGAATCTTGTCTGAAGTCACACAGAGAATAAACTGAGGGTTGCTAAGATATCTGCCCCAGGAGAGGAAGACACTCTGGAGCCATTCTGGAAGCCCAGGCAAAGGTGTTCAAAGTGCTAAGGAAAATGCAAGAGTAAGAAAGTGGGAGAAGTCATTCATGACCTGAGAAATAGAAATAACCTGAGATTAAATTACTGAGGTAAACTCAATGCATCCCAAACTCAAGGCAGAACAAATGGGAAATAAGTGACATTTGTTTAAGCAAGACCAAACAGATTCAGTTACTACTGGCTAACATCTGATATCTTCTTGAAGGCCTGAATGAATTAAAAATCAGAAAGCACTACCGTATCTATTCGAGTATAATGCTCAAAATTTTCTACCTAAAAAAGAAATCAAAGTTTGGTGTGCGTTATAAACGAGGGCTGGGGTGGGGTGGCAGTGGTGGCTGATCCAATGAGGGCACAGGAGAATTGTGAGTTCTCACTGCACCTTTTCCGGGCTGCAGTTACGCACTGTACACAAGGGTGAAGGAAAAAAAAAACCTCAAGAAACCTGGCCTAGCTCTCATGACATCCTGAGTTAAAACATCATGGGAAGACATACCAAAAGAAATGATCATCAAGAGTTTTTTTGAAGACAGGCATCAGCAATAAAATGGATGGCACAGAATACAACCTGCTGTGGAATTTAGACTCAGAAGAAAGCGAAGAAACTGGAGAAACAGATGTTCCTGCCAACTGGGACACTGATGAAAAATAAACTCAAGAAGAATGGGAACAGCTCTTTAGTATATCTGATGATGAATCTGACTTTGAAGCATTTTAAATAAATATTGTTCCAGTAACTTTATTTCAGTATTGTGTTTATACCAGTTTACGTTGTCAATAAATACTTTTTATCATGGCTGCACTTGTTCAATAACATTTTTGTCAATTACAATGCTTGGTGCGTGTTATACATGGATGTGCAAAATACTCGATTAAATATGGTATGTAGAAATCCCAAAGCCTAGCTAGTTAGTTGTATGTCCCCACTGCCTACTGAGCACATTTCCAGAGAACATGGTCTATATTAGACTCCAGTTTTTTCCTAAGAAATATGCCTGCATCATATTTATCATACAGGTTACTGAACTGATATGTCCATATAAGGGAAGTTTGGGTGATATCAGGCACCAGTTTCCTAGACCATTCATGATTTCAAACATTTGGTAGCAGCCTATAATTGCTCAGATGTTGTATATGTCACAACATATCACCATAGGAAGCTTCGAGGTCTTTTTGAATTTGGTGGTATAGTTGGTGCTAGGCACTGAAAAAACTCAAATACGTTGGTAGCTACATAGGTCTGCTTTGTGCAATAGTTGATACTGGGCACTGGAAACAATAAATCCTCAGTTGCTACCAACTGTTTCCGGGCATCATCTGCATAGTAATCATAAGCAGTGGTAAATTTAAGGGCTCTGTCCATGTTTGCTATAACATGATTGCTATTCAGTATGCTTGAGAACACATATTTCCAGTGGTCAACTAAATACACAAACTCTCTTCCTGGAACTAGCAAGCATGAAACATTGATTGCCACTAGACTATATCCAAATAGGATATTCATTATTAGTCCATTAGAACAACATTCACTTCTGAAGAGTTTCCAGGAGAGAAAAAAGAGAAATAGGAAGAATTCATGGTTAGGACAGAAAAGGGACCATTATTAAGATAATCATAGTTGAAAAAAATTACCCTGGACAAAATCTGGGATCTGAAAATAATTAAGTGTTATTTATGATATCCCTTAAGTAACAATATCACAAACCATGATTCCTAAACAGAAAAAGGAAAACAAAAGAACAAATAATAAGCAAGAGTTTCTCTAATCTCATAAAAGCAAACATATAATGTATTCAAGAAATTTACAGAATTTTAAACAAAATAAATATAGACACAAACATCAATACACACTGCAATTAAAATGATATGAGCCAAATATAGAGATATAATTTTAAAATCAGCAAAAGAATAAACCTTATATAAGGGGAAACACTCTGAGACTCAAAGCACACTTTTACTTTATTTTGTTAAGGGACTATACAAAATTAATAATGGTTGAGTTTTAGATATATAATGTTCCATAATAATCCATCACCATTGTCAATTTCCCTCCACCAGTTGTGAGAACAAAAGCTCCCTGAGCCTAGGACCAAAGTGATCCCAATCCCCCAGTAAAGCCACTGTAAAATATTTTTTCACAAGTTCCCCATAGACAGAGGGTGTTAGCACAAAGATAAAATTGCAAAATGTATCTAACCTGTAAAGGACATGACACCCCCCCCCCCCCCCGTTCATCTCTTCTGAAAGAGAGGAACTAGGTGGGTCTGAATGTTCCACCAGATAAGGACATGTTCCAGATAAGGACTCCCTGACACAAAGTTGAGTCAGCACTAAGTTGAGACAGAAAGCCAAATAAACTCCCTTTTGCATCTTGCATTATTGTATTATTGAAGTTCTCTGACTCTCAGTGCCGCCTTGGTGGTCAACTCAAATCCTAACACAATGTTCCCAAGTTTCTCTCCTACCACTCATTCTGCTTCTTGGACAGACCATTTAAAATAATTTTATTATAATAATTTTAATAATTATAATGTATAATTATGTAATATAATTAAATATTATAATACATTGATATATTAGAATATGAAATTATAATATAACTATATTAATATATTATATAATTATAAAAGCTTTATAACTAATAATATGAATGTCATATAAATATTATATATTTATTATATAAAATTACAATTTATAATTACTATATAACTTATAATTATTTTATTTAGCAAGTAGGCTATAATACTGGTACTGATAAGTTTTCATTCTCATCACTTTCACCACCATAGTGATATCAAAGAAGATTTTTTTATTAAGTCTTTATACAATAAAAAATACTCTCCTTCACCAGTGAGACATTCCCATCACCGTTGCCCCCAAACAAAGAAGGTTTCTTAATGCAACATCACAGGCCAGAAGTAAATTGTATACTGTATAAAAAAGATCTCCTATGCAGAATACCATATTCAGCTAGGTTATTATTCAGATCTAAAGAACTGCTAAATATGTCAGATAAACAGCACCAAAAGGAATTTATGGCTGTTAAACTGGCTCAGTAAGAATACTAAATGATCTTCCATAAGAGGCAATGAACCATAATTGGAAGTTAGTAAAATGCATTAAACCCCAATGATAAATTAATTATGAAATTTTAGAATAAATTCAATACTTGTTTTCTTTAAATTTAAATGGAAAATAACATTAGAACTTTAACGAAAACTTCATAATAGCTCAATATGTATCAATTTAAATCAAAGTTGATTACACAGCAGGTATATATTAAAATACAAAGGAAGAAAATTAAATGCCAAAGAAACTAAAAAAATTGTAGTAACATCCAAAACCTATAAAGAAAATGGTCATGCCTTTCTTTATTATAAATAACTACTCTTATTTGTACTAAGTTCACCTATCAAAAGTCAGAGGTGGGGGCCAGAGCGATTGTGCTAGAGGTAAGGCCTTGCAAGAGCTAGCCTATAATGGTCCGCGGTTTGATCCCCCTGCATCCTTTAAGGTCCCCCCAAGCCAGGAGTGATTTCTGTGTGCATAGCCAGGAGTAAAACCTGAGCATCAATGGATGTGGCCTCAAAACAAAAAAAAAATAAAAGAAACAAAATAAAAGGTCAGAAGTGGCCCAATGGATCATGAAATAAAGCCCAACTTGCTGTTGCTTCCAGGAGATATAATGAACCTCAATGAGAAACAAAAGTTCAAAGTAAAGTATCCAAAAAAAAATCATACATGCAAATTATAGCAGTATTGTTCTGACCTAAAATCTAAGAGACATAAGGTGAAAAATTATAAACTGATACATCTACTTAAAATAGACTGATATCCTCAACAAAATCTCAGCAAACTGAATTCAATACATTAAAAATGACTGTGCTTCTTGATAAAGTAGAATTTATTGCAAGTATGCAAATGATTCAATATATAAGAATCAGCTTATGTAAAATACAAATAAAAAAGGAAAGAAAAGTTAATTATCATATAGATGCAGAAAATCACATAGATTAAAATAAATAAATGCATGAAGTTTTTTTTTGGGGGGGGGGGTGGTGGTTTTTGGGTCACATCCGGCAGCGCTTAGGGCTTAATCCTGGCTCTATGCTCAGAAATCGCTCCTGGTAGGCTCGGGGGACCATATGGGATGCCGGAATTCAAACCATCGACCTTCTACACACAAGGCAAAGACCTTACCTCCATGCTATCTCTCCGGCCCCTGCAGGCAAAGTTTTTGACCTGACTATTTGATAAAATCTCAAAATGATGCTAAAAGGGACATAACCTTAATACAGTAAATGATATAAATAACAAACCCACAGCTAACATCATACTCAATGATGCAAAGCAAACTTATTTAAGCTTAGGGGAAAGGCAAAAATGTCTACTCATTCCAGTTACTAAGTATAGCATTGAAAGAACTATAACAACAGTAAATAGGCAATAAAACAAAATTAATTAAAATTATAAAGAAACTATTTCTAGTGTATATACTTAAATTAACTGATGTAAAAATAATTGAATTTTACTATATATTATAAAAGGTAAAAATTTGCATTTTGCTACAACATGAATGAAATGATAGAGTGTCATATTAGGTGAAATAAGTCAGGAATCAAAAAACAAGTGTTACAATTTCTCATTTATACATGGCCTATGCAGAAAAAAAAACAGGGACTAGTCAACATATAATAAAAACAAACCCTTGCTTAGATGCTTTATAATGTTCTCAAGTTTAGGAGTGAACAGGAAGGATCTAGGATATTGGTAATTATGTGATGAATGTGATAACACTTAGCTCACAAAACAAACATTTACACTCATAAACTAAGCTAACTCAAAAAAACCCCAAACTTTTAATAAAAATAAAATGTGAGTCAGTAAATAATTTTCTTAAAATAATATTAGGAAACACATGAATAATCTTAGATCCAGAATACCTCTGTAATATTTTGACTTAAAATTTGTTTTTACCATTTTTCTGGCACTGAACACCTAAAGTCCTTGTAATTTTTTCAGTGAGATATAAAGGCATCCTTGTTCTTTTAGTGAGGTAAGTTTTGGGTGTTGCTTTTTTGTTTGTTTGTTTTGGGGCCTTACTCAGCGGTGGTCAGGGGTTACTCCTAGCAGGCTGGGGACCATATGCAATGCTGGGAATCGATCCTGCATCTTTGTCGGGTTGGCTGCATGCAAGGCAAATGCCCTACCACTGTGCTTTCTCTCTGGCCTATAGTTAGATAATTTTTGGAATGCACATAGATAATGCCCATAGACCCCTATGATAGGGGTCAGTTGCCACAGAAGTTATGGTTGAAGTGTTGAAACATTATTTGGCAGGGGCCATCACACATCTGACTCTATGCCCAGATATCTCTCTTGGAGGGATCAGGAAATTATCTGTAATGCTAGAGATGAACACTTCTGAGTGTGTTCATATGCAAGTACCTTATTTGTTCTGCTATCTCTTGGTCCTGATGGATGGAAATTTTTAGACTTCCATCTGGTAAGAAATAAAAAGACTAGAGGTTAAATATGTCACCAATGGCCAATGAGTTAAATCAATCATGTTTATAATGAAGTTTTCTTGAAAAATTAAAAAATGGAATTCAAAGATTTGGGTTGATAAGCACTCAGATCTGGGTAAATGGAGCACTGTATCAGAATTTTTGAAACTGAATTCATGTGGAATGGCATAACTATATGTGTGTATCATGAAACAGTTCTTTTAAAATAAATTTAGAATTGAATTTCAGTGAATATTTGATTTGCTTACCAATTTTATAAATCCTCAGTCACTTAGACATTTCTCCATTCTCTTTTGGTTTGCAAGTGGTTTGCAGGGTTTGCAAGTGGAAAAAGTAACTTCTCACTGAGAGGGGTCATGGAAACTATACTTTCTCATCCTAGTCCTGGGCATCATATTCAGAATAGCTTTTCTGGAATTATATCTTTTGGCACAATTGATCTAATAAGATAAATGCTTGTCTGTGTTGAGTCCCTAGTCAATTTGTCAAGTCAAAGGAGTCATTGGCCTTCTGACTTATGATCATTCAGAAGCATGGGAACAGTTGCAGCTCATGCTGGAATCGGAAATGGTCTGAGCCTTTCATTGTGGAGAGTCTTATAAAACTGAATGCTTCTTAACCTTTGAATCCTTTATTTATTTCTGGGTAGAAAGCATCAAAATTGAGTTAAATTGCTGGATATTTAATTTCCAGGTGTTAAATTTTTTCTTATGTGTCCCTTTGTAGTTCACATCTAACTTCAGAGCCTTGTGGTCAGGAAAGGTAGCCTGCAAAATTTCTATCTTCTTGATTTTATGGAGGTGTGTTTTATGTGCTAGCATGTGGTCTATCCTGGAGAATGACCCGTGTACGTTGGGAAAAAAATGTATATCCAGGTTTCTGAGGATGGGGTGTCCTATATATATCTACACTCTGAACCCCCAACACAACACTATGCATTCACATAACTTTGACCTACCAGAACTCCAAAAAAGCCAACTCTAATATTAACTAGTTTTTCCATCTAGAAAAGAAACTTTAACAATCTATTTTCTCAAACTTTTACTTTTATCCTCAGTATTGATTTAGTAGTAAAATCTCCAAAACAAACACAAAATATGTTTCTAACCTAAACAAAGAAGCTGTCAAGATAAAGAAGAAACTCTTGAATTTTGTTTTATTAATTCAAGAAAATATATGCTTTATTTCATTTCCCTCTGAAGATAGAGATACACAGACTAATTTCGGTTAGTTTTGGCTGGGTGTCAGTGTCTCTCGGTGGTCATCTTGAACCTTGCTGTTCCCAGTGGCCTGAGATTGGATTTCTTCAGCGTTCCTGCCTGTGGTCTTGCTGCTTCAGAGGTGGGTCCGGCCGTACACAGACCAATTCCTGTTGATTTCTGCTGGGTGGCAGAGGCGCTCGATGATCATCTTGGGCCTTGCTCTTCCCAGCAGCCTGAGATTGGATTTCTTCAGCATTCCTACTAGCGACTTGCCAATAAATACCACCACAACAAATAGAAAAACCCACAATACAAGTGTGACAATGGGGAAACAACGCAGGCCAACACCTGGCAATGAAAATGAAGATGGTAATTCTGATGACCCCAAAACGGCCAAACACCTAGTTAGTCTTTCAGATATGGAGTTTAGAGAAGAAATATGGAGGATGTTCACAGAACTCAAAGAAAGTATAGAACAGAACACTAATAAGAATCAAGAGAATATGAAGATAGAAATCAGAAAAAACTCCAAACTGAAATATCAGGTCAAATAACAGGTCTGAAAAACTCAGTTGACGAATTGAAGGACAAAATGGATAAGCTCTCCAGCAGGGTAACAGCAGCTGAGGATAGAATTAGTGAACTGGAAGATATGATGATAACAGCTCCATACAGAAGAAGAGATTAGAAAAAAGCATTAAAGCAAATGATCAGGCAATGGAAAAATTACTCAAAGAATGTGAACAGATGAAAATAGAAGTCTTTGATAAGCTCAACAGAAAAAACTTGCTGTCTAAAAGCAGCAAGATCAAAAAGGGAAATTACATTCAAGGGAGCACCCTTGAGATTTACAGCAGAACTGTCACTGGAAACATTCAAGGCCAGAAGGCAGTGGTGGGACATAGTGACAAAACTCTATGAAATAAATGCTTTGCCTAGAATACTGCACCCAGCAAAATTCACTTTCAGGTTTTAAGGAAATATACATGGCTTCATAGATAAACAAGAGCTCAGATACTTTACAGACTCAAAACCAGCCTTAAAAGAAAAACTGAAAGAACTACTTTTAAGACAAGACTGACAAACAGACACACCAAACGTCTACATAAACATGGCACTAAATCCCACAACAATTCTTTCTCTCAATGTCAATGGACTAAATGCACCAGTTAAGAGACACAAAGTGGCTAAATGGATCAAAAAAAACTCAATCGAATTTTCTGTTGCCTGCAAGAAACACACCTGAATAGTCAGAACAAACATAGACTCAAAATAAAACGCTGGAGAAAACTCATCCAAGCAAACAACACCCATAAAGAAGCTGGAGTGACCATACTAATATCAGATGATGCAAACTTTATACTTAGGAAAGTTGTAAGGGACAAAGATAGACATTTTGTATTAATCAAGGGATATGTACAGCAGGAAGAAATCATTCTCCTAAACATATATGCACCGAATGAGGGGCCAGCAAAATATTTAATACAATTTTTGACAGATCTGAAAAAGGATATCAATAACAGCACAATAATTGTGGGAGAACTCAACACGGCTTTGTCAACACTTGATAGGTCACTCAGACTGAAACCCAACAAGAATATACTAGACTGAAAAGAAAAATGGATGAAAGAGGCCTAGTGTGTGTGTATCTCTCTCTCTCTCTCTCTACATATATATATGTAGAGAGAGAGAGAGAGAACTCCACCCCAGAAACCTGGATACACATTCTTCTCCAATGTACATGGGTCATTCTCCAGGATAGACTACATGCTCGCACATAAAACATACCTCCATAATATCAAGAGGATAGAAATTTTGCAGGCTACCTTCGCAGACCACAAGGCTCTTAAATTATATGTGAACTACAAAGTGACACAGAAGAAAAACTTTAACAGGTGGAAATTAAACAGACTAATACAGAATAACCAGTGGGTTCAAGATGAAATCAAAGAGGAAATCAAAACTTTCCTGGAAACATATGATAATAAAGACACAAACTATCAGAACCTATGGGACACAGCAAAAGCGTTCCTGAGAGGAAAATTTATAGCTTTGCAAGCACACATAAGGAAGGAAGAAAGAACATACCTGAATAGCTTAATGACACAGCTCATAGAATTAGAAAGTGCTCAACAAAAGGAAGAGAAAATAGGGAGACAGAAGGAAATAAAAAAGCTGAGAGCAGAAATCAATGAAGTGGAAACCCAAAAAGCAATCTGAAAGACCAACAAAATCAGAAGTTGGTTCTTTGAAAAAATAAGCAAGATTGATAGACCATTTGCAAAACTCACAAAGAAAGAGAGAAACTTGATAATTTGTATTAGAAATGAAAAGGGGGAGATCACTACCGATATTGTAAATATTCAAAGGGTAATCAGAAACTACTTTGAGAAACTCTAAAAATGACTTTAAAAATGACAACCTGGAAGAAATGGATAAATTCTTGTTCTCCTATAACCTTCCATGGTTGAATAAAGAGGATGCAGCATATCTAAACACCCCATCACTATTGAGGAAATTAAAACAGTAATCAAATATCTGCCCAAAAACAAAAGCCCTGGCCCAGATGGATTCACTAATGAATTCTTTCAAACCTTTCAAGAGGAACTACTACCAATCCTGGCAAGACTCTTTAATGAAATTGAAAAAAACAGGAACACTTCCAAATGGTTTTATGAAGCCAATATCACCTTGATACCTAAACCAGACAGAGATGCTACCAAAAAGAAAATTACAGACCAATATCCCTGATTAACACAGATGCAAAGATCCTCAACAAAATCCTGCTAAATAAGATTCACTGCCTCATTAAGAAGATCATCCACTACAATCAAGAAAGTTTCAACCTAGAAATGCAAGTATGGTTTTACATACGTAAATCTATCAACATAATACAGAACATCAACAACAAGAAAAATAAAAATCACAAGTTCATATCAATAGATGCAGAGAAAGCATTTGATAAGGTCCAAAACCCATTCTTGATAAAAAAAAAACCTCTCATAAAGATGGGAATAAAAGGACTCTTTCTCAATATAGTTAAGGCCATCTACCACAAGCTAATGGCAAATATTATCCTCAATAAAAAAAACTAAAAGCTTTTCCTCTAAATTATGGCACAAGACAAGGCTGTCCTCTCTCACCACTCCTATTCAACACAGCACTGGAAGTACTATAGCAATTAGGCAAGAAAAAGATATCAAGTGAATTGGATCAGAAAGGAAGAAGTCAAGCTCTCACTGTTTTCAGATGACATGATACTCTACATAGAAAACTCTAAAGACTCTCCCAAAAAGCTTCTAAAAACAATAGACTCATATAGCAAGGTGGCAGGCTACAAATTTAAACACAAAAATGAATGGCCTTTCTATACACCAATAATAACAGGGAAGAAATGGACATTAAGGAAACAACCCCATTCACATTAGCACTACACAAACTCAAATATCTTAAAGTTAACTTGACTAAAGACTTGAAGGACCTATACAAAGAAAACTATAAAATCCTGCTCCAAAAAATAAGAGAGGACACACGGAAATGGAAACACATACGCTGCTCATGGATTGGCAGGATTATCATCATTAAAGTGGCAATACTTCCAAAGCCTTGTACAAATTTAATGCAATCCCTCTAAAGATACCCATGACATTCTTCAAAAAAGTGGATAAAGCAATCCTAAAATTTATTTGGAATAATAAACACCCTCAAATAGTTAAAACAATCATTGGGAAAAAGTATATGGGAGGCATAACTTTCCCCAACTTTAAACTGCAATGCAAAGCAATAGTTATTAAAACTGCATGACATTGGAATAAAGACAGATGCTAAGATCAGTGGAATAGGCTTGAATACTCAGAGAATGTTCCCCAGACATACAATCACTTAATTTTTGATAAAGGAGCAAGAAATCCTAAATGGAGCAAAGCAAGACTCTTTAACAAGTGGTGTTGGCACAACTGGCTAGCCACTTGCAAAAAATTAACCTTAGACCCCCAGCTAACATCAAATACGAAGGTAAAATCCAAATGGATTAAAGACCTTGATATTAGACCTGATACCATAAGGTATAAAGAACAACATATAGGTAAAACACTCCATGACATTGAGACTAAAAGCATCTTCATGGAGGAAACGGCACTCTCCAAACAAGTGAAAGCAGAGATTAATAAAGGGGAATATATTAAGCTGAGAAGCTTCTGCACCTCAAAGGACATAGTGCCCAGGATACAAGAGCCACCCACTAAGTGGGAGAAACTGTTCACCCAATACCCATCAAATAAAGGGCTAATATCCAAAATATGCAGGGCACTTTACAAGGAAAATCATCTAATCCCATCAAGAAATTGGAAGAAAAAATGGACAGACACTTTGATAAAGAAGAAATACAAATGGCCAAAAGGCACATGAAAAAATGCTCCACATCACTAATCATCACGGAGATGCAAATCAAAACAACTATTAGGTAACATTTCACACCATAGAGATTGGCACACATCACAAAGAATGAGAGCAAGCAGTCTTGGCGGGGATGTGAAGAGAAAGGAACTCTTGTTTACTGCTGGTGGGAATGCCGTCTATTACAGCCTTTATGGAAAGAGATATTGAGATTCCTCCAAAAACTGGAAATTGAGCTCCCATACTATCCAGCTATTCCACTCCTAGGAACATACTCTAGGAACACAAAAATACAATACAAAAATCCCTTCCTTGCACTTATATTTATTGTAGCACTATTTACCATATCAAGACTCTGGAAACAAGCAAGATATCTCTCAACAGATGAATGGCTAAAGATACTATGGTACATATACTCAATGGAATATTATACAGCCATCAGAAGAGATGAAATTGGGCCTGGAGAGATAGCACAGTGGTATTTGCCTTGAAAGCAGCCGATCCAGGACCAAAGGTGCTTGGTTCGTATTCCAGTGTCCCATATGGTCCCCCGTGCCTGCCAGGAGCTATTTCTGAGCAGATAGCCAGGAGTGACCCCTGAGTACCGCCGGGTGTGGCCCAAAAAACAAAAAAAAAAAAAAAAAAGAAGAAGAGATGAAATCATGAATTTTTCCTATACATGGATGTTAATGGAATCTATTATGCAGACTGAAATAAGTCATAGAGAGAAAGATGTAGATTGGTCTCACTCATATATGGGTTTTAAGAAATATAAAAAATATTTTTGCAAAATTTTTAGAGACAAAAGAGAGGAGGGCTGGAAGTTCCAGCTCGCCTCGTGAAACTCACCACAAAGAGTGATGAGTTTAATTAGAGAAATAACTACATTGAGAAGTATCCTAATGGGCACCCTGTGTGTGACACCAGGTGGGGAAAATTCGCGAAAGTACACCGGCCCAGTGGGGCCCAACTGTGAAAAATTGTGAGTGTGACCTGTCTATGTCTGTCTACTCTCCTCTTGCGTGAAACTCTTGCGAGTGGGGCAAAAAGAGGCTACAGAAATCTCGCTCGCCCAGACGCCATTTTCAGGGAGGGACGACAGAGCATGAAAACCAGCTAAGCTTTGCAAAAGCCGGCTCCCTGTGTGTGACACCAGGTGGGGAAAATCCGCGAAAGTACACCGGCCCAGTGGGGCCCAACTGTGAAAAACTGTGAGTGTGACCTGTCTATGTCTGTCTACTGTCCTCTTGCGTGAAACTCTTGCGAGTGGGGCAAAAAGAGGCTCCAGCGGAGCACGGCCGCATAGCGAAGCTACGCGGCCCTTCACTCTTTCTAAGAAAAAAACTCCATTGCAACAAGAAGGAAAAATCACACTAAGAACGGCTCTATATCACAGAAGCAAACATTTCTCTCCAGACTGTCTTCTCTGTTGCATGCTCAGGCCTAAGATTTGACACAGTGTGAGTCCTCATCCACGGAGGACTCCCCTCCCTTAGAGGCAAGTCAGCCCATCCAGAAAGGGAGGAGCCAGAGGAGTGTGCTGCCTGCATCATATAGACAATGAATACCACCACAACACGTAGAAAAACCCACAATACAAGTGTGACAATGGGGAAACAACGCAGGCCATAATCAGACATAGAGAATGAAGAGGACAATTCTGAGGACCAGATAATGACCAACCAACTAATCAACCTCTCAGATAAGGACTTTAGACTAGCAATATGGAAGATGCTCAACGGACTTCAGGAAACCATGGATCGAGTTGAACAGAACACTAATAAGAACCAAGAAAATATGAAGACAGAAATCACAAAACTCCAAACTGAAATAACATGTCAACTAACAGGCCTGAAAAAGTCAGTAAACGAAGTGAATGACAAAATGGATAAGCTCTGGGACAGGGTATCAGAAGCTGAGAATAGACTTGGTGCTGTGGAAGATGAGATACATAACAATTCCATACAGCAGGAGAGATTGGACAAAAAACTTAAAGCAAATGAGCAGACAATGGAAAAATTAGTCAAAGAATGGGAACAGATGAAAATAGAAGTCTATGATAAGATTAACAGAAACAACTTAAGAATCATTGGAGTCCCAGAGACCCAGGAAGAAAATTTCCAGGAAGAATCAATGGTCAAGAACATCATTAAAGAGAAACTTCCAGAGCTAAAGAATATATGTGATCAAATCCTGCATGCCCGAAGAGTACCAACCAAAAGAGACCCCAGAAAAACCACCCCAAGACACATCCTAGTCACAATGACAAATCCCACAGATAGAGACAGAATTCTGAAAACAGCAAGATCAAAAGGGGAAATCCCGTTCAAGCAAGCTTCCCTGAGATTTACAGCAGACCTGTCACCAGAAACACTCAATGCCAGAAAGCAGTGGTGGGATATTGTGACAAGACCGAATGAAATGAATGCTTCACCCAGAATACTATACCCAGCAAAACTCACTTTCTGGTTTGACGGAAGAATACATGGCTTCACAGACAAAAAACAGCTCAGAAACTTCACAGACACAAAACCAGTCTTAAGAGAAAAACTGAAAGACCTAATCTAAGACAAGACTACCCAAAAGACACACCAAATTTTGAAATAAAGATGGCGTTAAATCCCAGGACAATTCTTTCTCTCAATGTCAATGGACTAAATGCACCAGTTAAGAGACACAGAGTGGCTAAATGGATCAAAAAACTCAATCCAATCTTCTGCTGCCTACAAGAAACGCACCTGAATAGTCAGAACAAACATAGACTCAAAATAAAAGGCTGGAGAAAAATTATCCAAGCAAACAACACCCATAAAAAAGCTGGAGTGGCCATACTAATATCAGATAATGCAAACTTTATACTCAGGAAGGTTGTAAGGGACAAAGATGGACATTTTATATTAATCAAGGGGTACATAGAGCAGGAAGAATTCACTCTCCTAAACATATATGCATCGAATGAGGGGCCAGCAAAATATTTAAAACAACTGTTGACAAATCTGAAAAATAATATCAACAACAACACAATAATTGTGAGGGACCTTAACACGGCTTTGTCAACACTGGATAGGTCAACCAGACTGAAACCCAACAAGAATATACTAGACCTGAGGAGAGAAATGGAAGAAAGAGGCCTAGTGGATATATATATGACACTCCATCCCCAGAAACCTGGATACACATTCTTCTCCAATGTACATGGGACATTCTCCAGGATAGACTACATGCTGGCACATAAAACATACCTCCATATGAGAAGTATCCTAACAATGAGAATGTATGAGGGAAATAGAAAGCCTGTGTAGAGTACAGGCAGGGGTAGGGTATGGAGGAGGGAGAATTGGGACATTGGTAATGGGAATTTTGCACTGGTGATGGGGGTTATCTTTACATGACAGAAATCCAACCACAATCATGTTTGTAATCAAGGTGTTTAAATAAAATATTATTAAAATTGGAGATATAAAAGACAGGAAAATATTGAGGTTTGCCTGTGAAATAAGTACAGGAATTAGTAAATTTTGGTTAAGTACTCTGGTATAGAGTGTGATGATAGAATGTTTTATTTCTGAAGCCCTGAATTAATGGTTTTTAAACCAAAGTTTTTAAAATAAACTATTTGAAGAACAGGAGAAATAGTCCTTTAAAATTAACACTGTCTTCTATTTTTTTTAAATATTTTTTATTGAGGCCATTATGAATTACAAGTGTTTCACAGTTGTATTTCAAGTGTTTAGTGACAGTGAATTATGATCATCCCACCACCAGTGTTGATTTCCCTTAACCATAGTCTCCTCAAGCTTCCAAACTTCCACCGCTGTGCCTCTGGACTACTAATGTAACAGGTCCATTTTGTGTTTATCTTATTATAGTTTGGGTCTCTTAATTTTGCTGTCATTGATTTTGGCTTCTGACCTCTTTTCTTTTTTTCACTCAATGTTCCTGAGATGAAACAAAACAAAGTGATACAAGTTCTATGATTCTATGGAAAAGCAGAAGCCCCTAGAATATAAGTAAAATTAAGAGAAGAAAAGAAATAAGAGGTAAATAAGAGGGGGTAGGTTGCTGTTGTTGTTGTTTTTTGTTTTGTTTTGTTTTGTTTTGTTTTTGCAAAAGCACATCAAATGTTGGGGACATTAGAAGGAAAATTTCTTTGGCCTAAGAGATACATGGTCTCTTCTTCCATGAAGCATACTGTCAAAAGACCAACTATAGGCTCCGAGCATGGTGGCTGTCCAATACTAATGTCTCTCTTTATGGTCCCAGAAAAAATTCTGCTCAGTTGCGGTTGACAAATTCAGTCTTCTGTAGTTAGAGACCTTAGGGTTTAGGACAAAGACTAGGATAAAGTCTTTCTTTGTGGTACCAGAAAAAGTTCTGCTTAGTCACAGTTGTTGTAGACAGTCTTTTGTAAATAGAAATAGTGGTTCTTGTACAGATCCGAGGGAGAAGAGTGTCTTCTGATTTCATCTCACCATTGGTTGGGGGTGGGTAGGGCGTTCTGCCCTTAGATCAAGTTGTTGCTGTTTCCTCATCATCAGGCTGTCTTATTGGCCTACCTTGGAGCAGGTTGATGATAGGCTGAGTGACACTTGGGTCTCCCTCAGGGGGAATTTGATCCTGGTGCTGGTGTCATAATCTGTACTGGCACCTATATTAGGATCTGAGGCTCATGGTTAGATGATTGATATTCAATTTATTGAGGCTTAAGTCAAGTCTCCATGACAAATGTTCAGGTGAAAGGCAGCCCTGCACTATAAAATTTATACATTCCTATCCCTAGTAGATAAGAACTTCTTTCTATATGTAAGATTTCTCCCATTTTAGCATGCCTATGCAAAATGGAACAATGCCACATGATACTTCTAGTGCAAATGGGAGTAAAAATAACAAGCTAAACAATCTCTATAACCTGATTGTAACCTGAAGTCATAACTCAACCTAGACTTTTCTACAAAAATTTTCCTATTAAGTAGATCCAAAGAATGGATGGGGGGGGAAGCTACCTCTTCATATGGAAATTGACACTATGAATTATAACTATTAAGGAAATGCATCTACAGAAACTTACAAAAGAAATATAGAAATCCTCTTTAAGTCTTTTGAGATAGTTGTGGGATGGGTTTAGAATCCAGATCAGAGTTTCATCTTGTCCCTTTGTCATGTGGAGTCTGAGAAATGGTTTGCAGACATCAGGTATCAGGTAGTGTCCTCGAGCTGATGGAGCAGATCTCTCAGGAGCCGAATCCCACAGGAAGCAACAGTCTATTGTGGGAGGAGGTGGAAGAAAAAGGGCCGCATGGAGTGGGTTTGTGGAAGTGGTGTCAGCAGGTTCTTCCTGGGATGAGACATAGCGGGTTGAGATGTCCTTTTACTTTTACTTTCGGCTGGCAGCTTTCTGGAGTAGAGTGAAGTTTCAGATCCCTGAGGAGTTAAAAAATGAGGGTGAAGAGGGTTAAGTAGGGGGAGATCAAGAATCTGGGTTGAGGGGTGAGAGGATAGAAGAGAATTTGTAAGGTGGTAGACAGCGGGTGGGGAGGAGGGCTAGCATACAATAGGAACTATATACAATGTAGGCAGGAACCATGTACAATACAGATTCGACAAGCATAGAGTAGTCTACCAGGTACACACACAAATACACATACAGACAGTGGAGATCTATTCATAGGTTACAGTTGAAGGACTGTCCCTTATGGAATCTGTCAGAACTCTTAAAAGAAAAATATATGAGGCCAGCACATGGGGGTTGGGGGAGTTTTCCAGTGTCTAGGAAATTCATTGATGGTGGGAGTAAATTTTGCTACATAAAAACTTCCAGTGTTAGATTGTGCATGGAGCATTCTTAGAACAATCATAATTTTCCAATCAAGGGTACTTAGCAATATGTTAGTGGACTCTGTAAGAGGAGTCTACCCCATGTTGTATCATTTACCATGTCCTGAGCATTCAGATTCCTTTCCTGAAAGCAAACTCACAGTAACACTGTCTTAAGAGTACAATAGCCCCAAGGAATTAACAGAAATCTCTTCTACTTTCAATAAATTCACTCAATGATACAGAAACCACATGAGCAAGGATAATAACCAAATAACAGACAACTTAGCTATACAATATACAATAATTAATTGGAAAATATTTCACACAGGAATGGGTAGAGTAGCAAGATTTATCAGTCAGAGGTGAGGGGCTTTTCAAAGAGCAATTTGGAAAATGATAAAATAATTTTGCATTAGAAAGTTTACCAGCATACACCATAGGCATCACAATCATACATGGAGCTTTCTATGTCACACAAGAACTACTGAATAAAATTTTCAGGTTGCAGAGTGGGTAGGTGGGACTTAGATCTTTGAGCTTTCTAAAAGCTTCACTGATGTTTTAGAATACAGCTAGGTTTAGCAATAATTGCTCTTGTCACTTAGTCTCCCATCATGACTAAATATGTGGGTGTCTGTAGACTCTTTAAATCCAAGGGTCTTTTGTCATGCATACTCAGTACAGCTCACTGGAGTGGTAATGAAGCTTTCCATAAAATAAATTCATACTGTGTTCCAAAATGATGTTAAATCTTAGACACAGGATATTTTATTTCATTCTCAAAACATTTTTTAAAAAAGAAAAGAAAAGAAAAAAACAGGGCTTTACACATCAGAAGGCCATTAAGGAGGTAGAAGGAAAATAATTGATAACAATTTATTCATTTCACTCTCTATTCATGTCCACAAATGATATACAAATATACTTCAATATTACTAAGTGGTAGATGGCATAATCTAAAACAGAAAGGTTAGATTTCTTTCACCTTTTATCTAACACTATTTTTAATACTGTTTAATTTTTAAGTGGTGAAACATTTTGTTTGTTTGTTTATTTATTTATTTATGTTTTTGGCTTTTGGGCCACAAGGCAGCACTCAGGGGTTACTCCTGATTCTGCATTCAGTAATTGCCCCTGGCAGGCTCAGGATACCATACAAGATATTAAGGATCAAACCCAGGTTAGTCCTTGGTCAGCTGCATGCAAGGCAAACCATCCTAATGTTGTGCTATTGCTCTAACCCCAAGTGGTGCAAATTTATACTTATTTTTAAGTTAATTTTTATTGTTCTTGAAGTTAAGGTAATCTGTTTACAACAGTGTGTTAATGTTTATGACTTGGTGCATAGTTACCGTATCATGTTAGCACAAAGGTGCCCAATACACTCCACCAATGACCTTATTTTAATTTTAATTTATTACTTCATTCTCCTATCCTTCCTTTTGGTAGTTTTGGTTTTGAAATATAGGACCAAATGTTTGACATTATTTCATATTTGATTTTCTCTTTGAACCAATTGTTAATTTAATAGTATGTCATTCAGTTTCCAAATGTTGGAGTTTTTCCAACTATTCAGTTTACTTTTTTTGGGTGAAAGTGGTCACTCAGTTGGGTTAGAGCTTAGACTAGGCTCTGTATTCTGGAATCACCCATTGCATGGTTTGAGGATTATATTGTGTTGTCATATGTTGACATTCATGTATATCTTCAGGTCTACTAGCAGACCTGTTTTTGTTTTTGTTTTAAACAAGCAGACTTGTTTTAGTTTTAAATAAACTGCTTTGTTAAAAATGTTTTCTCTGCCTTTTAGTTGATGCATATTTGTTAATAAAAAGTTGATATTTTTTAATCTATTATTCCCTTGACCAATATGTAATATCTGTCCCTATTACTTGTCATTTTCTTTTACTTCAGTTTCATTTGTTCTGCTACAAGTATTGCTGTTCTTATTTCTTTAGATCTAATTAGCCTGAATGTTTGTTTTCCATCTTTTAACACTAAGCCTATACTTATGTTGAGAGTTCAGTGTATTTCTTTTAATTTTCAGATGGTTGGATTTTGTTTCCTGATTATCTCTCACTCTAATGCCATTTGGTAGAATAATTCAGTTCATATATGCTTAAAGAAATAGTTGATGCATAGGTATTTATTGTCATTTTTACTTGAGGATTTTGATCATTTTTGCAACTTTTATTTTTATAGGGATAATATTCAGTGTTCCTTGCGGGCATGATTTGGATGCAACAAATGTTTTTAACTATTTTTTGAGAATGAAACTTCATTTAAATACCATAATTAACAAAGTTGTTCTTAATACAGTAAATTTGGGTATTCAATATTATAATACTAATCCCACCACCAGTGTGATCTTTCCTCCACCAATGTTACACTTTACACTCATTCCCCTCCCACCCTGTACCCTTAGCAAGCACAAAATAATCTATTTTATATTGCTTGTCACAACATATATTTCATAGCAGTGTTACTAAAGATATTGTCCTAGAACTTGTGGAGCTATTATGTACTAATTGAGCCTTGTGTGTTATTGTTTTCACTAAATGAGTTTCAAAGCTTCTATGCAAATTTTTCATCTAATTTTCTGTCAGTACTTACTGGGATGTCAGTACTGTGAACGTTGGAGATGTTCTGGATTTGAGCTCCCACCAGTGTATCACTAGGATGATTAAGCACCATGGTATCTCCAGCCTATCAGGCTCAGTGCAGCAGGGGCTTCTCTATGATGATATGTTCTGGGACTGAATTGTTTAAATCCAGCTAAAGCTATTGTGGGTGGGAGGAGCTCTGGGCCCTCATACAGAGCAGAGACTCTGCCTGCCTCATCCAGAGAAGATTCCAGTGATTTGGACTATGAAACCAGCCTACTAGGTTCAGCATGGGGGTATCTTCTTTCTGTTGTTGGATTTCAGTCATACAATATACTCCATCCCAGTACACCCTTGCCATCACCAATTCTCTCCCCTTCAACCCCCAACTCTAGGGTAAGCAGTTTGTTTCTATTTCTCTCTCAATCTCTCTCTCTCTTTCATTTTTAACATACTGGTTTGCACTATTGTTGAAGAGGTGCCTTGCTTATAGTTTTTTTCACTTTTAGTGCCAAAGTTTTATTCAGAGCAATCAGTTCCAACTCTCATTTGATAATGTATTCTGAAGAGCAACTGAGCACATAGCAATTTCATTTCATGATGTTGCTATTTACTATATGCATGGGGATATAGGCCTTTGGGCCTGTGTATATAGGTATATGTGTGCATGTACTTAGTTTTAAAGCTGTATAAGTATGGCTGTTATAGGTTAAGGAACATGTTACTTTTCAAACACAATTAAATCAGTTCTTGCAGTCAGTGTGAAAATATATCAATTTTCTACCTCTTTACTGAATCATGTGCAGAGGTTCTATTAGAGGGCAAGGCTTGGAAAGTGAGATGGTTGTAATTGAGCCCATGCAGGGTACCTAAAAGGAGCATGGTGACACAAGAGACAATGCATTTAAGAAATTAAGGTATCCAACAAGAAAAACTGAGACCAGAGGACTGAAATGATAGCACATTAGGTAAGATGTTTGCCTTGCATGTTGTCAATTAATGGTTCTATCCCTGGTATCCCATATGGTCCCCATGCCTGCTGGGAGTGATTTCTGGGAGCCCAGAGTCAGGATGACAATCTACGAACATGCTTGTAATCATGGTGCTTATATATATATAAGCGAAGTCATAATAATCTTGTAAACTCAACTAAGTATGACCCAAGTCAACGAGGTGCTTGTTGATTCCATGATTATTTTGGTGAATGAAAATCCATATTTTACTTTACCTGGTTAATATCACATCTCACTTTGTTTTCATTTTTAAATGGGTGCAGGGGATCAGCAATATGTGGATATGCTTAGAGTCTATTCCTAGCTCTATGCTCAGGAATCATTCCTGGCAATGCTTAGGAGACAATTATACATTGTCTAGGATTCTAACTAAGGTCAGATACATGCAAGGAAAATAATTGTCTTATCTTTATACTATTTCTTTGGCCTGCAATTTGCTTTTTAACCACATTCATTACCTATCGTCAATACAGTCATACCTGTTTTATAAACAATTAGATTTATTTTACTTTATGATTTCAGGTTTTTGAGGTAATTTTTGGATGTTTTTTTTTTGGGGGCCACATTGGTGATGCTGGGGGTATCTTCTTTCCCATGTTTGACAATTTTTTTTAATCTCATTCTCAAGTTTTAAGATAGAGGACACTGGGAAGTTCCTTTCCTTCAATAACTTGAATATATCATTCTATTCTGTTCTTGTTTTTGCAGTTTCGTTTGATGAAGCATTTGGTGATGCAAACCTTATGATTTGTTTGCTTTTTGCCTTATGTGTGATATTATGCTTCTCTTTTGTTGCTTTAAATAGTCAATCTCTCATCCTTACCACTTTGATAACAATACCTAATAATCTTGTTATGTTTAAATTTATTTTGTTTGATGTTCTTTTGGGACTGTTGGGTCAATGTTCATGTCTCTTTCCTCAGGATAGTTCTCTGCTGTTATCTCCTCTAGCCATCATTTTGCTTCTGGAAGTATCTGCCACAGGTATTGAGTTGGCATTATGCAGCCAATCTTACCAAAAGTAGACTCACCTGCTGGAAGTTCACAATTTTTTCTTATGCATGTCTACGCACAAATGCACATGTGCACACATATATGTGTTCAACTACTAAATCTTGAACCTCAGTGAAATTAAGGTTTACTTCTGTTTATGATTGTTAGATATAAGTCTTGCAAGTGTGTTTTTGGTTCTTTAAGTGCTCTATGAACTGATCATTTAATTGGCTTGAGTATGTCATATTCTTCTTATTTCCCACCAGTACATGGGAGATTTATATATATGCCTTTATACATGTATATATATATGCCTTTAAAGTGTGAGGAAAAGGTGAAATCATGCTCAGAAATAATTTTATGATTGAGCAATAGTTTTATGTACTCTTTTAGGCTTTTAAAAAATTTTGTTTATTTGGACCACTCCCAGTGATGCTCAGGGGTTACTCCTGGATATGGGCTTAGAAATCGCCCCTGGCTTGGGGAACGATATGGGATGCCTAGGGATCGACTGAAGTTTGGCCTAGGTTAGCCACCACTTTGGCCTGTATTAAGCTTTTTCTTTTTTAAAATTATATACTCACATTGATAAGTAAACCAATAAATAATTACTTTACAAAATAATTTTTAGTTTATCAACTGTCCTTTGTCATTTTCTTGGAGTTAATGACTACTCACGGGTCCTCGAACTTTTTTTGAAGTTATTTTTTAATTGTTATTATCTTTATTTAAACAACATGATTACATATATGATTGTAATTGTATGATTTCAGTCATGTAAAGACTTCACCAATGCAATGTTCCCACCACCAAAGTCCTAACTCTCCCTCCTCCCCACCCACCCACCTGTACTCGAGACCAGCTTTCTACTTCCCTCATTCATTCACATTGTTAGGATAGTTCTCAATGAGTTATTTTCTTTTTTTTTTACTTTTTTAATTTTATTTAAACACCTTGATTACATACATGATAGTGTTTGAGTTTCAGTCATGTAAAGAACACCACCCATCACCAGTGCAACATTCCCATCACCAATGTCCCAAGTTTCCCTGCTCCCCACCCGACCCCCAACTGTACTCTAGACTGGCTTTCTATTTCCTTCATATATTTTCATTATTAGGATAGTTCAACATGTAGTTATTTCTCTAACAAAACTCATCCCTGTTTGTGGTAAGCTTCATGAGGTGAGCTGTAACTTCCAGCCCTTCTCTCTTTTGTGTCTGAAAATTATTATTGCAAGAATGTCTTTCATTTTTCTTAAAACCCATAGATGAGTGAGACCATTCTGTGATTTCTCTCTCTCTCTGACTTATTTCACTCAGCATAATAGATTCCGTGTACATCCATGTATAGGAAAATTTCATGACTTGATCTCTCCTGACAGCTGCATAATATTCCATTGTGTATATGTACCACAGTTTCTTTAGCCATTCATCTGTTGAAGGGCATTTTGGTTGTTTTGAGTCTTGCTATGGTAAATAGTGCTGCAATGAATATAGGTGTAAGGAAGGGGTTTTTGTATTGTATTTTTGTGTTCCTAGGGTATATTCCTAGGAGTGGTATAGCTGGATCGTATAGGAGCTCCATTTCCAGTTTTTGGAGGAATCTCCATATCGCTTTCCATAAAGGTTAAACTAGACGGCATTCCCACCAGCAGTGGATAAGAGTTCCTTTTTCTCCACATCCCCGCCAACACTGTTTATTCTCATTCTTTGTGATGTGTGCCATTTTCTGGGGTGTGAGGTGGTATCTCATCGTTGTTTTGATTTGCATCTCCCTGATGATTAGTGATGTGGAGCATTTTTTCATGTGTCTTTTGGCCATTTGTATTTCTTCTTTGTCAAAGTGTCTGTTTATTTCTTCTCCCCATTTTTTGATGGGATTAGATGTTTTTTTCTTGTAAATTTCTGTCAGTGCCTTGTATATTTTGGAGATTAGCCCCTTATCTGATGGGTATTGGGTGAATAGTTTCTCCCACTCAGTGGGTGGCTCTTGTATCCTGGGCACTATTTCCTTTGAGGTGCAGAAGCTTTTCAGCTTAATATATTCCCATCTGTTAATCTCTGCTTTCACTTGCTTGGAGAGTGCAGTTTCCTCCTTGAAGATGCCTGTAGTCTCAATGTCCTGGAGTGTTTTGCCTATATGTTGTTCTATATATTATGGTTTTGGGTCTGATATCGAGGTCTTTAATCCATTTGGATTTTACCTTCATACATGATGTTAGCTGGGGGTCTAAGTTCAATTTTTTGCAAGTGGCTATCCAGTTGTGCCAACACCACTTGTTGAAGAGGCTTTCCCTGCTCCATTTAGGATTTTCTGCTCCTTTATCAAAAATTAGGTGATTGTATGTCTGGGGAACATTTTCTGAGTATTCAAGCCTATTCCACTGATCTGAGGGCCTGTCCTTATTCCAGTACCATGCTGTTTTGATAACTATTGCTTTGCAGTAAAGTTTAAAGTTGGGGAAAGTAATTCCTCCCATATTCTTTTTCCCAATGATTGCTTTAGCTATTCTAGGGTGTTTATTGTTACAAACAAATTTCAAAAGTGCCTGATCCCCTTCTTTGAAGAATGTCATGGGTATCTTTAGAGGGATAGCATTAAATCTGTCTAATGCCTTTCTTTCTTTCTTCTTCTTTCTTTCTTTCTTTCTTTCTTTCTTTCTTTCTTTCTTTCTTTCTTTCTTTCTTTCTTTCTTTCTTTCTTTCTTTCTTTCTTTCTTTCTTTCTTTCTTTCTTTCTTTCTTTCTTTCTTTCTTTCTTTCTTTCTTTCTTTCTTCTTTTCCTCATATTTCTGTTATATAAAATATGATGGTAATAATATCCAAAGATAACTTTAACAAGAATCAGGAGGACTAGTTCATGGAAGGAAGATTGCCATAAATAAGGGATAATTTAATTAAGGAAGAGAAGAGATCTATATGACTATGATTGTTGGAAATGATCAACCTGGACAAGATCTAAGTGCTGAAAGGAAATAAATGGCATGTATGATATCCCTACAGTAACAATATTGCAATCCACTGTGCCTAAAAGAATAAAAACATCAAGAGGTAATATATAGGGTCTTAGCTTACAATTTCACACAAGAAATTAGACAGAGCCATGGGAAAAGCTTCATATCAGCTAGGGCTTGTTGAGAAGCTTCTTGGGTCTTACTGAGTCAGCCAAGATTCCTATTTTATGTTTTCCCTTGCCAACTTTTATTAGCCAAAGTTTGGCATAGATCACTTGAGGCTCAGGGTTAAAGTAATTAAGGGTAGTTGTGCTACTTCACTCAGAAAATGTAAAAGAAAAAAGTAAAGTGATTTTAAATGTATATGACAACAAATGAGCTTCTCTATGTATATCCTTCTCCCTCCAACTCATTTCATTCAATATAATACTATCCATCTATGTGTAAGCAAATGTCATGACTTCATTTTTCCTAACAGCTGCATAGTATTCCATTGTGTGGATATACATAGTTTCTTTATCCATTCATCTGTTCTCAGGGTTGTTTACAGATTCTGGCTATTGGGAATACTGCTAATAAACATAGTTGTGCAAATGCCTTTTTTAAATTGTGTTTTGAGAATCTTTGGGTATTTTTTTAGCAGCTAAGTCATGGGAGTACAATTTTTAGTTTTTTAAGAAATGTCCATATTATATTCCAAAAAGTCTAGACCAGTCTACATTTCATCTAATATGAGAGTCTCTTCCATGCCAGCACTGGTAGTTCTTGTTTGTTGTGCTGTATGCCAGTGGTGTGAGCTGTGTGGTGTGAACAATATCATTGTTATTTAAATTGCATGCCCCTGGTGATTAATGATATGGAGCATTTTTTCATGTACCTTTGGCTCTCTGCATTTCTTCTATGAAGAACTTTCTATTCATTTTCTTTTTTCTACTTTTTATGGGCTGGCTTCAAAACCAGGACCTGTAGAATATGGAAGTAAACTTCTACACAGGAAATAATCTACACAGTAAAATGGGGTCAAGAACCGGTTCAGGAAATTTTACACTCAAGCAAGGAATTCCAACACACACAAGCCTTCCATTCCTAAGAAAGAAAGCAGTTTAGTGGAAGAAGACCAAAGGATGAATACCCTGCCTTACTGAAACCTGGGCTTTTATTAGCAAGATCCAAACCACACTCTAGGGTGAAGAATGTATTCTAAGTAGGGATGGACCCAGTAATCCAATCACCAGGTGGAGAATGAATACTGATTATATCGGGTAAAACCCAATATGCAATCACCACTCTAACATTACTCCCTAAGGTGACGAACTGAGTACTAAGTAGGGTAGGACTCTGTAATCCAAAATAGACTTAGATGTTTTTCCTTGTTAACCTCTATTATTATCTTATATATCTTAGATATTAACACCTTATCAGATCAGTATTGACTGAATAATATCTTCCATTTCATGAACAGTCTTTGTATCCTGATCACTATTTCCTTTGAAGTACTGAAGTTTCTTACTTCAATTTAGTACCATTTGTTTATCTTTTATTTGCACTAACTTGGTCAGGGATACTTAACCCTTGAATATGCCTTTAGATTCTATGTCATGGAGATTTTGGCCTACATTTTTCTCTATGTATCTTATGATTTCAGGTCTGATTTAATGTATTTAATTCATTTTCATTTGATTTATGTACATAGTTTTAAAGAAAGACCTGAGTTCACTCTTTTTTCATATAGGTGAGCAGGTCTTAGAAAACAACTTGTAAAAGAGACTTTCTTTGCTCCACTTTGTATCTTTTGTCCCATTATCTTATAACTAATAATATACTTGAGGATGTGCCTCAGGATAGTAAAGTCTATTCCATTGATCTGAGAGTCTATGTTTTATTTAAGTGTCAGGCTGTTTTAATTACTACCACTTTATACTTTATACTATATTAAATAAAATATATAAATTTACAGAGGAACATTACAAGTATTAGGTTCTAAACATAAGTAGTTTTCTGAGGGTATTAAAAATAAAAAGAATATTTTTTCACATATCTATGTTTATGAGATTTATCTATGAGGTTTATCTATGATATCCTACAAGATCCCAAGTGTACTTATCTACACACTATTTTTGAGTTAAATTTTGTTTTGGTTTTAGGTTCCACATATAAGTGACTACACAGCATATGTTTGTTTCTAACTTATTTCACTTAATGTAAGGTCCACAGGCTTATCCCATGCTGTGGAAAATGACAGAATTTTATTCATTTTCTTTTAATGGCTGAAAACATTTCATTATTTATATATCCTAAACAAGGATACTTTAGACTGAGGTGATTTTCCACCTAAATGTGATGGTCTCCCTAATAAAATCTAAAACAAAAACCTAAGCTTGTAAATGTAACAAGGGGGCTGCTGAATTGTTAGATCTGAATTTTCTCAGTGGGATTAAGGACATTTGCAGCTCTCTAATCCTGTTCACCCCCTCAATAATGTTTCCAGGTGTTTTTTTTTTTTTAAATGAATTAGAAGTTAAATTCTGAACCATTTTATAATTGTATTTTTTCAAAGACTTATTCCACAGCAGGTTACAGCTTTTTCATGAAAATCAACTGTTCACATTAATGATCCAAATAATACCTCTAACTGATTTAGCCTCATCAGATGTATCCCCAAAATGTTTCTATCAAAAAAACATAAAATAGTGATATCTATTTAAGCATTAAAATAAATTAAAAAACTAATTAAAAAGAAAGATAATTAGATCATTTCTATTTGTCTATTTAGTACAAAAGACTACAGGTACTCATTATACTTTATTCAGCATACAATTAGAGTGATTATAAATTAATGCTGTATACTGTTACTCAATTCTTAAAAATTAGAAATTTTTATATAAATATTCACTATAAATTAATATTTCATGGGGATTAAAATAATAGCTAATAATTAGAATAAAAGTTACTTCTGAAAAAAATAAGTTCTACTTCAGTACAAACAAAATCAGTGCCATTAAGATATTAAAAATATTAACAAACAGGACTAAAGTTTAATAAGTTCTGTCTTGTGGTATATTCTTTTTCACACTTCCTTTCTTGAATCACTCTCCAAATCAATTTTTATCTTTACCCCTCAATCAAAAATAACTAGAATAAAATATTTACTGTAATTCTTTCTATAAGAAACTCAGAAGCTACTGGTGTTGTTTAGATATAAACGTAGAGATAGTACAGCAGGTTAGATGTTTGCCTTATATATGACTGAACAGCTTAATCACTAAAACCACATATGTTATTGGTTGTATAAGAAACGGAGAATTTCTATAGGTCTACAAAAAACCCTTATCCTCAGAAGGGACAATAAGAATGTCAGCTATTGGGCTAGAGTGATAATACAGTGTATCTATGCCTCGCAATATGGCCAACCCAAGTTTGATTCCCAGAATCCCATATGGTTACCTAAAGCTTCCAGGAGTTATTTCTGAGCACAGATCCAGGAATAATGCCCTAGTGCCATTGGGTGGGGCCAAAACAAACAACAACAATATGAATATCACTTTTGTGGTGGGGTTCATCAACCTATGGGAGCAGATTTAAAAAATATTAGATGGTTATTTCAATCCTATAAAAATACAATAGCCATGGAGCTGGAGCAGTGGTGCTATAGGTAAAGTGTCTGCCTTGCAAGTGCTAGCCTAGGACGGACCACAGTTCAATCTCCTGTCTTCCCATATGGCCCACTCAAGCCAGGAGCAATTTCTGAGTGCATAGCAGGAGTAACCCCTGAGCGTCAATGGGTGTGGCCCTAAAAGAAAACAAAACAAAAAATACAATAGCCTGTATCTACATTATATAATTATTAGAATTAGCTTGAGACTATAGATCTTAAACTGGGCCACACTATAGAAATAGTTATAAAGACATATAATGTCACAAAAATATCAAGTCTTTCTTGAAATTACATTAATGCTCTTTACTTCATAGTTTTATATGATGCAACATCAATTAGTTTAACTGGCCTTCACTTTGTTCTTATTTACACATAAGAGGTTTTAACTGATTTATAGATGTGGAAATAGAATCTAAGCATATGTGATTAAGTTTCTTGGATTTTTTCAATATGTAAATTTTATTTTGATCATAGTGGCTTACATATATTTCACAGTAATATTTTAAGTACATATTAACATTGAATCAGGGGAATTTCCATCACCAAATCTGTCCTTCCTTTACCCCCATTCCCATCCTGCATCCCATATCCCTCACACTCATCCCCTGGGCCACTAGAATTAGTGGTCCCTCTTGTCTAACTTACTACTTAGTGATCATACAACTGTTTGCTCTTGCTACCCTCCATTATTTTCCCCTCTATTTGAAAGGCAGAACTAGATAATTCAAGTTATGTGGTTTTGGTTGAAGAAAGGAAAAGCAATAAAATGAGTAAAACTCAAATTTGCCGAAAATGGGTGGAGTCCTTCTAGAGGCTCTCCACCTCAGTTTGAGAGAGTGAAGGTAAAAAGGAATTGAGACACCACAACAATACAAAAAGAAATATCAAATAAAATATCCAGCAGCACTACAACAATAAAGACAAGCACCACATAATAGCCACGGTCATGAAATAAAAACATGAAGAGTGCAACAGAAAAAACAACAAACAAACAAAAAAGAAAAAAATGGGAGACAATAACTTCAATATCCACACCAAAATAAAGGAGTCAAAATAAATAAATAAATAAATAAATAAATAAATAAATAAATAAAAAAATAAAATTATTTCATGCTTTTTTTTTCTCTCCTACATAGACACAGTAAATGTTGGGGACATTAGAAAGGGAATTCCCTTGGCCTATGAGATACAGGGTTTCTCCACCCTTGAAGTATACTGTCATGGAATTAACTATAGACTCCTTGCATGTTCATTTACTCTTCCCTCTACTCTCCTTGGTGCTTTTGTGGTTTATGGAAGACTTCTGCTCCGTCATGGGTCATAAAATCAGACCTCTGTATCTAGAGATCTTGGTATCTATACAGGTCAAGGAATGGAGCATATGAGGCAGTCTTTCTTTGTGGTTCTAGAAGTTCTGTTCCTTCAATGTTCTTTTAATCCATCTTCTGTAGTTGGTGGTCTTGGTCATTGCACTGATCCTTAGATAGAGCCTGGGATAGAGTCTTTCGTCGTTTCCAGAAGACTCATTCAGTCTCAATAGTCTCAGTCAGACCTCTAGAATTAGAGATCTTGGTTGTTGTACAGATCATAGACCAAAACCTAGTCTAGGGCTTTTTTATTGGCTCCAGTATATGTACTGCCCAGGCATAGTTGTAACAGCCAGTCATCTGTAGATAGAAATCTTGACTTTTGCACAGATCAAAGTGTGAGGAGTCTTCTGATTTTGTCTTATCATTAGCTGGTGAGGGAGGACAACCTGCTCTTAGATCAAGCTGTTCCCATTTCCTTGTTGTTAGGATATCATATTAGAACTGGCACTTGTTGGTGCCAGAGTAGTATTAAGGATGCCACGAAAGGGATTTGGTTACTGGAGCTGTTGTGGAGAACTGTGTAATTTCTATGCTTTGGATCCAAGGTTCAAGGCTGGACGGTCGGTGTCTAATCACCTGGGGTCTAAATTGGGTCCACATATACAACCAATACCCTGCGATCAAATAACAGGGTGTAACAGGATAGAAACCTCAAACACTGTAATAATCACCATATACTGAGGAGCAGTGCCCAAAACAAATGGAAGAGGAACAACACAAAGCCTCAACTACATATTATACCATCAAGAAACCAGCAACAGCAGAAACAGCAGCGTAGAGAACAGATGTGTAATCAGCCTTTTACTACAAAGGCCCATTATAATTTCTTAGGGATCTTATAAAGGATTACAGGTAAAGAATACATTGGGAAGTCACTGACTCCAACGGAAGCATTTCAAAACAATATGTTTTAATGTCTTAATCTTACTATAATTAAAATAACCTCTCAGCTTTTCTGTCCACAGGGGTTCTTAGATACAAAGGGTGGACAACCTAAGGTAGCACTTCAGTGCTCAGTCACACTAGATACCATACTCATCTTGCATTATGAAAGTGTCTTGATAAAACTCTTTAACATACTCTTTATCTCTAGGTCCTCTTTTAGGACCTGAAGCATGTGACCAGCCAGACCCCTGAAGCAGCAACTGTGACCCACAGACTTATACTACAGGGCCTATTCATCTAACATGTTCAAGCAAACTAACATTCCCTTGTTATTTTCTCCTCTTTTCTCACTGCTTCTTTTTTTTCTTTTCTCCCTCTTCTTCTTCTACCTTTTCCTCCTTATTATCATTAATTTAATCCATGTCAAATAAAAGTTTATTGGATATTTTTTACTTTATGAACATATACAGAACATTTAGACTTAGAAATGCTGTGGTACGTCTCTAATTGTAGGACAAACTCTTCTTTTATTTTGTAATAAAATTTTATTGTGACCAAAGTGCATTACAAATCTTTCACAGTAATATTTAAGGTACATAGTGATAATGGATGAATGGCATTCCCACCACCAGTGTTGTCCTCCAACCACTCCTGTTCCCAGCATGCATCCAATAGCTCCCTCCTTTTCTGCCCAGGATACTAGTGTAACTGGTCTCTACTTTACAGCTTGTTGTAGATTGGGTATCTATTCTGTTGTCATTGACTTTGGGTTTGGTGTTCGAGTCTGATCATTTTTTATTTCCACTACATGTTCATATGGACAAACTCTTAAGAAAGCTTGTATTCCTTGCACCTAAATCACATTTTTAGTATTTATTTATTTTAAATAATTTTATGACCAAAAGTGAATAAAAAATCTTTCACAGTAATATTTAAGGTACATAGTGACAATGAATCAGGACCATTCCCACCACCAGTGTTGTCCTCCCTCCACCTCTTTTCCCAGAATGTGTCCCATATCTTCCTCCTTTGCCCCCTGGAGTGCTAGTGTAACTGTTCCCCTCTGTGTTTAGCTTGTTGTAGATAGGATATCAATTCTGTTGTTGTTGACTTTGGATTTGGTGTTTACATCTGATCATTTTTTATTTCTACTCTATGTTCATTCGGTTATTTGGTCCTGGTACCATTCATTTTTATTTTCCCTCTCAATTTATGAGGCAGAACAAGATGATTCAAGTTGTGTGGTTCTGTTAAAGAAGACAAAAAAGAAGAATAAGAAAAACATAACAAAAAACTCAACAAACAACAGTAACTACCAAAACAAGAAAAAATAACCAGCAACAACAACAAAAAAGAAACCACCAAATATTAACCACAAGAGTGAAAAAGAAAGAAAGAAAGAAAGAAAGAAAGAAAGAAAGAAAGAAAGAAAGAAAGAAAGAAAGAAAGAAAGAAAGAAAGAAAGAAAGAAAGAAAGAAAGAAAGAAAGAAGAAAGAAGAAAGAAAAAAATAAATAAAAAGAAAAGAAAGGAAGAAGTGCTGGTGTGGCAATCCACACTGTAGTAAATTGGCATATTAATTTATTTGCCTGGCCCCTTTATTCTTGTCTTTTAAACTTTTTGTTGCTTTTCTTTTAAATAGGTTAAGCAAATGTTTCCAGTAGTGTTAGTGTTAATGTTTTGGTGCTGGAATTATAGTACATTGAGTAGGATCTTTGTTTTGCACATGACAATCCAGGTTTGATTCCTGAACAGACGTAATCCCTAAACACCACTGGATGGGGCCCCCAAACAAACTAAAACAAAGTTCTAGTTGATGCTGTTATTGTACTTACACCACAGTACCCAAGATCCTCCACTTCATCTTTGTCACCTCCAATTCACTTTTTATTCCTCTGTCATCATGCCCTTCTTCCACTGCTCAATAACTAGTTTTGTAATTCAAGGCCTATGGTTTATTCTTTATAAATTATATAGTTGCCATATAGATGGTGTCATGTTCTGTGAAACAAGTGAAAGTAAATAACAGTAAACTTCAATTATCTCTTATAGAAAGCCAAAATAAGAAAATATACAATATTGAGTCTTTTTATGATAGCCAAATTTGATCTACTACAGGCCCAATACAGTTAAACCTTCTTGTTTATATAGAATGTGCATGCATGTGCATTTGTGTGTGTGTGTGTGTGTGTGCACTCAAGCACACAAGAAGGTTACACCTGTCTTATTGCTATATCATCAGCATGGAGTAGTTGTAGTAGATCAAACCAACTATAATATTTACTATCTTTCTCTTTATAGAAAAGATTAGGTAAATTCTATACTTCTACATTTAATTAAGCAAGGATTAGACAAGTCATTTATTGTGTACATTAAAGTAACAAACTCCAACTTTATCATATTGGTTTTTTGTAATATTTTTATTGTGACCAAAGTGAATTACAAATCTTTCACACTAACAGTAATATTTAAGGTATATGATGACAATAAATCAGGGCCATTTCCACCACCAGTATTGTCCTCCCTCCACCCCTATTCCCAGCATGGTTTTTAAAAAATTTTTATTAAAAATGTGTAAATTTAGCACAGCAAAGATATTAACAGCAATAATAAAAATTCCAACCGGCCCACCAGCTATATGCCTCAACCAATGCTGGCTGGAAACTCAGTTCCACTGCTGACACTGGTAAGCTGAGCGAGAAGCGACACCCCCATAAACCACCGTCACCACACCATTGTGGACCCTTTCTTACAGGGTAGGGAAGCAGGGGAACTAAAGGAGTGGTTCAAACTGAGAAGGGGTGCAAATAGCCACTTTCTCCACCAGCTGTGCACCTCAGTCATTGTGGAAACTTGGCCCCACTGATAACACTGGTAAGGTGAGCTGGGAGCAACACCCACATAGAACCTTTACCTCACAAGCTACTGTCACCCTAACTTTGAGAAACCAGCTGCCTGCCTCTCAAAAGTTCCTCCATTTTCTGACTAGGAGAGAATAGGAGGATCTGTATGCACAAATTCTGGCCATAATCCTGCTGCACTACAAACTCCACTGACACTTTAGTCTATACTACACCGTTCTAGGCAGAGCAGACCCAACTTCTATCTCGCTTAGAATATTATATATATATATATAATATTATATATATATATATTACTACACAGGTAGTAGGCAAGACTCACAAAGAAAAAAAGGAAAATTACTCAAAAAATACATCACAAATGAAAGGGGAGAAATTACAACAGAACCTCAAAAAATCCAAGACATCAAGAGGGCTTATTATATATCAATTACACAAATCCTAAACCCAATTGTAACAACAACCATACACAATATGATAGCACAACAACCCTCTCTGTCATACTCTCCTTAAATGTCAATGGTCTAAACTCCCTCATTAAAAGACACAGAGAGTTGGACCAGGTATCTGCTGCCTGCAAGAAACATACCTACAAGTACAGGATAGCCATAGGCTTAGAATGAAATGATTGAAATCAATTATTCAAGCAACTGGAAAACAAACAAAAAGCTATTACAGCCATACTTATATCAGAAAAAATTGCATTCAACCTCAAGAAAGTGCTCAGAGACAAAGAGGGACACTACTTATTGATCAGGGGAACATTAGAACAAGAAGTGCTAACTCTGATTAACATTTATGCACCAAATGTAGAGCCAGCAATATATGTAAGCCATTTGCTCACAAATAAACAAGGGAAACATATAAAGAAATATAGGTAAACATATGGAAGGAAATGTGATAGTAGTAGGAGACTTCAACACAACATTATCACCACTAGACAGATTCACTAGGCAGAAAACTAGCAAAACATAAAAACCTTAAATGAGAAACTAGAAGAACTAGAACTAACAGACTTATACAGGGCCTTCCATCTTCAGAGTGGAATACACATTCTTCTCAGTTCACATGAAACCTTTTCTATAATAGACCATGCCTAAGGATATAAATCTAACTTGCACAAAGTTACAAATAAAAGAATTATAAGAAGCAACCTATCAGATCATAATACAACAGAGATCAAGAATGACTGTTAAAAGAAGGTGTGGAGAAAATCAAACAACTGAGGATTAAACAAAATTCTGTTCAACAACAGCTGGATCAAGAGGAAATCAAGGAAGAAATAAAAAGATTCCTTGAGATGAATAATAATGAAAAAACAAATTGTCAAAATCTGTGGGACACAGCATTGTAATTAGGGTGAAACTCATAGCAATACAGGTCTACATTATGAAAGAGGAAAATGACAAAATCAGCAGCTTAAAGGGACACCTTAAGGATCTGGAAAAACAGCAAAAAAAATCGAAACACAGGTAGTAGACAAGAAATAATCAAAACTAGAGCAGAAATAAACAACATAGAAACAACAACACAATAACAACAACAACAAAAATACAAAAAGTCAATTAGACCAGGAGCTGATTTTTTAAAAGAATAAAAAAGATAGACAAACCACTGGCAAGACTCATAAAGAAAAAAGGGAAAATCACCCAAATAAATACATCACAAATGAAAGGGGAGGAATTACAACAGAACCTCAAAAAATACAAGACATCATAAGGGCTTATTATAAAAAAAAACCTGTACTCAATTAAGTTAGAGAACCCAGAAGAAATCAACACATTTCTGGAAAAATATATCATGAGACTTAATAAGTAGAATTTAGAAAGCCTAAACAGGCCAATCACATCTAAGAAAATTAAAACAGTAATTCAGAAACTCCCCAAGAACAAAATTCCAGGACCAGATGGTTTTACAGGTGAATTCTATAAAAGATTCTAAGAATGACTACTATTGTTTCTCAGGCTCTTCTACAACATCAAAAAGACAGGAATGCTCACAAATTTTTTTTATGAGGCTATATTACACTCATTCCCAAAGTTGGCAAAGTTACCACTTAGAAAGAAAACTACAGACCAATCTCACTAATGAACATGGATGCAAAAATTGTCAACAAAATCTTAGCACACCGAATTCAACAATACATCACAAAAATTATACATCATGATCAAGTGGGTTTCATTCCAGGGATGCAGGGATGATTTAGCACATGCAAATCAATCAACATCATACACAACAGCAACAACAAGAAAGACAAAACCTCATGATCAGATCAATCGAAGCAGAGAAGGCATTCAACACCAATTTTTCCAACACCCACTTATGATAAAAAAAAACACTCAGCAAAATAGAGTTGGAAGGAATCTTTAGTTACAGCTGTCTGTAAAAAGCCCAAAGTCAACATTATCTTTAATAGTGAAAAAATGGAAAGCAGCATTTCCACTAAGATCAGGTACTAGAAAAGGTTGTCCACTGTCTCCACTCTTTTTCAACATAGTTTTAGAAGTCCTAACAATAACAATCAGACAAGAGAATGGAATCAAAGGAATTCAAATAGGGAAAGAGGAAGTCAAACTATCTCTTTTTACAGATGATATGATGACATACATAGAAAACCCGAACATAATAAAGCTCCTAGAAACAATAAAGCAATACAACAAAGTAGCTGGCTACAAAGTTAATACACAAAAGAGTAGCATTACTCTATACAAATAACAAAGCAGAGGAGAAAGAGATAAATGGGTGGATCCCATTGAAGATAGTATCTAAAAATATCAAGTACCTAGGAATCAACCTAACAAAGGAGATCAAAGAAAGAACTATACTAAACCATTAAAACTTCAAAACGCTTCAGAAAGAAATTCAAGAGGACCTACGGAATTGGAAGAACATTCCATGCTAATGGATAGGAACATCATCAAATCATCTTACCTATAAACTATTCTAGAGATTCAATGAACTGTCTATTTAAATTCAGTCATCATTTTTTCTTTATTTTTATTAATATCTTTATTTAAACACCTTGATTACAAACATGATTGTGGTTAGGTTACAGTCATGTAAAGAACACCCTCCTTCACCAGTGCAACATTCCCATCACCAATGTCCCAAGTCTCCCCCTTTCCCACCCCACCCCACCTATACTCACAGGCTTTCTACTTCCCTCATTCATTCACATTGTTATGATAGTTCGCAATGTAGTTATTTATCTAACTGCATTCATCACTCTTTGTGGAGAGAGCTTCATGTAGTGAGCTGGAAATTCCAGCCCCCCTCTCTTTTGTCTCTGAAAATTATTGCAAGAATATCTTTCATTTTTCTTAAAACCCATAGATGAGTGAGACTATTCTGTGTCTGTCTCCCTCTAACTTATTTCACTCAGCATAATAGATTCCATGTACATCCATGTATAGGAAGAATTCACGACTTCATCTCTCCTGATGGCTCCATAATATTTCATTGTGTATATGTACCGCAGCTTCTTTAGCCATTAATATATTGAAGGACATCTTGGCTATTTCCAGAGTCTGGCTATTGTAAATAGTGCTGCAATGAATATAGGTGTGAGGAATGAATTTTTGTATTGTATTTTTGTGTTCCTAGGGGATATTCCTAGGAGTGGTATAGCTGGATCGTATTGGAGCTCAATTTCCAGTTTTTGGAGGAATCTCCATTTTGTTTTCCATAAAGGTTGGGCTAGACAGCATTCCCACCAGCAGTGCTTAAAGAGTTTTTTCTCTCCACATTCCAGCCAGCACTTCTTCTCATTCTTTGTGATATGTGCCAATCTCTGTGGTGTGAGCTGGTACATGTTGTGGTGGTATTCATTGGCTAGGTGGAGTGCGCAGCTGTGAAGTGAAATGGAGTCCACCCCTTGGGGCAGGAATGCTCACCTCAGAAGAAGCAAGCTCTGAGGGGATGAATGCTAGGGACTATCAAAGTTCCCAGGCTGCTGCAGACAGGGGGAAGCCTCAAAATGGCTGCTCAAAATGCTTAAAAAGTCAGCAGAGTCAGCTTTATCCACAGTTTCCAGTCAGGAAAGACTCACCTCAGAAGGAGTGAACCCTGAGGAGATGGATGCCAGGGACGATCCAAGTTCCCAGGCTGCAGCAAGAAGGGTGAAGCCTCAAAATGCATGTCTTCTGATTTCATCTTACCGTTAGGTAATGAGATAGGACAACCTGCTCTTAGATCAAGCCAGGAGCGATTTCTGAGTGCATAGCCAGGAATAACCCCTGAGCACCACCTGGTGTGGCCCAAAAACAAAAAAAAAAAAACAAAAACAAAACAAAACTAAAAAAAGATATTGGATTAAAGGTTTGCCCCAATGAATTTAATTTAATTATCTGTATTACATTGTATTATTCTTAGGTTGTATGTAGGGGTTAGGACTTTGATAAATGAATTTAGGAAAATTGCAGCACAATCCCTAAAACACCCAAAGTCCTTTGAAAGCACCCACCTATCTGTATTCTGAATTGTTTGTTGGTGACCGTTCTATGTTGGTTTCAAGTACTTAGTGGGCCCACCCACTTTGAACTATCCATTCAAGAGACACGCAGCTAACAACAAAATTTCATGGAATTTATTGTGAACATTTCTAAAGAGAGGACCTATCCTGAAAACCATCTTTTTCTCATCTGATTGGTATTGGTAAGATTGGATCATAACCATTTTTACTCATGACACAAGAAGTAAACTTGCTTTTATCCCCAACTCCCATAATTTATTATTTGATAAAAAGCAATCAAAGTAGCATTGCACATAAATAGCTTTAGAAAATTAGAGTAAAAATATGAAATGTATATAAATAGTGTCTTGTAGAACTATGCGCTAGGAAAAATAATGGCAGTTTATCCATACCATCTGTTTTCAGGTATAGAAACAAATGTGTCAAAAGCCCAAAAGTTGATGCTATTTAAGGATCTTTGTAAAGTTCTCTTTCATCAATGGGCAAATTATCCTGAAGAGATTTATATCAATTCATATTTTGACCACATTTATGTACTCCCAAATTGCATATTATTTATGATCATTGAATAAATAGTATGCTGTTACTTAATTTTAGAAATATTGAAATAGAAATGTGATTGAGCGTATTTTTACATAGGAAAGTTCTATCTATTCTCATAAATTGTTCTAATATTTTTCCACATATTTTCATTTTACTAATGAGCTCTTTAATTTTAATGTACTATTCTCATTATAATAAAGGTCTTTTTATCATAAATTTGAAGAATTTCTCCAAATGTGTTGTTTTCTATTTGACTTTTTAAGAATTAACGTTTATGTACTCAGGTCTACCAATCATTCTCTTTACATCTCTGTAGATTTGGTTGTACTTTTGGCAAAACCAATTCCTATTTTAAGAGTATCATTACAGGTGTAATTCTTTCTTGGGGGAAGACACATCTGGCAGTGCTCAGGGCTTATTTCTGACTCTGTGCCCTGGGGTCACACCTGGCAGTGTTCTGGGTATTATATGTGGTGATAGCATCCAACCAGATAGATCACATGGTATGCAACCAACTGCCTGAACCCCTGTATTATAATTTCTTTTTTAATCTTTTTTAAAATATTTTGACCAAAGTGGATTAAAAATCTTTCACAGTAATATTTTAGGTACATAGTGACATTGAATCAGAGCATTCTTCAAAGACAACTAATTTTCAGAAGTAATGGACCTTTGCTTTGTAAAGTTTCTCTACCCATTGTCTTTTAATTATTGTATTATTTACTATTTATTTAAATGTCTAGCAAAGGCTGATCTCCATCTTTTGGTACCTGATTGTCACACTTTTTTGTTGTTTTTAGGTCATGCCCAGTGACACTAAAAGGTTACTCCTAACTTTGCACTCAGAAATTACTCCTGGCGGGCTTGGCAGACCATATGGGATGCTAGAGATTGAACCTGGGTCATTAGTATGCAAGGCAAATGCCCGATCTTCTGTGCCATTGATTTGGCACCAACATTAATTTTTTTCAAATGAATTTCTGATTAATTATAAATACATTGTAACACTTCGGCTTTAAATTTGAGACAATGCTTATGAAAGAATCACTAACTTTAAAAAAGTCATACAATGAGGTTCATTTTACTATAGACATTCATTGTAAGGCACTTCTTGAGCCCTTACTGGTTTCTGCTCCCTCTCTATGTGTTGCTCTCAGATGATATTGTGAGATTAGTTTCCAATGGCTGCAATAACAAACTTAGGTGGCTTAAAAATACAAATTTGTTATTTGACAAACTGGAAATTTAAAATAGGTTCCACTGGGATAAAATCAAGGGATTGGTAAGGCTATATCTCTTTCTGGAGATTATAGGGGAGAATCTGTTTCACTGCATTTTCTAGCTTCAATCTGTGGCTCCTAGCTACCATCCATTATAAAGCCTATTGACCAATCAAATCTCATTTATTTCTTTAACATTATTTTAGCACTGATGATCTTTTCCTCTTTTATTTATACAGTAGCTTTGATTACATAAGAACACAGGTTAACTGAAGTTGACCTCTCATATCCAGATTCTTAATATAATCACAGTTGTAAATTCTCTTTTGCAATAGAAGACAGTCTTGCATTTTAGAAATTAGTTTGAGGCCATATTCTGCATAGTATTGGTCACCAATGATCTTGGGCTCTTTTGCTGTTACTTAATCTTGTCGTCTACTTAAAGACCTTATTTTTTTCTTATCATTTTACATTTTTGTGGCCATCTTTCTTTAATAAGTGCTATTGGAGACTCTTAGAATATCAGTTTCTTGGTATTGTGGGACATATGATAGTAATCACTCCACATCAAAATTCTTGTTTAATTTAGAATTTTGAGTTATCTTTAACATTGATAAAGACAAATATCCACATTCCTTTAGTTTTTACTACTTACCTCTTTATCAGAATAGAAAAGGAAGTAGAAGTGTGTAGAAGTGTATAGGTAGTTCATATTATAGAACTATTGTTTTGCTTAAAAAATTATCTAAGTCAAAAGTTTTACTCTACTTTCAAGGTATTGTGATGAATACACTAAGCTCCAAGATATTTAATGACAGAGAATCTTCTACTGGCCAAGCAGCTAGATACATTCTGGGAAGTGGGATCTCTCATCTTGAAGTAAAATCTGATTAAAATTTGTCCAACAGCCGTATTTATAGCTTTTGATAGTTAGAGGGAATCATTTTAATTATCTGTCTACTATTCAAATAAAAATTATTTGTGTTTTTCTGTTTATTTCCTTCAGTTTACTCTTTTTCTTATCTAAGCATCATGATTACATACATGATTGTAGTTGGGTTTCAGTCATAAAAAGAACACCCCCCTTTACCAGTACAACCTTTCAACCACCAATGCCCCTCCCTTTTCCCTTCTTCCCCACCCCCTGCCTGTATTTGAGACAGACATTCTACTTCTTTTTCTCATTAATTTTATTATGATAGGTAGTGTAGTCATCTCTCTAACTAAACTACCACTTTATGTGGTGAGCTTTACATTGAGAGCCAGTCCTTCCAGCACTCATCTCCATTGTCTCTGGGCATTATTACAATAATTTCTTCGTTTTTTTTAAACCCATAAATGAGTGAAAAAATTCTGTTTCTCCCTCTCTCCCTCTGACTTCTTTCACTCAGCATAATATATTTCATGTAAATTCATGTATAGGAAAATTTCATGACTTCATCTCTCCTGAATGCTGTATAATATTCCATTGTGTATATGTACCTCAGTTTATTTAGCCATTCATTTGTTGAAGGGCATCTTGGTTGTTTCCAGTGTCTGGCTACTGTAAATAGCACTGCAATTAATATAGGTGTGAGAAAGGCTTTTTAGAATTGTGTTTTTGTGTTCATAGGGTATTTTTCTAGAAGTGGTATAGGTGGATTATACGGGAGCTCATTTTCCAGTTTTTAGAGGATTCTCCATATTGTTTTCCATAAAGGCTGTACTAGATGGTATTCCCACCAGCCATGAATGAGAGTTTCTTTCTCTCCACATCCCTGCCAGCACTGATTGTTCTTGTTCTTTGTAATTTGTGCCAGTTTCTGTGTGTCAGATGTGAGATGTGAAATGTGAGGTGTGAGACGGTACCTATTGTTGTTTTGATTTGCATCTCCCTTTTGAGTAGAGGTGTAGAGAATTTCTTCATGTGCCTTTTCAACATTTTTATTCCTTTTTTGAGAAAGTGTCTGTTCAATTTTTCTCCCCGTTTTTGATAGGGTTAGATTGTTTTTCTTGTTAAATTATGTTAGTACCATTTATATTTCTGATATTAACCCCTTGTCTGATGGATATTGGGTGAATAGTTTCTCTCACTCTGTGGGTGGCTTTTGTATCCTAGACACTCTTTCCTTTAAGGTGAAGAAGCTTCTCAGCTTAATAAAGTCCTATCAGTTTATGTGAGAGTGCTTTTTCCTCCTTGAAGATGCCTTTAATCTCAATGTCATGGATTGTTTTAACTACGTGTTGATGTATATAATTTATAGTTTCGGCCCTGATATTAAGGTCTTTTTTTGTGGGGGGGGCCACACCCGTTTGATGCTCAGGGGTTACTCTGGCTAAGTGCTCAGAAATTGCCCCTGGCTTGGGGGAACCATATGGGACGCCGGGGGATCGAACTGTGGTCGCGATCTTTCCTTGGCTAGCGCTTGCAAGGCAGACACCTTACCTCTAGTGCCACCTCACCGGCTCCCGATATTAAGGTCTTTAATCCATTTGGATTAGACTTTTGTACTTGGTGTTAGATGGAGGTCTGAGTTCACTTTTTTGCAAGTGGCTGACCAGTTGTGCCAACACCACTTGTTGAAGAGAGTTTACTTGCTCCATTCTGCATTTCTTGCCCCTTTATCAAAAATTGATTGATTGTATATCTGGCTCACATTCTCTGAATACTCAATTCTATTGCACTGATCTGATGGTCTGTCTTTATTCCAGGACCATGAAGTTTTAATGACAATAGCTTTGTAGTAATATTTAATGTTGGGGAAGGTTATGCCTTCCATATTCCTTTTCCCAAGAGTTGCTCTAGATATTCTTGGGTGTTTTTGTTTTTTCAAAATGAATTTAGGAGTGTTTGATACACTTCTTTAAAAAATGTCATGTGTATCCTTAGAGGGATTTGCATTAAATATGTACAATGCTTTGGGAAATATTGCCATTTTAATGATGTTAATCCTATCAGTCCCTGAGCAAGGTATGTGTCACTATTTTTGTGTGTTCTCTTTTATTTCTTGAAGCAGAGTTTTGTAGTTTTCTTTGTATAGGTCCTTTACCTATTCAATTATACAACTATACAACTTCACCTATATAACTTTACTCAAGTTGACTCCAAGATATTTGAGTTTGTGTGACACCAATATAAATGGGATTGTATTTTGATTGCCCATTTCTCCTCTACCATTATTGTTGTATAAGAAAGCCACTGAATTTTACGTGTTAATTTTGTAGCATGCCACTTTCTTATATGAATCTATTTATTCTAGAAGCTTTTTGGTGAAGTATTTAGGGTTTTCTAAATATAATGTCATGTCATCTGTAAACAGTGGAAGCTTGAATTCTTCTTTTCCTATCTGGATATTCTTGATATCTTTTCCTTGCCTAATCACTATGTCATGAATATCCAGCACTATGTTGAATAAGAGTAGTGAGAGAGGGCAGCTTTGTCTTGTATCAGATTTTAGGGGGAAAGGCTTTTAATTTATCTCCATTGAAAATAGTATTTGCCATTGGATTGTGGTAGATGGCTTGGACTATATTGATAAAAGTTTCTTCCATTCCCATCTTGATGAGCGTTTTTGTCAAGAATGGGTTTTTGACCTCATTAGATTCTTTCCCTGCCATATATTGATACTTTTTATTTTTCCTTTGTTGATGGGGTGTTTTTGTTGACTGCTCTATGTATGTTAAATCATCCTTGCATTCCTGGAATGAAAACTGCTTCTTGAGGAGGCATTGGATTCTATCTGCTAGATTTTTGTTGAGTATTTGTTATTGCTCAGTTTTCTCGGTGAGAGTGTAATTTTCTATTTATGACTAGAAATAAAGTAGCTGTTATTTGTAGACAAATCTTTTCCATACTTTTTGTAATTGACCACAACAGATATGATGAAGCCTAGAGAGCTTAAACACCAAAGCTAGATATTCCTAGGTGGAACAATAGTACATTGTATTAGGCATTTGCTTTGCATATGGCCAACTTGGTCTCAATTCTCAACAACACATATGGTATCTGAGCCACCAGGACTGATCCCTGAGGGCAGAGCCAGAGTAAGACTGTATCATGGCTAAGTATGCCCCCAAACCAAACAAACGAACTAGTTATTTCTTTAAGAACTGTGTGATTATATAACAAAATGCCTTATGACATATTTAGAATTTAGTTATGGACAAATCTTTGATATCATGACAGAGAACATAGTACTAAGCCTGCTGCTATCATAAAAAAAATTAACCACAGAACAAGTCTTGGATTCAGAAAAAATAAACAGGCATCAGAATAAGTAGATGATAGTTTCATAAGGAAAAACCAAAAACTTTTGACCAAGTTTTAGCTCCTTTGCAAGAATAGTTACAATGGAGTGTTGAAGCTGAATCCTAAATTGCTGGGCCAGTAATCACAAATTTCTTGGTAGTTCATTATTTAGATATTTCATTGCAAGTATCTTGGCAATTAGCCTGTGTATTAAAAATCCAGGTTTTTTTTGAAGAGAGAGGGTACATAGGGTATGGTGTTTATCTTGCATGTAGTCAACCCAGTTTCAACCACATATGGTCTCAAGAGTCCTCCACAAATGGCCACTGAGCACAGAGCCAGTAGGAATCTTTAAGCCTGCCAGGTATGGCTACAAAAGAGGACAAAAAAAATTCTAAGTTTCCTTCTGTAAGAAAGAGTGCTTGCAAAGGCAAAGAGTTGGCAGAGCATGATACTATTTCCTAATGTGTGATTTCCTCTCCTCCATAGTGTTGGCAGTTAAGGCCTTGGCACCGTCCTTCTGTCCTTTTAAAATCTGTGATGAAAGGGCATGAATGCTGGACTTTCTGCAATAATACCTAGGGTGAAGCCCTGAAAACTTTTATAAACCAAATGCTTAATATTGGACATGTAGCTGATATTTCTAAGCCTAAGTTTCTGGATTAAGGTAATAATAAATGGTAGGATTAGTGTAAGGGCTCAATAAGAATCACCCAAATGATTCTTATTGAGTAGAATACTCAATAGAGTATTACTGAGTAATACTTACTCTTACTGAGTAGAATACTACTCATTTGGAAGACTGTAAAGATCTCCAAAAGTATAAGTTGTTGATCATTGTTTTCATCTTTTCCCCTTTGTTTTTGAATGACATCATTTTAGATTTTACTCTTCTAATAGATGTTTCTATATGAAATGTACTACATGAAAAGGATTATTGTGGTCCTTGACTTTCTGGTTCTTCAACTTTAGTGGAGAATTCAGACCTTAAAACATTAACTGAAATATTATTTTATGTATTCATTTTTAATATTTATTCAGAGTGCTACTATGTACTGGTAATTTGTTAGGTATTAGATAAGTATTTTTTAACGAGCCCCATTACTTTTTGGAATAATGAGATTATTTTTATTATTTCAAATCTTGTTATTTTAATGAGAATACTCCCTGGATCATTAATTCCTTTATGGGGGTGGGGCACACTAGTGTTGCTATGGGTTTACTTCTGACTCTGTACTAAGGGACCACTCCTGGCATATCTCAGAGACTGTATGGAGTGCTAGCTAACAAATCTGGGTCAAGCCTGTGTGAGGCAAACACTTTACCTGCTATATTATCTTCAGCACTCATGATCATTAATTTTTAAGTGAAATAATTTAACATACTGATATTGAGAAACCATTTTGAAAAGAATTGGCATCTATGCACTATGACTTGAGCATTTTATGACCCTGTCATCAAATGAAGTTATGATGAAAGGAGTGAGATATACTTGATATCTTCACTCAAATATCAAAATTAAATAATTGGGAGAGCAGTACTAGAGACTAGTTTGGATCTTATTCTTATTCTGTTAGTTTAAGTGTGATACTCTATTGACCTGAACTGGGGTAGTAAGCTAGTAGTGGGAGAAGAAAGAAATGCAGGTTTTTGAGACATAATTAATAATGAAGTATTTAAGTTCGCAATTAATGGGAAAGGCTGCAAGGAATAATGAGAACTGAATGACCCCTGATTGTTTCAATATCTGGCAATGTAGACATACTTTTTATAGATGGGAAGCAAAAGATAAGGAACAAATTGAAGAGAATGAACAAAGTGCTTAAAGCTTTTTTAAAACAAATTTTAAAGTGATGAATAGTTTTGTATGTTTATTTGGGGGCCCCACATAATGGTACTCAGTCCTTTCTCCTGGCTCTGCTCTCAAGGATCATTCCAGGTGGCTCTGACCGATATACAGGGGGTACCAGGGATTGATCCCAGGTGAGCCACATACAAAAAATGTGGCTTATCCATTAATTAAGGAAGTTTTGACAAAAATTAATTTGATGAGAAACTTAACCAACCAGATAGTAAAATTAATTTTGTCTTTACTCATCAAAACTGTATGACTCTAATATAATAATAAACTGGCATATGGAGTCAATTAGAAGGGCCAACAGCAAATTCAATTATATCTAAGCATATGGTATGCATCTATTGTCACAGGAATTCAATTGGAAAAGAAATAGTCTCACATGTAAACAAAGATATATTCACAAAAGTATGTTCTGAAAAGAAAAATATTAAAATTTTATTGCTATGGGTTTGAAGAAATAGAGAACAATCATATATGTACTGGGACTTACATGTATCATGTAGGTATATATTTATCATTGAAACTTGTTCAGAATATATTATTAGAAGCAAATGTCAGATTGTGAAGGGCTGAAGTAGTTTTACATATTTATATGTAATATTATTTTAAGATTTATAGAAAATATTTAAACCTGCCTGCATCTCATTTTGTGTAAAAAATTGAAATATTATAATCAAGATTTCTATGGAGTCTAACTGGCCTTCCTCTGTTTAGATGTTTGACTTTTTAAAGTAAATTCCCATTTGTTTGTTTTGTTTTATTTGGGGACCACATCCAGCAGTGCCAGAGTTCCTCCTGACTGCTTTTAGGGATCAATCCTGGTAAACTTGGGGGACCATTTAGATTGCCAGAGATCAAACCAGGTCAATTACATGCAAGGCCAAGTGCCCTATCCATTGTAGTATCTCTCTGGCCCTTGGAAATTCCTTTCTGTAAAGCAACTTTAATTTTATTATTTTTAAAACAAATTTATGTGTTCATTCTTACTAATGTAGGCATTAAACCCTATTTTTTGCATAAAAATATTTACTGTAGCATTGTTCTTATTAGTTAAAACTTGAAAAATGTTTATGTCTATTTTCAGAAAAGCATACCAATGAATTGTGCTATTACAATGTAGTAGTGGACTTTGTACCAAGCTGGAAAGAAATGAACCAAAGAAACATATTATCAACTGAAAAAAAAATAGCCACAGAAGAGTAAAATAATTTTATAACTATATATACATATCTATATTAAAAGTAGGTAGTACCACACTATTTGTATTGACGTATACATATACTTATTCAAATTTTAACAGCCATTCCAGACATTATTATCACAAACTACATGATATGATTTAAACCTGGGTTTACAGGGTTGTAGAGAGATTTTTGAAACAACACAAGAAGGAGAAGTTGAGTCAAAGTAGTTTATCCCTTAAGCTGTGTGTGGACATTCATAAATTCATCCTGTAGGTTCTCTTGAGGGACAGTTGTCAAATATTTAGTTGATTGATCCTCATTTAAAAATAAAGACAATTTCAAAAGTACCAACTCTGACTTCCATTAAGAATGTATCTCCTAGGGGCAGAGAGATAGCACAGCGGTAGGGCAGATGCCTTGCAACCAGCCAATCCAGAATGGACAGTGGTTTGAATCCCAGCATCCCCCTATGCCTACAAGGAGCGAGTTCTGAGCACAGAGACAGGAGTAACCCCTGAACGCCGGGTGAGATCCAGTAACAACAACAACAGCAACAATAAAAGAATGTATCCTTAAAAAAGACTCCTCTCTAGTGAGAAATGATGTGATCCCCTAGGAAGCAGAGAAATGAGCACTTCACAGTTAATTAGGATCTTGTCTTAGAAGATTTACACAATCCTTTGCAGAAGAAAGCAATTTGAGAAGAGGGTTTTATCAGATGTTGTTTTTATTTTTCCCCCTTTTCCCTCTTATTTCATGTTTTCTAATTTTTGTTTGTTTGGGAGGTCAAACCTGGCAGTGTTCAGGGGTTACTCCTGAATCTTTGCTCAAGTATTACACCGGACAGGCTCTGGAGACTATATGGGTACCTGAAATTGAAGCCAGGTTGGCCACATGCAAGTCAAGGGCCCTACCCACTGTACTATTAATCTGGCTTAATTTCTTTTTTTTAATTTTTTTATTTTTAATTATGAGAACAAAGATGCAAGGAAAGAGGACAAGGTAAAGTTACAGTGGAAGGACAATCACCCATAACATAATTCTCAGAAGAAGTCCCCTTGCTGTTATCTTAACTTTGAACTTTCAGCCAAAGAACATTAAGATATATAAAACAGAATCCATATACAGTTAGTTACTCTGTCCCTCAAATCCCCAGATTGTAACACATTATAATATTTCTTAACAACACACAAAGCAATCTAAAGCCATAAAACTTATGTAACTCCTTAAACATTAGAGGCATGGTATTTTTTACATTTCCATGTACATGCATATTAGCATAAGTTAACCTCAAATTTTAAGTGGGTTAATTCTGGCTTAATTTCTGTAATAATCACACATTCTTATTTGAAGGAAAAAGAAGTTTATTTTACTCTGTGTGTTTATGTCTCAAATAATTTTAAGACCCATCTTACTTATATTTCTTTATAAGCAGATGAATTCTAGGTTAACAAAGTACATGAAGAAAAGACTATTCTGATTGGCATAACCACAAGGTAGGACTAGAGATTCTTTTCATAGACTTTTTACAACATATGTTATAATCTCAGTTTTTCCACTTTGATGGCACAAAGTAATAATTAAACTTAAAATCAAAATAACTTACATGAAACAAGATATCCTTGAATCTCTCAATGATGGTTTATATCGTTTTGTAGGGAATCAGACTATTCAGTTGAGCAGTAAATTTTTGTTGGGCACGTACAATGTGGCAGGATCTCTATAAGAGTACAAGGAATAAGTTGTGAAAAAGAGAGATTCAAATCTTCATGGCATTTACAGGCACCTGAACTACAATACATTTTAATCATTATTTTATCTATAATTCTACTGAGATATTTTCAATAATAGGTTCCTTCTAGTTTATTCTAATGCTAATTTTAGGTTGATATTTTATCTGTGCATTTTCATTTTAGAAGGCAACCAGTATATAGTTAATTCACAGGGAATTACTTGTATTGTGTGTTGACCAATATCTCTCCTCCTTGACTTAGAATATGTCTACCATAGCAACATTTTCCCTTCCCTACTTTGTGAAGTTGCTCTTGAGGAAGGGCCTTTAAAATATGGTGAGAACACTATTATGTTGCTGGAAGTCTTCTCAGCAATAGAACATTGCAGTTCCTTTAATCAATTCTGTGACATGGTTTATAAAATCATATCCCATCCTGATTGCTTTCCACTGGATGCTTTCTACTTTGTCGCTCTTTGTTGTTAAAAATAAATTACTCCCAATTTTCTGCTTTCAATAGAGTAGAGTGAACATAATTGACTCTTTGATGTGTAAGGATCTGGTATGGACTGAAAGCAATTTCATTGACCTTGAATACATAGTTTGCTGTACTGTAAATATCATTATAGAAAAGTAGGATCTTGAACTGAATCTTTGCCAATCCTTGGAAGATTTTGAAAATGTATTTTTAAATTATCTTTTGTTTAGATTGTGAAGTATCCTTTATAAAGGTAGCAAGGTCAAAAAATAGAATATGTTTAACTATGAAATTCATCATATTTAACCTGTTTTCATGAGCTTTTGAGAGCAAGATTATGTTATATTTGTTTTTAAAACTCTACCATTTAGCACAATTTTTATTACATGATAAGTGCTCAATAAATTTTGATGAACAGTTAATGCCTTATATAAAATAAAATTTTGTAATACAAAGCAAATACCATAGATAATAATTTGAAAAGTTAATAAAGAAGAGTTGAACCTCAAATTTTTCTTATAATAAGTAATCTTAATATGTTAGTTAATAAATTTTTAAAACGTTAGTGTTTTGGCTTATAGAGAGTACATTTGCTTTTGATTAACATCTGAAGTAATTAATTGACCCATTTTCAACATTAAGAACTTTATTTTTATACCTTATTTAAGTTTTCTGGAACCATTGACTCCAGATTTGATCAGCTAAGTAATATAGTTTTATATTTAATGATATCATGGGGTAATATTAAATATTATTTCTTGTCCTTCACCAAGAACATCAATGAAACCATCAAGAGGTATGATGGTTAACTGGAGGAGAGAGATGTGTAATAGCTATTTTATTTTAGGATAACTAAGATTAAATTAGCTTTAGTATAGGAGGAACTTGCTGGCAGAGACTAATACTTGATATTATTGAGAGATCATTTCTTCTCTTGCTCTTCTTGTTCTGTTACCTCTTTAATCTTAGGTTTATTGGTTATTATAAAATGCCTAGCTTCAGACTTCAAACTGAATTAAGAGAAATGATCCTGATTATAACCATAGTATTGAAAAGAGTCGATGTATATCTTTTGGAGGCAGAAAAAGGTTTTCCAGTAATCTCCCAGAAAACTTAACTTTGGGTTCTATTGCTCTTATTTGAATCAAATAGTTGTCTCTAGGAACCAGAAAAGGAATTTAAGGAATTAGTTTTGGTTAAGCAGCATATCAAACTATTACTAGAATAGACATATTTTATGAGAGAGATCATTACAAGTGTAATAATACGTTCAAAACAAAATTTACAAGTAGAATTATATGCTGAGGGTAAGAACTGTTTTTGAATAAAAAATATAAGAACACATTTAAAATGATCACTGAGGGGCTGGTGAGATAGTACAGGGTTTAAAACAATAGCTTTGCATACCATTGATTCTGCTTTGATCCCTGGCAATATACAGGCCCCTGAATATTTCTGGAAGAGTCAACCAGGCACAAAGCTTGGGGTCCCCTGAGAACCTCTGTATATTATCCATCCCTCCTCAGTGATCTCTAGTAATATCAGGGTTACATGATTCATGCAGATGAATCACCTTTTCGTAGTTACTTTTGGATGCTCTGATAAATCTGATTATTTTTTATAGTTTTCAGAAATTAAAAAAGCTGTATATTTATCACATATATTTTTATTTTTCTCCTTCCTTTCAGGAGTCCTATCCAAAGAAGAGGACGTACACTATGGAAATTGTACCATCTGCTTCTCTGGATACATTTCCTTCAGAAAATGAGAATTTTCTAGGTGAACTCATGGACATAGCAGTTACAAAGAAACCATGTTCCTTAGAAATTGCAAGGGCCCCCTCACCAAGAACAGGTAATATATGTACTCACAAATTTGGTTGATTAAATTGGAATACTTATATATGAAGCAATAGCATTACTATTTTTAGTTCCTATAACATTGCTACACTGAAATTATCCTAATATAGACTCTCTCATATGTATGTTTTAATATAAATCTTAAGGGGTGTCCAGTTTAGTTAGATCATTTTTTATGTGATGACTCTTCCTGGTAAGTGCTCTCACGAGGATGTCACTGTGTGAGTGAACACACTTTTATCGTTAAAATTGCCTAAGTCAAATACAAAACTCTGGGCACTTCAGAACTTAGCAGTTGCTAACAAGTCTTTAAAACTGCTCTTCTGACTTCCACTTTTTCCAGGCTATTTGATTTATACGTATTTTTAATATTTTATGGTACTTTCAAATCAACATTCTTATTTTAAAATTTTAACTAGTGAACAGGCAAGCAGATATTTTGCCCTTTTTTGGGGGGGGGTGTTTGGTTTTTTGGTTTTTGGGTCACACCCAGCAGCACTCAGGGGTTACTCCTGGTTCTATGCTCAGAAATCACTCCTGGCAGGCTGGGGGGACCCTATGGGATGCCGGGATTCAAACCAACCGTCCTTCTGCTTGCAAGGCAAACACCCTACCTCCATGCTATCTCTCCAGCCCCATATTGCATATTTTTTTATTCGGAAGACTGGTGTTCAGTTATTTAAATTAGTTATTTCAACAAGTTTCACATTTTATTTAAAGTCAGTGTGTGGGGTAGAGTTTTTGACTCTTGTGTTTGCTTTATACTACTTGGCCATTGTCTCTAACAAAGGATTCAGGGTTGAGAGCCAGAGAGACAGCATAGCTGTAGGGCTTTTGCCATGCACATGGCCATCTTGGGACAGCCCGGGTTTAATCCCCCGACATCCCAGATGGTCCCCTGAGCCTGCCAAGAGCGATTTATAAGCACAGAGTGAGGAGTAACTCCTGAGCGCTTCTGGGTGAGAAAGAAAGGATGCAGGGTGATCACATGGGTGCTTATGAGGAAAGAAAAAGTTTCAAGTGGGTTGTAAACATACCAGTACTACAAGAGAATTGAAAGAGAAGTTCTGAAGACAGACTGATTTGGTTTCACAATATAATTGCTGCTATTTTTGGAAAGTAAATTTTAGAAATGATGTAATAAAAATGTTATTTTAAAAGTTAGCAGTGAGAGAGTAGAAAGTAGGAAGTCAATAATAGAAAATATATAATACTCTAGGGTTCTCAACTCTTGCTATTCAGACTTTGTTGGAGCTGAGAAACAGTATAGTGGGTAAATGACTTGTTTACAGCAGACCTAGGTTTAATCTCTGGGTTTAGAACAAAGGAAAAAGAAAATATAGAAGAAAAATTCCATAATTTTCTGTGTCATTCAGTTGAATTTCCTTATATAGACAGGACTATTTCTGATTACATTAAGAGGGAAGTTCCAGGGTATCTGCTCTATGGAGAAAGGTTTTTCTTTTGATGGGATAAAAACAGAGATCTGTATAATTCCCTCAGGAAGTTTCTCATTTAGGAATAAGAGATACTACAGAGTTTAAGACTCTTGTCTCAAATGTGGTGGACCTTTGCCTATTCTAAAGCCCCAAATCCTGATAGCAATAAACACTTGAACATCACCAAATGTGAGTCAAATTTCCCCCCACTACCAACGTTCTTCATTTAAATTTTTACTTCATCTTCTCATAAATTTTAAATACTTTTAAAATGTTTTTGTTTTCTACTTTTTATCCAATATGTTTGTTTTCCACAACATTGTGTTCTTAATCAGTTCTGTTACCTGGGCCCATTTTCATCCCTCTAGCATTGTCTGTCACAGTCTTGTTTGAACTGAAAATAATCATATTTTATATGTAATAACCATATGTTAACTTTATTTATAAATTAACAATATTTTACTTATAAATTAAACAATAATTTTATTTAATAATTTATTTATTTTTAATATTTATTTCAATAGTCTTCATTTCTGCCTTTACCATTTACCCTTGTACCCTAATTAAAGATCTTTTTCTTTAATTCACGTGAATGTTCCATTATCTAGTGTTCACTGAGCTCTCTACCTTATTTTCCTACTATTTTGCTTCCCTGAAGTTGGCTGTGTGCAAGGCAAGTGCCCACCCCATTTTTTCTTAATGTTTATTTGGTTCATAATACCTGATAAAATTTATTCCTAAATAAATAAATAGTTACCACAAACTAATCCTTATGAAGATTTGTACCCAAGATTTATGTTGCCTATCATGGCCCCCAGGATGTAAGTCTCTGTATTCTTAAAAAATAAAGTCATAGATAACCTTAGGGGCATGGAAAAGTAGTATAACAGATAGCATAAGACATGGGCTCCCTGTGTGTGACACCAGGCGGGGAAAATCCGCGAAAGTACACCGGCCCAGTGGGGCTCAGCTGTGAAAGACTGTGAGTGTGACCTGTCTATGTCTGTCTACTGTCCTCTTGCGTGAAACTCTTGCGAGTGGGGCAAAAAGAGCCTCCAGAAACCTCGCTCCCCCAGACGCCATTTTCAGGGAGGGACTTCAGAGCATAAAAGCCGGCTATCCTTTGCAAAAGCTGGCTCCCTGTGTGTGACACCAGGCGGGGAAAATCCGCGAAAGTACACCGGCCCAGTGGGGCTCAGCTGTGAAAGACTGTGAGTGTGACCTGTCTATGTCTGTCTACTGTCCTCTTGCGTGAAACTCTTGCGAGTGGGGCAAAAAGAGCCTCCAGAAACCTCGCTCGCCCAGACGCCATTTTCAGGGAGGGACTTCAGAGCATAAAAACCGGCTATCCTTTGCAAAAGCTGGCTCCCTGTGTGTGACACCAGGCGGGGAAAATCCGCAAAAGTACACCGGCCCAGTGGGGCTCAGCTGTGAAAGACTGTGAGTGTGACCTGTCTATGTCTGTCTACTGTCCTCTTGCGTGAAACTCTTGCGAGTGGGGCAAAAAGAGCCTCCAGAAACCTCGCTCGCCCAGACGCCATTTTCAGGGAGGGACTTCAGAGCATAAAAGCCGGCTATCCTTTGCAAAAGCTGGCTCCCTGTGTGTGACACCAGGCGGGGAAAATCCGCGAAAGTACACCGGCCCAGTGGGGCTCAGCTGTGAAAGACTGTGAGTGTGACCTGTCTATGTCTGTCTACTGTCCTCTTGCGTGAAACTCTTGCGAGTGGGGCAAAAAGAGGCTCAGAGGAGCACGGCCGCTCCGCTTCGCTACGCGGCCGTGCACTCTTTCTAAGGAAAGAACTCCATTGCAACAAGAAGGAAAAATCACACTAAGAACGGCGCTATATCACAGAAGCAAACATTTCTCTCTGGACTGTCTTCTCTGTTACATGCTCGGGCCTAAGATTTGACCCAGTGTGAGGCTTCATCCACGGAGGACTCCCCTCCCTTAGAGGCAAGTCAGCCCATCCAGAAAGGGAGGAGCCAGAGGAGTGTGCTGCCTACATCATATAGACAATGAATACCACTACAACACGTAGAAAAACCCACAATACAAATGTGACAATGGGGAAACAGCGCAGGCCAGCATCAGACATAGAGAATGAAGATGACAATTCTGAGGACCAGATAATGACTGAACAACTAATCAACCTCTCAGATAAGGACTTTAGACTAGCAATATGGAAGGTGCTCAACAGACTCCAAGAAACCATGGATCGAGTTGAACAGAACACTAATAAGAACCAAGAAAATATGAAGGCAGAAATGACAAAACTCCAAACTGAAATAACATGTCAACTAACAGGCCTGAAAAACTCAGTAAACGAAGTGAATGACAAAATGGATAAGCTCTGGGACAGGGTATCAGAAGCTGAGAATAGACTTGGTGCTGTGGAAGATGAGATACATGACAATTCCATACAGCAGGAGAGATTGGACAAAAAACTTAAAGCAAATGAGCAGACAATGGAAAAATTAGTCAAAGAATGGGAACAGACGAAAATAGAAGTCTATGATAAGATCAACAGAAACAACTTAAGAATCATTGGAGTCCCAGAGACCCAGGAAGAAAATTTCCAGGAAGAATCAATGGTCAAGAACATCATTAAAGAGAAACTTCCAGAGCTAAAGAATATATGTGATCAAATCCTGCATGCCCGAAGAGTACCAACCAAAAGAGACCCCAGAAAAACCACCCCAAGACACATCCTAGTCACAATGACAAATCCCACAGATAGAGACAGAATTCTGAAAACAGCAAGATCAAAAGGGGAAATCATGTTCAAGCAAGCTTCCCTGAGATTTACAGCAGACCTGTCACCAGAAACGCTCAATGCCAGAAAGCAGTGGTGGGATATTGTGACAAGACTGAATGAAATGAATGCTTCACCCAGAATACTATACCCAGCAAAACTCACTTTCCGGTTTGATGGAAGAATACATGGTTTCACAGACAAAAAACAGCTCAGAAACTTCACAGACACAAAACCAGTCTTAAGAGAAAAACTGAAAGACCTAATCTAAGACAAGACTACCCAAAAGACACACCAAATTTTGAAATAAAGATGGCGTTAAATCCCAGGACAATTCTTTCTCTCAACGTCAATGGACTAAATGCACCAGTTAAGAGACACAGAGTGGCTAAATGGATCAAAAAACTCAATCCAACCTTCTGCTGCCTACAAGAAACGCACCTGAATAGTCAGAACAAACATAGACTCAAAATAAAAGGCTGGAGAAAAGTTATCCAAGCAAACAACACCCATAAAAAAGCTGGAGTGGCCATACTAATATCAGATAATGCAAACTTTATACTCAGGAAGGTTGTAAGGGACAAAGACGGACATTTTATATTAATCAAGGGGTACGTAGAGCAGGAAGAATTCACTCTCCTAAACATATATGCACCGAATGAGGGGCCAGCAAAATATTTAATACAACTGCTGACAAATCTGAAAAATAATATCAACAACAACACAATAATTGTGGGGGACCTAAACACGGCTTTGTCAACACTGGACAGGTCAACCAGACTGAAACCCAACAAGAATATACTAGACCTGAGGAGAGAAATGGAAGAAAGAGGCCTAGTGGATATATATAGGACACTCCATCCCCAGAAACCTGGATACACATTCTTCTCCAATGTACATGGGACATTCTCCAGGATAGACTACATGCTGGCACATAAAACATACCTCCATAAGATCAAGAGGATAGAAATTTTGCAGACTACCTTCGCTGACCACAAGGCTCTGAAATTATTTGTGAACTCCAAAGGGACTCAGAAGAAACACTTTAACACCTGGAAGTTAAACAGCCTCATGCTCAATAACCAGTGGGTCCGAGATGAAATCAAGGAGGAAATAAAAAGGTTCCTGGAAACAAATGACAATAAAGACACAAACTCTCAGAACTTATGGGACACAGCAAAAGCAGTACTGAGAGGAAAATTTATAGCTTTGCAAGCACACATCAGGAAGGAAGAAGGAGCTTACCTGAGTAGCTTAATGACACAGCTAATAGAACTAGAAAATGCTCAACAAAAGGACCCAAGAACAGGAAGACAGAAGGAAATAACAAAGCTGAGAGCAGAAATCAACGAAGTGGAAACTCAAAAAACAATCCGAAAGATCAACGAAAGCAGAAGTTGGTTCTTTGAAAAAATAAACAAGATTGATAGACCACTGGCAAACCTAACAAAGAAAGAGAGAGAGAGAAACTTGATAACTCGTATCAGGAATGAAAAAGGAGAGATCACTACTGATATGACAGAGATTCAAAGGGTAATCAGAAACTACTTTGAAAAACTCTACGCCACTAAAAATGAGAACCTGGAAGAAATGGATAAATTCTTGGACTCTTATAATCTTCCACGGTTGAAGGAAGAGGATGTAGCATATCTAAACACCCCCATCACCATTGATGAAATTAAAACAGTAATCAAATGTCTGCCGAAAAACAAAAGCCCAGGTCCAGATGGATTCACTAATGAATTCTATCAAACTTTCCAAGAGGAACTACTGCCAATCTTGGCAAGACTCTTTCATGAAATTGAACAAACAGAAACACTTCCAAATAGCTTTTATGAAGCCAACATCACCTTGATACCTAAACCAGACAGAGACGCTACCAAAAAAGAAAATTACAGACCAATATCACTGATGAATGCAGATGCAAAGATCCTCAACAAAATCCTGGCAAATAGGATTCAATGCCTCATTATGAAGATCATCCACTACGATCAAGTAGGTTTCATCCCAGGAATGCAAGGCTGGTTTAACATCCGTAAATCTATCAACATAATACACAACATCAATAACAAGAAAAATAAAAACCACATGATCATATCAATAGATGCAGAGAAAGCATTTGATAAGGTCCAACACCCATTCTTGATCAAAACTCTCAGCAAGATGGGAATGGAGGGAACCTTTCTCAATATAGTGAAGGCCATCTACCACAAGCCAGTGGCAAATATTATCCTCAATGGAGAAAAACTGAAAGCCTTCCCTCTAAATTCTGGCACAAGACAAGGCTGTCCTCTCTCACCACTCCTATTCAACATAGCACTGGAAGTACTTGCTATAGCGATTAGGCAAGAAAAGGATATCAAGGGAATCCAGATAGGAAAGGAAGAAGTCAAGCTCTCACTGTTTGCAGATGACATGATACTCTACTTAGAAAACCCTAAAGACTCTATCAAAAAGCTTCTAGAAACAATAGACTCATATAGCAAGGTGGCAGGCTACAAAATTAACACACAAAAATCAATGGCCTTTCTATACACCAACAGTAATAAAGAAGAAATGGACATTAAGAAAACAACCCCATTCACAATAGTACCACACAAACTCAAATATCTTGGAATCAACTTGACTAAATATGTGAAGGACCTATACAAAGAAAACTATAAAACTCTGCTCCAAGAAATAAGAGAGGACACACGGAAATGGAAACACATACCCTGCTCATGGATTGGCAGGATTAACATCATCAAAATGTCAATACTCCCCAAGGCATTATACCGATTTAATGCCATCCCTCTAAAGATACCCATGACATTCTTCAAAGAAGTGGATCAGACACTTTTGAAATTCATTTGGAACAATAAACACCCTCGAATAGCTAAAGCAATCATTGGGAAAAAGAATATGGGAGGAATTACTTTTCCCAACTTTAAACTGTACTACAAAGCAACAGTTATCAAAACAGCATGGTATTGGAATAAGGATAGGTCCTCAGATCAGTGGAATAGGCTTGAATACTCAGAAAATGTTCCCCAGAGATACAACCATCTAATTTTTGATAAAGGAGCAGGAAATCCTAAATGGAGCAGGGAAAGCCTCTTCAACAAGTGGTGTTGGCACAATTGGATAGCCACTTGCAAAAAATTAAACTTAGACCCCCAGCTAACATCATGTACAAAGGTAAAATCCAAATGGATTAAAGACCTCGATATCAGCCCCAAAACCATAAGATATATAGAACAGCACATAGGCAAAACACTCCAGGACATTACAGGCATCTTCAAGGAGGAAACTGCACTCTCCAAGCAAGTGAAAGCAGAGATTAACAGATGGGAATATATTAAGCTGAGAAGCTTCTGCACCTCAAAGGAAATAGTGCCCAGGATACAAGAGCCACCCACTGAGTGGGAGAAACTATTCACCCAATACCCATCAGATAAGGGGCTAATCTCCAAAATATACAAGGCACTGACAGAACTTTACAAGAAAAAAACATCTAACCCCATCAAAAAATGGGGAGAAGAAATGAACAGACACTTTGACAAAGAAGAAATACGCATGGCCAAAAGACACATGAAAAAATGTTCCACATCACTAATCATCAGGGAGATGCAAATCAAAACAACGATGAGATACCACCTCACACCCCAGAGAATGGCACACATCACAAAGAATGAGAATAAACAGTGTTGGCGGGGATGTGGAGAGAAAGGAACTCTTATCCACTGCTGGTGGGAATGCTGTCTAGTTCAACCTTTATGGAAAGCGATATGGAGATTCCTCCAAAAACTGGAAATCGAGCTCCCATACGATCCAGCTATACCACTCCTAGGAATATACCCTAGGAACACAAAAATACAATACAAAAACCCCTTCCTTACACCTATATTCATTGCAGCTCTATTTACCATAGCAAGACTCTGGAAACAACCAAGATGCCCTTTAACAGATGAATGGCTAAAGAAACTGTGGTACATATACACAATGGAATATTATGCAGCTGTCAGGAGAGATGAAGTCATGAAATTTTCCTATACATGGATGTACATGGAATCTATTATGCTGAGTGAAATAAGTCAGAGAGAGAGAGAAAAACGCAGAATGGTCTCACTCATCTATGGGTTTTAAGAAAAATGAAAGACACCCTTGTAATAATAATTTTCAGACACAAAAGAGAAAAGAGCTGGAAGTTCCAGCTCACCTCAGGAAGCTCACCACAAAGAGTGATGAGTTTAGTTAGAGAAATAACTACATTTTGAACTGTCCTAATATTGAGAATGTATGAGGGAAATGTAGAGCCTGTTTAGGGTACAGGCAGGGGTTGGGTGGGGAGGAGGGTGATTTGGGACTTGGGTGATGGGAATGTTGCACTGGTGATGGGTGGTGTTCCTTTTATGACTGAAACCCAAACACAATCATGTATGTAATCAAGGTGTTTAAATAAAAAAAAAAATTAAAAAAAAAAAAAAAAAGATAGCATAACACATTTGCCTCTATTGTAGTTGATCCAAGTTTGATCCCTGGCACCACACTATAGTATTCTGAACTTAAATAGTAATGATCTCTGAGTGTAGGGCCAGGAGTAAGCCTTGAACACCAACTAGTGAGGTCTGAGGAAAGAGAAAATAGAGAAAAAAGGATGCTGTAATAGAAAATTATATTTTATAAAAAATATTTAGTAGATTCTAAAGAAAATTAAAGAAGTATTGGCTAGATAAGTAGCTTACTGGCAGCAAGCATGCTTAACTTGTCTGAGGCTCTAGACTCAATTCAGATCATTCATATTCCTCACATCTGCAGAAAAGTTTTACAATCTGTTAAAAAAAAACAACAACAGATAAACAATATAAAAGAGAATCTCAGTACTGAAACTTGAAAAAAATATCCTAACTTTGTCAATCCAAGTTCCAGAGGGAGAGAATAGGCAGAAGTAATATATTTGAGCAGTCAATTAAAAAAAAAAAAAGCTCAGGTCTGTCCTTGAGTTTCCATGGAAGCAAGCTGTTGCAAGTCAGCCCCTGAAGAGGTTGACTAATGGAGGGATGGCGGATGAGGCCTTTCCCCTCCAGCTTGGACCACACGTCTGTTACCCTGTTCAGTCGGCGGTTCTGAGGTGAATGCGGCGGGAAGAAAGCCAACAGGGTCAGGCTTCCGAAGAAAACAGCTCTTTATTCCATGAAGAAGCCAAAGCCAAAAGGCCTAAGAATAGGTCCAGGACAAAAAGCCTCTCGCCTTCGACAGACCCTTGTTTTTATGCGCCAGAATCAGGTACCACCCAATGGTGGGAGCAGAATCAGGTACCACCCTAGGATGGGAGCAGAATGTCAGGTCACACCGTAGGGTAGGGCACAATCACCGATCAGGTAACATAATGATCCCATTAAAATGTTTACATACACAACACAAGCCAAAGATAAGTAAATTTTATTGCATTACAGTAAGTGTATAGAGGTAATAGTAGGATGATGGTGAGCATAGCTTCCTTCCAAATGCTATGAATGCTTTATATAGAGTGCTTTGGGAGCAAAAAAGAGGCCCGAATAAGCCCCACCTGGGAGCTTAGGAAAACTTCAGAAAGAAGATATCTATATAAATTATTTATTATTATAACAGTACTATCCCCAAAAATATGAATATTGAGGAACAGGAATATCTGTTATTTTTTCTCATAAATATGCAAGTGAGACAGGATCAACCAACAAAAAAGCTTCTCTATTCTACATGATATGAGCTGAGGCTGTTCAAAGAGGCAGCCAAAAACCCACTTCAAAGTAACCCATTCACATGATTGGCAGGTTGGAGTAAATTGATAACTTGATTGAAGTTGTATTCTGTTCCTATGTACCACTTGGATGTTTTCCTCATGACATATTGTCATACCATGAGGTTAAGAATGTGGATCCCAAAAGATCCTGGTGGAAGATGGTTTATTTTTATTGTCCAGTCTTAGAATTCATATATAACTTCTGCTATAATACTAAACCACTTCAATTGAAGAGGAATTATGGAATAAAGACCCCAGTTCTTGTTTAAAAGAGTGCCAATCTTATTGTGTAATAAAAGAAAGTAGAATAGAAAATTTTTTTACTTTCTCAGAAAATACAACTTTCCCTGATCTATCCTCTGCACCCAGTAGTTTATTATGGAAACCTAAGATATTAATGGGATATGGTATACTATGTTTATATAGGATAATTGCTATGTCATTTATTGATTCTAAACAAACAAGCATTGTTTCTTCTAATTAGGGTCTCTTAACATCAGCCCATCACAGTTTGAGTTCTCAGTCTAAATTCAGATGTGCAGAAGATTCAGTATGCAAGTATTCTGCTTCAGGCACTTGGTTTTGATTGTTCTCAGCAAGATGACCTATAGAATAAAGAGAAAACTTAACAATATTTCCAAGGCACTTAACATGCAGCCATGGAACAGGCATAAGGAGATGACATTTGCCAATTTTAGTCAAACACAGAAAATATCTGAGAGTCAATTACATGTCTGTGACCATTCAAAACTAATCAGGCATAACAAAGAACTAATTTTTGTTGTAAAATTGTTCTTCATTGCTTCTGATTTCAACCTACTAAGTTATCTGTCTTTGTCCATTGAAAATAACACATATTTAGAGCCAAGTACCTTTCTGACTTACTTCCTGTCTGTAAAAGATAGGGGACAAGGACCTTTTTTCATAATACACTATTTCTTTTTCTTACCTTTCAAGCTCATATAATTCCATTATCTGGTGCCTATGCACAAAGTTAATACCCCATATTAAAGCTTCATAATATGACAAAGACCAAAGTCTCAAGCTCTGTAGGGGATGTTGATAGCTACACAACAAAGCACCTCAATAGTTAGTGACTTGTAATAATAGTTATTTTTTTTATAATTTTTCATTTGAAAAAGGCTGAACAGAGAAAGTTTCCTTCTGACTCATGATATATTAATTAGTAGAGGACAGTTTGATTGGAATCCATATGACCCATAAAAATATGTTCTTATTCAGATTATTCACTGAGACTTCCTTATGGTTTGTGACAGACTTCCAGGATAAGCATTAGAAGAAGGCAAAAGAGGTTGTATTACCTTATAAGAAAACTGCAGTATCACTTCTATTTCTTCATTTATAAATATAGTTACCCAAGTCACATTATTTGAAGAGATTCTGGTAGATATTTTCAGAAAATAAAAATTCTCACAGTTGGGGCCAAAGTGATAATGCAGTTGGTAGAGTGTTTGGCTTGTAAGGGGCCTACCCGGGTTCAATCGCTGGCATCCCATATGGTCATCTAAGACTATCAGGAGTGATTTATCTCTTTTTAAAAATTAATATCTTTATTTAAACACCGTGATTACAAACATGATTGTAGTTGCGTTTCAGTCATGTAAAGAACACTCCCTTCACCAGTGAGATTCCCATCACCAATGTCCCATATATTCCTCCTACCCACCTCTCTCCTGTCTGTACTCTAGACAGACTTTCTACTTCCCTCATTCATTCATATTTTATGATAGTTATCAATGTAGTTATTTATCTAACTCCACTCATCACTTTTTGTGGTGAGCTTACATAGTGAGCTGAAACTTCTAGCCCTCCCTCTTTTGTCTCTGAAAATTATTTCAAGAATCTTTTATTTTCTTAAAACCCATGAATGAGTGAGACTATTCTATTTCTATCTATCTCCCTCTGATTTATTTCACTCAGCATAATATATTCCATGTATTGAAAAATTTCATGACTTCATCTCTCCTGACATCTGCATAACATTCCTTTGTGTATATGTACCACAGTTGTTTTCTTTTTTTTTTTTTTTTTTTTAGCCATTTATCTGTTGAAGGGCATCTTGGTTGTTTCCAGAGTCTGGCTATTGTAAATAGTGCTGCAATGAATATAGGTGTGAAGAAGGGATTTTTGTGTTGTATTTTTGTGTTCCTAGGGTATATCCTTAGGAGTGGTACTGCTGGATCATATGGGAGCTTAATCTCCAGTTTTTGGAGGAATCTTCATATCACTTTCCAGACAGGTTGGACTAGACAACATTCTCACCAGCAGTGGATAAGAGTTCCTTTCTCTCCACATCTCTGCCAGAACTGCTTATGCCTATTCTTTGTGATGTGCACCAATCTCTGTGGTGTGAGATGGTACCTCATAGTTGTTTTGATTTGCATCTCCCTGATGATTAGTGATGTGGAGCATTTTTTTCATGTGCCTTTTGGCCATTTGTACTTTTTTTGTCAAAGTGTCTGTCCATTTCTTTTCCCCATTTTTTTGATGATATTAGATTTTTTTTCTAGTAAAGTTCTGTCAGTGCCTTGTATATTTTGGATATTAGCCCTTTATCTGATGGATATTGGGTGAATAGTTTTCCCCACTCAGTGGGTGGTTCTTGTATCCTGGGCACTGTTTCCTTTGAGGTGCAGAATCTTCTCAGCTTAATATATTCCCATCTGTTTATCTCTGCTTCTACTTGTTTGGAGAGTGCAGTTTCCTCCTTGAAGATGCCTTTAGTCTGAATGTCATGGAGTGTTTTACCCTCATATTGTTCTATATACCTTATTTCTAAGCACAAAGCCAGGAATGGTGCCAGGTGTGACTCAAAATCTTCCACCCAATAAATTTCCACAGTTGTTTATTGTCAATGATTTTAAGGGGGTAAGAATTAATTTGCTTGGATACATAATTTGTCTGGATTGTGTCTAAAAGATACTAACTTGCTCAGTTGATCAAGTTATATGATATCATATAACTGGAAATTATGAACTTTGTACTATGAATGTGTATTCTAGGAGTGAAGCAGTCCAGAATCATAAGTGGAATGTTTTTGTGTGTGTATGACAAAAATAGAAATAGGAATAAGCCCAATAATTCTGGATAGAACATTGCATAAAACCCACAGAATTTTCCTCTATAAATACCAATGTTAGAAGAAGAGAACATCCACATGAAATAGTTGGGATCAGAGGAGACAGCACAGCAGCAAAGTGTTTGCATTGCAAGTGGCCAACCTGGGATGGTCCCATGTTCCATACCTGGCATCCCATATGGTCCCTCGGGCCTGCCAGGAGCAATTTCTGAGTTCAGAGCCAGAAATAACCCCTGCGTGCTGCCAGGTGTGGCTCTAAAACAAAACAAAAATTTAAAAAATATGAAATAGTTTAATTCTTTCTTTAGTTGATCACATGGACCAAACATGTTAGATTTTACTGAGATCTGGTTACTTTCCAGTGTCTCTCTCTCTGCTGTTTTGTCCCCTCCGGGACCATAATTGGCTTTGTTCTTTTGATTAAGATCAATTAATCTGATAACTTAGTTCAGTAACTTTCCTGAACCTCAAGGGAATCATTAAACTTCCTTTGAGTTATGAATATTTATTTTTTTACCACTAAGTACTTTATTGACTATAAGTAGAACATCCAGATGCAGAGATATCTCTTAAAATACAAGTCTCTTAGAGGTTCTCAACCTCAATGCAGTAGAAATATGTACTAAAAATCCTCATTTACTTAATCAACATTTATTTTTATATTTCTAGTTTCCTGTGAATTGTGCTATATGTTGTAGAAGAAATAGAAAAAAGGTACAAATTTGAAATTCATGAGCTTATAACGTTAAAATTTCATGTAATAGTGGAGAGGTGAGCTTAAGGTATTTAGAGAGAATAAGGGTAAATTGAAATATTACTAGAGGAGGTTTTGGCTGGTCTGGTTGAAAAGGGGTTATAGTGACACCTCTCAGATCATAGATAAGTGTATGCAGAAATGCAGATGCAAAGAATCACACAATCACTGTGCATAGTTTAGCATAATTAGGACATAGAAAGCCATTTTTTAAAAATGCCATTAGAAAACTAATAGATAAAATTTTGAATTTTACTTAACTCCTAAATTTTCTCCTATTGACACTTTAAGTAGGAATATATTGTGGTTGGACTTTTATTGTAGAATTATATTGATAGAAGACATATAGATAAATAAATGAATTCTATTATTTATGAAAAATAATGAATCATATTTCTGAGGTCTCAAATGATGTTTATTGCTTACCTATGTTAATAGCTTTGTTTTAAAATTCAGTATTTCTATGTACATAAAATTTGTTTTGAAGGTTGAGAAAAAAAATGTAGAGTTGGCAGAGAGGTTAGAGATATAGTAAAGCCATGGGAGAAAGACTTCATAGGGATTTTATGAATTTAAGTCCTCCTTCCACCTTAAATTTTTAACTAGAATAATTCATATATAAAATTCTAGTAATAGTATTTTATGGTTTCTAAATTATAAATATAATAATTTATAAAATTTTTAATCTCAGGGTTGGAGAGATAGCATGGAGATAAAGCATTTGCCTTGCATGCAAAAGGTCAGTGGTTCGAATCCTGGCAACCCATATGGTCCCCTGAGCCTGCCAGGAGCAATTTCTGAGCATAGAACCAGGAGTAGCCCCTGAGCACTGCCAAACCAAAAAAAAAAATTTTTTTTTGTAATCTCTTATTCCTTAGAATATATCTTTTTTTAAAATTTTTTTCTTAGAATATATCTTTATAAGACACTTTATAATAGGGCTTTTATAGAGGTAATAAGAACACAAAACAGTTAGGTGGAGGGATCAAAAATAATACAGTGGATAAGACTTGTGTGCCTTGCACACAGTTGACCAAGTTTGAACCCTGGCACACCATATGATCCTTGAGCACAGAGTTAGGAATAATGCCTGAGCAAAGCCCAGTGTGACTCCTCCCCCACAAATTTAGGTGGATTTTAATGCAACATAACTGACCTTTATTGCTGTTATGTCTTTGTTTTGTCACTCAGCTTTGCTCAAAGCTTATTCCTGAGTCTGTGGTGAATACCTACGAACAAAAGAGAGGATTCATAAACAGATAAACTTCCCTAATGCTCTAAGGATAAACTAACCCTCTTGTCATCTTGATTTTAGTATTTTTTATAAATTATATCTTTATTTAAGCACCATGATTATAAACATGTTTGTAGTTGGGTTGCAAATATAAAAAAGAACACCCGCTTTCACCAATGAAGCATTCCCACTGCCAATTCCACCATCTCCCTACACCCACATTTCCTGCCTCTATGTGAGACAGGAAATCTATTTCTCTCACTCACTACCATTGTCCTTATACTTGTCAGTGTAGTTATTTCTCTAACTAAACTCACCACTGTTTGTGGTAAGCTTTATACCATGGGCCTGTCATTCCATCCTTTATCTCTATTGTCTCTGAGCATTATTACAATAATGTCTTTTATTTTTCTTTAAAACCATAGATGAGTGAGACTAATCTGTGTCTCTTCCTCTGATTTATTTCACTCAGCATAATAGTTTCTATGTCTATTCATGTAGAGGAAAATTTAATGACTTTCTTTTTCCTGACAGTAGCATAATAATACATTGTGTATATATGTATCACAATATCTTTAGCTACATAAATGTTGTCAAACATCTGGTTGTTCCATAAATTCTGGCTATTGTAAATAGCACTGCAGTGAATATATTGTGCAGAAGGAATTTTCGAATTATGTTTCACTGTTCCTAGGTATATAGCTAGAAGTGATATAACTGGATCATATGGGAGCTCAATTTCCAGTTGTTTTAGGAATCTCCATATTGAGGGTTGGACTAGACAGCATCCCCACCAACAGTGAATAAGAGTTACGTTCTCCCCGTATCCCCACCAGCACTGATTATTCTTGTTCTTTGTGATGTGTGCCATTCTCTGTGGTGTGAGATTGTACCTCATTGTAATTTCGATTTACATCTACTTATAATTAGTGATGTGAAGCATTTTTTTCATGTGTCTTTTGTCTGTATTTCTTCTTTGAGGAATTGTTTGTTGATTTCTTCTTCAAATTTATTCATGGGGTTAAGATATTTTTCTTGTTAAATTCTGTCAGTATCTTGTATATCTTAGATATTAGCCCCTTATCTGATGGGTATTGGGTGAATAGATTCTCCCATTCTGTAGGTGATATTTGTATTCTAGTCACTATTTCCTTTGAGGCGCAGAAGCTTCTCAGTTTATATACTCCCATTTGTTCTCTCTGCTTCCAATTGTTTGGACAGTGCTGTTTCCTCCAAGAAGATGCCTTTGATCTCAATGTCATGGAGTGTTTGACCTACATGTTCTTGAATATAGCTTATGGTAGTGGGTCTTCAATCTATTTGGATTTGACCTTTCTGCATGGTGTTAAATGGAGGTCCAAGTTCACATTTTTGCATGTGGTTGACCAGTTGTACCAAAATCACTTGTTGAAGAGATTTTTCTTGCTCCATTATCAAAGATTATTTGATTGTATGTATGGGGGACACATTCTCCGAATACTAAATTCTATTCCACTAACCTGAGAATCGGTCTTTATTCCAATACCATGCTCCTTTAATGACTATTGCTTTATAGTACAATTTAAAGTTGGAGAAAGTGATGTCTTCCACCTTCTTTTTCCTAAGGGTTGCTTATTGTTCCAAGTATATTTTAAGAGTGTTTAATCCATTTCTTTGTAGAATGTCATGGGTATCCTTAGAGGAATTGCATAGAATCTAACAATAATTTGGGGAGTATTGCCATTTTAATTATGTTAATCCTCCCAATTCATTAGCAGGGTATGTGTCTCTTTACCCTTGTGTTCACTTTTATTTCTTGAAGCAGTGTTTTGTAATGTTCTTTGTATATGACCTTCACCTTCTTAGTTGAGTCCAAGGTATTTGAGCTTGTGTGATACTACTGTGAATAGGATTTTTTAATGTCCATTTCTTCTCTGTCATTATTAGTGTATAAAAAGGCCATTGATATTTGTGTTAATTTTGTAGTCTTTCACTTTGCTATAAGCATATATTATTTCTGGAAGCATTTTGGTAGAGTCTTTAGGGTACTCTAAATACAGTAGCATGTCATCTGCAAACACTGAGAGCTTGATTTCTTCCTTTTCTATATGGATGCCTTTGACATCTGTTTCTTGTCTAAGAGCTATGGCAAGTATTCCAGTACTATGTAGAAAAGGAGTGGTGAGAGAGGGCAGCCTTGTATTGTACCCCATTTTAGAGGAAAAGCTGTTAGTTTATCCCCGTTGAGAATAATATTTGCTATTGGCTGTTGATTTAAATTATGTAGGATTATATTTTCTCCTAGACTGGAAGATGATAGCTGCTCAAAGATATCCCAGAACAGGAAAGAGATTCCCATTCCCCTATCCCCTAGGATGGGGAAGCGATCCTGGTTATATTTATCCTCGGCAAATAATCCACACAGAAAGGAGAGTAAAAAAGAGAGAAGGTCAGAAAAAAATCCTTTGTCAGCCTGCTAGCAGCTCCAAAAGCCCAGAGCCTGCCAGCTAGCTGCCAAAAAAGACCCTGACCACCTACCTCGACAACTATATATTAGGCTCTCAACAGTGCCCTCACCTGGAAGGTCGTAGGTGGGAAAACAGACAGAGATAATGATATTACAGAGAAATTTTATAAAGGCCTCCATATATAACAATTGGCTTGTGGTAGATGACTTGACTATATTGAGAAAAGTTTCTTCCATTCCCATCCTGTTAAGAAATTTTTTTATTAATAATGGATGTTGGACCTTAGCAAATGTTTTTTCTTCATCTATTGATATGATTATATAATTTTAATTTTTCTTGTGTTGATATGATGTATTATGTTGGTGGATTTACATATGTTAAACCATGCTTGCATCCCTGATAAAACCTACTTAGTTATGGTATGTGAGCTTCTTGATGAGGCATTGGATTCTATTTGCCAGGATTTTGTTGAGGATCTTTTCATCTGTGTTCATTAGGAATATTGGTCTGTAATTTCTTTCTTTATTTTCTTTCTTTATTTTCTTTCTTTCTTTCTTTCTTTCTTTCTTTCTTTCTTTCTTTCTTTCTTTCTTTCTTTCTTTCTTTCTTTCTTTCTTTCTTCTTTCTTTCTTTCTTTCTTTCCTTTCTTTCTTTCTTTCTTTCTTTCTTTCTTTCTTTCTTTCTTTCTTTCTTTCTTTCTTTCTTTCTTTCTTTCTTTCTTTCTTCTTTCTTTCTTTCTTTCTTTCTTTCTTTCTTTCTTTCTTTCTTTCTTTCTTTCTTTCTTTCTTTCTTTCTTTCTTTCTTTCTTTCTTTCTTTCTTCTTTTCTTCTTTCTTTCTTCTTTCTTCTTTCTTCTTCTTTCTCTTTCCTTCTTTCTTTCTTTCTTTCTTCTTTCTTTCTTTCTTTCTTTCTTTCTTTCTTTCTTTCTTTCTTTCTTTCTTTCTTTCTTTCTTTCTTTCTTTCTTTCTTTCTTTCTTTCTTTCTTTCTTTCTTTCTTTTTTCTCTTTCCTTCTTTTGCTTTCTTTCTCTTTCTTTATTTTTCTTCTTTCAGCAGCACAGTCTGATTTTGGTATCATGGTGTTGTTAGCTTCATAAAAAACTATTTGAGTGCTTCGTGCTTCTGTTTCTTCAATATCCTGAAAGAGCCTAAAATATTGGTATTTCTACTTAAAGTATTATTAAGTATTTATACTTAAAGAATTTGAAAAATTCATTAGTGAATCCATCTGGACCTGGGCTTTTTTTTTTAGTTTCTGTTTGTTTGTTTGTTTGTTTTTGCTTTCGGCTTTCTTTTTTGGAAGACTTTTGATTACCATTTTAATTTTGTCAGTAGTGATAGGTCTGTTTACATATGCTAGATCATCCTGATTCAACAGTGGAATATTATAAGAGTTCTAGATTTTTTTTTCCATTTCTTCCAGGTTCTCATGTTCAGTGGCATAGTTTCCCAAAGTAGTCTTTGATTACTCTTTGAATTGCCCTTTGTAGTATCGGTCATGAACTCCCCTTTTCATTTCTAATATGGTTTATAAAGTTTCTCTTTCTCCCATTCTTTCTGAGTTTTTTTAGTGGTTTATCAATCTTGTTGACTTTTTCAAAGAACTTTTGCTTTTGTTGATCTTCCAATTTTTTTTAATTTCCACTTTATTGATTCTGCTCAAAGCTTTGTTATTTCCTTCTGCCTACCTATTCTGAGCTCATTTTGTTGATCATTTTCTAATTTTACAAGATATGTCATTAAGTAATTTATGTAGACCCCTTATTCTTTCCTCTACATGTGCTTGCAAAGCCATAAAATTTCCTCTTAGTACCGCTTTTGCTGTTTCCCACAAATTCTGATAATTTGTGTCTTCATTTCCATTTGTTTCCAAGAATGTTTTGATTTCCTATTTGATTTTATCCCTGACCCACTGGATGTTAAGTAGTGAGCTCTTTAATTTCCAGGTGTTAAAATTTTTCTTCTGTATCCTTCTATAGTTCACTTCTAATTTCAGTGCCTTGTGATCTGAGAAGGTAATCAATATAATTTTTATCCTCTTGATTTTATGGAGATATGTTTTATTGACCATCATGTGTTCTAACCCATGTGCATTGGAGAAGAATGTGTGCCCAGTTTTCTGGGGCTGACTTGCCCAAATATATATTCTAATATATTCTTGATTGGGTTCAGCCTGGTTGACCTATCAAGGGTTAATAGGGAAGTGTTCAAGTCTCCTACTTATCCTATTGCTATTGATGTCTCCTTTTAGATTTTTCAACAATTGTATTAAATATTTTGCTGGTTCTGGTATATGTTTACAAGTGTGATTTTTCCTGTTGTACAGATCCCTTTATTATTACAAAATGGCCATCTTTGTTTCTTTTTTTTTTTTTTTTTTTTTTTGGTTTTTGGGCCACACCCTGTGACGCTCAGGGGTTACTCCTGGCTATGCACTCAGAAGTTGCTTCTGGCTTCTTGGGGGACCATATGGGACGCCGGGGGATCGAACCGCGGTCCGTCCTAGGCTAGCGCAGGCAAGGCAGGCACCTTACCTCCAGCGCCACCGCCCTTTGTTTCTTTTCTTAGTGTCTTTATTTAAATACCTTGATTACAAATATGATTGTAGTTGGCTTTCAGTCATGTAAAGAACACCCCCCCCCTTCATCAGTACAACATTTCCACCACCATATCCCAAATCTCCCTCCTCACACCCCGCCTGTTCTTGAGACAGGCTTTCTACTTCCCTCATTCATTCACATTTTTATGATAGTTGTCAGTGTATTTATTTCTCTAATTGCACTCACAACTCTTTGTGGTGAGCTTCATATCATGAGCTGTACCTTCCAGCCCTCATCTCTTTTGTCTCTAAGAATTATTGCAAAGATATCTTTTATTTTTCTTAAAACCCAATGATGAGTGAGACTATTGTCTCACAGAGAGAGACTCTCTCCATCTGACTTATTTCACTCAGCATAATAGATTCCATGTACATCCATGTATAAGAAAATTTCATGACTTCATTTCTCCTGAAGCTGCATAATATCACATTGTTTATATGTACCATGGTTTCTTTAGCCATTTATCCCATCTTTGTTTCTTATAACTTCTCTGAGTCTAAAGTTTGTGTCATCTGATATTAATATGGCTCCAGCTTTTTTAAGAAAGTTGTTCGCTTGGATAATTTTCCTCAAACCTTTAATTTTGAGTCTATGTTTGTTCTGACTATACAGATATGTTTCTTGTAGGCAGAGAATGGCATATTCAGCTTTTTGATCTATTTTTGCCATTCTGTGTCTCTTAACTGGTCACCTTGACTTGTTTCTTTTATTGTTTGAAATACAGTTTCCTGTGTCACGTAGTTCTATGCTACTTACAATATTTTTCATTAAAATAAGAACTTCTGCAAGGTCCCTGGAAAAGAGAATGAAAATATATGTACCCCTGAAGATGTAGTTTGAAAATCCTCTGAGTATCTCAGAGCTAAATAGCTTGACAGTCTAGGATGTGAATTACATCTCAACTGTGGGTATAGAATGTGCATTTTCTCAGGAAATCAGCTAAATATGCATGTTAGCTCCTTTTCTGTGTTTTTTTTTCCTCCTATTTATTAACTAGATAATATTGTATATAGTCAAATTTATTCTGGCCCCAGGAAAAATTTCATTATACCCAATAGTTTAATTTAAATATAAAAGCAACTTAATACATGTATCTTCAATATAATCTTATAATTATGCAGAAATCTTTTTATATTTTTAATATAATATTTATTTTAATCATAGTGGCTTACATATCATTGATGATAATATTTTAGGTACATATTAATATAAAAAAAGTTCCCAATCTCATTGTCCTCCCTCCAACTCCGCTCCCATCCCACCTCACATATCCCTCACCCCCGGGGCTGCTAGAATAAGTGGCCCCCTCTGTGCCTAGCATACTACTTAGAGGTCCTACACCTGTTTGATCTTGATACCTCGCTTATTTCCAGCTCTAATTGGGAGGCAGGAATAGATAGTTCAAGTTATGTGGTTTTGTTTGAAAAAATAAAGATACTAAACTGGGGGAAAAATCAAATATGCCGAAAATGGGTGGAGTCCTTCTGGAGGCTCTCATCCTAGATTTGAGAGACGAAGAGGAAAAGGAGGGTGAAACACCACAACAGTACAAAAAGAAGTGTCAAGTAAAATATCCAGTGAGCACTCCAACAATAAAGATAAGCACCGCATAAAGGCCATGGTCTTGAGATTAAAAAAAAAAAAAAAAAAAACATGGCAGAGCACATAAAGAAGAAAAGAAAAGAAGAAAAAAAACAAATATAAATAGAGACAACAACTTCAATAACCGCACCAAAACAAAGAAATTGACAAAAACTAGATAAATAACTAAAAAAGAAAATTGTTTTGTGTTTTTTTTTTTTGCCTTTTATTCTTTTTTCTTCCCTCCTGCACAGGCACAATAAATAATGGGGTAATTTGGAAAGGAATTCCCTCGGCCTAAGAGATACAGGGTTTCTCCGCCCTTGAACTAGATTGTCATGGGATTAACTATAGACTCCTGTCAGGTTCATTTACTCTCCTCTTGGTGATTTTGTGGTGTATGGAAGACTTCTGCTCCATCCTGGGTGATAAAATCAGACCTCTGTATCTAGAGATCTCCGTGTCTGCACAGGTCAGGGATTGAAACTTTTGATGAAGTCTTTCTTTGTGGTTCTAGAAGTTCTGTTCCCTCAGTGTCATTTTAATCCTTCTTCTGTGGTTGGTAGTCTTGGTCTTTGCACTGATCCTAGGATGGGGCCTGGGATAGCGCCTTTCGTTATGTTTCCAGAAGATCCATTCCATTGCAAATGTCTCAGACAGACCTCTGGAACTAGAGGTCATGGTTGTTGTGCAGGTCATAGCTCAATCCCTAGACTAGGCCTTTTTTATTGGTCCCAGGATACATACAGTCAGGTCATGGTTCTATCAGCCAGTCATCTCTAAATTGCGATCTTGGCATTTGGACAGACCAAACGGTGACAAGTCTTATGATTTTGTCTTATCGTTAGCTGGTGAGGTAGGATAACCTGCTCTTAGGTCAAGTTGTTCCCAGTTTCCTCGTTGTCAGGATATCATATTAGAGCTGGCACTTGTTGATGTCTGAGCAGTATTAACGATGTCCCGAATGGGATTTGTTTCTTGTGGATGTTGTAAAGAACTGTGTCATTTCTATGTCTGTGATCCAGAATTCAAGGCTGGACAGTTGGTGTCTAATCACCTGGGGTCTAAGTTGGGTCCACATGACATATTTTTAAGATGGGAGATGCCCCTGTATTGTAAACAAGTATGAGTTCTTATCCCTAGTAGTTAAGAGCTCCTTTTTATACCTAAGATTTCCTCTTTTTTTAGTGTGCCTTTGCAGGGAGAAATAGTGCCAGTGCATTTGAGAGTGGAAAGAGAAGAAAACAAAAATAGGCCACACACCCAAAAAAGATAAAAATAGAAATAAAAATATATGTGCTCACGTATACATATAAAAAGAAAAAAGACTTAAAAAATGAGGTAAAAATGTAATTAAAGGAGCAAAGTGATGCAAGAGACTACATTAGGGGAAATGCAGGTAAAGAGGTAGTGTAATACAGGTCTTATACTTATGATGAAAGTATAAGTTTCCCCATTGTCTTTTGAGGTTTTCTTGTGGTGTGTGGGTTCCTGGGTGCCTTTTCATCACACAACCTGACCCTCGAGAATGGCAAAAGCTTTGTGGCAGGGAGGTCTTGAGAGGAGTTCTTGCATTGGGGATACTTTTAGCGCTAAGTCCGGTTTCAAGTGACAGTCCAAGTTAGGAAGGGTTGGTAAGGAGGACTGTGCATCATAAGTCAGCAGGGGAGGAGGTTGCCTTTTCTTGCAGAGGACGAGGTGTGGGTTTGACTGGTTGTCCTTTCGCTTGGGTGCTGGGTATTTTTTCGTTGGGATAGGAGATCAGTCTTGATGCCTAATGTAGTAAGAACTGAGTGTGAAGAGTTTTAATGAGGTGGGAAATCTAGATGTGATTGAGGGGTGAAGGGATAGTCAGATTTCCAAAGGGGGGAAAGGGAAAAGTATATGGATGGGGCAGGAGAGAAGAAAAGAGAAAATAAATTGAAAAGAAAAGGAGAGGAAAATAAAAGGAAGTAGTGCGAAGAGAGGAGAAAAGAGCAAGGGAATGCTAGTTTGCTTGAATGTGTTCGATGAGTAGGGCCTGTAGTATAAGTCTGTAGGTCACAGTTGCTGCTTTGGTGGTCTGGCTGGTCACGTGTTTCAGGTCCTAAGAGAAGGTATAACCTAAAGATAAAGGGTATGTTAAAGAGTTTTCTCGGGGCATTCTCGTAGTGCAGGCTGGGTATGGTATCTCGTGTGTCTGAGCCCCGAGATGCCATCTTAGTTTGTCCACCCTTTGTATCCAAGAATGCCTGTGGACAGAAAAACTGAGAGGTTATTTTAAATATAGTAAGATTAAGGCATTAAAACACATTGCTATGAAATGCTTCCATTGAAGTCAGTAATTTCCCATGATATTCTTTACCTGTGATCCTGTATAAGATCCCTAAGGGATTATTGTGGGCCTTTGTAGTAGAAGACTGATTACATACCTGTTCTCTCTATGCTGCTGTTTCTGCTATTGCTGGCTTCTTTGTGGTAGAAATTTTAAAGCTATTCTTGGCAAGAAACATTTTACTAGTGTCTCAATAGCCAAAGATTTCTTATGGAATAAAGAATATTTGTCGCCTGGTACTAGGATAAATTAAATAAAAATCAACAGAAGTCTTGTACTCTGTTGGTAAACTTTTATTATCTCAGATTCATGTTTCTGTAGTCAATATTGAATCATATTTACCTTATTGCATCAAGCAAAGACTTGCATAATTATAGTCATGAGTTGATTTCTGTTGCATAAATGAATGAGAAAGTAGTGAATGAGTGAATGGATAGCATACTTAAAAAATGAATATTATGTCAGAAAAAAACCTGTTTTCTTATCCTCATTTTATCTAATTTTAGTCAACATCAGAGAATTTTTCTTTCTTTTTTCATTGGTAACTAGGCAACCTGTTATTTTGAATCACTTAGTACAGGCTTTGCACACTATGAATGCACAATAAATCCATTTTGATTAATGAGAGATTTACAAGAACATCAGTGAATACTGCTTCTAATCCTACTGAAAGGAAAATAGATGGTATGTGATAAAAGCCACAATCAATACTGCCATGCTAGGAAAGTGTATGTCTTGGTTACCTCTCTATTCAGCTTGCTGATATGTCTATTGGACTGTGGTCAACCTGAAGAGAAAGTACCATTTGCTGAATAATCCTCCACATCCCTAAAGCCTCCCCAACATCTGAAATAATGACTAGTGTGTGAATATGTAATTATTTTATAATTTATAATCCAATATATTTGAAATGGTGAAACTTCCTTAATGCTGATGCCAAAAATTTGAAATGAAATTAATTGAATGGACTAGGACTAATATTTATCTCTACTAACAGGTAAGTATTGTCAACATGGTGTCTTGGGTATGTTTAACTCATTTAAGAGAGCAAACTCTTTTTCAGTCTGCTGAAAGCATTCTTTTACATACAAATACTGTCCATGCTGATAAGAACCATTTTTTTTTATCAAATAGCAATAGCTTATTTGGCATTTGCTCTGTGCTCAGTGTTGTCTTAGTCATTTATTTGAATTCTGCATGATAAATCTCCAACTTGAATGGTGAAGGTCAAAGCGAAAACTATGGCAAGGGCCTCTTGTTAAATACTTATAAATTAACTAACTTCTGAAGCCATTTTACCAGTTTACCAAAGGAAAAATGTAGCCATCGTTTTTTTTTTTGTTTGTTTTTTGTTTTGTTCAAATTGGTATGTTTGTTGTATTTGGAAAATTCTATCATAAAAAAACACTATGCTTTCCCTCATTCCAATAAACTTTCCTAATATTCTTCATAGCATTATAGAATAAGAGTTTTCTTTTTAATGTACCAAACTCTTGGTAAAGGGATCATCAGTGAATACAGACACTTTAAATGATGTTTTTGTATGATGCCTGGTGGATCAACATCACCTATAATGTTTAACATCTGTAATAGGAAGGTAAACATTCATTCATAAATTCATGCACCAGATTTGAGTGCTGCATCTTATTTCCTTTGTCTATTCAAGTCTCCTCTAACTTCAGATTTTTTCTACACTGTCTCACACTCGCAACAGATGGCTTCATATTTTAAATCTATTAGATGGAATTTTGTTACTGTCCTCTATCGTCTATATAATTTTTCAATCTATGTTAGTCATACTTTCATTCCTCACTGATCTGAAGAAATGTGCTGCCTAAATGTAAAAAGGACACTGATATTACAAAATCCAAAGAACATTTTTCCTTCCTCTCTTTTAGTTATTCTTTTAACAGTATTTAATAGGTTAGTATTTTCTCCCTCTTGACACTTTTTCCCTCTTGCTGTCCAAAAATAATTTTTCTCTCTCCCGATATTCTATTTGATATTTTTCTTCACGACTTTGAAAGTTGAAAATTTGGGGCCGGGCGGTGGCGCTCGAGGTAAGGTGCCTGCCTTGCCTGCGCTAGCCTAGGACGGACCGCGGTTCGATCCCTCGGCATCCCATATGGTCCCCCACAAAGCCAGGAGCAACTTCTGAGCGCATAGCCAGGAGTAACCCCTGAGCGTCACAGGGTGTGGCCCAAAAACCAAAAAAAAAAAAAAAAAGAAAGTTGAAAATTTCTTATTTCAATGTCTTCCCCATTTTTTCTTCCAAAATTATCTCACTGGTAATTTAGCTTCTATTATAATAAAAATATGATTCCTAAACATTTCTCTCTAGTTAAGATGTCTGAACTCCATGGTCATTCATCATCAATTTCATCATCCACCCATTCATCCATCTGTCACCCATTCACACTCCCAAACATTCATCTACTATATTTATCTATATATCATGAAGAATTTTTATTGTAACCTCTAAATTAGGCATCTTTCTTACATACTTGTCTTGCATGCAATATTTATCCATTATCTGAATAAATTACATATTTATATGAAAAAGAATTTTAGTCATTCAAATATTAAGTTCTTTAGCAGCTGAAGCTTTTAATACATAATTGAAAAATAATATAAAGAAAAAGTAATATTTAAGATATTTTTCATATACCTGTTATCACTTTTTTTACATTTTTCTTCTCATGTATACTATTAAACATATCAGATACATCTACCATTCAAGAATTAGATTAATATTTTTGTATATAAGATGTCATCAGTTTAATATCATACCAAAACTATTAGTTCTGTAGATACTTTTACACTCTTAATTAACTTTAGCAAAATTAACTACAACTAACTATAGTCATGCAATACATATACAATGAATAAATTGATGTAAATATTAACTAATATACTCTATTCTAGATTTTAATCTATATATTTTATTTTATTTATTTTTAGATTTTAAAAAAATTATCTACAAAATTACTTATTTTTATAAAAAGCTTATTCTTAGGTATTATTCTGGTTATTAACTGACAAGGTTTGTATATTTTAGAAAAATGGAAAATTTTGAGTAATTGTGTTATTTAATCTGAGCCAGTGATTATTGCACAAAATATTTCCAGGGCATTTATTATCTTCATCACATTTATCATCATATCTCCTATCATAATTATGTAAATTAAATCAGACTATATTAATATCTTATTGAAAGTAATAGGAGTTCTAAAGCAAATCTGGTACTGAAAATTCACTGTCACAATTAGTATTTTATCTTTAACTCTTCCCCATGCTCCACCAAATTGTACTGTTTGGAACTTTCTTTTCTCAAGTTTATTAATTATTTTGTTTCGTGATGATTTATTGCTTTTTCCAGGTCCTGTAGGTATATAAGACAGAAAAGGAAGAAACACTTAAACATCAAATAATAAAATTTTACCTACAGTGTATTGCTACTTAATAGCTTAAAGTATTCCAGTCATCAACCCTTAAACAAACCATCATTACATCCAGATTTATGTAATTTACCACCAAACTTGGCCATGTTTATTTTCAGTGGAAGATCCTATACGGCTATTTATACACAGATCTCAGGGAAGAAACTGCAGGTGTCTTGATTACATGGGTTTTCATTTGCTTGAAATTTCTATTCAATCACTCAAAGTATTGCCTGATAGTAATCTAGTGTCATCTGTGTCTTTTATCTGTGAATGGAGGAAATTAAAAGAGAATATTAAAATACTGACAGCTTTGTCATAAACAAATTAAGATTAGGGAACTAAATATCACTATTAAAAATGTAAAAGTAGGCATTGTTACAGTTAAGTGTGAGATACATATCATTTCTTTCTTGCTTTCTTTGATTTCTTTTTGAGCTATACCTGCTGGTGCTCAGAAATTACTTCTGGTGGGCTTAGGGGACCATACAAGTTTCTGGGATCAAAACCATGTTGGCCATGTGTAAGGCCAATGCCTCACCTATTATACATCTCTCCAGCCCCACATATCAAAATTTATATTTTTTTAAATTTGTATTGAGACCAATGTGAATTACAAGTCTTTAACAGTCTTTTACATAAACAGAGTGAATTAGGGCAATTCCTACCAAAAGTAATGAACTCCCTCCGCAAATATTCTCAGCATGCATCCCATACCTCCATCCTTATTCCCCTGGACTGCTAGTGTAGCACATCCCTTTTGTTTATAGCTTGTTGAGGTGCGGGTCTCTTGATTCCATTGTATTAGGTTTGAGTTGGGTATTTAAGACTGATCAATTCTTATTTCCAATCAATGCTCATAAGACCATTTTCCCCCTAGAACTATCCACTTTTTTTTTCTCAGTTTGTAAGAAGACATGGAAATATAAGGCAGAGGCCAGAGCAATGGCACAGTGGTAGGGCATTTGTGGCTGACCTGAGGTGGACTGCGGTTCAATCCCCAGCATCCTATATTGTCCCCAAAGCCAGGAGCAATTTCTTAGCATATAGCCAGGAGTAACCCTGAATGTCACCGGGTTTGGCCCCCCAAAAACATTTTTTTAAATATGAGGCAGAACAAGATGATTCATGTTCTATGGTTCTTATTAGAAAGAAAAAAGAAAAGCAGGTGGGAAACCCTGTCTAGAAACTTATAAATATGAATTTAAAAAACAAGAGGGGAGCAGGTATAATGAAGGTGTTTTTTGTTTGTTTGTTTGTTTGTTTTTTGCATAGGCACAACAAGTATTGGGGAAATTAGAAAAGAAAACCCTTGGCCTATGAGATAAAGGATGTCTCCACCATTAAAGTATACTGTCATGAGCCCAACTACAGGCTCCCGACCTGTTTATTGTTAAATCCCAAAGTCTTTCTTTGTGATGCCAGGAAATGTTCAGCTTGATTGTGGTTGTCAAAGTCAGTCCTCTGTAATTGGAGGTCTTGGTTTTTTTTTAGATCCTAGGATGAAGTCTAGGATAAAGTCTTTCTTTGTGGTTCCAGAAGTTCTGCTCAGTCACAGTTGTTGTAATCAGTCTTCTGTATTTAGTGATTTTAGTTTTTGTACAGATCAAAGGATAAAGTGTCTTCTGATTTCATTTCAACATTAGGTGATGAGACAGGGCAACCTGCCCTTAGATAAAGTTGTTGCTCTTTCTTCATTGAGAGGGTGTCCTATGAACCTAATCTGGGCCAGTACCTGAGTGGTATTAGGGACTATCCTGGGGGAAGTTTAATTTCTGGTGATGCTGCAAGGAACATGCCAGTTCTAAGGTTGGGATATGGGGTTCAGGGTTGGATAGTCAATGTTTGATCAAATGAGGTCTAATTTGAGTTCCCATAATATATGTTCAGGGTGTAAGATGCCCCTGTATTATAAAATTTATGGGTTCTTATACCTATTAGATAAGAACTTGTTTCTCTACATAAGATTTCCCCCATTTTAATGTGCCTATGCAAAAAGGAACAATGCCATATTACATTGTTGGTGAATTTTGGGTTAAACATGACACACTTTGCTCCATCTAGGATTTTTTGCTCCTTTTTCAAAAATTAGGTGATTGTATGTCAGTGGAACATTCTCAGAGAATTCAAGCCTATTCCACTGATCTGAGGGCCTATCTTTATTCCAATACCATGCTGTTTTGATAACTATTGCTTTGTAGTAAAGTTTAAAGTTGGGGAAAGTAATTCCTCTCATATTCTTTTTCCCAGTGATTGCTTTAGACATTCTAGGGTGTTTATTGTTCCAAATAAATTTCAAAAGTGCCTGATCCACTTCTTTGAAGAATGTCACAGGTATCTTTAGAGGGACCACATTAAATCTGTACAATGCCTTGAGGAGTATTGCCATTATAATGATGTTAATTCTGCCAATCCATGAGCACTGTATGTGTTTCCATTTCCGCTTGTCCTCTTATTTCTTAGAGCAGAGTTTTATAGTTTTCTTTGTATAGGTCCTTCATTTTTTACTCAAGTTGATTCCAAGATATTTGAGTTTGTGTGGCACTATTGTGAATGGGGTTGTTTTCTTAATGTCCATTTCTTCCTTATTACTATTGGTGTATAGAAAGGCCATTGATTTTTGTGTGTTAATTTTGTAGCCTGCCACCTTGCTATATGAGTCTATTGTTTCTAGAAGCTTTTTGGTAGAGTCTTTAGAGTTTTCTAGGTAGAATAACATGTCATCTGCAAACAGCGAGAGCTTGACTTCTTCCTTTCCTATCTGGATTACCTTGATATCTTTTTCTCGCCTAATCACTACAGCAAGTACTTCCAGTGGTATGTTGAATAAGAGTGGTGAGAGAGGACAGCTTTGTCTTCTGCCAGAATTTAGAGGAAAGGCTTTTAGTTTTTCTCCATTGAGGACAATATTTGCCTCTGGCTTGTGGTAGATGGCCTTAAATATATTGAGAATGGTTCCTTCCATTCCCATCTTGCTGAGAGTTTTGATCAAGAATGGGTGTTGGACCTTATCGAATGCTTTCTCTGCTTATATTGATCTGATCATGTGAATTCTATTTTTCCTGTAGTTGATGCTGTGTATTATGTTGATAGATTTATGGATGTTAAACCATCCTTGCATTCCTGGGATGAAACCTAATTGATCTTAGTGGATGATATTCTTAATGAGGCATTGAATTCTATTTGCCAGGACTTTGTTGAGGATATTTGCATCTGTATTCATCAGCGATATTGATCTGTAATTTTCTTTTTTGGGAGCATCTCTATCTGGTTTAGGTATCAAGGTTATGTTGCTTCATAAATGCTATTTGGAAGTGTTTCTGTTTTTTCAATTTTATGAAAGAGTCTTGCCAAGATTGGTAGTAGTTCCTCTTGAAAGGTTTGAAAGAATTCATTAGTAAATCATTCTGGGCCTGAACTTTTGTTTTTGGGCAGACATTTGATTATTGTCTTAATTTCCTCAATAATGATGGGTGTGTTTAGATATGCTACATCCTCTTCATTCAACCATGGAAGATTATAAGAGTCCAAAAATTTATCCATTTCTTCCAGACTTTCAATTTTATTGGCATAGAGTTTCTCAAAGTAGTTTCTGATTACCCTTTAGATCTCTATCATATCAGTAGTTATCTCTCCTATTTCATTCCTAATACGAGTTATCAATTTTCTCTCTCTCTTTGTTAGATTTGCCAGTGGTCTATCAATCTTGTTTATTTTTTTTAAAGAATCAACTTCTGCGTTTGTTGATCTTTTGGATTGTTTTTTGGGTTTCCACTTCATTGATTTCTGCTCTCAGCTTTGTTATTTCCTTCTGTCTCCCTATATTTGGGTCCTTTTGTTGAGTACTTTCTAATTCTATGAGCTGTGTCATTAAGCTATTCAGGTATGGCCCTTCTTCTTTCCTGATGTGTGCTTGCAAACCTATAAATTTTACTCTCAATACCACTTTTGCTGTGTCCCATAGATTCTGATAGTTTGTGTCTCCATTCTCATTTGTTTTCAGGAAGGTTTTGATTTCCTCTTTGATTTCATTTTGACTCAGTGGTTATTGAGTATTAGGCTGTTTAACTTCCAGGTATTAAAGTTTTTCTTCTGTCCTTTTGTAGTTCACATATAATTTCAGGGCCTTGTGGTCAGCGAAGTTAGCCTGCAAAATTCCTATCCTCTTGTTATTATGGAGGTATGTTTTGTGTGCTAGCATGTAGTCTATCCTGGAGAATGTCCCATGTACGCTAGAGAAGAATGTGTATTCAGGCTTCTGGGGGTGGAGTGTCCTGTATATATCTACTAGGCCTCTTTCTTCCATTTCTCTTTTCAGGTCTAGTATATTCTTGTTGGGTTTCAGTCTGGTTGACCTGTCAAGTGTTGACAATGCTGTGTTGAGGTCTCCCATAATTATTGTGTTGTTATTGATATTATTTTTCAGATTTGTCAACAATTGTATTAAATATTTTTCTGGCACCTCATTCGGTGCATATATGTTTAGGAGAGTGATTTCTTCCTGCTGTACGTATCCCTTGATTAATACAAAATGTCTATTTTTGTCCCTTATAACTTTACTAAGTATAAAGTTTGCATCATCTGATATTAGTATGGCCACTTCAGCTTTTTTATGGATGTTATTTGCTTAGATGATTTTCCTCCATTCTTTTATTTTGAGTCTATGTTTGTTCTGACTATTCAGGTGTGTTTCTTGTAGGCAGCAGAAGGTTGGATTGAGTTTTTTTGATCAATTTAGCCACTCTGTGTCTCTTAATTGGTGCATTTAGTCCATTGACATTGAGAGAAAGAATTGTCCTGGGATTTAATGCCATCTTTATATCAAAGTTTGGTGTGTCTGTTGGTAAGTTTTTCTTTTAAGAATGGTTTTGAGTCTGTAAAGTTTCTGAGCTTTTGTTAGTCTATGAAACCATGTATTGTTCCTTCAACCCTGAAAGTGAGTTTTGCTGGGTGCAGTGTTCTAGGTGAAGCATTTATTTTATTGAGTTTTGTCACTATGTCCCACCAGTGCCTTCTGGCCTTGAGTGTTTTTGGTGACAGGTCTGCAGTAAATCTCAAGGATGTTCCCTTGAATGTAATTTCTCTTTTCGATCTTACTGCTTTCAGAATTCTGTCTCTATCTGTAGGCTTCATCATTGTGACTAGGATGTGTCTTGGGCTGTTTTTTCTGGGGTCTCTTTTAGTTGGTACTCTTTGGGCATGCAGGATTTGATCAAATGTATTCTTTAGCTCTGGTAGTTTCTCTTTAATGATGTTCTTAACCATTGATTCTTCCTGGAGATTTTCTTCCTGGGTCTCTGGGACTCCAATGATTCTTAAGTTATTTCTGTTGATCTTATCATAGACTTCTATTTTCATCTGTTCCCATTCTTTGAGTAATATTTCCATTGTTTGATCATTTGCTTTAAGGCTTTTTTTCCAATTTCTTCTGCTGTATGGAGTTGTTATTCATCTCATCTTCCAGTGTACTAATTCTATCCTCAGCTGCTGTTAATCCATGGGAAAGCTCAATCATATTTTTCTTCAATTCATCTACTGAGTTTTTCAGACCTGTTATTTGACATGAAATTTCAGTTTGGAGTTTTCTGATCTCTATCTTCACATTCTCTTGATTCTTATTAGTGTTCTCTTCTATACTTTCTTTGAGTTATCTGAACATCTTCCATATTGCAACTCTAAACTCCTTATCTGAGAGACTGACTAGTTGGTTGGTCATGTTCAAGTCATCAGAGTTGCCATCTTCATTCTCTATGTCTGGTTCTGGTCTGCATTGTTTCTCCATTTTTACACTTGTATTTTTGGTTTTTCTACGTGTTGTGGTTGTATTCGATTGGCTAAATGATGTGCACGGCTGGGAAGCGGAGCGGCCATGCTCCTCTGGTTCCACCCTTCCTGGGCTTGTAAACTCACCTCCAGGGAAGGCTCCACGGAAGTTGAGCTGTCCGCAGATGAGCCACACACAGGATAAAATCAGGCTGAAAATAGAGCACAGCACAAAAGACAGGCAGATAGGGATGCTGTCATCTGAGTTCCACAGTGTTCAGTGGTTTCCCCTTTCTGGGCGTGTAAGCTCATCTCCAGCGAAGCTCTAGGGAAGATGAGCCATCTGCAGATGAGCCACTCACAGGATGAAATCAGGCCAAAAATGGAGCACAGCACAGAAGACAGGCAGATGGGGTGCTGGCATCTGAGTTCCACAGAGTTCAGTGGCTTCCCCTTTCTGGGCATGGAAGCTCATCTCCAGGGAAGCTCTAGGGAAGATTAGCCATCTGCAGATAAACCACTCACAGGATAAAATCAGGCCAAAAATGGAGCACAGCACAGAAGACAGGCAAATAGGAATGCTGGCATTTGAGTTCCAGCAGAGTTCCTCAATTCTGTCTCTCACTCTGAAGCAGGCAGGATCACTGGCAGGAATGCTGATGAAATCCAGTCTCATGCAGCTGGAAACCTCATGGCCCAAGATGGCTTCTGTGCCCTTCTGACTCCCAGCAGAAACCAGCAGGAATCAGTGTGTATATGTCCTGACCCACCTCTGAAGCAGGCAGGATCACCAGCAGAAACGCTGATGATATCCAATCTCAGGCAGCTGGAAACCGCATGGCCCAAGATGGCTTCTGTGCCCTACTGACTCCCAGCAGAAACCAGCAGGCATCAGTGTGTGTATGTCCCGACATACCTCTGAAGCAGGCAGGAATGCTGATGAAATCCAGTCTCAGGCAGCTGGAAACTGTATGGCCCAAGATGGCTTCTGTGCCCTTCTGACTCCCAGCAAAAACCAGCAGGAATCCAGCTTTTATTTTCTAAAGAAGAAATTAAGGATACTCTACATGATCATTGCATTAGGTGCTAATCTACTATCCCCATTTCCTCAACAGTGTTAAGCAATGAAAGATGTTATAATACTCTTATTTTGGATTATTTTATAATTATGATGCTTTTCTGAGTAAGTGATATAAAATAAACATGAATTTTAAGATAATTAAATGCTCATTAATTAATTAATGCTCATTGCTGATACTGCATAGTTTAAGACTAGTAAGTTCTTATTATTTGAGAATTAATTCATGTTTCCTATTTAGTTAATTTGTAATGCAAGCTTTTTGACAAGTAATATTATTGTTTTATAATAAAGTTCAAGACTAGGGATGTGGTTAATGTGTAGAACACTGCTTTACATTGAGACCTTGAGCTCAATTCTTGGCACTGCAAATAAATATAACCATACAAAATAAAAAGTAAAATTGATAGATTATTAAAATAAATAAGTTAAATTATTATAGATGGACATTTAATTTCTTTGTTAAATTCTGAGTATTAGAAATTTGATTTCACCAATATTTTATAGACTAATAGATATTAGTGAATTATCTAAAATACTTTATGATATATGAAATACATATAATATATATAACATATATTATATATAATTATATGATTATCTGTGAAGCTTTGCATACTTCCTTCAAACCTGAAAGTAAGTCTGATTGGTGCAGTATTCTAGGTGAAGCATTCATTTCATTGACTTTATCATTATATCCCACCACTGACTTCTGGCCTTGAAGGTTTCTTGTGACAGGTATGCTCCAAATCTAAAGGATGCCTCTTTGAATGTAATTTCCCTTTTTGATCTTGCTGCTTTCAGTATTCTATCCCTATTTTTGAGATTCAATATTGTGACAAGAATGTGGTGCTTTTCTTTGGGTCTCTTCTAGTTGGTACTCTTTGAGCATGCAGAATTTAGTTGCGTGCAGTATTTATTTCTGGGAATTTCTCTGCAGTGATGTTCTTGACTGTTGATTCTTACTGGGAATTTTCTTCCTGGGTGGGGGTCTCCAATGGTTCTTATGTTGTTTTTGTTGAGTTTATCAAAGACTTCTATTTCCATCTGCTTTCATTTTTGAGTATTTATTTTATTGTATGATAATTTGTTTTAAGGCTTTTTTTCCAGTCTCTTCTGTTGTATGTATTTGTTATTCATCTCATCTTTTAGCTCATTGATTCTTTTCTCAGATGCTGTTACTCTGTTGGAGAGGCTTTTTATTGAGGTTTTCATTTAATCTACTGAGTTTTTCAGGCCTATTATTTAAGTTTGGAGTTTTCTGATTTCTATCTTTGTTGTTTCTTCAGCTCTATCTATGCTTTCTTTAATTGCTATGATCATCCTTTATATTTCTTCTCTAAACTCCTTATCTGAGAGGATAGCTAGGTGATTGGCTCTTCTCTGGTCATCAGAGCTGCCATATTTATTCTTTATGTATGGAGTTGGCCTGCGTTGTTTATTTCACCACTGTCTCACTTGTAGTGTGAATTTTTCTATGCATAATGGTGGAATTCATTGGCTAGAAGGTATCCACACTCCTCTCGCATGACCCTTTGTGGGCAGGAACAACCTACCTTACTGGTGAATCTTAATGGGATTAAATTTGCTGGGTTGTACCTCTGAAGTCTCACTCGGGAAATCAGGAAGCCAAGTATGGAGAAATGCAGAGGCCTTTTATAAGCTCATGGCAGAAATATTTGCACCACCCTTGTGAGCAGGGACAACTAACCTTGCTGGTGAGCCTTGATGGGATTAAGTTCACTGGGGTGTTCCTCTGTAGCCTCTCGCAGGAATTTAGGAAGCCAAGTATGGAGGAATGCAGAGGTCCTTTATAAGCCCATAGCAGGAGTTTTGTAACATATGATTATTTTTAAATTGAGCTCTTACTCCTACTGTAATGAATCTGTATTAATGAGTCCACAATAATGATAGTGTATTGTACAAATGTGCAGTGTCTGCTATAAAAGAACTAACTCATAGTCTTGCTAAAGAGTAACACAGAAACAAATCATGGTCAGTGACAATATACAGGACACTGTAAGACCATATTGAAGGAAGCCACCTAATTCACCATACATATCCATATTCATTCTTAATTGATATCTCAGCATCACACTAGAATTTCTGCACAATCTCTTAGAGGATGAATCTTGACCTGAGGCAAATGAAGGCTAGGAGGATATCCAAGGTCATGAGAAGTATGTTGGCAAAGTCCTGCCTTATATTAGAGTGAATAGAAAACTTAAACAAGTGTTCCTATTTCTTTAATTTCATGAAAGATCCTAAAAAGGACTGGTAGTAATTCCTCTTGAAAGAATTCATTAGTGAATTCATCTGCAGCTGGGCTTTTGTTTTCAGAAGACTTTAGATTATTATTTTAATTTCTTAAGTAGTAATATAGAAGATGATTTTGGAAAGACTTTTAATAACCATTTTTGTTTCCTCAGTACTGGATCTATTTAGATATGGGTTTATTTAGATATGCTAGATTATCCTGGTTTAACTTGGAAGATTATGAGTCCAAGAATTTATCTATTTCTTCCAGGTACTCATGTTCCATGGCATAGAGTTTCTCAAAGTAGACTCTGATTACCCTTTGAATCTCTTCAGTATCTGTAGTGATCTTCCCCTTTTCATTTCTTTTTCAGTTTACCTTGTCTCTCACTCTCCTTTTACTTGTGAGTTTTGCTGGTGGTTTATCAATTTTTTTCAAAGAACCAACTTTTACTTTTTCTTGATTTCCACATCATTGATTTCTTCTCTAAGCTTTGCTATTGCCTTCTACTTATGTATTTTTGGTTCCATTTTTTGATCATTTTCTATTTTCACAAGGTGCATCATTAAGTTAATTATGTAAGCCCCTTTTCCATTCCCGTTTTGTGCTTACAAGGCTCCAAATTTTCCTCTTAGTACTACTTTTTTTGTGTACCACAAATTCTGATAATTTTTGCTTCATTTACATTTGTTTCCAGGAGTCTTTTGATTTCCTCTTTGAGTTAATCCTTTAGCAACTGGTTGTTCAGTAGTGAACTGTTTAATTTTTAGGTGTTAAAGTTTTTCACCTGTGTCCTTTGAAATTCACTTGTGAAGTTAACATCACCCTGACACCAAAACCAGAGATGCTGCAAAAAATAAAAACGACAGACCAATATCCCTGTTGAGCACAGCTGCAAAGATCCACAACAAAATCCTCACAAACAGGATATAACACCTCATCAAGAAGGTCATATACCACAACGAAGCAGGTTTAATATACATAAATAAATAAATATAATACACCATATTAACAAAAGGAAAAATAAAAAATATATTATCACATAAACAGATGCAGAGAAAACATATGAAAAGGTCCACTATCCATTCTTTTTTTTTTTTCACTTATAAATTGATTGATTTACTGGTTTTTGGGCCACATCCAAAGGTGTTCAGGGGTTAATCCTGGCTTCTGCACTCAGAAATTTCCCCTAGCAGACTGGGGGACCAAATGAAATGCCGGGAATCTAACCGGGTCCCTCCTGGGTCAGCTGAATGCAAGGCAAATGCCCTACCATTGTGCTATCTCTCTGGCCCCAACCAACACCCATTCTTGATAATAAAAAAAACTCTCAACAAGATGGGAATGGAAGGAATTTTTCCAACAGAGTCAAGCAATCTACCACAATGCAATGGCAAATATTATTCTCAATGGATATAAACTAAAATTCTTTCCTCTAAAAATGTTATGAGTAGGTTGCCCCCTCTCACCACTTCTATTCAAATTGTGCTGGAATTTCTTGCCTTAAAGATTAGGCAAGAGAAAGATATCAAGGGCATCCAGAGAGGAAAATAAGAAGTCAAATCTCACTGTTTGCAAATTACATAATACTATATTGAGAAAACCATACAGACTCTACCAAAAAGCATTTAGAAACAATGGATGCTTATGACAAAGTGGAAGGCTACAAATTTAACACATAAAAATCAATGGCCTTTTATACACCAATAATAATAGAGAAGAAATGGTCATTAAAACAATCCCATTCATATTAGTCTCACACAAACTCAAATACCTTGGACCCAACTTAATAAAGAGGTGAAGTACCTATACAAAGAAAACTACAAAACCCTGCTTCAAGAAATAAAGGAGATATTATGAAACATACCCTGCAAATGGATTTGGAGTATTAACATAATTAAAATGACAATAATCCCCAACGAATTTTACAGATTTAATGCAATTTCTCTAAGGATACACATGACATTGTTCAAAAAAGTGGATCAAATACTCATGAAATTCATTTAGAATAATAAACATCCAGTAATAGCTAGAGCAACCCTTAATAAAAGAATTATAGGAAGCATCACTTTTCCCAATTTTAAATAGTATTACAAAGCAACAGTCAATAAAACAGCACGGTATTGGAATAAAACCAGACCCTCTGATCAATGGGATAGACTTGAGCATTCAGAGAATGTTCCCCAAGCATGCAATCAATTAATCTTTGATATGGGGGGAATAAATGCAAATGAGCAAGGAAAGCCTGTTCAACAAGTGGTGTTCTAACAACTGTCAGCCACATACAAAAAGGTGAACACAGACCTCCATCTAACACCATGCACAAAGGTAAAATCCAAATGAATTAAAGACATTGATATCAGACCCAAAACAGTAAGATATATAGAACAACATGTAGATAAAGCACTTCATGATATTGAGACTAAAGGTATGTTCAAAGAGGAAACAGCTTTTTCCAAACAAGTGGAAGTGGAGATAAAAGCAGATGAGACTATATTATGCTGAGAAGCATCTGAACCTAAAAGATAGAATAACTAGGTTACAAAGGCAACCCAAAGAATGGGAGAAACTATTTACCTCAGCGGTCTCAAACTCAGTTTACTGGGGCCTGCAGGAGTCAAAGTCGGGGTGAGGCAGGGCTGCATAAGGGATTTTGCTTACCAAATATTCACAATAAAAAAATAGCGAGGGAGGGACTTCAGAGCATAAAAACCGGCTAACCTTTGCAAAAGCTGGATCCCTGTGTGTGACACCAGGCGGGGAAAATCCGCGAAAGTACACCGGCCCAGTGGGGCTCAGCTGTGAAAGACTGTGAGTGTGACCTGTCTATGTCTGTCTACTGTCCTCTTGCGTGAAACTCTTGCGAGTGGGGCAAAAAGAGCCTCCAGAAACCTTGCTCGCCCAGACGCCATTTTCAGGGAGGGACTTCAGACCATAAAAACCGGCTAACCTTTGCAAAAGCTGGCTCCCTGTGTGTGACACCAGGCGGGGAAAATCCGCGAAAGTACACCGGCCCAGTGGGGCTCAGCTGTGAAAGACTGTGAGTGTGACCTGTCAATGTCTGTCTACTGTCCTCTTGCGTGAAACTCTTGCGAGTGGGGCAAAAAGAGCCTCCAGAAACCTCGCTCGCCCAGACGCCATTTTCAGGGAGGGACTTCAGACCATAAAAACCGGCTAACCTTTGCAAAAGCTGGCTCCCTGTGTGTGACACCAGGCGGGGAAAATCCGCGAAAGTACACCGGCCCAGTGGGGCTCAGCTGTGAAAGACTGTGAGTGTGACCTGTCTATGTCTGTCTACTGTCCTCTTGCGTGAAACTCTTGCGAGTGGGGCAAAAAGAGGCTCCAGAAACCTCGCTCGCCCAGACGCCATTTTCAGGGAGGGACTTCAGACCATAAAAACCGGCTAACCTTTGCAAAAGCTGGCTCCCTGTGTGTGACACCAGGCGGGGAAAATCCGCAAAAGTACACCGGCCCAGTGGGGCTCAGCTGTGAAAGACTGTGAGTGTGACCTCTCTATGTCTGTCTACTGTCCTCTTGCATGAAACTCTTGCGAGTGGGGCAAAAAGAGGCTCCGCTTCGCTACGCGGCCGTGCACTCTTTCTAAGGAAAGAACTCCATTGCAACAAGAAGGAAAAATCACACTAAGAACAGCGCTATATCACAGAAGCAAACATTTCTCTCTGGACTGTCTTCTCTGTTGCATGCTCGGGCCTAAGATTTGACCCAGTGTGAGGCTTCATCCACGGAGGACTCCCCTCCCTTAGAGGCAAGTCAGCCCATCCAGAAAGGGAGGAGCCAGAGGAGTGTGCTGCCTACATCATATAGACAATGAATACCACTACAACACGTAGAAAAACCCACAATACAAGTGTGACAATGGGGAAACAACGCAGGCCAGCATCAGACATAGAGAATGAAGATGACAATTCTGAGGACCAGATAATGACTGAACAACTAATCAACCTCTCAGATAAGGACTTTAGACTAGCAATATGGAAGGTGCTCAACAGACTCCAAGAAACCATGGATCGAGTTGAACAGAACACTAATAAGAACCAAGAAAATATGAAGGCAGAAATGACAAAACTCCAAACTGAAATAACATGTCAACTAACAGGACTGAAAAAGTCAGTAAACGAAGTGAATGACAAAATGGATAAGCTCTGGGACAGGGTATCAGAAGCTGAGAATAGACTTGGTGCTGTGGAAGATGAGATACATAACAATTCCATACAGCAGGAGAGATTGGACAAAAAACTTAAAGCAAATGAGCAGACAATGGAAAAATTAGTCAAAGAATGGGAACAGACGAAAATAGAAGTCTATGATAAGATCAACAGAAACAACTTAAGAATCATTGGAGTCCCAGAGACCCAGGAAGAAAATTTCCAGGAAGAATCAATGGTCAAGAACATCATTAAAGAGAAACTTCCAGAGCTAAAGAATATATGTGATCAAATCCTGCATGCCCGAAGAGTACCAACCAAAAGAGACCCCAGAAAAACCACCCCAAGACACATCCTAGTCACAATGACACATCCCACAGATAGAGACAGAATTCTGAAAACAGCAAGATCAAAAGGGGAAATCATGTTCAAGCAAGCTTCCCTGAGATTTACAGCAGACCTGTCACCAGAAACGCTCAATGCCAGAAAGCAGTGGTGGGATATTGTGACAAGACTGAATGAAATGAATGCTTCACCCAGAATACTATACCCAGCAAAACTCACTTTCCAGTTTGATGGAAGAATACATGGTTTCACAGACAAAAAACAGCTCAGAAACTTCACAGACACAAAACCAGTCTTAAGAGAAAAACTGAAAGACCTAATCTAAGACAAGACTACCCAAAAGACACACCAAATTTTGAAATAAAGATGGCATTAAATCCCAGGACAATTCTTTCTCTCAACGTCAATGGACTAAATGCACCAGTTAAGAGACACAGAGTGGCTAAATCGATCAAAAACCTCAATCCAACCTTCTGCTGCCTACAAGAAACGCACCTGAATAGTAAGAACAAACATAGACTCAAAATAAAAGGCTGGAGAAAAGTTATCCAAGCAAATAACACCCATAAAAAAGCTGGAGTGGCCATACTAATATCAGATAATTCAAACTTTATACTCAGGAAGGTTGTAAGGGACAAAGACGGACATTTTATATTAATCAAGGGGTACGTAGAGCAGGAAGAATTCACTCTCCTAAACATATATGCATCGAATGAGGGGCCAGCAAAATATTTAATACAACTGTTGACAAATCTGAAAAATAATATCAACAACAACACAATAATTGTGGGGGACCTTAACACGGCTTTGTCAACACTGGACAGGTCAACCAGACTGAAACCCAACAAGAATATACTAGACCTGAGGAGAGAAATGGAAGAAAGAGGCCTAGTGGATATATATAGGACACTCCATCCCCAGAAACCTGGATACACATTCTTCTCCAATGTACATGGGACATTCTCCAGGATAGACTACATGCTGGCACATAAAACATACCTCCATAAGATCAAGAGGATAGAAATTTTGCAGACTACCTTCGCTGACCACAAGGCTCTGAAATTATTTGTGAACTCCAAAGGGACTCAGAAGAAACACTTTAACACCTGGAAGTTAAACAGCCTCATGCTCAATAACCAGTGGGTCCGAGATGAAATCAAGGAGGAAATAAAAAGGTTCCTGGAAACAAATGACAATAAAGACACAATCTCTCAGAACTTATGGGACACAGCAAAAGCAGTACTGAGAGGAAAATTTATAGCTTTGCAAGCACACATCAGGAAGGAAGAAGGAGCTTACCTGAGTAGCTTAATGACACAGCTAATAGAACTAGAAAATGCTCAACAAAAAGACCCAAGAATAGGAAGACAGAAGGAAATAACAAAGCTGAGAGCAGAAATCAACGAAGTGGAAACTCAAAAAACAATCCGAAAGATCAACGAAAGCAGAAGTTGGTTCTTTGAAAAAATAAACAAGATTGATAGACCACTGGCAAACCTAACAAAGAAAGAGAGAGAGAGAAACTTGATAACTCGTATCAGGAATGAAAAAGGAGAGATCACTACTGATATGACAGAGATTCAAAGGGTAATCAGAAACTACTTTGAAAAACTCTACGCCACTAAAAATGAGAACCTGGAAGAAATGGATAAATTCTTGGACTCTTATAATCTTCCACGGTTGAAGGAAGAGGATGTAGCATATCTAAACACCCCCATCACCATTGATGAAATTAAAACAGTAATCAAATGTCTGCCAAAAAACAAAAGCCCAGGTCCAGATGGATTCACTAATGAATTCTATCAAACTTTCCAAGAGGAACTACTGCCAATCTTGGCAAGACTCTTTCATGAAATTGAACAAACAGAAACACTTCCAAATAGCTTTTATGAAGCCAACATCACCTTGATACCTAAACCAGACAGAGACGCTACCAAAAAAGAAAATTACAGACCAATATCACTGATGAATGCAGATGCAAAGATCCTCAACAAAATCCTGGCAAATAGGATTCAATGCCTCGTTAAGAAGATCATCCACTACGATCAAGTAGGTTTCATCCCAGGAATGCAAGGCTGGTTTAACATCCGTAAATCTATCAACATAATACACAACATCAATAACAAGAAAAATAAAAACCACATGATCATATCAATAGATGCAGAGAAAGCATTTGATAAGGTCCAACACCCATTCTTGATCAAAACTCTCAGCAAGATGGCAATGGAGGGAACCTTTCTCAACATAGTGAAGGCCATCTACCTCAAGCCAGTGGCAAATATTATCCTCAGTGGAGAAAAACTGAAAGCCTTCCCTCTAAATTCTGGCACAAAACAAGGCTGTCCTCTCTCACCACTCCTATTCAACATAGCACTGGAAGTACTTGCTATAGCGATTAGGCAAGAAAAGGATATCAATGGAATCCAGATAGGAAAGGAAGAAGTCAAGCTCTCACTGTTTGCAGATGACATGATACTCTACTTAGAAAACCCTAAAGACTCTATCAAAAAGCTTCTAGAAACAATAGACTCATATAGCAAGGTAGCAGGCTACAAAATTAACACACAAAAATCAATGGCCTTTCTATATACCAATAGTAATAAGGATGAAATGGACATTAAGAAAACAACCCCATTCACAATAGTGCCACACAAACTCAAATATCTTGGAATCAACTTGACTAAATATGTGAAGGACCTATACAAAGAAAACTATAAAACTCTGCTCCAAGAAATAAGAGAGGACACACGGAAATGGAAACGCATACCCTGCTCATGGATTGGCAGGATTAACATCATCAAAATGTCAATACTCCCCAAGGCATTATACAGGTTTAATGCCATCCCTCTAAAGATACCCATGACATTCTTCAAAGAAGTGGATCAGACACTTTTGAAATTTATTTGGAACAATAAACACCCTCGAATAGCTAAAGCAATCATTGGGAAAAAGAATATGGGAGGAATTACTTTTCCCAACTTTAAACTGTACTACAAAGCAACAATTATCAAAACAGCATGGTATTGGAATAAGTATAGGTCCTCAGATCAGTGGAATAGGCTTGAATACTCAGAAAATGTTCCCCAGAGATACAACCATCTAATTTTTGATAAAGGAGCAGGAAAAACTAAATGGAGCAGGGAAAGCCTCTTCAACAAGTGGTGTTGGCACAATTGGATAGCCACTTGCAAAAAATTGAACTTAGACCCCCAGCTAACATCATGTACAAAGGTAAAATCCAAATGGATTAAAGACCTCGATATCAGCCCCAAAACCATAAGATATATAGAACAGCACATAGGCAAAACACTCCAGGACATTACAGGCATCTTCAAGGAGGAAACTGCACTCTCCAAGCAAGTGAAAGCAGAGATTAACAGATGGGAATATATTAAGCTGAGAAGCTTCTGCACCTCAAAGGAAATAGTGCCCAGGATACAAGAGCCACCCACTGAGGGGGAGAAACTATTCACCCAATACCCATCAGATAAGGGGCTAATCTCCAAAATATACAAGGCACTGACAGAACTTTACAAGAAAAAAAATCTAACCCCATCAAAAAATGGGGAGAAGAAATGAACAGACACTTTGACAAAGAAGAAATACGCATGGCCAAAAGACACATGAAAAAATGTTCCACATCACTAATCATCAGGGAGATGCAAATCAAAACAACGATGAGATACCACCTCACACCACAGAGAATGGCACACATCACAAAGAATGAGAATAAACAGTGTTGGCGGGGATGTGGAGAGAAAGGAACTCTTATCCACTGCTGGTGGGAATGCTGTCTAGTTCAACCTTTATGGAAAGCGATATGGAGATTCCTCCAAAAACTGGAAATCGAGCTCCCATACGATCCAGCTATACCACTCCTAGGAATATACCCTAGGAACACAAAAATACAATACAAAAACCCCTTCCTTACACCTATATTCATTGCAGCTCTATTTACCATAGCAAGACTCTGGAAACAACCAAGATGCCCTTCAACAGACGAATGGCTAAAGAAACTGTGATACATATACACAATGGAATATTATGCAGCTGTCAGGAGAGATGAAGTCATGAAATTTTCCTATACATGGATGTACATGGAATCTATTATGCTGAGTGAAATAAGTCAGAGAGAGAGAGAAAAACGCAGAATGGTCTCACTCATCTATGGGTTTTAAGAAAAATGAAAGACACCCTTGTAATAATAATTTTCAGACACAAAAGAGAAAAGAGCTGGAAGTTCCAGCTCACCTCAGGAAGCTCACCACAAAGAGTGATGAGTTTAGTTAGAGAAATAACTACATTTTGAACTGTCCTAATATTGAGAATGTATGAGGGAAATGTAGAGCCTGTTTAGGGTACAGGCAGGGGTTGGGGGGGAGGAGGGAGATTTGGGACTTGGGTGATGGGAATGTTTCACTGGTGATGGGTGGTGTTCCTTTTATGACTGAAACCCAAACACAATCATGTATGTAATCAAGGTGTTTAAATAAAAAAAAATTAAAAAAAAATAGCATTAGTAAAAAAAAAATCACAAAAAATCGCATTAAACATTTGCATACCCCGAACGGAACTGCTCAGGGTATGCGAATGTTTAATGCGATTTTTTCTTACTAATGCAATTTTTATTGCGATTATTCGGTAAGTGAATAATCGAGAATACTGCGATATTTGAAGGCCGGCCGCAGGCCCCAAAATGTTGTACAGAGGGCTGCAAAAGGCCCGCGGGTCATGAGTTTGAGACCCCTGATTTACCCTATACCCATCAGTTAAGGGGCTAATATCTAAGATATACTCAGTACTAACAGAACTTCACAAGAAAAAAGCATCTAACCCCATCAAAAAATGGAAAGAAGAAATGAACAGACACTTTCTCAAAGAAGAAATACATATGGACAAACTTCACATAAATATACTCCACAACAGGGCCAGATCAGTGGTGCAAGCAGTAAGGCATCTACCTTGCCTGCTCTAGCCTAGGATGGATCACAGTTCAATCCCCTGGCATCCAATATAGTCCCCCAAGCCAGGAGTGATTCCTGAGCTCATAGGAGTAACCGGCACTGGGTGTGGCCCCAAAACAAAACAAAACACAACAAAACAAAATTGCTCCACATCACTAATTACCAGGGAGATGCAAATCAAAAGATGCAAATCAAAACAACAATGTGGTACCATTTCACACCACAGAGACTGTCACACATAATAAAGAACAAGAATGATCAGTGCTGGTGGGAATGTGGAGAAAAAGGAACTCTCATTTACTGCTGCTGGAAATGCCATCTAGTCCAGCCTTTATGAAAAACAATATGGAGATTCCTCAAAAAACTGAAAATTAAATTTTTGTATGACCCAGCTATTCCACTCCTAGGAATATATCCTTGGAACAGAAAAACACAAACAAAAATGCTTTCTGCACATCTATATTCATAACAGCGCTATTTACAATAACCAGAATCTAGAAACAACCAAGATGCCCTTCAAACAGATGAGCAACTAAAGAAACTGTGGTACATGTACACAATGGGATATTATGTAGCCATCAGGAGAGATAAAGTCATGAAATTTTCCTATATATAGATGGACATAGAAAGTATTATGCTGAGTAAAATAAATCAGAGGGAGTGAGATAGACACAGAATAGCCTCACTCATCTATGGATTTTAAGATAAACAAAAGACATAATTTTAGGGGCTGGAGTGGTGGCTTGCGCTAGCCTAGAACGGACCATGCTTCAATCCTCTGTGTTCCATATGGTCCCCCAAGCCAGGAGCGATTTCTGAGTGCATAGCAGGAGTAACCCCTGAGCATCACCAGGTGTGGCCCAAAAACCAAAAGAAAAAAGACATTGTTGTAATAATACTCAGATACAATAGATACAAGGGTTGGAATAACCTTCTCATGATATGAAGCTCACCACAAATAGTGGTGAGTGCAGTTAGAGAAATAATTACATTAACAACTATCATGGCAATGTTTATGAGTGATAGATATAGAAAGCCTATATCAGATGGAGGCATGGGGGTGGTAGAGGAGGCAGATGGGGGCATTGGTGGTAGAAATATTGCATTGGTGATGGGGGGTGTTCTCTTTATGACTGAAACCCAACTACAAACATATTTGTAATAATGACTTAAATAAATATATTATTAAGAAAATAATAAAAATAGCAGTAGAAAAAAACTTACACAATCTGGAATTTGGTCCTGATTGACTACGAAATATTTATTCCTCAACATACCCTTTCATTTTGTGTAGGATAATCCTGGTTTTAAATAGAGTCCCCATTTCTATAACCTTGTAATTCCAGAGGGCTTGTCCTACTTCAATCCCATTCCCATAGAGAGTTTCTACTAACTCATTATAAGAGTCTAAGCCAACTCTTAGTAGTTATTAAATTAATTATCAACATTATATACAAAAGCAACTAATAAAACTCTTAAAACTTAGAAATAAGAGATGGCTTCTAAATTTTAATTTAAATATATTCAATCTCATGTTGGGAGCTTCTGGGATAGATTGGGATGAAGTATCCTTTGAATTAGGACAAAGTGAAGAAGAGAAGTGGAATCTTGGCTGTGAGGTTCAATACTTGGAGATATCCTGATTATAGGAAATACCGAGAGTCCCTGCTTAAACTAGTTAGGGACAATTTTTATGTTAATTACTGCTCAATTATCTGGTCAATTAAAGAGAAAACACAAAATTTGACTTTCTAAGAATTTAGAAAGCAAGATAGATGTAAAGGAAGAGTAGACACAAAGGAGAAGATACATAAAAGTTTTGATAAACCAATCAGAACTTATAGGTATATATGTTTGCATTTGTTAAGTAAATTATTGATAATACAAATTTATAACATACATTCAGACATGCATTCACTTTCCCAATAGTTGTATGAATTTCTATATAACTTACAACAAAATAAGAGTCAATATGGTACTGAGGACTGATTTAGGTTACTTATAATATTGCATACTTTAAAGGATAAGATGTGCATAATTTGGTTTCACATTTATCAGATTAATAGAAAGTGTCTAGTCCATAAATTCTTATTCAAAATATTTTTTATTTTTATGTTTTTATTGTTTGAAATTCTGAGATTTACAATACCATTAAAAAGGTTTACCTTGCATATAATTCCCACCCACCCATCACCTTTATCCATAGTGTAAATCCCTACCAACATCTCCTAACACATTATATGATATTTTAAGATGGGATTGAGAAAAAGCTTGTACATTTATTTGTACTATTTTAAAGTACACTTTTCTATTAGAGTGGTTTTTCATCATATAACATAGTTTGTGAGAATGTATTAGCTTGTTTGATAAAATTAAATTAGAGCAACTAAATAGTTTCTCTATGGTTAGCATCTAACTGTTGAAAGCAAAATGCGCAGAGAATAGTTAATCTGAGTTTATTCTAGGATAACCTGACAAGAAAATAGACTCTGGGATGCAGATTGGCATATAGGAGGTCAATTATATATTCAAAGCAATGAATATGGAGATGAAGGTGGCTAAGATAAGTGAGGTTAGTCGGTGATGATTTTCGGCATGGGCTTCCACATCTTCCACAAAAATCTTTGAAACTGGGATAATGTTTCAAATTAAGTCTTCTTGTTGATTAGATACTTCTTGGATAATAAGACATTGGAAGTAGATGCTTACAGAGGGGACACAATCTGCGACTAGAAATTCTCTTACTCTTGAGATAATCCCCCAAAGCTAGTGATGAATGCCCACTAGTAATGCATCAAAATCTAGAGTAATCAATACTCTTATATAAGAGACAATTGGGTGATATATTAAATTGTCAGCTACAAATAGGATAAGGATTTTACTCAGAATAAATGGCAAACTGAAAAAAGGGATGGGTATATTTATTGGCAAGAAAATCATTAAATGATGGGATATTTCATCAAAGTAGAATAAGTTAAGCAAGGAAATACAGAAATGCTTTGATAGTATGATCAAAGCTGGATGTATGAAAGGAATTGAGATCTCAGTGAAATTGAACATTCAGTGTCAATGAAATAAAGAATAAATAAAAGTGATGACATATCAGTGAGGTCTGTGTCTGGGTGGGAACAGGGAAGTTCTAGCCTGGCCTCCTCTTCTCTTCAGCCATCGTGCAGTCTCCTTCTAGGTTTCAGTGCAATTACTGAAACTGCCGTTTGGGGCCAATGAGTTGGTACCTCGGAGAGAACAGGGAAACTCAGGCATTAATTCCTTCTACCAAATGCAAATGAGGCTGTCTGTTTGGATCTTTCTCAGCATCCTTCCTTCCTTCCCATCAGCCCTCAGTTTCCCAAACTGCATGGACACTAGTGCATCTGCATGAAGTCATTTCAATTTATATCATAGACTTCCTGGCAGATTGTTCTTTCAATAACCTGAGAAATTCAGCACTCCAAACAGCTAAATGCAAAGTTAAATGGGGGAAGCTAGAGAAAGTATCTACTGTGAGGGATATGGAGAGAAATCTTGGCAAATCTCATGTCCACCCAAGTGCCTGAACCTTATAGATGAGAACCTAAAATCAACAATGATTTAGAAAAGGAAATCAAGGAGTCACTAATCTGAGAAATTAAAAAAATCTGTAGATGAACAATTCAACCAACTCGAAGAACTCTTTCAGAAGATGAGAGAAATCAGACATAAAACTGAAGAGACTAAAAAGCATGTTAGCAAGCCATAATAGTATAATTTCAGAGGTGTAGAATTGCATACACAAACATGAAGATAAGTTACAAGCAAGTTGGGATAAAGAAGTCAAAAAAGAAAGGAGAGACAAAACACTGGAAGAAAATGTAAAGTACTAAACAAAGACAGGAAAAATAATCTCCAAATTAGAGGAATTCAAGAAGAGGAAGAAAATGGGAAAAGAGAACAACAAATAGTGAGGGAGATAGAGAACTTCCCCATTCCTGAGAAAGAGGTTTCTCCATAAATCCCAGAGGCAAAAAGAGTGCCAAACAAAATTTACCGTAATAGAAAAACACCAAGACATTTAGTAATCCAAATGGAAAGATAAATAAACAAAACAAACAAGCAAAAAACAAAACAAGAGAGAGATAGACTTTTTAAAACAGTAAGGGAAAAATAAACCTCAAGTAAAAAGGAAACAATATAAGAATCAAACCAGAGCTTCCATTTGAAACAATCCAGGCAAGAAAAGAGTGGAATGACATATTCAAATTACTAAATGAAAGAAAGTTTCAACCTATAATCCACTATCCAGCAAAATACTCATTTACAAGGGAGTGAGGGTTAAAAACATTCTCAGACAAAAAAGAATTCACAACATTTGTGCTAATCAAATTGACCGTAAATGAACTACTCAAAGAGCAGTTACACAAACCAAATCCCCAATAATAACAACAACCCTACACAATATAATGGTAAAATAGTCTTTGCCATCAATACTTTCCTTAAATATCAATGGATTAAACTGTCCCGTGAAGAACAGATATGCTGTTTAGTTAAGCAGCTGTCCAATTAACTGATCTTTATAGATATCTATGATAATGTTATAATGCTTTTATCCACAGAAACAGGTGCAGAATGTGTTTGTCAGCATTAGACACCCACCACAGTGATCACTATTAGTTTTAATGTCTTAATTTTACTATGCCTATAATAACTCCTTGATATTTTTATCCACAGTGGTACTTGGGGATATAGATTGATTATCGCAGTTCCATATCACAATGCTATACTATATTAGACTCAGAAGACAAGGCTCATTATAATAATGTCACAACAAAAATTCTAATCTATTCATTGTCTACTCGATTATGCCTGCTAATATAACTCAATATTTATGTCCACAGATAGCAATGGAATATGCAACTGCATGCCATGAACAGAGCTCATTCATTGAATATGTTTTTGTAATGTTTTTGGTTATAAGTTTACCTTTATACCATAATGCTCATAATTTTAGATTGCTTTTAAGAAAGGAAACTGTATGCTTAAGGCCTGCTAGACAATATTTTATGTTGTAGACTCCTCTTACAGGGCTCATTACCATATTACTTACTTTTCTAGACTTGAAACTTATGACCGTTTTGAAGAATGCTCTCTATATAATCTAACCTAAGAAGACTTTCTTCAATAAAGTTTACCCTCACCAATCATAATTGGCTTAGAAAATAGAAAACATCTTCATCTGATTTTCCAGCTATATAATTTTTTTTGGTTTTCTGGGCCATACCCATTTGATGCTCAGGGGTTACTCCTGGCTAAGCACTCAGAAATTGCCCCTGGCTTGGGGGGACAATATGGGACGCTGGGGGATCGAACCTCTGTTCTTCCTTTGCTAGCACTTGCAAGGCAGACACCTTATATTTAGCGCCACCTCTCCAGCCCCAACCAGCTATATAATTTTTAAGTGTTCTGTCCCATTTCATCTGGGTCAACTTTTCAACTGTAACCATGGATTGATCCTCAGTGCCTGTCTAGTGTTCATTGGTAATATACATAATAATTGCCTATGTTGTATACTGTCCTTCCCCCTGTTATATATAACCTCTTCTTCCCCCTTACAAATTATTTTCTAGCCCTTCACCCCATCTGTTATTTTCCCCCCATTTAACCCTTTTTACTCTGAGTTCTTAACTCCTCACAAAGCAGAACATCCCCCCTCACCCCAAGCAACTGCCAACTAACTCTCAAAGTGTAAAGATAGATTCTCAGCCTAAAAAGAAGCTGATACTCTGCTGCTACTTATTTGCTTTCAGTGGCCCCTTTTCTGCTACCTTCCTTCACTGTGGACTGTTGCATGCTACCAGATTAGGTTTCTGAGAAGCCCTCAGCTCAAGGAAATTTCTTGATATGTGACTGCTGGGAGTCACTTTTTAAACTCCACAAGACCAAATCACAGGCTGAAGCTGTGCTTCATATTTTCTGCCCCCACTACTGTTTCATAAGACGTACAGGGGGCATGTATATCTCCTTTGAATATTTATTTAGATGTATTTATTTAATAGGTATAACTCTTATAGAATACCTTCTTATTTAGTGGCAATTTCCCCCATTTTGTGGGATCTGTTTAGTACAGAATTCTATAAGATAAGTTTCTCTAGTGTTTTGAGTTCATGATAGAACCAGGTTATAAGGATTGTTGGGCTTGTTACCTCTTCCCACATATGCACCAGTAATACCTGTGTATTTGTTTCTTTTTGCACAGGCACATTAAAATGGGTAAATCTTACATGTGCAAACAAGTTTTTATCTAATAAAAATAAGAAAACATAAATTTTATAACTGCAGTGGATACTTACACCCTGAACACTTGTCATAGTGAATTGGCTTAGGCTTCAGAAGATTGGACATTGACCATTCACCCCTGAAACTTGGACCCCATCTATGAAAACAACCAGGGATTTTTACACCATCACCAGGAATTGAACTTCTACCAGGGAAGGCCCTATTGCTGCCTTGGCATCAATTTACTCCAGATATTGTTCTTATGACAACCAGATGACTTGGTAATAGCAACAATCTGCTTTAAGGGCACAGTTCTCTGGTTGTCACCTAATGGTGAGATAAAACCAAAAAATGCTAGTCACCCTGATATCCACATGGGATCTGTACAGAAACCAGGATCTCTAAGGACAGAAATCATACAACCTGTGATTGTGAAGAGCTTTTACTGGGACCACAGAGAAAGACTTTGGGGTTGTACAAACTAGTAGAGCCTGGATTTGTTCTTTTTTTTTTTTTTTTTTTTTTTTTTTGGTTTTTGGGCCACACCCGGCAGTGCTCAGGGGCTACTCCTGGCTGTCTGCTCAGAAATAGCTCCTGGCAGGCACGGGGAACCATATGGGACACCGGGATTCGAACCAACCACCTTTGGTTCTGGATCGGCTGCTTGCAAGGCCAATGCCGCTGTGCTATCTCTCCGGGCCCTGGATTTGTTCTTAAGCCAGAATACTTTATGGGTAAGGTCTCCTGCTTTTAGACCAAAGTTTTTACCTTTCTATTTCTCCTACATTTTTCTGTGCCTATGCAAACATCAACAACTGCCACTCAAACACATTTTTATTGCATTTTATCTCTTTTCTTTAGAAAAAAAGAGCTTGCTAAACCTTCTGCTATTGTATTAATGATTTTATTAAAGATGCAATAATTTTCACAAATATGCTTGCTGCTAAACTTTTTCTTCTTTTTTCTTCATTTCCATTTTATTTATTAGTTTTTCTTTATATTTTCTTTTTATTTTAATAACTTTGCTTTTTGTCATCTTGATCAAATGTATTACGATCATTTATGTCAACTATGTGATGCATTATCTTTGAATTCAAAAATTTAAATATGATGATACATTATATATCTTTAAGAGTGATTAAAGACTAAGATGTTCTTATGAAGTGGTTGTTGCTCAGCATGAGAACACAGGCTTGATATATACATGAAACCTAAATTAAGTTAAGAGAAAGATCACATGAGTAGAAATCAAGATACTTAGTATGTATGCTTGAACATTTACAGAAAACTGAAAAACCTATGAAGATGGCAATCTTGGAGCAGAGAATAAGACTAGAAAACATACCAACGCTATGAGGAATATTTAGAACAGGGGTCTCAAACTCGCAGCCCGCAGGCCTTTTGCAGCCCTCCGTACAACATTTTGTGGCCTGCAGCCGGCCTTCAAATATCGCAGTATTTGCGATTATTCACTTATCGAATAATCGCAATAAAAATCGCATTAGTAAGAAAAAAAATCGCACTAAACATTCACATACCCCGAGCAGTTCCGTTTGGGGTATGCAAATGTTTAATGTAATTTTTTTGCGATTTTTTTCTTACTAATGCGATTTTTATTGCGAATATTTGGTAAGTGAAATCCCTTATATGGCCCTGCTTCACCCTGACTTTGCCTCCTGCAGCCCCCAGGTAAATTGAGTTTGAGACCCCTGATTTAGAACTTCTCTTCTAATAAAGAATAAATAGAATTCACTAAAGTATAGATGTGATTCATTTCATAATATAGCAGATTCTGTTGGTTCTACACTCACATTTATATGAATGTGAATCCTGTAATATTTAGTCTTTTATGAAAAAGTTATTGCCTGCATAGGATGGTGCTGACCTAGTAGGAGGGTAACCCTCTATATGGGTACTTGTTGTGTATGTAAACATTTCTGGGAGGGGTATTGGAAAGATACACCTAAATCCAGGGTGGAGTTACAGATACTTACATCTTTTTTTTTTTTAAATATAATTTTTTTTTAATTTTTATTTTGATCATAGTGGCTTACATAATGTTGACAATAATATTCTAGGTACATATTTACATAAAATCAGGGGGGATTCCCATCCCTAAATTGTCCTCCCTACACCTCCGTTTTCGTCCTACCTCTCATTTCTTCTTCCCTCACCTCCAGGGTGGCTAGAATATGTGATCCCCTCTGTATCTGACCTACTACTTAGTAGTCTTACATCAGTTTGGTCTTGGTGCCTCCCTTATTTCCCCCTCTAAGTGGGGGCAGGGCTAGCAGTTCAAGGTAGGTGGTTTTGCCTGAAAAGGAGAAAATGAGTAAACTGGGGTAAGAGTCTAATATCCCAAAAATGGGCAGAATCCTTCTAGAGGTTCTCCTCATCGATTTGGATAATGTAGGAGAAAAAGAAGGTGAAACACCCCATCAGTACCAAAAGAAGTGTCAAATATCCAGTGAGGACTCCAGTTATATCGATCAGCACCACAAAAAACTGATAACAAAAAATACAAACAAAAACAAACAAACATATGAACACAAAAAAAAAACAACAACTCGCCTTGGTCTTGAAATAAGAGACATGGTGTAGCACATAACGAAAGAAAAGAAAGGAAAAAAAATAGAAACACACACACACACACACAAAAAAAAGAATAATTGGGGACAACAATTTCAGTAATCACATCCGAACCGAGAAATCGACCAAAATAGCTAGGTAAATAAAATTAGTAATAACAATAATAAACGAAGGTAATGTATATATATATATATATATTAAACATATATTAAACATATATATATAAATATCCCAGGTTTTGTGCTTTTTGCATTTTTGTTTTTTCCCTCTGCCCTGGCACAGTAAATATTGGGGTCATTCGAAACGGAATTCACTTGCCCTATGAGCTATGGGGATTCTCCGTCCTTGGAGTATACTGTCATGGGATCAGTTCTAGGCTTTGCTCAGGATCATTACTCTCCCGGTGGTGTTTTTTCTTTTTTATTTTTTTTTTATTTTTTTTTGTTTGTTTGTTTTTTTGTGTGTGGAAGACTTCTGCTTTGTCCAGGGTGATACATTCAGAGCTCTGTGTTGAGTGGTCTCAGTATCTGTACAACTCCTGAGGTGGGCCTTATGGTGAAGTCAGTCTTTGTGAGTCTAGAGGTTCTGTTGCCTCAGTGCCAATTGGATCCGTCTTCTGTGGTTGGTGATCTTGGTCTTTGCACTGAACCTAGGATGGCATCTAGGATAGTGTCCTTCTTTGTGCTTCCAGAAGCCCCTTTCCGTTACAGTTGTCTCTGCCGGACCTTTGGTACTGGGGATCATGCTTATTGTGCTGGTCTTAGTTCAGAGCCTAGACTAGGGCTTTTTGATTGGTCCCAAGATGTATACAGTCTGGTCGTGGTTCTAGCAGCCAGTCCCCTGTAAATCACGATCTTGGCTTTTGGACCTACCAAAGGGTGCCACGTCTTCTGGTTTTGTCTTGTCGTTAGCTGGTAAAGTAGGCTAAACTGCTCTAAGGTCAAGTTGTTCACGTTTTCTTCATTGTCGGGATATCATGTTAGCGCTGGCCCTTGTTGTTGACCCTGCAGTATTGAGGCCGTCCCAGATGGAGTTTGTTTCTTGCAGCTTTTGTGAAGAGCTGTGCCGTTTCTATGCCTGGGAACCAGGGTTCAAGGCTGCATGAATGGAATCCGATCACCTGAGGTCTAAGTTGATTCCACATGACATATTTTCAAGGTAGGAGATATCCCTGTATTGTAAACAACTATGAGCTCCTATCTCTAGTAGGTAAGAGCTCTTGTTTTTTTTTTTTTTTTATGTAAGATTTCCCCTTTATTTAGTGTGCCATTGCAGGGGGAAGTGATGCTCCGTTATATTGTCGGTGTATTTGGGGTGGACAGAGTGGGTAACGTAAATAGGTCACGTACCCAAATACGATTGAAAAAAAAATTGCATGTGCCCACAAATGTATATGTAGGGCAAACATTTAAAAAATAAATAAATAAATAAATAAATAAGAAAATAAGAAAAAAAATAAAAAAAATAAATAAAAAAAAATAAAGTAAATATAATGAGTTAGTGAAGTTTTTAAAGGACCAAAGTGGTGCAAAAGACTACTTTACATTTGGGGGAGAACAGGTAAAGAGGTGGTGTATTACAGGTCTTATGCCTATGTTGGAAGTACTGTTTATCTCCTTGTCTTTTGGATTTTTCTCGTGGTGTGTGGGTTCCCGGGCATCTTCCAATCTCACCCCCTGACCTTCTTCAGATTGGTATAAATTTGCAGCAGGGAGGTCTTGGAAGAGTTCTTGCATTGGGGATACTATTGGACCTAAGTCCGGTTTCAAGAAACAGTCCACTTTATGGGGAGTTGGTAGGGAGGGTCTCGCAGCATGAGTCCTTAGGGGAGTTGGCTGTCTTTTCTTGCAGGAGATGAGGTGTGGGTTCGGCTGGGTGTCCCCTCCCCTGGGTGCTGGGTACTGGTTCGTTGGGTAGGAGGTCGATCTTGATGCCTAAAAGATTAAGGACTGAGGGTGGAGAGTTTCATTATGGTGGGAGATCTGGATGGGATTGAGGGGTGAAGGGGTAGTTGGATTTCCGGGGGGGAGAAAGGGGAAGGTATATGGGAGGGGTATGAAAGAAGAGAAAAGAGAAAATATCGTAGAAAGAAAGGGGGAAGAGAAAGGGAAAAAAGTAAAGAGAAGAATAGAAGAGAAAAAGAAAAAAGAAAAGAAGAAAAAAGGAAAAAGGAAAAAAAATATATAAAATATATATATATTTAAAAAAATAATAATAATAAAGAAAAAAACTAAAGTAGTGAGAAGAAAGGAGAGAATAACAAGGGAATTTTGGTTTGGCTGAATGTGTTCGATGGCTAGAGTCTGTAGTTTAGGTCTGTACGTCGTGGGTACTGCTTTGGTGGTCTGACTGGTCACGTGCTTCAATTCCTAAAAGAAGGTTTAACCTAGAAAAAAAGTGTATGTTAAAGAGTTTTCTCGTGGCCATCTCGTAGTGCAAGCAAGGTACGGTATCTCGTGTGGTGTCCCGAGTTGCCATCTTAGTTTGTCCGTCCTTTGTATCTAAGGGCGCCTGTGGACAGAAAAGCTGAGAGGTTATTTAATATATAGTAAGGTAAAGGGAGTAAAACGTAGTGTTGTGGTATGTTGCTATCGCATTCCGTGATTTCCCGTGGTGTTCTATACTTGTGTTCCTGTTAACGATCTCTAAGGGGTTATTGTGGACCTTTGTTGTAGTAGTCTGATTACATATCTGTTCTCTCTATGTTACTGTTTTCTTTGCGGTATAATGTGCAGTCCAGAGTTTGCGTTATTCCTTCTTCATGTATTTTGGACACTGCTCCCATGTATATGTTGACTATTACAGTGTTCGGAGTTTCTACCCTGTTAAACCCTGTTATCTGATTCTTAGGTATTAGTTATGTATAAAATATATGTTCTAGGTGTTTCAGAATAGTGCTACCATTCTGTGTTTATCTTTTGTCTTCTGACTTACTTCGTTTAACATAACATGATCTAGGTCCATCCACGTTGCTGCAAAGTCTGTGATTGTATCATTTTTGACTGCCATGTAATATTCCATTGTGTATATGTACCATATCTTAATGATCCATTCATCTGTTGTTGGACATCTAGGTTGGTTCCAAGATTTGGCTATTATACTGAGTGCTGCGATAAATAGTGGGGTGCATACGTATTTTGGAATGGATGTCCTTCCATCTTGTGGGTATATGCCTAGGAGAGCAATTGCGGGGTCAAATGGCAGCTCGATTCTGAGTTCTTTGAGGACTCTCCAGACTTTCCTCCATAGGTGTTGGACTAGGGGACATTCCCACCAGCAGTGGATGAGAGTTCCTTTCATACCGCATCCCCGCCAACAAAGGTTGTTTCTGTCATTTTTGATGTGAGCCATCCTCACTGGTGTAAGGTGGTATCTCATTGTTGTCTTGATTTGGATCTCCCTGATGATGAGTGAAGGTGAGCATGTTTTCATGTGTTTGTTGGCCATCCTTCTGTCTTCCTCAGAGAAGTGTCTATTCATTTCATCTCCCCATTTTTTTATAGCTTTGTTTGGTTTTGGGGGGCTCAGCTTTCTGAGTGCTTTGTATGTTCTAGATATTAGCCCTTTATCTAATATGTCGAGTGAAAAAATTTTTTCCCATTCTGTTAGCTGTCTTCTTGCGTTAAGTAGGGTTTCTTTTGCCATGCAGAAGCTTTTTAGTTTGATGTAGTCCCATTTGTTTATATTTGATGCTAACGTTCTTGCCATTGCTCCATTCTCAAAGACCTTTTTGATATATAGGTCTTCGAGTGTTCTGCCTATTTTATTCTCGATAAACTTTATAGATTCGGGTCTGATTTCAAGGTCTTTGATCCATTTGAGTTGATTTTTGTATAAGGAGTAAGGTATGGGTTGATTTTCACTTTCGTACATGTGGTTTTCCAGTTGTACCAACACCATTTGTTGAATAGGCTTTCTTTGTTCCACCTCAGATTCTTGCCTCTTTTATCAAATATTAGTTGGCTATATATCTGGGGGTTTATGTCTGGGAATTCTGTTCTGATCCACTGGTCTGAGGTCCTGTCTCTGTTCCAGTACCATGCTGTTTTGATTACTATGGCTTTATAATATAGTTTCAAGTTAGGTAAGGAGATGCCTCCCACTTCTTGTTTTTCAGTATTTGTTTGGCTATCCTGGGTCTTTTGTGGTTCCAGATGAATTTTGTGAATGATTGTTCTAATTCTTTGAAGAGTTGTGTCTGGATTTGGATAGGGATTGCATTAAATCTATATAGGAGTTTGGGTAGGATAGTCATTTTGATTATGTTAATTCTACCTATCCATGAGCATGGGATGTTCTTCCATTTCTTTAGATCGTCTTCAATTTATTTCTGAAGTATTTTGAAATTTCCCTGGTATAGGTCTTTCACTTCTCTTGTAAGGTTGATTCCTAGATACTTGATATTTTTTGATACTATCTTAAATGGAATTGTATTTTTAATCTCTCTCTCCTCAGCTTCATTGTTTGTATATAGAAACGCTACTGTCTTTTGTGTATTGACCTTGTAACCAGCCACTTTGCTGTATTGGTTAATTGTTTCTAGGAGTTTTACTGTGGACTCTTTAGGGTTTTCGATGTATATCATCATATCATCGGCAAATAGAGACAGCTTGTGTTCCTCTTTCCCAATTTGAATTCCTTTGATTTCCTTCTCTTGTCGGATTGCTATTGCTAGGACTTCTAAGATTATATTGAATAAGAGTGGAGAGAGTGGACAGCCTTGCCTAGTTCCTGATCTTAGTGGGAATGCTTCTAGTTTCTCACCACTGAGTATAATGTTGGCTGTAGGCTTTTCATATATAGCTGTAACTATCTTGAGGAAGGTTCCTTCTAATCCTATTTTGCTGAGTGTTTTTAACATGAAAGGATGTTGCATTTTGTCAAACGCCTTCTCTGCATCGATTGATATGATCATGTGGTTTTTGTCTTTCATGTTGTTGATGTGGTGTATAATGTTGATTGATTTGCGTATGTTGAACCAGCCTTGCATTCCTGGAATGAATCCCACTTGATCGTGATGTATGATCTTCTTGATAAAGTGCTGGATTCAGTTTGCTAAGATTTTATTGAGTATCTTTGCATCTATGTTCATTAGTGAGATTGGTCTGTAGTTTTCTTTTTTGGTAGTGTCTTTGCCTTCTTTGGGAATGAGTGTGATATTAGCCTCATAAAAGGAGTTGGGAAGGATTCCTGTTTTTTCTATGGTTTGGAAGAGCCTATGGAAAAGTGGTAGTAACTCTTCTTGAAATGTTTGATAGAATTCACCTGTAAATCCATCTGGGCCTGGGCTTTTGTTCTTAGGGAGTTTTTTAATTACATCTTCAATTTCCTCTGAGGTGATTGGTCTATTTAGGATCTCTAGATCTTCCTTTTCCAGTCTTGGAAGAGGGTGTTTTTCCAAGAATCTATCGATTTCTACTGTGTTCTCTAGCCTAGTTGAGTATAGTTGTTCATAGTATGATCTCATGATATGTTGTATTTCTTGGGGTTCTGTTGCAATATCTCCCCTTTCATTCGTGATCCTACTGATTTGGGTGTTTTCTCTCTTTTTTTTTGGTGAGTTTTGCCAATGGTTTGTCTATCTTGTTTATTTTTTCGAAGAACCAACTCCTGGTCTCATTGATTTTTTGTATTGTTTTCTTAGTTTCTATGTTGTTTATTTCTGCTCTCGTTTTTATTATTTCTTGCCTTCTGGATGTGGTTGGATTTCTCTGTTGCTGTTGTTCCAATTCTTTGAGGTGATCTTTTAAACTGTTGGTTTTATTATTTTCCTGTTTCTTGACATAGGCCTGTATTGCTATGAGTTTCCCCCTAATTACTGCTTTTGCTGAGTCCCATAAATTTTGACATGTTGTCTCTTCATTGTCATTTGTCTCAAGGAATCTTTTTATTTCTTCCTTGAGTTGTTCTTTGATCCAGCTGTTGTTGAGCAGCATGTTGTTTAATCTCCAGGTATTAGTTTTTCTCCATTGCTTCTTCTTGACATTGATTTTGAGCTCTGTTGCATAGTGATCTGAGAGGGTACTTCTAATTATCCTTACCTTTGTGGTCTTATATAGGTTGGCTTTGTATCCTAAAACATGGTCTATTCTGGAGAAGGTTCCATGTGGGCTTGAGAAGAATGTGTATTCTACTTTCTGGGGGTGGAGGGCTCTATATAAGTCTATTAGCCCTAAATCTTCTAATTTTTCATTCAGAGCTCTTATTTCTTTGCTATTTTTCTGTTTGGTGGATCTGTCCAGTGGTGATAGTGGAGTGTTGAGGTCCCCTGCTATTATCACATTTCCCTTCATGTGTTTCTCCAGGTTTGCCAGCAGTTGTCTCACATATTTTGCTGATTCTACATTAGGTGCATAGATATTGACCAGGGTTAGTGTTTCTTGATCTAATGTTCCCCTGATCAGTAAGTAGTGACCCTCTTTGTCTCTGACCACTTTCTTGAGGTTGAATGCAATTTGGTCTGATATGAGAATGGCTGTCCCTGCTCTTTTTTGTTTTCCATTGGCCTGAATAATTACTTTCCATCCTTTGATTCTTAGCCTATGCTTATCCTGTAGCTGTAGGTGTGTTTCTTGTAGACAGCAGAAGTCCGGTTTATTTTTCCTAATCCAGTTCTCTACTATGTGTCTTTTAATTGGAGAGTTTAGTCCATTAACATTTAGGGAGATTATTGAGAGAGAGGACTGTTGTGTGGTTGTGTTGTGTAGGGTGGCTTTTGTTACAATCGGGGGTTTGGATTGTGTAATTCATCTCTGAGTAGGTCGTTTAGGATCGGTTTTGTTTGGACAAATAGTTCTAGTTCGGTCTTGTTTGAAAATGTTTTCACTCTGTTCTCCCATATGAATGATAATTTTGCCGGATATTGGACTCTAGGTTGGAAGTTTCTTTCGTTCAGTCGTTTAAATATGTCGTTCCACTGTCTCCTTGCTTGGATTATTTCAATTGGGAGATCTGGTTTGATTCTTATGTCCCTACCTTTGTACTTGAGGTTTTTTTTCTCTCTTATTGCCTTAAGAAGTTCCTCTTTCTCTTTGTTTTTTGCCATTTGGATTACTATATGTCTTGGTGTAGTTTTATTAGGATCTATTTTACCAGGAACTCTCTTGATTTCCTGGATTTGCCCTGAAGTTTCATTCCAAAGGGTGTGGAATTTCTCTGCTATTATGTCTCTGACTACTTGTTCTTCTCCTTTCCCTATTTCCTCCCCTTCTGGTATACCCACGATTCTTAGATTGTTTCTTTTGTCCTTGTTCATTAGGTACTGGACTTTTCCTTCCAGTGCTTTGCCTTTTATTTCTTTGTTGGTTTCTTGGTCATTTTTTGTTTGCAGTTTTCCTTCGAGTTCTTCGATGTGCTTCTCCAACTCTGTGTTTCTGCTAGTAAGGCTTGTTACTTTGTCTGTTAATTCCTTCACTTCTTTTTGTATGGACTCTCTCATACTCTTTAACATTTCTTCTTTAATTTGGGTGATTTGTTCCTCCATAGCTGTTTTATACTCGGTAGCTAAAGTTTCTCTCATTTCTTTAATTAGTTCTTGCGTTTCCTTCTTCATTGCTGCTTTTAGGTTGCTTTCCCATAGATCTGTGTGTTTTGTCGGACTTGGAAACTTGTTGAGGTTTGTCTCCATATCTTCAGATCTTAGGGTTCTCTTTGATTTACCCATATTTCCTTGTGTTTATTGCTGTGCTTTAGAGTGCTGTTTCTTCCACTTTCAGCCTCTTTTGATCCCCTGTGGTGTGGGAATCGGTCCCCTCCCTGAGGGTGGATCTAGTGGTACTGTTGGGTGGGCTTGTTGTGGTTTGGCTCCTCTTGTGCTCCTTCTGTGGTCTGATTCGTTGCTTTGCCTTATTGTTGCCAGCTATTTCTGGGAGGTAGGAGATTCTCGACGGGGGGCGGGGCACATTCACGCTGTCTGCGTGAGTGACCGTAACTTCTCTACCTTCCCGTGGGCAAAGGAGCCCCAGCAGGAGGAGGGCAGCCGTTCGCGGGGTCGGAGTGGGTGGGCGGACCTTCCCTACCTTCCCGGGGACACGGGAACCCCAGCAGGAGCGAAGTAGCCCTTCACGTGGTCGGGGCGCGCGGGCGGGGCTTCCTTACCTTCCCTGGGGCAAAGGGACCCCAGCCGAAGGAATGGAGCCGTTCGTGCGGTCGGGGCTGGCGAGAGGGGCGTCCTTACCATGCCGGGGGGCTAGGGGGCCCCAGCCGGAGAAATGGAGCCGAAATGGAGCCGTTCGCGCGGTCGGGGCTGGGGGGCAGGGCGTCCTTACTCTGTCTGGGGCTAGGGGACCCCAGCCAGAGAAATGGAGCCGTTTGCTAGGTCGGGGCTGGCGAGAGGGGCATCCTTACCGTGCCGGGGGCTAGGGGGCCCCAGCCGGAGAAATGGAGCTGTTCGCGCGGTCGGGGCTGGCCGATACTTACATCTTATTTTAAAAAATAAATACTTTCTCTACAAGCTGCCAAATTATCCCAGGAGTATTGATCTTGGGCTGAAGAATCTGCAGCCTTCTCAGGAAACAAGGTGAACTTTGTTTTCCTTCTTTCTAGAGAGGCCTAGAAGCAGGAATACCAAGTCTTCCATGTCTCCAGTTCACTTGAATTGAGCTCCTGAATGCCTTGATGTCTCTCATCACTTTTGAGAGAAAGGTGCCACCTTCTGATTCAAGCCAACAATTAAAAATCAGACTTCATGAAATGATAATCTAATAAATCTTAATTTTTTATTGTTACTAGTAATTACATTTAAGACTTTCTGCAATAATCTACCTCAAACTACTCATTATATTATAATATACACATATGTAACAATAATAACAATAGCTACTTTTATTGAGTGCCAGACACAAAGTAAGAAATATATTAAACACACATATAGACACACAGACCTGCAGGCTCACAGACTTCAGTTCTCTTTAAAACAGTTGGAATCCCAGCATCTCATGTGGTCCCCAGAGTCTTTTTCCTGAGCTTCTTGTTATGAAGGAAACTGATAGCCATAATGTGTAATCTGATACATAATAGGGAATATGAATACAAGATAAATTTCTTTTTCTAAATGTGAAATTGCAAGCCTCCTAAGTAATTTTCTCTAAACAGTTTTAATACACTTCATTTCCTTTTTATCAGCAATGTTTTGTAGTTGCAGGTGTGGAATGTAGGTTGACCATTTAAAACTATCATGGACACAGGATAATTTAGCAAAACATTTTGAATAATGTATATTTTATAAGTAATATAATAAAGAATATTGGAAATGAATCCACATTGTAAGACTCATATATGTTCTATAATGTGTATCTTGTCTGAATTTTATTCAGAAGGCATTTATAAAATCTATATTGCCTATTTATGTACTAAATGGCATTAATGATGGTTGCCTATTGTAAAACAAAAGGAAGGATATAATGGGGTACCTACATACTTATAGTAATATCAGCTATTATAATAACGCCACAACTAACCTCCTTCCTCCCCCAATGGTTCTAATAATTAGCTTTTTTGGCGTTATGTCACCATACCTGTGGCTTACACCAACCTGCCCTTATCCCCCTGCAGCTGCTCCTGTAACACCATATACTATACATGTGCAGATCCAGGAAAATCAAGTTAATGGCTTGGCTTCCTACCTGCAACAGCATATGCTATTCAAACAGGGAATCAGGCTACAGGTCTTTGCACAGTAAGAGTTCCTGAACTATGTCCAAGGTGTGGTAAGGGAGCTCATTGACGAGAGACTGCCATTCATTCCAAAATGGCAAGTGGGAAAAGGGATAGAAACCTAACTCAAGTGGACAGGCAAAATGCTTTAAGTGTGGCAATATGGGACATTTAAAAATCTAATGCAAAGGGCAACTTCTTTTTGTGCCAGCACAGGGATCTGCACCCCCTGATACCTGTTTCAGGAAAGTGGGTAGGGGGGCAGCCCCTGGCCCCTCAAACTCAGGGGACCTTTCCATCTATAATTCTGCTTCCTGGCCCAAACCAAGGAAATCCCACAGCATAAAAACATTAAAACCTTCTACCTCGGGAAGCTGTGGTTTTGACAGTCTATGTCCAGAGGAATTGACCATTCTCCCAGCTCAATGCTTATAAGATTAGGTCTGGCATAACAGGGTCTCTTCCTTAAGGAAATGTGGGTATTATTGTAGGAAGAAGCAATTTAACGCTTAAAGAAATAGTAATTCACAATTGGAGAATACAACTGGTTAGAGATACAGCAAGTGCGGTGATTTTACAGCCTATGATGACATGCTGGTTTTGTTTTATTTATTTTGGTTCACTGTGTTTTTAAAGCAGTGAGCTTAAAGCTACATGGAAATAAATTAAAAGTTAATCTCTTTAAAAATACTTTAGTCTAGAAGAGAAAAATAATAGAGTAATGTAGCATAAAATAAAATTACTTGTGTAATGTTGCAGATCATGTATTCTGAAGACTAAGTACAGAAGACTGAGGCACTTAGAGTGTTTCAAAATAGTTTAGTAGCTGATTAATAATACCCTAGTACTACGTATTAAATTACTTATAAGACATTCAAAAAGCACTAATCATTAAGGTCTGTATAGACTAAAGAGCAGCTTTTTTTTAATTTAATGCAAAGGAGTTAACTGGATAATTTCTTGTAATAAATCATTTCTCAAGAGATCATCTCTTATTCCTGGAATTAAATTCATTCTCCATCAATTTCTATTAATAGCTTAAAAGATAGTGAAATCAAATATTACTCATGTATTCATAGTATTCTAGATTTATTATCTACAAGGTATTACTATTTATTTTCATGTTTTCTCCCTCTAAATTTTCTTTCTCCATATTTTATCTTAATTATGATATTGGTTTTATAGGCAAAATAAAAAAACTCTAATTTATTAACCAGACCAAAGGTCTAATTATGTGCTAATTATTTTTGTGTATATTGTATCATTATAACCTGTATATTTAAATTGTAGAATAGTTATTAATATTCTCATTTTTAAAGTTGAACATAATCTTATGCTTCAAACATTGAATTTTTATTTAATTTGAACATTAAACAGACATGTCTTTCACAGCTTCCATATCTTATATTAGAATATCATTTTGGATGCCATTCCCAGAAGTGCTGGGAGGAAATTAGGCCCCATTCATGTGGTTCTATGTTTGGTCTTCTGGTGGTGACTTGGAGACTATGATGGCCAGGCCCATAAGTGCTCAGAGAGCAAACTCAGCCTTGCTCATATTAGACATGTTTTCTCTCTATCTTAAGGCTCATTTTGGTTCCTTCAACACGTCTTATGATTTCTGAAAGAAATTACATTTAATGTATAGCTTTTTCTCACACAAATATGACTAACAAGTTAAACAGAATTTAATGTGAACAATGGAATGGGATATCATGAATACAGATCTATGAAGACTCAAGATATGTGAATTATTAGAAACAAGTTTGAAAAGACAACTTTCTCAGAAAGTAAAGTTGGAAAACGTGATAGGAATTTAAAAAATGCCAAATGTGAAAAATATATTTGAACAAAACCCAAATATAAATTTTAGAATTATAAAAGCATAACTATAAGTAAGACAAGTGTTTGGTAATAGACTAAACTTAGATAAGAACCTTTAAGCTGGAAAATGAAAATGCTTTACAGAAAAAAAAGAGAGCCAAGAACAAAGGAACAAATGATAAAAAGTAATGTCTATCTAACATTATTTATTGAGGTCTCTAATAAAGGAGAACAGAGGATGGTGTTATCTGAAGTGATTCTTCAGAAAATATAAATTTTACTTAGTCTACCCCATTCTGCTGATCCTCATTCTTTCAGTTTGAGCTAGGAGTCATGCTTGAGTTTCCAATTTCTCTAGCCTAATTTTATTTTTAGTTTTTGAAATAATATTTTCATTAGACACCGTGATTACAAAGTTTTCCATAATTGAGTTTCAGTCTTACAATGTATGCTTCCCTTTACCCTTGAACATTTACCACCACCTATTTCCTTGGTTTCCTTCACCCTCCCTGCACCTACCTCTCCTGCACTTTGCTCTCCCTACCCATCTCTTTCCTTTTTCCCCCAATTTTAGACACTGTGGCTTGTACTATTGTTAATGAAGGGATACCATGTATATCATTTTTATCTCCATCCAACACCTTTATTTCCTGAGTGATCCATTCTAAATGTCACTATCATAGTGATCCCTTCTGTGCCCTAATTGTATTATTTGTGGGAAGCTTATGCCATGTACTAGTCCTCCTGGCCTTCCTCTTTATTGTCTCTGGATATTATTACTATACTGTCTTTTATCTTTGTTATATTGCTAAAAAACAATTGCTATCATCACTACTCATTCTGCTCAACTATCTTCAATTACAGTCAAGTGTAAATTTTGTAATATATAAGCATATTTATATTTATATACTAACTTCCTTTTGCTTTTCTATATTTATCTTTGACTTTTCTGAACATAAAACAAAAATATATATGCTTTTTATATCTCCATGCTTTCATATTTGATGAGAATATAGAAGCAGTCTTGCCTGAAAATTGAAGCTTTTTAATGTGGCCTTGTTTCCAAGCCATATTCTGATTCTCTGGCTTCGTTTTTACATCTTCCAACTCTTACCTTTAATTAATTTTCAAGTTATATTACATCATAATTTGTTTTCATGCTTGGTTCCCTATTTGTCTATTTCTTCAAGGCAGATTTTTAAATTGAATTAATTTAAAGGTATTTATTTAACTTTTAATTTAATTTTATTTTATTGAAACAGTTGTGATTTACAAAGTCCTTCATAGTTAGATTTCAGACATACAATGAATCAAGACCAATCCCATCGCCAGCATTGACCTCCCTCCACCAGAGAACATTCTATTACACCATCCTTTGCCTGCCAGTATAACAGGCCCCATTTAAAGTTTAGATTTTATATGGTTAAAGTTTGGATTCCTTCATTTTATTGTTGACTTTGGCTTGGATATTTAGTTTTGTCCTTTTTATCTCACCAATGCACCAGAGACCTTTAAGAAAATCATATAGAAAGTTTGAAAAAAAAATTGAGGGTATTCCCTATAGGTCTCTTAAAGGTATAACACTAATGGTACCTATCAAAACTCAAAATTCTCACACTGATAGATTATTATTACACTGATATATTATTATCAAAGTGCATAGTTTATGTTAGGATTCACTCATGGATATTATTGTATTACCTATTGGTTTATAAAAATATATGCATTATAATCATTGTGTAGAATGCTATTTTTTGTCCTAAATATCCTCATCAACTGACTTTCTCCGTATTCCCTACTAAAACTTAGAATTTAACAGACATAGTTGTCTCTAAATCAGTGGTTTTAGGTGTATGATTAAACAAACAAAAGAAGGAAGGGACAAATAGAAGACTCTCAGGCATAGTCTAAGTCTTATTAACGTATGTTTGTCTCTGTTTTTATATTTACTTCTACTGTTTAGTTTACTAAAAAGAAATACCTGTATGAAGCCATATCTTTTCAAACCTATTTTAATTTATTAAACAAAAGTCAAACATGAACTCTGAACAAATTTAATACTTATTTTTATGAATGATCTGGTTCATTCAGTATTTTATCTTTGTATTGTTTCATAAGCCTTTTTCTAGATTTCCCAATGAGGTTGCTTGATACTTTTATTTGGTGACTAAGAGTTTCCACCCCCTCATTTTCTAAAAATAAGAAGCACCTTTATAAACTGTTTCTTTTTAGTTGAGATTATAGCCCAGGTCTTTAGACCTCCAAAATTGCTCATCTCTAAAAAATTCTCCATCTCCTTTGAGTTAATCCAGTTAACTGTGTGGGACAGAAAATTGGTTAAAAGTAATTAAAATAGAATAGGAAATAAATTTTTTGTTGCAGAGTTAAGCTTGAATCAATTGTTCTACCCTCCCAAAAATACATACTATATAAAGGGTTGAATTGTCATTAAAATATTAATATTAATTTTTTTTGTATTGGCAATTTTTCTATATAAAGCATTTTTCCATTTCAAGGATTTAAAATTCCTCAAACTGAATCTTTCCCCACCTCCCTTTTGTCATAGCTGTAATGAGCCAGGGTTGAACTTGATTTCAGTGTCCCCACCCTTATAACCATAGTGCTTACACAAATTTGTTTTGGGGTGCACCAGAGATCCTACAATTTGTGGTTATGCAAGGATCACAAATGGGGTACAGAAGTGATTGTACTTATACATTTGTATGGTACTTGACTGGGCCTCTAGGCCTCAGGCTTAAAGATAGACAATCTGACACTGGTCTAGCTCTGAGTCACAAACTATATTTTTGAGGTTATTTTGCTTTGAAATAAATTTGAGAAAAAAATGTTACACAACTTTGCTGATTTTTTTCACTACTTTTGTCACACTTCCCTACTTCCATCCTCCAGCCTATATTTACTTGAGTTTGTAGCTTTGAGTTTCTCTATACCAGTATTTATTAAAATGGGTGGTATGCACCTCCATGCCATTAACTAAATCTACCACCATCTCCCCTAGATGCTTGATCTTGAAAAATCCAGTTCAGCAATAGTAGCTCAGGTGCAATGGAAAAGGCATTCTCTCTCTCTCTCTCTCTCTCTCTCTCTCTCTCTCTCTCTCTCTCTCTCTCTCTCTCTCTCTCGTTTTTGGGCCACATACAGTTGTGCTCAAGGGTTACTGTTGACTTTGAACTCACAAATAACCTCTGGTGGGATCAGGGACCCAATAGTATGCTGGAGATCAAATGCATGTGAATCTTGTCTAAGGCCAATGACATACCCATTATTCAATCACTCTGGCCTCTATTCATTCTCTTAATAAACATAGATTTCCATGTGGGGGGAAGTCAAGGTGCTGAGTTATTTATTTTCTGAAAATGGAGTGGTAGGCCAAATAAATTTGAGTCATGTTGATCTAAATCAGCAAACTGTTTTCAAAAATATTAAATTTTCATCCAATTTAATTCACTATGATGTTACTTATAGAGAGTTCTGGGAAAGTGTTTTTAGGGGAGTTGAATTAGGGGTTTATGAATAATGATGATGCAAAATTTATTACTTAATAAATATAATACATATTTAAAAGATTGTGGGAAGAACTATGCCAATTATGTAAAAAGAAGTCATAGTTTTTAGTTAAGATCAAGGTTTAGTGATTCAACATAGTTGTTGCAGTCTTAACTAAGCTATCATTATGAATTGAGTAGCAGTGCTCTTCCATCTTAGAGCACTATAGTATAGTTTTTACCTTTCTTACTGGATATATTTCTTTTTATTATCTTATAATTAATATCAGTTATAATCTGCAATGCTAACTCATATTCACTAAAATAATTTCAAATTTTAAAAGGTAAACTGAGTGATTGGTTCATGGCAGTTCTACTTTTATTCACAGATAACACCTGTGAGGTAGCAAATACTGCTCCAGGAATTAGTAACCATAGAAACAGTTCAACAGGCCCAACACCTGACTGCTCACCTCCATCCCCGGACACTGCCCTCAAAAATATTGTAAAGGTAATTCGACCCCAGGTGAGTGTCTAAGATGACATTATTTACTCTATAATGTATTTTGCTTTTTTTAAACAATGCATACATATTACTTACAATATGATGCTTAGACTATTTTATTATATGTAAATCAATTTTTAGGTAAAATGAGGAAATTGAGTGGATTCTGGGCCACATCTAAAGATGTTCAGAAATCACTCATGTTGGTAATTAGGGGATTCTACGCAGTGCTAAAATAAAATTGGGGTCACTATTGCCTTAATCCCTGTGCTATATTTCTAGCCAAAAGATAGGACTTGAATGAGATTGCTTCCTTCCCTTGGAGTAATGATAGGCATCCACCAGTCTGTTGGTTTGGGAGATCTTAAATTTCTATCTGAAATTATTAAAAAAGAGACTTAGAAAAATTATTTGACATTACTTTCCCCTTATAATATTTTAATACTTTCAATAATTGAACTGCTACATGACTTTTGATTGTTTCGGCTACTTCTGTCCTCATTTCTCTGGACATATATTTTTTGAAATTACTTGTCTTTTCTCAAATTTGACTTTTGTTTTTGTATTTTCTAATTTCTTTCCTTATGATTACTAATTTTGGCTCTGTTTGATTTTGTATTTCCATTATTTGCTTTTAGAGCTATCTCTTATCTCTAACTAGTCTCTCTACCATTTGTTTCTTTTTTCTAGTCCTTGTCTATATGGATTTCTTTCTCTTCCCTCTTCTCTTTCAGTTGGATTTTCTAGTAGGCGGTTTGCAGGCAAGCTTTAGAAATATCATTGGGACAAGCTGTTCTGTGATATTTCATTGAAAATAGCACTTATAAAGCTGTTTTCATTGTATTTTTGCCAACAGATGGACTCAGAACATGGAATTGAGAGTGTTCTCGGCCTGGCTCATTCTGAATGGGTTTCATAAAATCCAAGAAAGGGAGAGTTTGGATCCAATCAATGCCATTCACGATTTATTTAGATATATAGTATGAGCATATTATTTGAACCATTTTGTAGGAAGATTCACTTTTAATATTGTTTTGGTATATATTGAACAATTAATTGTCTAGTTTCTTCTTTAAAATAACTTAAATATTTCCTTGTTGTAGTTGGGTAGTTAATTGGCATTTTTACTTTACAAATACATAGAACCTAGAGAACAATTTCATATAAGTTGTTTCCTTTAACCTTCATTATATCTAAGGAAATGGATATTTCCTTGTTATGGATAATGATCCATGGTCATACCAAAAAACAAAATTATCCAACTGATTTTAAATTTTACTTTTCTTTCTCTTGGATATTGTTTCCACCAGCGCACTTAGGATATGGCAAAAATTCTTACAATCTTGAACAATTTGTCACATCTTTGTGAGGATAAAAGTTAAGGTTGTTTTAGGTATGGGTAACTTCTATGTCCTAATATGAGGAGGAGGAAAATGTCTTCAAAAGTCACTTCTTCCTCTTCAGGGAAATTTAATTTAGTTAATTAACCTGAAGAAATAAACCTCACAAAACATTTATTATTGCTAAATATCACATTTATTATTGTTGTTTCTTTGATTACATAAATGAGTTTGTCATATTATTAAAGAGTTACTACATTTTCAGAATTTTAAATTTTACCCTATTACCCTATTTTTGTCAATAAAACCATTACTAAGAACATTTATTCTTTTTTATGAACACATTTTAACTGTATTCAATTAAAATGGTGATTCAATTAAATTGTTTGTTAAAAATTTTATTTAAAATTACACCAAGAAGTTAGTACACTGGATTAGATGATTGTATGTTACCATGCAAATTTTTCAAACCCTTCCAGAACTGAAAATTGAGCCCTAAACAAGCCCTAAACAGGCATAACTTGTCCAAATATAACACTTTAGTCTAGCAGGCTGGTTTCCATGTATTCATTTATCCTGTAAAGTTTTTTTTTATATCATTAGAAGCAAGTTAAATCTTAATAAATTATTTCAAAAACCTATAGCTAATAGTATAATGAAACTCTGTATAGTCTAATTCCAGCGTCACTGGTCCAGAGCTCTGCCACATGGTTAAAATAATGAAATTTCATCATTTAATGAACAAGTGATTTCACACGGACTTTGATAACTTCAGGTAGCTGAGGGGTTCAATGTATGTCAACAATGGCATCAACTTCAGGTAGATTCACTTCAGTTTATGACCAAACTTGAGAACAAGTAAGGAAAATTGTGCACACAGTTGACTTTACCTACAGGGGAATAGGTAATACAGGGAGTAAACCCAGGTCTTCAGCACACAATACTTGACCTCAAGTCCTTGGAGTTCTTCAACTTCTCTGTGCAGATTATTTTGAAAATCTGCAGTGTGAACACTAAGGTAGATTCCTTTGATGGTAGTTGAGTCCTGTCCACAGGGAGAGACAGGGCTGATATTTCAGAAACAAACAGGGAACAAATCTACAAAATCCCTACCATTAAGTATTCTTTATAATTGTTTATCAAGTGGTCAGAATAAAAATATGAGAAAAATATCTGAAGGGGAAAGACCTATGAGAAATAGTTAAGGATGAGGATTCCTGGACTTGATTTCGGGGAAGAAGAAAATTATGGATTGAGCTAGGAAGAGTCAGGAATGGTCAGTTTAGGATAAGACACTTTTCCTCTTGGGACTCTCCTTTCCTCCACTCTGTGCATTGGCATTCTAAATTCCCATGTTGCATAGAGCATGTTCGGTAGAGAGCATCTCTTGTGAATACACAGTCACGTGACACACAGGTGTGGGGCTCACTCCCCATTGTGCTATCATTATCCCATTAGCATGGGAGTGGGGTTCAGGACTTGTGCAGGGTTTTGGATTTCTCACTGGCCAATGAGGTTGGATACACTGAGATTCACCCATGAGGTCATGTATACATTGTGTTGTTCCACCTCTATAGTAACATTTCATTCTTTGTGGAATATCCTAGTGGGCACCCACTATCAGACGAGATGTGTACAAATTCTCCTCCTTCATAAAGACGCTAAAAGAGAAGTGAAAAATGCAACTTGCAAGAGCTAAAAATAGTAAGAAATAAAGTGCAGGATGTCTGGTCAAACGCTGTAATGGCCAAAAAGGTCAGGGTGTGTGGCCAGTTCCCCCCCCCCCAATCCAGATTTAGCCCCTTGGCATCTTAACAGCTTCTGCCTGTGACTTCCGCTAGTCTTTCCCCAATTGCCTCTGCCATTACCCAGTAATCCTTGGGAAACTAGGCTAGTGACTACCAACGATACCCTCTACTGGACACATTTTCTCCTCCCCTCCCCTAACCCAGATCTTGTTGGGCTCAGGGCTCCAAAAACATGGATAATTTTTATAAGGTCTCCTCCATGACCTCAGAGAGGGAAGAATTAGGATTATGTTGTTCACAGGGTTTGAGGTGTGCTTTTCACTGAATCCACTAGATGAAAATTTAGTTGAGTTTGTTCCTGTCATTTTCTTTATAATAATACTTTGTTTAAGCACCGTGGTTACAAATATGTTTGTAGTTGGGTTTCATTCATAAAAAGCGCATGCCTCCTTTCACTAGTGCAATCTCCCTGACAACAATATTCACATCTCTCTCCTCCCCTACCAACTGCCAGTCTTCAAGACAGGCATTATCTCTCAATTCGCTCTCTCTTTCTCATTGTCATGATAGTTGTTAGTGTTGTGATTTTTCTTAACTGCCCTCAAAATTATTTGAGGCAAGCTTCATATCATGGACTGGTTCTTTTAGTCCTCATCTTTATTATCTCTGGTTATTATTACCATACTGTACTTTATTTTCTTAAATTTCACAGAAGAGTGAGACTATTCTATGTCTATGTCCTTGTTTTATTTCACTCAGCATAGTAGTTTTCATGTCCATCCATGTATAAGAAAATGTCATGCCTTTATTTAACTGACAGCTTCATAGTATTCCATTGTGTATTTGTACCACAGTTTCTTTAATCACTCATATGTTGTTGGGCTTCTGGTTGTTTCCAGATTCTGGCTATTTTAAATAGCACTGCAATGAACATAGACATACAGAGTGCATTTTTGTATTGTGTTTTATATTCCTAGGGTATTGTCCTAGGAGTGAAATTGCTGGATCATATGGGAACTAAATTTCTAGTTTTTTGAAGAATTGCCATACTGTTTTCCAGAAAGGCTGAACTAAAAGGCATTACCATCTAGCATTACCATATAGAATTGCCATCCAGATGGCATTACCACCAGCAGTGAATGAGAGTTTCTTTCTCCCCATCTCCCCACCATCACTGACCTTGTTCTTTGGGGTGTGTACAAGTCTCTATGATGTAAGATGATATCTCATTGTTGTTCTGATTTGCATCTCTCTGATAATAAGTGATGTGGAACACTTCTTCTTTGAGGAAGTGTCTATTTATTTCCTCTCCTCATCTCTTGATGGGTTTAGATGTTTTTTCTTGTTGGGTTCTGTTAGTACCTTATATATCTTAGATATTACCCAATATCTGATAGATAGTGAGTGAATAATTTCTTCCATTCTGTGGGTGGCCTTTGTGCCATAGTCATTATTTCTTTTAGGTGCAAATGCTTCTCAGTTTAATGTAGTCCCATTTATTTTTACTTCCACTTGTTTAGCCAGTAGTATTTCTCCCTTGAAAATACCTTTAGTCTCAATATAATGGAGTGTTTACCTACATTTTATTCTATATAGCCTATGTTTTCCAGGTCTAATATCAAGGTATTTAATCCATTTGGATTTTATTTTTGCATGTTTTTGACCATTTGTCCCAACAACACTTGTTGAATAAATGACTTTCTTGTTCCATTTTGCATATATTGCTTCTTTACTAAAGATTAATTGACTAATGTCTGGGGAACATTCTTTGAATACTTGTCTATTCTATTGATCTGAGGGTCTGTCTTTTTTTAATACCATGCTGTTTTAATGACAATTGTTTTGCAATACAATTTAAAGTGGGGAAAGTGATACCTCCTATATTCCTTTTCCTAAGGGTTGCTATAGCTATTCTTGGGTGTTTATTGTTTCAAATAAAATTCAGGAGTGTTTGATTCAGTTCTCTGAATAATGTCATGGATATTGCATTAAATATGTACAGTGCTTTGGGGATTATTGCCATTTTAATGATGTTAATCTTCCCAATCCATGAACAGGTAAGTGTCTCCATTTTCCTGTGTCCTCTTTTATTTTGTTTTCTTTGTATAGGCTCTTCACTTCTTTAGTTGATTCCAAGGTATTTAAGTTTTTGTGACACTGTTGTGAATAGTATTGTTTTTAATGTCCATTTCTTCTGTATGATTATTTGTATATGAAAATGCCATTGAGTTTTTGCATATTAATTTTGTAGCCTGACACTTTTGATATACAAATCTATTGTTTCTAGAAGCACTTAGTGAATGTTTAAGGCTTTATAAATATAGTATTATGTCATCTGCAAACAGTGAGAGCTTGACTTCTTTCTTTCCTATCTGGATGCCCTTGATATATTTTTCTTGCCCAATTGCTATGGCAATTACTTCCAGTACTATGTATGTTAAATAGGAGTGGTGAGAAGGGGCAGCCTTGTCTCATACTAGATTCTAGAAGAAAGTCTTTTAATTTGTCTTTCATTAAGTATATTTTTGATAGTTTTGTGATAAATGGTCTTGACTATTGAGAAAATTTCCATCCATTCCCATCTTAATGAGAAACATGAATGGGTATTGCACATTATCAAGTGCTTTCTCTGCATCTATTAATATGATAATGGTATTAAATTTTCTTTTATTGATTTGGTGTATTACATTGATTAACTTATACATGTTAAACCATCCTGGAATGAAGTTTAATTTATCATGATGTATGGCATTTTGATGAGTAGTTGAACATTTGCTAGGATTTTGTTGGGATCCTTGCATCTGCATTCATCAAAGATCTTGATCTTTAGTTTTCTTTTTTTGTAGTATCTCTGTCTTCTTTTGATATCAGGATGATGATAGCTTCATAAAAACGATTTGGAAGTGTTTCTTTTTTTACAATTTCTTGGAAGATCCTAAAAATTTTGGTAGTAGTACCTCTTGAAAGGTTTGGAAGAATTCATTATTGAATCCATCTGAGCTTGGGCTTTTGTTTTTGGGAAGATGTTTGATTCCCATTTTAATTTCCTCAATAGTGATGGATCTGTTGAGATATGTATAGTCTCAAAGTAATCACTTATTACCCTTTGAACATCTGTATTGTCTGTAGCGATTGCCCCCTTTCATTTCTAATCCAATTTATCAAGTTTCTCTCTCTCCCCCTTTCTTTGTGAGTTTTGCTAGTGGTTTATCAATCTTGTTTACTTTTTTCCAAGAACCAACTTTTGCTTTGTTGATCTTTCTTATTGTTTTTTGGATTTCCACTTCATTGATGTCTGCTCTTAGCTTTGTTATTTCCTTCTGCCTACCTATTTTGGGTTCATTTTATTGATAATTTTCTAATTGTATAAGCTTTGTCATTAAGTTATTTATGTAGGTCCCTTCTTCCTTCGTGATGTGTGCTTGCAAAGCTGTAAATATTCCCTTTAGTGCTGCTTTGTTGTGTCCCACAAATTCTGATAATGTTTGTCTTCATTTGTGTTTGTTTCCAGGAATCTTTTAATTTCCTCTTTGATTTCATCTGTCTCATTGACTGGTCAACAGTAATCTGTTCAGTTAGGTGTTAAAGTTTTCTATTGTATGTGTTTGTAATTCACTTCTAATTTCAGTTCATTGTGATCTGATAACATAATTCATATGATTTCTATCCTGTTGAATTGGTAGATGTATATTTTATGGGCCAGCATATGGTTTATCCTTAAGAATGACCTATGTTCATTTGAGAAGTTGTGTGTCTAGTTTTGTGGGTGGAGAGCCATATATGTTCTATGCAACTTTCTTCCATTTCTCCTTTCAGAGCTACTATATTCTTCTTAAGTTTCTGTCTGTTTGACCTATCAAGGGATGACAGAGTGGTGTTGAAGTCTGCCACTATTGTGTTTTTATTGATGTCTTCTTTCAGAGTAATCAAAAATTGTTTTAAATATTTTGCTGGTCCTTCATTGGGTGCATATAAGATTTCTTTCTGTTGTACACATCACTTGATTATACAAAATGTCCATCTTTGTCCCTTATAACATTTTAAGTCTAAAGTTGTGTCATCTGAGATTAATATGGTCACTTCAGCTTTTTAAATTGTTTGCTTGGATGAATGTCCTCCAACCTTTCATTGTGAGTCTGTGTTTGTTATGCCTATTGAGGTATGTTTCTTGTAGGTATCAGAATGTTGGATTCAGCTTGTTGATCCATTTTGCCAGTCTGTATCTCTAACTGGTGCATTTAGTCTATTGACATTGAGAGAGATAGTTGTCATAGTATTTAGTGTCATCTTTATGTAGGAATTTGTTGTGTCTGTTGTTCTATCTTGTCTTAAAGTAGAAATTTCAGTTTTTCTTTTAAGGCTGATTTAGAGTCTGTAAAGTTTCTGAGTGCTGTTTTCATGAAGTGCTGTTTTTCAGGAAGCTTCTTTCCTTCAAATCTGAATGTGAACCTGGCTAGGTGAAATATTCTTGGCCAAGCCTTAATTTCACTGTTTGGTCACCATATCCCACCACTGCCTTCAAACCTGGAAGGTTTCTTGTAACATGTCTGCTATAAATCTTAAGAATTCTCCTTTGAATGTAATTTTCCTTTTTGATCTTTTTGCTTTCAGTTTCTATCCTGTCTGTGTGATATAGAAATTCAAGAACATTTTTGTCTCCATTGTGATTAGTATAATTTTGCTCAATCTTCCTGACTTTAATAAGAAAAAATAAACAAATGATAAATTTTCACAATAAATCTAGACATTTAATTCCTAGTGATGAGCTAATAATCTCTAGTAAATTTCTTTTTTTACTAATATTTTTATTTAAACACCTTGATTACAAATATGATTGTAGTTGGGTTTCAGTCATGTAAAGAACACCCCCCCCCTTCACTGGTGCAACATTCCCACCGCCAATGTCCCAAATCTCCCTCCTCCCCACCCCACTGCCACCTGTACTCTAGACAGGCTTTCCACTTCCCTCATTCATTCACATTGTTATGATAGTTTTTGCAATAATTCTCAGAGACAAAGAGAGGAAGGCTGGAAGGTCCAGCTAACGACATGAAGCTCACCACAAAGAGTGGTAAGTGCAGTTAGAGAAATAATTACACTGAGAACTATCATTGACACACTTTTAATGTGGTGTTTTCTACATGTTTATCTGGGGTTTATTTACTAGGAAATGTACATGGCTGCAGAGCATAGCCGAGTGTCTGGGCTTCTCTGTCTCTGCCCTTCATGGGCATGTCAGCTCACCTTCATTGACTTGTGTTCTATGGGCTCTTACAGATGGGCTGTGTCCCTGTATCATTGGCAGGTTGGGATGGCACCCATGTTGTATTGTGGGTGGTGGGTTTAGGCTCTACCCTTCATGTGTGGGTCACCTCACCTCCACTGAAATGTTCTTTGGGTGGGATGAATTGGCACTGGCAGTGAGTCAGGATGCCACCCATGTTGAAATATGCACGGTGCGGATCAGTGTATTTATTCTTAAGCCATTGTGATCTTCCTTTGTATGTGCATTTATTTATTCAATGAATGAAAAATATTCCTCTCTACATACCTATAATTTAATCAAACACCCCAAATATCATCTGTTCATAAATACTACTTGATCATATTTTAGCTTTTCTAAGTGTTAAATTTAAAAAGAAAACCTTTTTTTTAATATCTGACATTCTATCTTGTCTTCATTACTTAGTTCTATTTACTTTCATATTTCTAATTCTGTTTTTATTTCTGAGAGGTTATAATGATGGTTTAGGAGGGCTTTATGAAACAATAAAATAAGGAAACAAAAGGTTATACTGCTTAAATTAAAATAATGCATTGTGAGAATTGGTAATTATACACTTAATAGGAAAATAATAGCTAAGACATGTCATTGGAAAAGAATATAATGTAAGTTGGCCTATTGGACCTTTACCCCCAGAACCTTTGGTAAACTACTTCTTACTCCTTATATGTTCTGATTTCCGGGCAGCTTCATTCATTGTAGAGAACATGGGATGATTCATAAAGTGAAAGTAATGATGAGGGAATATTAGGTTAGGATATGTGATATAAGGAAAGGGTTTTCGGGGTGTAGTTGAGAATTGCTAAATGGATGGAACTTTTCTGACAAGTCATAGATGTTGAAACATTGAGTGTAACATTATGGAGAGCTACTTTTTCAATGAAAAGAAAATTATTGATTAATTGATATAAGAGCCTATATTTTGATCACAAGTTTAATATTCTAAAGTGTTCTCTAATTCTGGTTTTCTGTCTATAAGTACAAGAAATGTGAAGTTAGATTAACTTGAGAGTGCTGAAACACCTTGTCTTACATTAACTAAGTAGAAATTTATAGTAAGGTAAAATGTGTGATGGCTTTCGAAAATAAAATTTTATATGAAGCCATTCTCTACAAATTTAAATTTCTCTGGATATTGTGGATGTGTTATGTTTAATTCTGAGAAAAATAATATAGAATAGGAGAGAGATTAAATTAAAAAACTTATCTCATTTACTGCAAGGAAACATTGATTAGAATGAGAAAGTCATACTATTTTACCTTTGCCTAATACAGAACTTAATCTAGTTAACTTATATAAGACTACATACAAATGAGATATATTTATTTGTAGCCAAGAAGTCCAACCCTTTGGATAATATATGGAAGATAATTTAATTTAATGGATTTGTTTCTGATTATTATGTTACTTATTTGGAATCTACAGAATTTGTAGAATCTACAGAATTTTTAACACAATGTACAAAAGTCAACTCAAATGGATTAAATACCTTAATATCAGAATCAAATCCAGAAGTTGTGTTAAAAACATAGGTGAAACACTTATTACATTGAGTCTAGTGGTATCTTTAATGGTTCAATGTTGTTGGCAAAGATAAACAAATTGAGACTGCATCAAACTAAGAAGCCTCTACACTGTCAAAAAATGATGATCATAATAAAAAGATACTCCATAGTCTGGAAGAGAATATTTCCCCACTACTCATCTGATAAAGGATTTATATTCAAGCCCTGTAGAACTTAAATAAAAAAAAACAAACAAAAACCCAACAATATCCAACTCCATCAAAAATGGAGAGAAAATATATGTGAAACATACTCAAAAAAGATATACAGATGTCCAAAATTCCCCTGACATTACAAAGGAGTGCAAACCAAGACAATAATAAGATATCTCATATCTCTGAGATTGGCACACAGTACAAAGAACAAAAACAACAGTGTTGGTATTTATTTGGAGGAAAAATGATCCTCTGATAGGAATATCAACTGCCCAACCTTTATGAAAAAAAAAACAATATATAAAATTCTAAAAAGCTAATGAATTAAGTTTCCATATAACTCAGAAATTACATTTCTGGTATTCATTTCTGGCCTATTCAGAAAAGGCATTTGATTTACAATGTTCACGATAACACACACATATACATATATATAACATATATATATATATATAACATATATATATAACTGTAACAGTAGCAAAATCTGGAAACAAATCAAGTATTTCAGACAGTTGACTGGATAAAAAGGTTTTAGTGTATGTTTATACACAGTGGAATACTAATTGGCTTTTAAAAAAGATAACATGCAAGTTCCTTCTACAAGAATGAAGCTGGAAAGTATCATGCTGATCGAAGTTAGTCAGAAGAAAAGAAATAGGCACAGAAAGACCCTTTAACTGTATGAGATATAATTAAACATAGCAAAGGAATGATACAAGTCCAAAGTTAAAAGAAACAGAGATCTTATCTATAATAAGATTATCATAGGATACTGGGATGAGTAGAATGATGTAGGGTGGAACAGGACAATGATGGAAGGAACAAACACTGGTCAAAGGTGTGGTGCTAGAATTTGTTACGGGTGAAATCCTATCTTTAACAGTTTTATTAATTATAGTGCCTAAATTATATTTTAAAGTATTAAAGCTTAAATAATTTTAGTTACATACTTGGAAGATGTGGTTTTTCACTCTTTCAGTTGATATAATGATTAGTAATATTGGTTGATTTGTGAATATAAATAAAATTGTGTTTTCAGAATAAATGCCTCTTGGTTATTATATTTTATGGTATTGTAGTTGATGCAGAAAACAGATAAGGTATTAGTAGATGGATATATGGATTAAATATAAAGAGGAAAAACTGACTAATAATTTGATCTTAGTTGTCTGCAGTTTTAAAACAGTGTCAATAATATAGGAAAGAATTAAAAACAAATTTAGTTTGATAAAAAAACATAACTGAATTTATTTTGAGTGTGAACTCTAAATATTTACAGAAATTTATATAATCTGATGTGATAATGAATACCAAAAATAGGAAACATTGGCAATAATTATACTTTAATAGTAATATTTGTTGAGCAATAATTTGAGGTTGGGTAGAATGGTTATTATTATAGTCAATTTAAAGAGGAGGAAATTGACAGTCAAAAAGTTTGAGTGAGTAATTAATACATAATTTAAAAAGAAGGTATTAGGAAATGGGAGAAAGGATACTGTGAAATGTAGAAAATTAAGATAAAATATTACATAAAATGGTAGAAAAATGGAAAAATATTAGTCAACATTACCAAAACTTATAAGGAGGTTGCAATTTCTTGAGTTCAGTTTTTCTCAAGTTGAAAAGTTTTTTTAAAATATTATTAACATGTTTATTATATAATATATTTTAAACACCTTGATTACAAACATGATTGTGGTTGGATTTCATTCATGTAAAGAACACCCCCCCTTCACCAGTGCAACATTCCCATCACCAATGTCCCAAATCTTCCTCCTCCCCACCCAACCCCCACCTGTACTCTAGACAGGCTTTCTACTTCCCTCGCTCATATGAAATTATAACTGGAAAAACACATAGGTGATGGTTGTAGATTAATATTTGTTTATGTGACAGTTTTAGCACCCTACACCTCTGTGCTTTGAACTTTTGTCTGGCTCTGTGTCAAAAATCTCTCTTGGCAAGCTTGGAGGAACTGCATGTGGTGTGGGATTAAATGGGTCGGCTACATGCAGGGCAACTTAATCCAGTTCTATCTCTCTTGCTCTTAATCAATACAATGAAAACAATCCAATTAATTCAAAAGATTCATTCAGTTGTTAATTAATTCAAAATATTTAAAGAAAATAAAGTAGTTTGACTACAGGTTGAAAGAAGGGCAGTGTTGAGGAAACGTGTTTTTTTTTTCCATGTGAGGTTTTAAGTTTAGGTATGAGAATGATAAAGAAGAGACTTAAGATGACTAAAACCCAACTACAAATATGCTTGCAATCATGGTGCTTAAATAAAGCTTTATATAAATAAAAGATTAGTTGTAGAGATATAAATTATTGGCACAGAAATGTTAACTTTTATAATAGGGAGAGTGAATAAATTGAATGAGTTAACTTCAAAGTTATAACTGTAAAAGCCTGGGGTTCTAGGTTTCAGCCTTGACTGTGGCTGTATTTGCACATAATTTTATTTTCTATGTTTCATAACAAATCATAACTATAAGGAGGACATTTGAGAAGTAATTAAAGATAAAGGAAGTAGGAATTAATATAGGGAAAGACAAAAAGATTATTTTAGCACAATTTTACAAATGAATCATCTAGGCAGGAGCTGACTCTTGGTCATTTTGGTAACATGTTTAATAAATATTGATGGAGGAGGAGCTCAGGGAGTCAAAGTGGAAAATTAGAAAGTTCTGGACTGTTGTTAATATCACCTAGATTTTATAGCACCTACACATAATCCTAAAACGAGTTCAATAGTTTAAAATTACTTCAGTTAGTACTCATTCACATCAAAAGACTCTCTGTCATACACACACACACCACACACTATTGGGATAAATAAAAGAAAGAATATCAATAACTTTTTTTGTTTCATAGACTGAAAGTTGATAACACTTTTAAATTCTTTTTCTTTTATAATAATTTTATTTAAGTACCATAATTACAAGCATGATTGTAATTGTGTCTCAGTCATAAACAGATCAACCCCCTTCATCAGTGCAATCTTCCCATCAGCAATCTCCCCACCCACCTCCAACCCATCCCCTTCCTGTATTCAAGACAGGCATTCAACTTCTCTCATTCATTAACATTGTCATGTTAGTTGTTAGTGTAGTTATTTTCCTAACAGCTTCAAATAATGAATTGGTCCTTCCGACCCTCAACTCTATTGTTTCTGGGCCTTATTAAAATAATATTTTTAATTTTTGTTAAAACACATAAATTAGTGAGACTATTCTGTATCTATCTTTCTCCCTCTGACTTATTTCACTCAGCATAATAGAGTTAATGTACATCCATGTATAGAAAAATTTCATCTCTCCTGATGGTTGCATAATATTCCATTGTGTTTATATCTTCAAGACAGGTCTCCCACCCACTTTCTTTCTTTTAAACAGAACCATATAACAATAATCATCTTGTTCTGCCTCATAATTCTATTTCTCCCTACAAATTAAAAGAAAAGTGTGGTACCAGGGGCAAAGCAGTCTCATGAGCCTTGAGTGAAAATAAAAAGTGATCAGACCTAAATACCCAACCCAAAGTCAATGACAATAGAACTAAGAGACCCAAACTATAAAAAGCTATACATACACAAAAAAAGACCTGTTACACTAGGAGTCCAAGGGGCTAAGGGTGGAGGTATGGAATGCCTGCTGGAACCATGATGGAGGGAGATCAACAGTGGTCATGGGAATTGACCTAATTCATGGTCACTATATTTTTTAAATATAACTGTGAAAGACTTATAATTCACATTTGGCATAAATAAAAATTATTCAAACTAGCAGCCTGGGGGTCAAAGGAGGGGCAATATAGGATGCAGGCTGGGAACAGAGGTGGAGGGAGGACAACATTGGTGCTGGGAATGCCCCTGATTCAATGTCACTATGTACCTGAAATACTACTGAATAATTTGTAAACCACTTTGGTCAAAATTAAAATTATTAATATAAAAAACCTAGGCCAAAAGGAGAGTTTGTGTTATTGTTTAAATGCATGTAGAAATTGAAATCTAATTTCTTATTAAATCTCTTGTTATTGTCTTATACTGGAGAAAATTAAAAGTCGCCAGTTATCACCACCTCTAAATTTATGGATTCCTGTTTGGCTATCTGATAAATAGTATATCAACTGTATGAACAAGAAGTGATCCCTTTCCCTTCCTAATCTTGTATATTTTAAGCTGATTAAATTTGACTATAAAAATACTACTGAATATAAAAAATGTTTATTAAATCATTCTGAGGCTTAACAAATCCAGATTAGTACTTACCACATTCTGAGCATCCTAAAAGGAGATATAAATATGAAAGTGACCTACTGTAATCTTTAATCAATTGAGGAAAGAAAGCCAGTACTCTACTGAGAGAGCCTGGAATGTGATGATTTTCATTGATTGAATACAGTTAGTATAATCCTCACATCCTTCTTGATTCATGCCCTCTGTAACTGGGACCCGATTCAGGAGCTTAAATGTTCTATGCATCTTGATTACTCATTATTGTTTATTTGAAGTACTGGTCACCTTTCTGAACTGCAGGCTCAGATACAGTCTGCTTCACTAAATCTCAGTTTAGTATCTATGTACCATCTCAAGCTTAAGTCATGTAGCATTAAATTTAGTATCAATTAGTGGCAGCAAGGCGAACATACTTAAGCCAGACATTTATTTTTTATTTCTCTCACATCCTTTTGCAATTCATCAGAAAAACTCTTATGCCAGAGATCCCTTAGAAAGTCTCATAAACTTTTTTTTTATAATTTATTTTTTAAACACCTTTTTTTTTTTTTTTTTGTTTTTGGGCCATACCCTGTGACGCTCAGGGGTTACTCCTGGCTATGCGCTCAGACGTTGCTCCTGGCTTCTTGGGGGACCATATGGGATGCCGGGGGATCAAACCACAGTTCGTCCTAGGCTAGCGCAGGCAAGGCAGGCACCTTACCTCCAGTGCCACCGCCCGGCCCCTTAAACACCTTGATTACATACATGATTGTGTTTGGGTTTCAGTCATGTAAAGAACACCACCCATCACCAGTGCAACATTCCCATCACCAATGTCCCAAGCTTCCCTCCTCCCCACCCGACCCCCGCCTGTACTCTAAACAGGCTCTCTATTTCCCTCATACATTCTCATTATTAGGACAGTTCAAAATGTAGTTATTTCTCAGACTAAACTCATCACTCTTTGTGGTGAGCTTCCTGAGGTGAGCTGGAACTTCCAGCTCTTTTCTTTTTTGTGTCTGAAAATTATTATTGCAAGAATGTCTTTCATTTTTCTTAAAACCCATAGATGAGTGAGACCATTCTGTGTTTCTCTCTCTCTCTCTCTCTCTCTCTCTCTCTCTCTCTCTCTCTCTCTCTCTCTCTCTCTCTCATCTCTCTCTCTCTCCTCTCCTCTCTCTCTCTCCTCTCTCTCTCTCTCTCTCTCTCTCTCTGACTTATTTCACTCAGCATAATAGATTCCGTGTACATCCATGTATAGGAAAATTTCATGACTTCATCTCTCCTGACAACTGCATAATATTCCATTGTGTATATGTACCACAGTTTCTTTAGCCATTCGTCTGTTGAAGGGCATCTTGGTTGTTTCCAGAGTCTTGCTATGGTAAATAGTGCTGCAATAAATATAGGTGTAAGGAAGGGGTTTTTGTATTGTATTTTTGTGTTCCTAGGGTATATTTCTAGGAGTGGTATAGTTGGATCGTATGGGAGCTCGATTTCCAGTTTTTTTTCCTATTTTTTTTATTTAAACACCTTGATTACATACATGATTGTGTTTGGGTTTCAGTCATGTAAAGAACTCTGCTCCAAGAAATAAGAGAGGACACACGGAAATGGAAACGCATACCCTGCTCATGGATTGGCAGGATTAACATAATCAAAATGGCAATACTCCCCAAGGCATTATACAGATTTAATACTATTCCTCTAAAGATACCCAATGACATTCTTCAAAGAAGTGGATTAGGCACTTTTGAAATTCATTTGGAATAATAAACACCCTCAAATAGCTAAAGCAATCATTGGGAAAAAGAATATGGGAGGAATTACTTTCCCCAACTTTAAACTGTACTACAAAGCAATAGTTATCAAAACAGCATGGTATTGGAATAAGGACAGGCCCTCAGATCAGTGGAATAGGCTTGAATACTCAGAAAATGTTCCCCAGACTTACAATCACCTAATTTTTGATAAAGAAGCAGGAAATCCTAATTGGAGCAGGGAAAGCCTCTTCAACAAGTGGTCTTGGCGCAATTGGATAGCCACTTGCAAAAAATTGAACTTAGACCCCCAGCTAACATCATGTATGAAGGTAAAATTCAAGTGGATTAAAGACCTCGATATCAGCCCCCAAACCATAAGATATATAGAACAGCACATAGGCAAAACACTCCAGGACATTACAGGCATTTTCAAGGAGGAAACTGCACTCTCCAAGCAAGTGAAAGCAGAGATTAACAGATGGGAATATATTAAGCTGAGAAGCTTCTGCACTTCAAAGGAAATAGTGCCCAGGATACAAGAGCCACCCACTGAGTGGGAGAAACTATTCACCCAATACCCATCAGATGAGGGGCTAATCTCCAAAATATACAAGGCACTGACAGAACTTTACAAGAAAAAAATATCTAATCCCATCAAAAAATGGGGAGAAGAAATGAACAGACACTTTGACAAAGAAGAAATACAAATGGCCAAAAGACACATGAAAAAGTGCTCCACATCACTAATCATCAGGGAGATGCAAATCAAAACAATGATGAGATACCACCTCACACCACAGAGAATTGCACACATCACAAAGAATGAGAATAAACAGTGTTGGCGGGGATGTGGAGAGAAAGGAACTCTTATCCACTGCTGGTGGGAATGCCGTCTAGTTCAATCTTTATGGAAAGCGATATGGAGATTCTCCAAAAACTGGAAATCGAGCTCCCATACGATCCAGCTATACCACTCCTAGGAATATACCCTAGGAACACAAAAATACAATACAAAAACCCCTTCCTTACACCTATATTCATTGCAGCACTATTTACCATAGCAAGACTCTGGAAACAACCAAGATGCCCTTCAACAGACGAATGGCTAAAGAAACTGTGGTACATATACACAATGGAATATTATGCAGTTGTCAGGAGAGATGAAGTCATGAAATTTTCCTATACATGGATGTACATGGAATCTATTATGCTGAGTGAAATAAGTCAGAGAGAGAGAAAAATGCAGAATGGTCTCACTCATCTATGGGTTTTAAGAAAAATGAAAGACATTCTTGCAATAATAATTTTCAGACACAATAGAGAAAAGAGCTGGAAGTTCCAGCTCACCTCAGGAAGCTCACCACAAAGAGTGATGAGGTTAGTTAGAGAAATAACTACATTTTGAACTGTCCTAATAATGAGAATGTATGAGGGAAATGGAGAGCCTGTTTAGAGTACAGGCGGGGGTCGGGTGGGGAGGAGGGAGACTTGGGACATTGGTGATGGGAATGTTGCACTGGTGAAAGTCTCATAAACTAGTTCAGAAGGACAGTAAGGACAACACAATTTTTATAAAATACTGTATTTGCTGGCATATAAGATGACCCTTCAACCCATAAAAAAACTTCCTAAAAGTCTTAAAAATAAGTTACTTCTTAAAAGTAAGAGGGGTGCGGATCACTCATCCCTGAAGCTGGAACAAGTTTTAGCATGCCTTATACCAGCATATAATATGACTCCCGAATTTTAGAAAGTTTTTCATGGGTTGAAGGGTCATCTTATATGACGGCAAATATGGTACTTAAACTTTTTGTCTAGTACACTCTCATTTGTACATGATTGCTCTTTAGAGTTTTCTGCAAGCTACAATAATAAAGCTCTGGTGGCTAATGCACGTAAGTATTCAATTATTTTTTAAGTCTCTCAGATTTTAATTTTAATTAACATAAAATATTTTACATATGTGATCTTTATGAAAACTCGTATTTAAAAAACTTTAGGGTTGGAGCAATAGTACTGAGATAGGCATTAGTCTTGCATGTAGGCAACCTGGGCTCAATCCAGCATACCAAATTGTCCCATGAGTGCACCAGAAGTGATTCTTGAGTGCAGACCATGAGAAACCCTTGAGCATCACCAGGTGTGTTCCAAAAAAAAAAACAAAATTAAAAAATATATTCATTGATTTGGGCAGAAGCTATAGCACAGCTGTAGGCCATTTGCCTTGCATGTGGCTAACCCAGGACACATATGAGTTCAATTCCCTGCTTCTCATATAGTACCCAAGCCAGGAGTTATTTCTGAGTGAATAGCCAGGAGTAACCCCTGAGTATCACCAGGTGTGGCCTAAAAACATATATATGTGTATATGCATATATACATACTAATATATGCATATATATGTATATATATATATATATATATATGAATTCATTGGTCCAGGGAGACAGTAAGAGCTTTTGCCTTGCAAGAGCAGACCTTGGTTTGATCCCCACATTTCATGTTCTTCAGAGCACCTATAGTATCATCTGCCAAACACAGAGATGAAAGTAACCAGGTGTGGGGCCGGGTAGGTGGCGCTAGAGGTAAGGTGTCTGCCTTACAAGCGCTAGCCAAGGAACGGACCGCGGTTCGATCCCCCGGCGTCCCATATGGTCCCCCCAAGCCAGGGGCGATTTCTGAGCACATAGCCAGGAGTAACCCCTGAGCGTCAAACGGGTGTGGCCCAAAAACCAAAAAAAAAAAAAAAAAAAAAAGAAAGTAACCAGGTGTGATCCCAAACAGGCAAAACAAAAACATCCCAAACAAACATTTTCTTTTCTTGGGCTCAGGGAAATAACTCAAGGAGGTGAAGCATTGGAGCACATGCTTTAAATTTGATTTCTGGCTATGTGCTTCTGCCCCAGGGTCTCCATGAGATGTGATCTTGGCATCTCCAAATTATTGCTGGGCTGTCCTTGGTGGTCTGCACATTTGAGTCAGTATTATCAGAAATGATTCATGGATCCTGAGCACTGCTTGGAGTCCCTTTCCCCCAAAATTAGTAAATTAAAATTTAAAAACTTCCTTTAAATTATCCTTTCAGATTCTCTTGAACAGGGTCTTCTTACCATTTCACTTCTGTCACTTTTTAATGGCTTTTATGAACCATTAGTCTGGACTTTTAAAAAGCCTCTTACTTACAAGTTCCTGGAATTGACCTTTTGCAAGCCTGGAGCCAGACTCATATAAGTAAGATCATTTTATTCATCTTTCAATCTTCCCATGTCTCCTATATTACAAGTTGTGAAGATGTGCAACATTCTATATAATTTGGCTCACTTTAGCTCATTAATATTTTATGATGCTCTAAGAAACATTTCATTCTAGCCCTGCCATCATCCTAGCATTGCCTCAGATAAACCAAACAGTCCCTGCCTTACTTTTCTTTTTTCAGCTTTTCGAAGACTTATCTGAATTCCTTCTCACAGAGCCAGGCATGGCTAATTGTTTTTCTACCTTAAGGTCATTATTTATATGCCACCCTTTAAAAAAGATCCTTTCTGACTTTGTGAATACAAAGTAGTCACAAGATACTATCCCCTTGATTCTCTTTTCCTTTATATCAGGTTCACTCCTAAAGTAGCATCTCTGTGTATGTGTTTATTTTATACTATACTAGTTATTATAAATATTATAATATTATACTAATTATATTATCATTATATTATTATAATAATTATATTATTTAGTCTGAGAAACTAGAGTGGCACCTGCTACATAATTGAAGTTCAAATATAGTCTTTGAAATAACTAATGGAACATGGTAAGTAAAGAATGAGAGATCATTCTAGAAACAAGGTGAATAAATTGAGATTTATATCTGAATATGAATTAGCTAAATAAACTAGTGATAGAGTGAAGAAAGCAGAAAAGAATGAGCAAGGTATATAAAGTTTAATATTAAATACTATGCCAAATTCACCAAGTATATTTTAATTAAAAATTTATGAAAGCACTTTGATTTACAAAGTTATTCATAGTTGAGTTTTAGACATGTAATGTTCCAAAACCAATCGCATCACCATTAGTAACTTATCTGGTGTTTCTAAATTCCTTCATATTCATACTCCTTTTCCCAGTCCCCAATCTACCATATTGACTGACATTTTTTTTGTTTGTTTTTGGGCCAAACGTGGTTATGCTCAGGGATTACTCCTGGCTATGTGCTCAGAAATCGCTCCTGGCTATAGGGGACAATATGGGATGCTGGGAATTGAGCAAAATACAAGGTAAAACATTATTCAATTGGGAGCATTAATTATGGAAAACTATAAAGCACCTTTAAATTAACAAGAAAATGACTTGGATCAAGAGATATACCTGAAACAAGTTAGATGCAGGCCGTTTTAAATCAGATCTTTCAGTTGGGCTTCACTGTTTTATCCCCTTTTTTTTAAATTTTTATACCACCACCAAATTGTTCAAATGTAAATACGCTGTGGACTTCCCCATTTTAACCATCACCAATTTATTCAGATGTGAAAAGTCTGTGGGCTCTCCCATTTTAACCCATCACCAAATTGTCCAGACACTGGGCTTCTCCTAGGTCGCTCACCACATAGCTTTACTTCCATGTAGTCCTGGGCCCCTCAGCTGGGTCCAGGCGGGAGCCACTAGTGCAGTTCCACTCGCCTGGTCTGGATATCCACAACTGCAGCCTATCAGCTCTCTGCCACCCGGCCGCTGCATCCCGCTTGCCTCCTAGTAGAAAGGCGGCAGTCTGTGCTTTTTGCTGAGAGTGATCCACCGCCCATTGCCACTTCTGCTGCTGATGCTCAGGCAGCTGCTGTGGGCGTGCCTGGTTGTTCAAAGGTGAGGGTGGTCTGAGTTGAAAGTTCGAAATTTCAAAAGTCAAAATCCATGTTCGAGTTGAAGGTCGTACTCAGCATTTAGAGACAATTTTTCTTCCTGGACCTTTTCCAATTAGGGCTCTCCATCAATTTCTAATAGGTCGGAGTTTTTGGAAAAAGGACTTTTTGCAGCAAAGTCTCAGTCTTGGGCCTCAGGTGCGGGTGATCCAAACTTTGACCTCCCCTCCATCACTGGCCCTTCTGCCCACAGAAGGGGTCTCAGACATTTTTAAAAGTGGCTTCACGTAGCTCTAGGTTTTGGCTCACTGCAGCTGAAAAGAGCCAAAATCAAACACAAGAACAAGAATTTCATCATGCTGACTTGGTCTAGGGGTCAGGTCCACCTTAGGGCACCAGTATGTTGCAATTTAGTCCTGGATGGGGCTGGTTGGTGATGGGATAGATGGAGGGGCCTTTTGCCTCCAGCCCAGGCCACATGTATGCAACCCTCTCCAGCTAGCGGGTCTGAGGGTTCAGGATAGCAGCGAGGAAATGCTTTATAGACAGGTTTCAGGAGACATTAGCTTTATTAAGTGGATAAGGCTGGAGAATCATTCCCAGAATCATATCCACCTTCCTTAGACCCTTGCTTTTATACACAGGAATCAGGTACCACCCTAGGGTGGGAGCAGAATGCCAAGGAAGGAATAATACAATAATACAATACTAATACAATAATCAAATAATAACTAGATCAACCCTAGGGTGGGGCACAATTATTGATTAGGGTAGAATCAGTAACCCAACAGATATCAATAATAACACAACAATGTGGGACACCTGAACATGGCCCTGTCAACACTTGATAGGTCAATCAAACTGAAACCCAACAAAAATATACTAGTGCTGACAAGAGAAATGGAAGGAAGAGGTCTAGTAGATATATATAGGACATTCCATCCTTGAAAACATGGACACACGTTCTTCTCCAATGTACATGGGTAATTCTCCAGGATAGACCACACAATGGCACATAAAACATGCCTCCATAAAATCAAGAAGATAGAAAATTTGCAGGCAACATTCACTGATCACAAGGCTCTGAATTTGGATGTGAACTACAAAGGGACACACAAGAAAAACGTTAAGACCTGGAAATTAAATAGCCTACTTCTGAACAACCAGTGGGTCAGAGATGAAATCAAAGAGGAAATCAAAACTTTCCTGGAAACAAATGACAATGAAGATACAAACTATCAGAACCTATGTGATATTGCAAAAGTGGTATATAGAGAAAAATTTATAGCTTTGCAAGCACACATCAGAAAGAAAGGGGCATACCTGAATAGCTTAATGACACTGCTTACACTGCTTATACTATAAGCCTTATAGAATTAGAAAATGATCAAGAAAATGAATCAAAAATAGGGAGAAAGAAGGAAATAATAAAGCTTAGAGCAGAAATCAATGAAGTGGAAACTCAAAAAACAATCCAAATGATCAACGAAAGCAGAAATTGGTTCTTTGAAAAAATAAACAAGATTGATAGGCCATTGGCAAAACTGACAAAGAGAGTGAGAATTGATGACCTGTATTAGAAATGAAAATGGGGGAGATCACTACAGATATTGCTGAGAGTCAAAGGTTAATCAGATACTACTTTGAGAAACTCTATGCTACTAAACATGAGAAGCTGAAAGAAATGGATAAATTCTTTGACTCTTATAACCTTCCAAAGTTGAATGAGGAGGATGTAGCATATCTAAGCACCCCATTACTATTGCAGATATTAAAATAGTAATCAAATCTCTGCCCAAAAACAAAAGCACAGGCCCAGATGGATTCACTAATGAATTCTTTCAAACCTTTCAAGAGGAACTACTACCAATCCTGGCCAGGCTCTTTCATAAAATTGAAAAACCGGGAATGCTTCCAAATAGTTTTTATGAAGCCAACATCACCTTGATACCAAAACCATACAGAGCTGCTGCCAAAAAAGAAAATTACAGACCAACATCCCTGATGAACGCAGATTCAAAGATCCTCAACAAAATCCTGGCAAAATATGATCAAGTAGGTTTCATCCAAGGAAGGCAAGGATGATTTAACATTTGTAAATCTATCAACATAATACACAACATCAACAACAAGAGAAATACAAATCACATGATCATATCAATAGATGCAGAGAAAGCATTTGATAAGGTCTAACACCCATTCTTGATAAAAAAAAAACTCTCAGCAAGATTAAATGAAAGAATCTTTTTCAATATAGTTAAGGGCATCTACCACAAACCATGGCAAATATTTTCCTTATTGGAGAAAAACTAAAACCTTTTTCTCTAAATTCTGGCACAAGACAAGGCTGTCATCTGTCACTACTCGTATTCAACATAGTACTGGAAGCACTTGCTGTAGCTATTAGGCAAGAAAAAGATACCAAGGACATTCAGATAGGAAAGGAAGAAGTCAGGTTTGCAGGTGTCATGATACTTTAGAACCCTAAAGACTCTACCAAAAAAGAGACAATATATTCATATAGCAACATGTCAGGCTACAAAATTAACACACAAAAATCAATGACTTTTTTATACATCAATAATAATAGGGAATGTATGAAGGAAAAATACAAATGGATTAAAGAGCTTTATATCCTATGTGAAACCATAAGGTATGTAAAACAACACGTAGGCAAAACACTCGATGACATTGAGACGAAAGGCGTCTTTAAGTAGGAAACAGCACTCTCCAAACAAGTGAAAGCAGAGAAAACAGATGTGAGAATATTAAGCTAAGAAGTTTTGCACCTCAAAGGAAATAGTGCTCAGGATACAAAAGCTACCCATTGAGTGGGAGAAACTATTCACCCAATATTCATCAGATAAGGGACTAATATCCAAAACATACAAGGCACTGACAGAACTTTACAAGAAAAAAACACATCTTATCCCTTTAAAAAATTGGGAGAAGAAATTAGTAGAAACTTTGTCAAAGAAGAAATACAAATGGCCAAAAGGCATATAAAAATGCTCCACATCACTAATCATCAGGGAGATGCAAATCAAAACAACTATGAGGTACTATCTCACACCACAAAGATTGGCGCACATCACCAAGAATGATAACAAGCAGTGTTGGCAGGATGTGGAGAGAAAGGAAATCTAATTCACTGCTGTCTAGTCCAACCTTTATGGAAAGCGATATGGAGATTCCTCCAAAAACTGGAAATTGAGCTCCCATAATGATCCAGCTATACCACTCCTAGGCATATACCCTAGGATCACAGAAATACAATACAATACAATACAATACAAATATCCCTTCCTCACACCTATATTCATTGTAGTAATATTTACAATGGCTAAAGAAACTGTGGTACATATACACAATATACATATACATATGCAGCCATCGGGAGAGATGAAGTCTTGTAATTTTCCTATACATGGATGTACATGGAATCTATTATTCTGAGTGAAATAATCCACAGGGAGAAAGATAGATGCAGAATAGTCTCAGTCCTCTATGAGTTTTAATAATTCTCAGAGACAAAAGGGAGGAAGGCTGTGATGTGTAGCACATCACATGAAGCTCACTACAAAGAGTGATGAATGCAGTTAGAGAAATAACTACTTTGAGAAGTATCATAATGTGAATGAATGAGGAAAGTAGAAAGCCTGTCTAGAGTAAACACAGTGGTGGGGTCGGGAGAATGGAGATTTGGGACATTGGTGATGGGTATGTTGCACTGGTTAAGGGGGGTGTTCTTTACATGACTGAAACCCAACTTCAATCATATATGTAATCAAGATGTTTAAATAAATATTAAAAATAAAAAAGATAAAAAAGAAATTATATTTGTAGTTGCCTATAAACCAAGGAAAGCTTACTGCATACTTATCACTTATATTCCATCCAATTTTTTCATTAAAATAAACAAGAGTCCTACTAAAATAATTATAATAATTTAATGAAATTCTTTATATCTCACTAATTTGCCCATGTACAATTTTTATGCTTTCTGTGTTTCTATGTAATGATTTTTTGTATATAAATATATAATACATAATGCTTTTTCCTTCATTTGACAAACACATAAACATCCACATTACATTAAATATAGTACTATATTATTATATGTACTCTCTACTCAAATTTTTCAAATGGAATAGTTCCCATATTTTGATTTATTTATTATGTAGTAGAAATTAGAAATAAGTATGTATGTGAAAGAATAAAGTAAATTTTTATAATTAAAAAAAACTTTACTTCACTAAAGATTTTTCTAAGCCTCTCAACTGTCAGTTCTATAAACCTATAAATGGGGCCGGAGTAGTAGCACAGTCGTAGGACATTTGCTTTGCACTTGGCTTTCCAGAGTGGACGTGAGTCAAATCCCCAATTCCTATAAAGTCCTATGAACCAGGAGTCATTTCTTAGCGCAGAGCCATGAGTGACCCCTGAGCGCTGCCAGGTGTGGCCCAAACAAACAAACAAACAAAAAACCCTATTAATATTTTTCACAGTAGTAATGTTGAAAACACAATTTGGGGTTGTGATATAGGCCATTTCATGTGTTTTCTTTATATGTTACTGTTACTATTCAAGTATGCTTTACTTTTTCCTTTATTCTGCACAAATTCACACAGTCAAGAATGGGAGTTTGTGAAATAAGCAATAAATTTGGCACTTCATTTTATATGTTATAGAATTATATTTACAGTCTCCTTAATCCTTCAACCAGTGAGATGGAGAGGGCAATTATGATTCCTGTTTTATGTATGAGAAAAGGAAAAATTGGTATTCTATATGTTATATTACATTAAAAACAAGTTTTAAATCAATGGTATTACACGTGAGAGATGAAAATCAAGACACTACAAAGATATATATTCTTTATCATAGAAATTTTTTTAATATCACTGTTTCAGAGGGGTCAATCTTCCCAAATATGTTCAGGATTCCTAGAGGTCTCTTACGGTAATTTTCATCCAACTGAACTGGTGGGTCAATGCTTAGGACCAAAGAATGTGCTTATGCTTAATATCTGCAATACCAGTGATTACCCAGGATATCTTCAAGATGTGAGGAACTTCCAGGGCCACACCTGGTGGTGCTCTGGGAACTCTGCAAAAGCAGGATTAAACCAAGTTCAGCTGTAAGTAAGGCATGCACCTTATCTCCTGCACTATATTTTAGCAACATTCTATTTTATATGGATTTAAATTTTATTAATTTAAAATAATATAGAAGGCACTATGAGGAATAAAATAATATAACTAATTTTTAGTATTTACATTATATTAGAAGACAACTAAACTACATGCTTTCTCTACCAGATTCTGAACCCATAGCACATAGACTCAAACAAATTTAAACATTAATATCATCATTACACAATCATTATCATTATTACTAATAGATCTGATTAGGCCATAAAATACTCAATATGTGGCCAATAGTGCTATTTTAACTTTTCCTAGAGCACCCTAAATCATCAACTAATTGGCAGCACTGTGCAAAAAGATTTTCTCACATAATGACAGAGAATATGTGCACTATGCTGACTGGTTGATTCTAAAGAGGTGAAGCCCAGAGATGGTGTAGATAAAATTCTTAGTTTATTCTTCTAAATAATTTTCAGCAGAACAATTTTGGGAAGAGTATAGTGATAATGTGAGAATAATGCCCAGAATGTTAGGCTCATGAAATATCTCTTTTTGTGTAAATAAATACCAAGAAAGTGTTAGGGTCTGGAATGGAAAGATAAACCACTATATTGCAAGACTCTGGAAACAACCAAGACGCCCTTCAACAGACGAATGGCTAAAGAAACTGTGGTACATATACACAATGGAATATTATGCAGCTGTCAGGAGAGATGAAGTCATGAAATTTTCCTATACATGGATGTACATGGAATCTATTATGCTGAGTGAAATAAGTCAGAGAGAGAGAGAAAAACGCAGAATGGTCTCACTCATCTATGGGTTTTAAGAAAAATGAAAGAAACCCTTGTAATAATAATTTTCAGACACAAAAGAGAAAAGAGCTGGAAGTTCCAGCTCACCTCAGGAAGTTCACCACAAAGAGTGATGAGTTTAGTTAGGGAAATAACTACATTTTGAACTGTCCTAATAACGAGAATGTATGAGGAAAATGGAGAGCCTGTCTAGAGTACAGGCGGGGGTCGGGTGGGGAGGAGGGAGACTTGGGACATTGGTGATGGGAATGTTGCACTGGTGATGGGTGGTGTTCTTTACATGACTGAAACCCAAACACAATCATGTATGTAATTAAGGTGTTTAAATAAATTAAAAAAAATAAGAAAGATAAACCACACAATGGAAACAAAGTAAAGTTTTATTCCATCAACCAACAAGCTACAAAATGGCTGATCAAGGCCACATCCCACAGGAGGTGATCCTACGCAGGGGTCACAAGCCAGGTTATATGGTGCTATACATAGGAAGTCTTGACCTTTAATTTGATTGGCTATAGTCTAGGGTATTTTTAGGGTATTTCATCAAGCTCTTTTGTAGCTAGATGTCTAGGGTTTGTGGTTTATAGGGCCTTGGAGTCCAAGTCATTATTGTGGGATAGAAATTTAGTCCTTAAATGTAAATTTAGACTTGTTTGCCTTAAATGGATACTTAACATTGGTATGACAAAATGGAGTCCCTTCTGCTCTAAGCTTCACAGGAAGTATGAATTTAACTTAACAATAGGACTATTGGTTAGGCAAATAATTCTCTGATTATTTAGAAATAGAGGCCAGGAAGTACAAGATCAGCCTAACAACAAGACAATATAAATTTTCCTCTAGTCTTTCTACTAGAGTGTCTATATATACTATATATAGTATATAGTGTCTATATATACTAGAGTGTCTATATAGACACTGCAATTAACTTCCTAGACATCAAAATCACCATCTTACTCCAAAACTCTGTTCATCCCTCTTTTTATTAATGACATGACCATCTACTCAGTTGTTCAAAGCAGGAATTTCAGTCGCTCTAAATGCCTATCTTTCTTTTTTCCCTCCTTTTTTAATCATTTGCCAAACCATGTCAATTGGGGTGAGGCATTGGTGGTGGGAATGTTGCACTGGTGAAGGGGGGTGTTTTGTTTATGACTATAACCCAACTACAATCATGCTTGTAATCATGGTGCTTAAATAAAGATTTTATTTTTAAAAAAAAGCATCTCCCAGAGGCTTTTCATTTTCTCAGCTCCTACCAAAAATGCTTCAAATTTACCTTATCTTGACTTGATCATTTAAGTAACTTCCAGAAGACTATTATCTTCAAATGCTTCTACTTTAACTTCTACATTTCCTCATTATATGGAAATGTTTTGTTTTAATATTTATTTTATATTTCAAAAAATAAAGATACTAAAGCAATGTTAAAAATATAACACAAACATTTGTGTTTGTTTGTATATGTGTGTGCTTTAATTTTTAATAAAGATGCTGATATGGTGCTCAAAAGCACTACACTCTTTAGTTTGAAATTTCTTTTGATTTATTTTACTTTTTGTTTTGGGGCCAAACCCATTGGTATGCACTGGCTACTCATGGTTCTATGCTCAGGAGTCACTTCTGCTGGTGCTTACGGACCATATAGTGCCAAAGTCAAACTCTTCAAATATATGAACAGCAGGAATTGAGCCCATTAAAAATTTCTTTGATTCTTATTTTTTATAAATAGCAATTATCCATAACCATAAAACTTCCATCACAATAAGATAAATAACTTTGATATAATAATATCATTTCATCTTAATACAGATGAAATATAGATTTCTCCAAATATCCTAATAACATCTGAGGGCATTGTGACTTATGTTCACAGTTGATCATCTTGTTTTTATTTCTTTCAGTCTATAACAATTCCTCAATTTTAGTTTCTTAAATGACAACATATTTGAAGAGAATAGCTTAGTTATTTCATAAAACTTCCTTCATTTTGGATTTGTCTGATAGTTTCCATTACATATAAATAAGCACTGCATCTTGGTTAGACAGAACTTTTTTTATTTGTAAAAATTACTTTATTTAATCACTATTGTTTACAAGGTTGTTCAGAATATAATTGAGTTTTTCACAATTAGAAGGTTGTTTATGATTAAGTTTCAGATATATAGTATACAATACACTTCACAGTGCACATTTCCTACCACCAATGTCCCCAGGTTCTGTTCCTACCTGCCTCTGCCCTCTCCTCTACCTGTCTCTGTGGCAGACATATTTTTCTCAGACAGAACCATTTTATTAATTTATTTTTAATTTTTTTTTATATTTTTGTGTTTGGGGGTTATACTCTGAGGTTACTACTTGCTCTGCCTTTAGGGATCACTACTGATGGTATATGTGGAGAACATATGGAATGCCAAGGTTTGAACCCATTTTAGGCATGTACAAGGCAACCTACTCACATGCTTTGATATCCCTCCACCACCAAGCCACTATATTTTAAAATATTGCATTCTCTGAAGTTATACCTGATTTGGATTTGTCTTATTTTTTATGATGTTCACCACTTTGAACTCTTGGCTTCTTTTTTTTTAGATTTTTTCTGTCCCCCAATTCACAATACAGACCAGGCAAAAAGCCTGTTTTGAGGTGTATATGGGGTGCACTTACTGTATCTCCTCTTTCTATATAGTTAGTGTAAAGAACACAGTTTGTGGTAAGAATTGGGAGGCCTTATCTTTTCCTTTTTTTTCACTATTGAGAAAATTAAAACAGTAGTCAAATGTCTCCCCAAAAAGCCCAGGTCCAGATGGATTCTCTAATGAATTCTTTCAAACTTTTCAAGAGGAACTACTACCAATCCTGGCCAGGCTCTTTCATGAAATTGAAAAAACAGGAACATTTCTAGACAGCTTCTATGAAGCCAATATCACCTTGATACCAAAAACAGACATACAGCCAGAAAAGAAAATTACAGGCCAATATCCTTGATGAATACAGTTGCAAAGATCCTCAATAAAATTCTGGCAAATAGAATTCAATGCCTTATCAAGAAGATCATTCATTATGATCAAGTAGGTTTCATCCCAGGAATGCAAGGATGGTTTACATTTGTAAATCCATTAACATAATACACAATATAAACAAGAAAAAAATAAAAATCACATGATCATATCAATAGACACAGAGAAAGCATTCGATAAGGTGCAACACTCATTCTTGATAAAGAAAAAACTCTCAGCAAGGGGCCGGGCGGTGGCGCTCAAGGTAAGGTGCCTGCCTTACCTGCGCTAGCCTAGGAGACGGACTGCGGTTCGATCCCCCGGCGTCCCATATGGTCCCCCAAGCCAGGAGCGACTTCTGAGTGCATAGCCAGGAGTAACCCCTGAGCGTCACCGGGTGTGGCCCAAAAACCAAAAAAAAAAAAAAAAAAAAAAAAACTCTCAGCAAGATGGGAATAAAAGGAACCTTTCTCAATCTAGTTAAGCCATCTACCACAAGCCAATGGCAAATATTATCCTCAATGGAGAGAAAATGAAAGCCTTCCCTCTAAACTCCGATACAAGACAAGGTTGCCCCCTCTCACCACTCCTATTTAACATAGTACTGGAAGTACTTGCTATAGCGATTAGGCAAGAAAAAGATATCAAGGGAATCCAGATAGGAAAGGAAGAAGTCAAGCTCTCACTGTTCGTAAATGACATGATACTAGACACATAGAAATGATTGGTTTCTTTTTTATTTCTTCTTTGAGAGAACAGGCCTGTGCTCAGAACTTTCTCATGATTCTTCACTTAGGGATCACTCTTGTGGTGTATTTGAGAGCTGGACATTTAACTAGGGTCAGCAGCATGCAATTCAAGTTACTTTACCTACTGTATTATCTCTCCATCCCTCACCTTGATCACTTGGATGTCATTGTGTCATTCAGAGCGTTTTATTTTATTTTACCTATGTCTTTATTGCTTTGGGGACCATATCAGAGCTTCTCAGTGCTACCCCTGGCTTTGTGATCAGAAATCACAGATAGGATTGCTGATATCATCTGGGGAACTATACGGTATCTTAAGGATTGAACCTGGGTGGGCCACATGTAAAGCAAGTGCTCTGCCTACTGTATTATCATTCCAGTTCCAGTTATTTTATTTTAAAATTATTCATTTTTATTTTTAATTCATAAATATTTTAATAGGATTACTTTGAAATTAATAATCCATTTCTCATAAAACATTTAAATTTTATTTAAATATATGTATAGATTAAAAGTTTTCTATTTATTCAGTGAATCACACAACGTGACTATTGTTTCTGTTATTTTATTGAAACCATTGTGATTTACAAAGTCTTTATAGTTGAATTTCAGACATACAGTGACAGTGAGTCAGGGCCATTTCACTACCAGGTTTTGTTATTTTATTGAAACCACTGTGATTTACAAAGTCTTTATAGTTGAATTTCAGACATACAGTGACAGTGAGTCAGGGCCATTCCACTACCAGGGTTGACATTCCTCCACCGATGCTCCCAGCCTGCATACTATACACCAGCCTTTGTCCATGGCATGACAGTGTAACAGGCTCATTTTAAGCTTTTTTTTTGTTATAGTTTAGGTCTTTAATTATATTAGAATAAAGATCCAAATTAGCTTCTTTCCACCACAGGAGGAAAAATAATTCAGTTCCCGTAGAAGATCTAAAACAGTTTGCTTCTCTAAGTGCTGTCATTTTCACCAGATATCTTCATTCATTCCCTAACTTTAAAATCCTTAAACCAGGTTTCATTGTTATTTTTAAAATAATTTTTAAATTAATTAAATAAATGTGATTTACAAAGTTATTGATAATTGACTTTTAGGCTGTAATACTTTAACAACTATATACACAACTATATATACGTGTGTGTATATATGTGTATTTACAATATTCACCAATATTCCCAAATTCCATCATTCCCCAAACCCTGCCCCATTCCCTATCACCACCTTAACAAGCACATCGCAAAGTTTAGTGGTTGCAGTTTAGTTCTCATGCTTTTAATGTAGTAGAGTCTGTGTTTTGGGTGTATTACTTTGCCATTCTCCCACAATACCAATATATCTGAAGACCTGACTCTTTTTCTCCATTACTTCTCTTTCTTATCTTCCTTCCCACCTTGATTCATTCATTTTTCTGTTCTTTTTTCCCTGTTTTACTGCACTACATTTTCTTATCCAGTTATTCTATATATCACAGCTATTTGTACTATATATGTATGTAAGATCATCTTTTCTTTACTAACTTAATTAATTCAACATTATATCTTTTTCATACAACCAGGTTCCAGTAAATTGTATGATTTCATTGATCCTTGTAGCTGCATAGTATTTTATTTTGTGTATATAACACATTTTCATAATCTATTCATTTATCTTTGGGAACCTAGGTTGATTTCATATCTTAACTATTGTACTAAGTGTAACTATGAATAATGTTGTGCATATGTTCTTTTAACTATCTTTAAATCCTGGTACTATATACCCAAAATTGAAAATGCTGAGTCATATGGCAGCTCAATTCTAACTTTATTGAGAACTCTCCATACTGTTTTCCATAGGGGTTGAACCAGACAACATTTCCACCAGCAGTGGATGGAAGTTCCTTTTTCACCACATCCCTACATGCATACATTGTTCCTATTATGTTTTATATATGCCATTCTCACTAGTGTGAGATTGTATTTCATTGTTGTCTCAATTCAGATTACCTAATAAGTGATGCAAAGTATTTTTTCAAGTGCCTATTGGTGATCTGCTTGTATTCTTCTGTGAATTTTCTGTTCATTTTTTCTCACCTTGAACATATGTCATGTGGATTCAACTTCGACTCCAGGTGATTAGACAGCAACTGTCCAACTCCGAACCCTAGATCCCAGACATAGAAATGACACAGTTCTCTGCAACAGATCCAGGAACCTAACTCCCTCTGGGACATTCTTAATACTGCTCTGACACCAACATATGCCAGTTTTGATATGATATCCTGACAATGAGGAAATGGCAACAACTTGATCTAAGAGCAGGTTGTCTTACCTCACCATCTAACGGTAAGATGAAATCAGAAGACTTGTCATCCTTTGATCTGTGCAAAAGCCACGGTTACTATCTACAGAAGACTGACTGTGACAACCATGACTGGGCAGAATGTATCCTGGGACCAATAAAAAAAAAACCTAGTCTAGGCTCTGGCCTATGATCTGCACAACAACCAAGATCTCTAATTCCAGAGGTCTGACTGAGACAACTGCAACTGAACAGTTCTTCTGGAAACATAATGAAAGACTCTATCCTAGGCTTTATCCTAGGATCAGTGCAAAAACCAAGACCACCAACTGCAGAAGACTGATTAAAACAACAGTGATGGAACAGAACTTCTAGAATCATAAAGAAAGACTTCATCATAGGCTCCATTCTTTGACCTGTGAAGATATGAAAATATCTAGATACAGAGGTGTGATTTTATCATCCATGATGGAGCAGAAGTTTTCCATACACCACAAAAGGACCTAAGGGAAAGCAAATGAACATGTATGGAATCTGTAGTTATTCCCATGACAGTATACTTCAAGGGTGGAGAAACCCTATATCTCTTAGGTCAAGGGATTTCCCTTTCTAATATCCCCAATATTTACTGTGCCTATGCAGAAAAAAAAGAAGCACAAAATATTTTTTTGATTTTGTTATTGTTGTTTTCATTTTTTTTTGTGCTTTGTTTTGTCTTTATTTCAGGACCATGGGTATTGTGTGGTGGTTGTCTTTATTGCTGTAGTGCTTTTTGAACTTTTTGTTTGATTTTTCTTTTTGTGTTGTTGCTGTGTTTCTCTTCCTTTTTCCCTTTCTTCTCTCAAATTAATATTTATAGCCTCTAGAAGGACTCCGCCCATTTTTTGCTTGTTTGATTTTACACCATTTTATTATTTTCTTTTCTTCATACAGAATCACAGAACTTGAACCATCTTGTTCTGCCTCCAAAATTGGTGGGGAAATAATTGAGGGTACCAAGACCAAACATTGTATGATCACAAAGTAGTAATAAAAATGAGCAGACTTAAACACCAAATCTAAAACCAACTACAATAAAATGGATACCCAATCTACAACAAGCTAGACACAGAGGGAACCACTTAAACTAACAATCCAGGGGGTAAATGAGGGGGATATGGAATCATGCTGGGAACAGGGATGGAGGGAGGACAACTTTGGTGGTAGGAATTCCCCTGATTCAATATCAATATATACCTAAAATATTACTGTGAAAGATATGTAATCCACTTTGGTCAAAATAAAAAGTATTATTATAAAAAATAAAGTGTTAAAATCTAAGTATAAGTAAATATTCCACGCTTATCCTCCCATATCTCTTTTTAATATCTATTTGATCTATTTGTTCGTTTCTCACAGTGCTTTAATTTCACCTCATAGAAATATTTTTCTAATCCTGCCTTTGTCTTTTGTGTTTTGAGGCACCAACAACTTGTCTCTAGATTTGCATACATAATTGTTCAAATCAAACCACTTTCCCAATAACTTATATAAACGTTAGGGAATCATTTAACCACATAGCTTTGTGCTAGTCAAAGTGAATAGTACTGGATGCTATAATGAATAAACCTCAAATTTCAGTGACTTACCCCAGAGAAGTTATCTCCACTTCCCATAAGTCCAATGCAGGTTAAATGATATTTTTTTGACTAGCAAATATGCCATCTTGAGAATGTGAGAAAAATGGACAAATGCAATTTCTACTGATGCGTAATTGGTCAGACTGGTCTAACTGCACAGAAAACTGTGAAAGGATCATGTGCAAATGGTTTGGTTGAACATTAAATTATTTCTAAAATCAGCTTTGCGCAGTGGCAGTATCGTAAACAATGAGGTTTATCCCAGGCGCAATTATTGCTAATTGAAAACTTTTTTCAATACCCTGCTGTGATGACTTAAAATATAGTCGGCATTGGCAATTTTTGAACAGTCTCTATGGAGACTGAAAAAAAAAAACGAAAAAAAATTATTTCTAAAATGATTCTTTACAATAGGAGTTGGAAAACTTTTCCTCTGAAGAAACCTTAGTAAACATGCTAAACACTGAGGATAAAGTGATATCTCTTATACTTTATCAATTCTGACATCGTAACTGGTGAAAAGTCATAGATAAATAAATAAATAAATGGGCATAACTATGTCTCAAAATTTTCTTTCAAATATAAGTTGAATGTAGGTGGACTAGAGTCATAGTTGTCTTAAAATAAATCTAACATTATGATTGTCATATGTTGTAAACCTTGATTTACCCATGTTGACCAAAAATAACCAATAGTTCTGAAGAAGGAGGTAAGAATTAATTCAGATGTTTATTGATCTATGGCTTTGTGACTTCCTTTTGGAATTTCCATTAGTCTATCTTCCTTAATCTTGGTAATTCTTTGATGCCACATTAGTGTTATATCACAATTCTTTGCTCAAAGAAATTAAGGGATATATCACATTAATATGCACCACTATATCAGTACAATATAAGAATATATCTTATAGAGTTTTGTTATATAAATGTTTTCATAAGAAGCTTATATTGGTTCTTGAGTGGTGAGTGTGGTTAATAGTATATATCTTGAAGAATAGTTAAATTATACCTATAAGATATGTATCTGTATGTGTATATACCATATATATATATATATATATATATATATAATGTATTACTAACACCACAGTTCAAGGGAACTTAAAATAAGAAGGCCCATGTGCTCGCTTTGGCAGCACATATACTAAAATTGGAATGATACAGAGTAGATTAGCATGGCCCCTGCGCAAAGATGACATGCAAATTTGTGAAGTGTTCCATATTAAAAAAAAATCAGAAGGCCCACTGGACTCCGCCAGTGTGAATGCCTGAGAAAAGACCTCAAAGGGAGATCACTTCCTTGAAAACTGAGGGTGGAATTTCTTAAGTTTAGTAATAGTTGCAAACATTTATTTGGCCTAATAATAATCTCCCTGCTGCCTTGGTAAGTATATATATAGTTGAGCATTTACCTCTAGGTGACAAAATTAGTACACACAAATATGGCCTTTATTAAATATCAGTTTACCTGGAAAATCAATATCAAGAGAAACAAAAATAACTTTGTAATCCTAAAAGTGAACTTAGTCGTTTAAAATATGTTCCGTATCTTTAAACAGTCTGTTCACTCAGGTGAAAGGAACCCTTCATAGGAACACCTGGCAAACTTGCTAAGCTTTTAATATATCAAAATTGACAACCAGGGGCCAGAGCAGTGGCACAAGTGATAAGGCATCTGCCTTGCATGCGCTAACCTATGATAGACCACGGTTCCACACCCCCCCAACATTCCATATGGTCCCCCAAGCCAGGAGTGATTTCTGAGCACATAACCAGGAGTAACCCCTGAGCATCACTGGGTGTGGCCCAAAAACCTAAATAAATAAATAAATAAATAAATAAATAAATAAATAAATAAATAAATAAATAATAAAAGAATCGACACCCAGGGTCCAGCCTCGAAGTAAAAAATATTGAGATGTTAAAATTTGCCCTTTTGAGGCCACAGAAACTCAACTCCCCTCTGTCTTTTAATTGGAGCTTATCATTCAGGTTTGTAACCCCAATAAAGTCCTGTGAATTGTCTGTTGTGAAGAAACTTATAGGTCATACAGTATGTACTGATAAAGCTTTTTGCTAACAAGAAAGTACAATTTTTTAACCTTGCAGGAAAGCAAATGTAGGCATTTTCTAATATGTAAAATTCATGTCTAAGTATACCCTTGTAGATTCAATAAACACACACACTTATAATTCACCCCAACAACTGAGTATGTCTCCATCATTTGTTGAACCCTGCACCCACCTTCCTGGGGACTCAGAGAATTTCTTGAAGTGCCCAAAGAGGCTTGACAATATATAGTTTCATAATTTAACATTAACCCAACTTTTTAAAAAAGCTTATTCTTTGAAATCATATCCAGTCAAGGGTCAGAGAAATACTACAGTGGGCATTTGTCCTTCATGTAGTTGACCTGAATAATATCCCTAACACCACATGTAACACCCAACCCTGGCTAGGAGTGATCCAAACTGCAGAGCTGTGTATAATCACTCATCACTGCTGGGTGCAGCCCCAAAACAAAACAAATCATAACCAATCTCATGCTAAGAATGAATAAACAAATTTTAATACTATTTCCTAAAACATAGCTCTATCTTCAATCCTAATTTTCATTTTTTTAATTCAGTTGCATTGGATTTTGGCTGAAATTCTGTAGCATCCCTAAAACCCTTCTAATTAGTCTTCCTATCTCTTATTAGGCTCAGACCAATACATTTTCTAAACTAAAAAGAATAGTGCTGCACAAGTGTACAATGGTAAATTGCATTAATTAAAGTACAATCATGTTTGGACATGATTCAATGTTTCCTTAAAATATGTTAAAGACCTGGGGCTGGAGCAGTGGTGCAAGCTGTAGGGCACCTGCTTTGCCTGCTCTATCCTAGGACAGATCGCAGCTCTATCATAGGATGGACCGCAGCTCGATAGACTGGCTTGATCGACAGGGCTCAATCCCTGAGCATCGAGTGTGGCTGAAAAACAAAACAAAATCAAAAAACAAACAAAAAAACTTCCAAAAACCAAAAACAAAACCAAAAAAAAGTTAAAGTCCAAACTTCTTAATATTTCCCTTCCTTACACTCCTTTTCCCTTTCCTTTCTTCCTTCCCCTTTCCTTTTCTTGCCTCTCCTCCCTTCCCCTACACTCCACTCTCTTCAGTCCCCTCTCCTTCCAATTCTCTCCCCTCTCCTTTTGTCTCCTCTCTTCTTTCTCCACTAATGCCCTATTCTCTCCTCCTTTTCCCTTCCTTTCCCTTTTCTTCCTTTCTTCCTTTTCTCTTCTCTTTCTTCCCCTTATCTAAGTAAGGATACACTTTTTGAATTTCTTTATATTCCGTGCCTCCACTAACATAGTCTTAATTTTGTTCTATTTGTATTGATGAGTAATTTTTGAATTTATTTTCTTTTCTTTTCTTTTTTTTTTTGGTTTTTGGGTCACACCCGGCAGTGCTCAGGGGTCACTCCTGGTTCTATGCTCACAAATAGCCACTGGCAGGCACAGGGGATCATATGGGATGCCGGGATTCGAACCACCATCCTTCAGCATGAAAGGCAAACGCCCCACCTCCATGCTATCTCTCAGGCCCATTCTTTGAATTTCTTCTTCTCTCATGTACCATCTCTACTCCCACATTAAGTGTATAATCATTTGGAAAATAGGGAGAGTGTCTTATTTGACTGTAACCATCACAATGGTTATAATGGCAGCTCCAATTTAATATGTACTCAGCAATAATATTTTTTGGGGGGACACACCAGGTGATGCTCAGAGGTTTCTCCTGGCTATGTGCTCAGAAATCGCTCCTGGCTTGGGGGACCATATGAAACACCCAGGGATTGAACCGCGGTCCGTTCTAAGCTAGCTTGGGCAAGGCCTTACCACTTGTGCCACCACTCCGGCCCTTCAGCAATAATTTTAGAATGAAACAATACAGTAAAATAGTCTGTTTAAGTTTTGCTTGCATTAAATTATATTTTAATGTAATTAGAGTAGTGTTTAGTAAGGATTTAATAACATGTACCTAGGAAACATATTGAAGTAAAAGAATCATATTTATACATTGGTTTGATCTTTATAGAGTTTATTAGAAATAACACACTTGGTTCATTGCTTACATACAGACTGAGTTCATTACCAAATTAAGTAATTGGTCCATTGTTCCTATATATACATTATATAATTTGAGTCTTTGCCTATAAACAGAGCATATAAAACAAAACCATCTTGATGAATATACCTCTTTTTCTATTAGACTTAAGGGCTCCAATTACTTTTAATTGGTCTTTTATAATCTAGTGCAAAGAATATTGAATGTGAAGCTAAGATTCAGTAGCTCCAAGGACAGACATTTTATGAGAAACCAACCTGGCACTGAACTTTAATCTTTTATACTATGAATACACTGTTTTGTTGGTGATAAATTGAATTCTTTTATTGACTTGACATGTCATAATTGGCTTAAATTTTCCTGTATAACAATATACTAACTATGCAATAATATTTTATTAAATAATCTTAAATTAATAAGTCATCAAGAGCTTAATTTTTTTAAAGAGCCACCATATTTTTCAGTATAAAAGCTCGTTTGCTTTTACATATGAAAATATTGGGCCCGGAGAGATAGCACAGCGGTGTTTGCCTTGCAAGCAGACAATCCAGGACCAAAGGTGGTTGGTTCGAATCCCGGTGTCCCATATGGTTCCCCGTGCCTGCCAGGAGCTATTTCTGAGCAGACAGCCAGGAATAACCCCTGAGCAATGCCGGGTGTGGCCCAAAAACCAATATATATATATATATATATATATATATATATATATATATATATATATATATATGTATGTAAATTATGGGAGAATTGGGTTAATGATAATATTGTTGTATTAATATTTTGTTCATGTGCATTTTTTTTAGCCTAAACAACGAACATCTATTGTATCTTCTTTGGATTTTCATCGAATGAATCACAACCAAGAATATTTTGAAATCAGTACATCTCCAGGATATATAAGCTTTCCTTCCAGCCCTCCTGTCAGCCCACCCACCTCTTCTACAGAAATCACAGAAGTCAAGAAAGATGAACTTGGCCATACAGGTAAAGCATTTTATTTTATATAACCATGCTTTTTGGATACTTAAAATTAAATCCTTCATGAACTAGAGATTAAGAGGACTCTTCATAGAAAGTGAATTATGTTGTTCACTAACTATATGTTTGCAATATAAGCTGTATTATTTTCATCAGATTGTTGTTACAATGTTTTTAATATACAAATAATTTTTATATTTTTAGATATTAAAGTTGATGATCTAATGAAATTGTGGTAGTAAAGAATTTAGACTTGGAAATGTTCTTTTACTATTGATCCCTTCAAGTGCAATTCATTCATCAACATACAACATTTTTCAAAAATGTTTTGAAACTTTAAAATCTGTATCAAAATTAACAGATAATATATATCAAATTGGACAGTGTGACCTAAATATTTCAACATACTCAAACCAACCTAGACCTGGGAGGAGAGATATAAGGCAACCAGTTTAGGGCTAAGAGGAATAATATGAAGCATCTCTATAGCTAACCAGTAAAACATAAGTGGTGCCACCCTATATGAGTTTAGTACTTTCTTTGGTAGACAAGAAGCTAAAATATGCTAAAGCCAAGGAGCAGAAACATTAGAATTGGGACATAAAGAATTTCTTTCCTTACTTATTTTCCCTTCCTTATCTGAAAGTAGAACATTTTGATGGAAATTTTATTTGTCATAATGACACAAAACAAAGAGCAATTAATATTAATTTACATGAGAATTTCTTTTAGGATTCTCACACACCCCAAGATAGTCTACGATTTATACCAAATTATATATAAACCCTAAAATATAGTAAAATCTGAAATGATGGATATACTAAATAAACAGTTTTAAAAATTAGTTTCCAGGAGATTTCTGGGGCTAAACTCACTTCTTATGATGCATAATGGCTGTTAAAAAGTTAACACTGACTCCATTTGTAATTCTTCACCTTTCAAGAAATTGAAAGAAAAAAAAATGAAATTCTTTTAAGATTGGTTTCAGTTAGTGAAAGCAAGTACACTGTCAATGTAAAGTAAATAGTCCTAATGAACTTTTTATAGGTAATTGGTAATGAAGTTACTATTAAAAAACATACAGTAAAAGAAAAATTGTGAAAATTATTTTATCTTGCAATGAGTTGATTAAGTCATTGTCAGTTTACTAATTTATTTGTTGCTAGTTATTTCTGTTATTTGTTTTGTTTCTTAATATTAGGTCATATTTATGCCACATTGACATCTAATTTGGTATGTTCTTACTGGTGTGACAGTATTAAAAATTTGGAACAGGGGGCCAGAGAGATAGCATGGAGGTAGGGTGTTTGCCTTGCATGCAGAAGGACGGTGATTTGAATCCCAGCATCTCATATGGTCCCCTGAGCCTACCAGGGGTGATTTCTGATGGTAGAGTCAGGAGCAATCTCTGAGCGTTGCCAGGTGTGACCCAAAAACCAAAAAGAAAAAAAAGGAAAAAAGAAAAAAAGGAAAGAGGAAATAAAGAAAAATTTGGAACTGTTGCAGGGTCATATATATGTCATGTGTTTGAGGAATTTCATGCTCGTGGCTGATATGCAGCAATGATGTGATAGGGTTTTGGCTGCCACGCCTTCCAGAAGTATGAGAAGGCAGGTGAAGAGGAACCATATTAACTCCAACTAAAGTCCAGGTGATCTCTGTCCAAATAACAGCATACCTGGAGTTTTGGTTGACCAGTTATCTCTGCAGATATCTGTGGTTAAGCAATGAAATTAAACCATTATCAAAGTGGTGATTATAGTTGGTGGGTACCACTGGTGAGGCTTTTGCAGGGCAAGGATTTTGCATATCCCTCCTACAAGATTGCCTAGTTTTCAATTGCAAGGCTGGTGTACTCAAGATATTTTGCAGATTGGTTTACCTCTCTTTCGAAAACAGAGTGAGTCTATGAAGGTGGTTGTTACAACATGGCAATAGCAGCAAGGTTTTATTTTGGTTGCCAGGCCTTTGGAAGTATGAGAAGGTTGAGGGAGGGCACCTGAACTAACTCTGATGAAGCCTTGGGGATCTCAGCCCAAATATTGACATTTCTGAGTTTGGTCTATTTGGGAACTCTGCAGAGATAAGTGTTTAAGTGGTGAATTTGGGCCACTGGTGAAGCAGTGATTGTGGATGTCGCATGCATCTGGCGAGGCTTTGGCAGGGTGAAGACTTGGCCCCCTCTACTCCTGAGATTGCCCGGTTACGCTACTGAACCTTTGAAAAGTAAAGGATATCTGTATTTAATTATAAATAATAAAACTAATTCATCATGTTGATGTGAATTTTTTTCAGAAAATAGAATTGTATTTTCATGTAATCATAAAGCAATAATGAAAGAGTTGTGAAACAATACACATATCTATTTAATTTTTTTAGTCAAACTGCTTTTCAGAGCACTGATATAAGCATTACAAAAACAGTCAGGATTTTTTTTTCGGAGGAAAAAATGTTAAGTGTTAAGAAGTAAAATTGATATTCTGTGGAAGCTATAATTCAATCTTTTCATGGCAGCTAGAGTTATATTTATAAAATGTAAATCAATATATATCATTACTATGCTAAAAATGCTACAGTCGCTAAATTGCTTAATTGAATAAAATTAAAATCTGACTTCTTATCACATCAAGATCAGTATAATCTGATCTTCCTGTTTCTTTGACTTTACCTTTATAAACCCATCCTCACCGACATTGACCTTTATTGCTATGCATTCTAGCCCTGAAAATTTATTTAGGGCTTAGGAATCTGTTATCTATAAAAAGTCTTCAAATTTTTATGTAACTTTCATTTGTATTTTAGCTCAGAACTGCTTCCTCATAGAGACCTTCCTACATCTCCTTACCTCAAGTAGAAGTCCTTAATATGTTAATTATAATATCAAAGTTTTATATAATAATGTTAGTTATTAGTGACAATAATACAGCTGATTAATTAAATCACTATTAAAAATATTTCAATAAATATTTACTTTAAATTTAAATTCATTTATAATTTTAAAATATTGTTTTATAAATGTATTAATATTTGGGACTGGAGAGAGAGCATGGAGGTAAGGTGTTTGCCTTGCATGCAGAAGGTTGGTGTTTTGAATCCCAGCATCCCATATGGTCCCCCGAGCTTGCCAGGAGCAATTTCTGAGCTTAGAGCCAGGAGTAACCCCTAAGTGCTGCTGAGTGTGACCCCCCCAAAAAAAAAACCCAATAAAATGTATTAATATTTATTAAAGTGTTGACAAATGAGAAAACACAAGAAAATAAATAACTGAATCAAGTCCATAAAAAAGAAATAAGATTCTAGGGCCAGAGCAATAGGGCACAGCAGTAAGGCATTTGCCTTGCACACGGATGCCCAGGATGGAGCTCGACTCGATCCCCAGCTTCTCATATGGTCCCCCAATCCAGGAGCAATTTCTAAGTGCAAAGCCAGGAGTAACCCCTGAGCATCACCAAGTGTGTGCCTCCCAAAAATGAGATTCAAACTTGATGGTATAATCTATCTTACATTTTTTGAATTCTCTTCTTGTCACTTCTACTAAAGGTTTATTTTCATAACCTTATTTACTATGTAAAATGGTGTTGTTCCCTTGTTTGCTTTTTTTATTTTGTTCTGTCCTTTTTTGAGAATCATAAGCTAGTATGGACAGGCACCTGACAAGTCACAGGCACTGGTGTCAAGATGCTTAAGTTTGACTGATTAAGACTGAAATTCTCTCACTTAGCTATGAAACATAACCTCCTTATGCTGAGGTTTTCTTTGGTACAGAATTAAATTAACAAATAATTATGAATTTTCCCCTGCAGTGTTGCTGATGTATGAAAAGCAATTAATAGTGTCTGTGATATAGTTAGTGCTCAGTAAATGTTAGTAACACTTGGTACTATCATTATGACTTTAACATAAGTTACCGAGGTCTACTTGAGCCTAAAGTTTATTCTCTAATCAAGATTACTTATTTTATGCCTACCAATCAACAATACAGTTTTATAGGGGAATAGGCATATGAATCGTAAATCAATGCCTGTGGATACCATAATGATTGGGAGGAGGGACATAGTTATTGCCAATTACTAGTAAATTGAATGTAAATTCAGATTTTAGATATTAAGATGAAAGGAATACCAATTGCTGTAATACTGTTTTAAATTTTTTTTTCATTGGTGATGGGTATTCCCCTGATGCAATGTCAATATGTACCTAAAATACTAATGTGAAAGATGTGTAAGCCACTATGATCAAAATAAAATTAAAAAATGTTTTTCAGCTTTAATTAGTACAGAGAAATTTTTCGGTAACATTTTGGAAATTTTTAGTAGCCCATTGGAGATAAATGAAGAAATAAGATTGCTTGTTTGTTTTTGATGAAAGAAGTTATGGGTTCAATCTCAAACTCTTTTGTCTTTACTCTGTTCTCAAAAACAGAGAACATGCATGTGTTCCTATAGCCAGAACTTCAGTAGCCCCATCTAA